>NC_140589.1:1713738018-1714938018 GCF_964204655.1 Triturus cristatus | reverse complement strand
GGAATTCTCAAGGGCATTATCGCCGCTTTAGCGGCAGTTTTCTGCCGCTAAAGCGGCGATAATTTTAACACCGTCTCTGATAATATGCCCCTATGTTCCTCTGTATCTAACAAGCCTTCCTCTTTCCACATCAAAAGCAGCTAATGATGAACTTTTTCAATGTCATTTACAGAATTGGTCTTTAATCACTCATAGTGCTGGTGATTTTTCAAATACTTTCTTGCCTACTTTAAGTATTGTGTTTTATTCATTACTGCTATATTACCACCCTTATCGGATGATTTGATGATGATGGTATCATTATTTCTCAACTTATTTAATTCATGCCATTCTCGTTTTGCCATGTTATTAATACGCATCTTTTTTTATCTATCTGTCCGGTTTCTGTTGCCTCCATCTCTTCTGATTTTATTAATGTCTTCTCTTCCACTGTCATCCCTTTAGAAGATGTCCATTTTATTTCCTGATGGTAGTTCTGGACAAAATGTACTTTTCGGCTTTAAGTCAGTGTGGAAATGGGAGTCCTTGCTGAAACCCATATCTTCCAAGAAAGGTGATATATCATCGGTATTGCTGATTTCGCCCTGTTCAGATGTGTTACATTCAAGTCTGTGAAGTTCAATCAGTTCACGTACTTCTGCAATAGTGAAGGGGGACACACTTCTACTTGGATTCTCATTCCAAGGCATTGAGGGTTTAGTTTCAAAGTACTTCTTTAGCTTCAACTTCCTAGTAAATGTACATAATTAAATTCTGAGATCAACAAAGTTAAGATTTTCTATGTGGCAGAATATCGAGCCTCAAATTAATTATTTGTGCTTGTGTACTGGATAGTTCACATGATGAAATGCCCCAAGTGGCACTTTTATTTACTTGTAAGTCCCTAGTAAATGGTATCACATTTCTACAGGGTCAGTAAAGTAAATTTTACTAGTGGGCTACAGCATTTCCTGGGCCACCCACTAAAGTAGCACTGTAAAACATGTCTCCAAGCCTGCCACTGCAGCTTGTGTGTGCAGTTTGAATTTGCCATTCTGATCTGGCAAAACAAACCATTTGCCAGGGCTAAACCTTCTACTTTAATACTTATAAATCATCCCTAAAGAAGATCCTAAATGCTCATAGGGCAGGGTGCATGGATTAATGTTTTACACATCCTGGCAGTGAAAAACCATAAAAATTGTTTTTCCCTGTAGCGAGGCTGGCTCTCCCGTAGGAAAACACCAAATTACACCACAGCAACGTATATAGACGAATTTCAGTTTGGTAGCAGCCAGAAAATGTATTCAAGGACTTATTTTAATAGTAATTTTAAATAGTAATGTAAAACCCAAATGAATGGTTGAGTCAGATTTCATAGTACTATTTCAGAAATAACACTTTTAGAAAGTTCTCATTTTCCTGTGTAGAGCCAAAAGGGCCTTTTTGTCATCTGACTACTCATGGCTCCCCTTTGGTGAGTGGAATATTGCTCCCATGCAGTGGACAAAAGGCATGGGTGTGGGGAGGTGTTTTTCTTCCTTGCACAGGATGTCCTCTGGGCTGTGTACATCACCTTCCTGAGCTTCAAAGGATGCCTGCCCTGGTACTGGAGGATGTAGCTCACACCTAGGCCTGCTTCTATTTTGTTTTCCAAGACAAATTAGTACCAAATCAGTCAGAGGAGGAGCTGCCACTGAACTGGTCTGGAGTGATGACAAGGGAGGCTTTGCACATTATCACAGTCATACTCCTGAGTTAGCACAGGGAGCTCTGACCAGGGTAAGAAAGGTTCTGCCATATTGGATTTAGGATTCAGGAAAATAGGGGTACTGTGAAATTGTTTACAGAAAAATACACAGGAAGTTCGGCAAAAGGGGTAGTATCACCCCTGTGAACCATTAGCCCATTGGTTAGGGAGCGGCTTAGAAGGTTCAACTACCCACACGCTGGCAATGTGCATAAAGGTGGTGTCAGAGCCTGGTTTAGTATATGTTGCTCACTTATGTAAGCGTAGCACCTTGCACTAATCCAGACAACCCTTACAGTGATTTTAGTGGTCTTAGACAACTTTAGAAAGTTCTCTAAGTGGTAGCTGTGGAGAGCATCCTTCAGGCTTAGTCCAGATGGAGTGTAAAGGAGCTTGTTTTACCAGTACTTAATCTTATAGTATAGGTTAAGTGAAAAAGAATCACACAGTGTAGTTAGAAAAACAGGTATTTTATTACAAATACTCACTAACACAATTGTACTATCTCCTACCCGGAGATAGAAACACACTACACCCAATACTTAGGAACTAGAGCATGTAAGTAGCACAAATACACAGTGGTCTCCAGGGGGAGACTAAACTATATAATAAAATAGTGGTATGCGAACCAGGACTCAAGTCGAGACTGGACCCAGAACACGTAGAAGTGTTGGGGACCCAAGAAACCACCCAAGGTAAGTACCAAGGAACCCCACGGAGGCAGTGTGCAAAGTATGAACTCGACCATGTGATCAACACAAGCAAATGGGTAAGTCGCTGTTGCAGTTTTAGAGGAAAAGGACGCTTCCCAGAGGACCCTGAAGAAACCCCGTGGAAGATGGATCGTTAGAGAGTTACCCCATTCATGGATACCCCAGGAACCAGGATACCTACACCAGGGAAGCAGGTGCATAGGTGTCAAGTGACGTCAGCAAACCACAGACCACAATGGAGGACTTCAGAAAAATGTCACTAGAGAAGAAGATGAAGGAGTCCGATGGAACCCAAAGGTGGGTTCAGGAGGAGAAGAACCTGCAAGCAGAGGGAGCCAAGTCTATGCCACTCAGAAATGACCAGGAGGCATGGAAGACAAATTCCCACCGGTCAACAGATGCAGGATGGTTGACGGTGCCCTTTAAGTTGAAGCTGTGCGGACAAGAAGATGCTGTGGAAGACCAGGAGCCATTCACAAGCCGTCCCACGTCGAATGTAGAGAGCTAGGGGCTCAGTATCTGGCAAAGGCACCAACACACCTTGGCAACAGCAATAGGTGTAGAAATCGAAGAAGGTGCAGTGTCAGGACCAGCAAGATCTAAGTGACTCACGACGACTAGGTAAGTCAGGGCAGGCCCCGAGCAAGCAGGGGAGCCCACTGGAATCAAAGAAGTCTTTTGAAAGGACCCAAAGATCTCTGGAGACAAGAGTCACCGACTCTTAACAATGGACAGCCGATGAGGCGCATAGGGGCTCAGATCCAGTGGTGCTGACAAGGGATACGGGTCAAAGACTCAGTCTGAAGACAGTGCAGACCTCGAGGGCTTTGTAGAACCGTCACCTCTGTTACTGAACCTGTCATAGTCCGTAAGAGCCCAGGATCAGCAAACCAGTCAGTTACGTTGCGGTACCAGCAGATGCAGGGGAGTGACTCCTTCACTCCAAGGGAGATTCCTTCAGGTGTCTTGGATGTCCACAGGCCCTGTGAAGAACCTGTATGGAGCACGGACACTGACGTTGCAGTGGACTTGCAGGAAGAGGAGACATGGAGCAGTCGGCGTCTCACCGGTTGCAGTCTTGGTTCCCAAAGCGAATTTCGATGCAGTCTGTCCGACTCAGTCAGTCCGACATGGTCAGAGTGTCCAGGCGGATGAAGATGATGCGGAGTTGAATCAGAATTTAATCCCACCCTCAGGTGAGCCCATAAGTACCCTTAGGAAGTTTTGGGGTTCATTCAGGGGTCCCTCCCAGAGGAGGGACTGGACAGTGCATGGAATCATACCTCCCACAACATTTACGGTGTGGGGGATAGGATTCTAACATTTTTTAGACCAAACATGAAAGGGTTTGTTCCAGCCAGTTTGGAGATGGTCATCATGTAAAGACGCATGGCCCCTCTATATGTCGTAATGGCTAATGCACTTAATACCCGGTAAAATGGACTTGCTCAGGGGCACCCTCCCACATAGGACCCAGCACTCTGCTTTCAGGATTGAAAGACCTGCCTTAGGGATGACATAGTTTTTCAGTGACGTGACCTCAGATATAGGTAACCCCATATCTGTTGTAAGTGGTTCTAGCACCAGCTTACACAGGCTGCAATGGCAGACCTGTAGTCACAATGTTAATGGTCTCTCATGAGTGGCATAATACATTCTGCAGCCCATGGGGGGTCCTGGTGTCACTATGCCATGGGTACCTTAGTACCATACACTAGAGACTTACTAGGGCACACCAGTAGCCAGTCTGGTGGGTACCTCAGTACTCACCATGTCTAATTTAGGGTAGAAGCACAGAGACTGGGGTCCTGATTATCAGAATCCCAGTCAGACTAGTCAGAAAACATAATGACACCAGCCAAAAGTGAAGGTGACCATGAAAGCAGATCCTACTTTCCTACAGGTGGCATTCGCAGAAGCCTCCTCAGAGCACTACTGAACCTGTGAAGATCAGAAGAAGGACTGCCCTGCTGTCTGAAACCTGAGGAATGACACAACCTCCTGACCTAAAACCCAAGACCCTAGAAGTGACTCCAAGGGTCAGTTGGCTGGCCTCCTGCTGGCTCCTGCTTGAGCTACAAGGACACAACAAGCTTCCAGAGGCCTCCCTCTTTGCAACTGCCCAGCTAACCAGTTCCAAATGGACCTGCCCTGAGCCCTGCTGCTGTCCTCTGTTGAAGTGAATAAAAAAGTGATGGATGGGATGCTTGAATTTATCCAACTACTGGTAATTACTCAGGCCCTCATACCAGGCCTTTGATATTTTTGCACACCATGCAAATGCAGTTTGGACTCAGTCATATGCAAATCAGTCTTGACCCGGCTCATTTCGGAATAGTCCAGCCTGATTTGGCAGTCCAGTTCTGTGAACCAACAGCAAAAGCAGCCTTGAACTGGTTTTGCTCAAGTTAGGGCTTATCAGCCAGGTAAATCTTGGTTCCAGTGACAGTGTGTGCTTGGGGCCCACATCTCAGCATACTTGTCCTACTTAGGGAGGCACACTAAAGTATACAAAAGAGTGATGGATGCTCATCATGCCACCTCAGTGTGGAACCAGCATATGCAAATCAGTCTTGACCCTGCTCCAATGGAAACAGTCTAGCCCAAAACTCATAAAAATATAAGGGGGCCTGGTAAGCTAACCCTGATGTTCTGGAGCTTGTGGGAGGAGGGAGTCCTAGAGGGACTCCGGGCCATATTAATTATTTGTTTCTGTGTTGCTACAATCCTGCAGGACTCTCTCAGGATCCAGCTCAACGGCGCTACTCATGTGAGAGTCCCAGCAGAGCACAAGGGCCATGCTGTCTCCTGTAAGAGTCATGCATGATCAAAAAAACATTTAAAAACTTGGGGCTTGGCTATCTGTTGTGGATCGGATGGAGCCGGGCAGTTGGCCCCACAGTCAACCCACAACGGCCAAGGCCAAAGGCCATTCTTGTCGGTGAGTACCCACCTATGGGCTTAGGCACAGAGCCAGGTTACAGGCCAGGCCCTAAGGTCAACTGCACACTTAACACAGCCAAAGGCTGTGTGCAGCTGGGGCTGGTATAGTTACATAGAGCAATAAAATCTGTCTATATGTTTAATTCACAAAAAAGTGTTAAAGTGATGTTATACTTAGGTATGGTAATAATATCTTCCTTTACACTTAGAAAACCTAAGTAATTGACAGAAAAAAACCAAGGTTAGAATGATATAATAGTTAGGTGAAAATATCACTTTAAACATAACTTTTTATTATTGTTAACTGGAGTAACTATAACTCACACCCTCCCCATGCAGTGCTTATCATCTCACATTTTACATCACTCATGACATGATCTATGACATCATTGATAACATCATGGACGGTATTCAAACTCATAAACATGGTATTAACTAGGCCTGGGCTAAATTTCCGTTCCGCTCGCGGAAATTGCGATAATTTGACATTTTCGCGTTCTGCGGAGAGCGCGAAAATGTCAACATTTCCGCCTTCCGCAGCTTAGCGATAATTTGTTTCTTGCTCGCGCTGTAAAATAATACATTCTCGCGTGCGCGCGATCACCTTACCTGAATCCCCGCGTTCGGCGACAAGTTTTCCCGATCCGGTCGCGTTCTCCACGAGATGTTGGATTGTTGGTAGCCATTTGCGTTGTCTCGCGACAGTTCGCGCCCGCAGTAACGTCATGCGTAGCGCGATCACGTCTTTCTTCTCGCGATCATGCACCGCGAAAAGAGTGAAAAGAAGATGGCCGCGCCCGCGAGCAACCGCATGGGCAAGTTGGCGAGCCGCGACCACGCAGAAAATGCCGCGAACGGGCGGGAAAAAAACTTCTGCATCTTCGCGATATTTCCGCATGTTTGCGGAGATTTGTAAAATGTTCGCGATAATTTGCGAAAGTCGCTTTCGCAAATTCCGCCCACCCCTAGTATTAACAATTCCCCAAGTTCCCATGCCTCAGCCATGCCCCCTTGAGGACAGTGTGGGCCATGTAGAGACTGGGACAGGATCCCAAAGATTTGATGCAGGTCTTCATAGGGGATCTGAGAGGTTTTCCTTGAGATTAATAAGTGTTGCAATAGTTTGATAGTCATTGTCCATGATAGGAACAGAATGAATATTTAATTCTCATGCTCGAAAGCAGCTTTGCTACTCCATACCGTAATTACAGAAGGCAACACTGCAGCCCACTTCAGGGGTGGTTTCTTGGCTCCCAGAGGTCTCCTGTCTTGTTTGTGGTACCAAGCATTTTTACCAGATGTCATCAGTATCTGGTGATGCAGTTACTCCACAGGGTTTGCCAGAAACTTCACAGGGGTTTCATAAGCTTTTGCAGCAACCAAAGAGGATTCCTGAAAGAAAAAAGTAAAAATTGATTGAGTCACTAATACTTTTTTCTTGGGCTTAGAGACAATATTCTGCATCCAAAGACCTTTCTTACTGGACTGCAGTACATCCAATCCCCTAGAGGGGGTACTGGAAATCCAAACCCAAATGGCCACAGGATAGTAAAGGTTGCATAAAGTGTCCCTCCATTATGCACCTTCGGAATATTGGTGCAAGTACAGTGCATAATTTGAAAGATGAATGTATTATTGAAGTATCTTACAACTGGTGTGTGTATCTGTGGAGACAGAAAATGTTCCTTGCAGGACTCTGGCAGTTTGGGATTTTTTGCTCTCAGCAGCCACAAAAATCTGATGTCTCCATTTGACATAGAATTACACCCAGAACAGGGCTCTGAAGGCTAGAGGGGCATTTCATGTGTACTACCATCAGTTCACTGAGCTGCAGAAGAATGACAGTGGTGATAGCAGTGAATTATAGCATCAGGATAAGCCTTTTCACCTGCCATCTCACAGGGAAAGTTGCCTGCTGGTCACTCCTGTGTTTCATATTAGTAAGTCAGTCATCTGCAGCCGGGTCTTTCACTCCATTCTTGTGGGCATGGATGGGACACATGTCTGTACATTATGCATGAGAAGTAGAATGTGCTTTGAGCCAGTGTGGTGCTTGTGATTGTGGCAAGCCCAAATCTATTTTGGTTTCCTGAACCAGAGTGGTGCATATTATCAAGGTTGCAGAAACCCCAGATAGCATTGTAGGGCTTTTCCAAAGCATTCGTGCCTCATTTTGTAATCAGCCAGACTCTACGGTGTGGCAGCTAGGAGACAGAGTTCACTAAAAGTGTAGGGAATATCCATACCCGTTCCTGCTCCATTTTTCCCTAGCATTGTTACCAGAAGCAGGCTGCAGATTATGTTTTTAAACAACACTCTGTAAATGGATCATCAGTCAGCCCTCTCCTCCACCTAATGTCATCAGTAGCCTGGAAAAGAGGCTGAGAGGGCTTACCTGTGCACCGGCAGTGACCATGAAAACACCAGAGTTGTGTTTTATGAACACTGCTAAGTGAAACAAATGGCCATACAGGCAAAGGCTCACACCATTATGTGGTCCCTCACAGGTGGCGGGGCTGCGTCTTGAAGCCCCTGAAAATGAGCCACCACTGTAAGTGCTAAAAGAGGTGCACTTTGTGCTCAGTTTTGAGTTAAACAATAAGGCAAAACCCTAGGGCACCCATGATAAAAGACTGCCATCATTACAATCTCAGCCCAGTAAGCTCTGTCTGCCCTGGGGCTCATGAAATAGCCCCCATAGTATTTACCTTTAATGACCAGGGCATGCCCCCTTTTCTGTTAGTCTAGTGACCCTTGAAGTAGCCCAGACCTTGACAGTTTACATTCAGCCTTAACTAGACCATCTACCAGAGTGCCCCTGATCCTCGGACATGTGTGAAGCAGTCTCTGTCTCTCTCTCTCTCTCTCTCTCTCTCTCTCTCTCTCTCTCTCTCTCTCTCGCTCTCTCTCTCTCCCCATGCCTGCAAGCCAAGCTTGGCTCAGAGGTAATTGCCATGACCTTGTTATAGATGGCTGCAAAGCACAGCTAGTTCCCCTATTGCTATACAACTCTTCACACACTCCTACTCTAAAGCAACTATTTAATTGCTTTGCACTCGTATTCAGAACCCTCTTTCAAGGCCCTCATTTGAGCAGGTGGTTGCCGGTGGGGAGAAGTGGAACTTATTTTTGGGACTGGCGCATACTTTTCAATGTCAGATATTTACTGAGTGCATGAGAGGGAAAAAACACACTGATCGTTACGACAGAGGAAGAAAAACACAGCAAAATCATCATGAACAGATAGTTGGAACCTGCAAGAGCGATAAAAAGGATTAGGGAGTGTTCTGGTAGTGCATTAAACAGTTGTATGACGTTACAATGCATGCTATTACAACGCATGCGCTTGCAATGCATACCTTTACCCCCGACTTGCTGTCAGGGGTGCGCTGGAAGTTGATTCCAACTCCAGTGTGTGCAACCGTAGGGAAGGTGTACCCCTTGCAACAAGACTTTTGCGTTGTAACAACATGCGTTGCAATGGCAGGCTGCTTCTCGCATTAAACACTACCAGCCTTGGTATTCAGCCGCCAGCATATGAGTAGAGCTTCGGGCACCAGCACTCTATCTTTCACAAATTAGGCACTACCTCTTTCAGATTCTGTTTGCGTCTCTTCTTTTCTCATTTTACGGTAGAATAATCAGAATACCTATCTGTTTAAGACCTATGGAGCTCCTGATATCTGTCTACTAATTTTCATCATCATCATCATAAAACTTTATTTCAATCATAGAGATCTTAAAAAGTACATATCACCTCATAAACATAATATTGGATCACTGTTATTCAATTATGTTTTTATTAATCCCTGTCTGGGTATGAAAATATTGATCATTCAGCATAATATCTTTGTATTCTTTTTTAGGTCTCAATAATGGTGAGTGTCTGGACCTAAAGTGTTGGTCTGTTTTTCTAACAGCTGTCATATAACTTTACCCTACCAATTCTTTGTAGAAACTACAGGCTATGGTCCATATTAACTAAGTTTTCACACAATACATTGCAGCAACCAATTTGCTATGCTGCACTATCAAGGGGGAAACAGAGCAAAGAGGTATATTTACCAAGATTGGTCTGCTGCTGCCCATATCATCACTCACTGACCCACAAATAGGCTACCTGGCAGGACACACTGCCTCTCAACATAGTGCAGAGGCTAAGGTGCATTGTCACGCATAGCGTTTGTTGTGTAGCATTGGATTTGTACTGGAAGCATACCCATCTTACACAAATACCATCGCCTACACAAACTCAAAAGGTGCAGCACACATGCAATACATTGATGTTTTTTCCAGAAATTAACACACTTCCCTTTGTTTACACCTGATTTCACAAGCTGTTATTTTTTATTTCAAGCCCCGGACCAGCAATTTTAATAAATCAGGCTGTGTACAAAAACCTGAGTGCACCAATACTTCTCCCAATAATTCTGGTAAATCTCCCTTAATGCAAAGCGATGCAAAGCAGTGCTATGTGTATTTTGCACAAGATAAAGGCACATTCGAAGTGCAAATTATCTTTTACATTTTGCACAAGAAAAGCCTTATTAAATGTGATATTACATTTGTTAGCTTACATCTGAGCTATGTCAGTGGCTGCCAAGGGAATACGTCTGTCTCAAAGATACAGGCAGAACAAAAGGGAACACATCTCACACATACCATGAAAAGCAGTCCCACCCACCCTTCTGCCTTAGCAACAGAACTGTATTGCTTTGTGTATGCTTTAGTGCTACACATAATTAGCCTAAATGATTTTTATATCTGCTAAGTACTTGTTATTTGTGTGGCATCGTCCCCAGCCTGGGAGCATGCCAATAAATATGCCATACACGGAGCTCTATAGGATGTCCTTATTCCTCAGCATATGGTCACACGATGCACTCTCATTACGTCATAACCGTTAATAACCACACCTTAACACCTCCCAGCAAGTTACGTACTCCTCTGCTGAGTTCACCCACAACCACAAGGGTCCTAGTGTACATAGTCTCACAACCATAAAATTTGCACATTTGACAGGTTTAGCGCTCCATATTGCCACCAGCATTCACTTGGGAAATATTATTTCCCTGGTTGTACAGGACCACTTCCACTCACCTCGCAAGCAAGCACGGGTGCCATTTATTGAATAAACCTCATGGCGACATCTAATTTTCAATACTGATTATGGGTGCAAGAGAGAAAGGGTAAAGCCAGAAGTTTAATCAAAAATCAATATATTTGCCACGTTTAAGAATAAATGTTTATCAAACAGATTATCAGTGCCCTTTTGAGTACTCACCAATAGACTTGTGTGACATCTTTATGCGTAGATTATGATTATTGGCCTATCTATCCCTGGATTGTGAACTTTCTGGATCTTATACACTTTGTGCCCTGGGTAGTTCTACCTGACACACTGGCAATATTTCCTCAGGAGTGCCAGAAGTTACAGTTAACAGAAAAAACGTTTTCCTTGTAAACTCAAACTGTACACTTTACTCCCGAAGGAAGTTAAAGGGGGTGGAAAAACCTTGGTACTGAACCAGAATGTGGCAGATGGGTTATTCTGTCACTAACATGGTGGATATCTCGTCCTCCTTATTACAAGTTCCATAGGAAATTATGCACCTGCCAGGGGCGGTTCCTCTGCTAATGCGGAGGAGCGTCGCCTCACTGCCTTAAAGCACGGCAAATAAGGAAACATAATATGATAATAATGAGATGTTATTAGCATTTTATTTTTCTCTGCTGGGGCAGTTTTGTGGGGCGGGGCTTGGCTGCGCAGGAGGAAGTAGTGGTGGCACCCTCCTAAGTGCGCATGGGGCCGGCTAAACATTCATGTGCACTTTGCAGGTTCTCCATTACAGCCTGGGTAGAGAACCTGCCCAGGTTTCCATTCCCCATCTGAGCAACCACCAATCACAATGCTCAGGGGAGCCTAGGTGCTTACCAATCACAATGTTGTGATTAGCTTAGGGGAGCCTATCCTGCTTCCTGCTCCAACAGAAGCCAGGAAAAGGACGCAAGAAAGGCAACGGCCGGCCAGCTGGCCGACGGCAGGTATGTGTGTTTTTGTTGTATTTTCTCCCCCCTTACCCCTTCCCCTCCCCACTACCGATTCACGTGAGCAGCCGCGGCTGGCACCTGCAATAAGTCAGACAGGAAAGCTGCCACATTTGTGATGGGGAAACCCTACTGACAAACTCGAACTCAAGGCCTTAGTGAACATTGGGTAATGATCGAAGTATTGGTGAGGATTACGGAAAGTTTAGAAAAGGTGTGTGGTAGCTCTGCACACTCGTGCTCGCCAGACTCCCCACAAATTATCTTACAGTGTGGGAGTTGAGCACATACAGTTTAAAGGTATGTGGCTCAGAACCGCCCTGCTCATTTAGTTGATGATGTGGCCATATTGTCAGACCTGTTAGTTTTACTTGCTTAAATTTAATGTTTGTATTTCAGATAATAGGTGTCTGGATTTCTGGTTGCATTCCAAACTAGGATTTTAAGTTAAGGGTCTCAGCAAGAAACACACTCAGTATTTTCCTTAGCAGAACAGCTCTTCCCAAGGCAATAGTTGCAAAATAAATAAACAAACTAAAACTTCTCCAAGAGTGGATTTGGGGATGCATGTGTCGAAGCATAAGCACCGTGTCCATTCATCATCTCACTAATGGACATCCCACATGGCATCCTGCGGGGAGCAGGCCTGTCACTGGGCAGGTGATATAGCCCAGACAATGCTTTCAACATTAGTTTAATGAGGCCCCCCCTCATTAAAGGGGTTTGGAAAACTGGTGGGGCTTTTTCTTTTCCATGGGGCTGGTACTCGGGTTAAATTAGATTAATGATGTTGTTGACAACTTTTCGATTCCCACAAATTTTCTGAAACACTGGTCTGTGCTGCCATTGACACCAAAATAATTATTCAGACTAAGCCAAAAAGCCAAACATTAGAACAATTAATCCTTGCATCTTTATGGACAAGTGAAGGAAAGTTACTTCTGGACAGAGAGTAAAGCAACCATATTACATGATATTTATGTAGTGCCATGGTTCGTTATTGTGGGTTTGAGTCACAAAACATAGTGTACACCTGTGTCATTGTAAGTTTGTAGGAATTTTCAAACTTTCAAAATAGTTATAAACATGAAGGTCCAAATATACGAAAACTGGTCGCAAAAAGCAGTCACAAATTGCGCACCAACATTTTGTGACCAGTAAATTATTTTGTGGACTGATCTATATAACAGTAGTAATTTTGAAAAGTAAGAAATGATAGTGAGTCCCTGACCACCTTGCCTAATGAATATTCATTAGGTAGGCCACAATTTGGGATTTACTTGTCTGAAAGAGTCAGCAGATCACCATCCCTAAAATTACATTATAAAAAAGGATCTTTTTCCTAAAGGAGCACCATTTACTTAAAGGAAATTGACTGCTTTACAAAATATATATATGTATCTTTTTATTTTTTATTTCAGTGAGAGTTAGTTTTGGAGTGCTGCCTACTCCCCCTGAATCTTAGACCCCAAATCACAAAGGTGAAGGGGTCCAAAGGGGACCCCTTCCGTTTATGCATAAGTTACCACCCCATCTTGGAAGCCGGCACTACAGTCGCAAACCATTGATACATTGAGATATGAATCATTAGGGGACACATTTTTTTCAAATTTTGTTTCATAAAAATATGTTCAGTATATTCGAACGTGCTTTTTAGCATCCACAAACGTTGAGATTTAGTGAATAAAACGGTTTGCAACCATTAAAAAGTTGTGTACATCTGTCTGCAAAGTAGGAACCCTCAACTGAAGTCTAGAGAAAATGTGATTTTTCTATGACAAGCACCCACAATCGTTTGGGAACTTAGAGAGATTTATCTAACTGTATATAGATGCTGAAAAACTATCACAGTAAATTTGACGTGTGTCCCTTGAGCAGAAAATCAGTCAGTCTACAGTTAATCATATTTATGGAAATGTAGGATTTTATAGATTTCCATGAAAATGTACAAGGCTATTCCACAGAAAAACTCATTTTACAAAGAATCATAGGTATATTTCTACAATTCGTACCATTACTGTCTTCTTTTAGAATCAAAAGTTGGTAAAGTAAAACATTTACCATTACCTCTTCAGCAAATCACCACACATTTACGGTCACCTATGCATTCTGGAGTAAATGCTTAATTGACTAGATACAAATGCCCATAGCGATTCGCTACAAGTATTGGCAAAACTAATGAGTCTGGCATGGCTTTTGAATCCCGAATAAAATATTGAAAATAAGCCTGCTGTGGGAATAGTATTTAGACATAACAACTGATTTCTGTATAAAAGCTATCTCTGAGATACAAAAGTGCGCTAATGGGCTGCCTGCAAATTGTGCACCGACTTTTTGTGACCAGTATCTGATTTTGAAACCGACCTCTGAACTATTAGGTTGATTTTCAAAATCACCAATCAAGGTGTCACAGAAAGACCTGCCTAATGAATATTAATTAGGCAGGTTGAACTTTGTGATCTCTTGTGATTATTAACAAACATAAGGCTAGTAGACTGGAAGGTACAGCAGACCAGCATCTCTGTGTTTATATTTCCACATCTAAAATTTGCTATTAGGTCGACCCTGGGCAGCAAATGCGCTGCTCTGCGAGGCATGCTGCATTCGAGTATGGACTTGATGCTCCGCACTCTCTCCACCCACATTTTTCATTGGCTTGTGTCATTGTCCTTTGCTGGCTTCTGATTCTTTAATAGGTTTGTTAGTTCCTCCTCATTACTGCCTTGTCTTCATTTGTAACCTCCCATGATGACTGACCCTTTTACTTTTCTTGTTACACAGTATGTCTTATTTAGTCTGTTAGCACTATTTTCTTTAATGAGTTTCTCTTACTGCAGGCATGACATGCTTTCCTGCAACATTCAGAGCGCCATGCGCGCTTTCTCTTTCCAAGCAGCTGGGACAATGGCGGACGCTTCTTTGAAGTGAAATAGGTCTTGCATTTCCAAGAGCTTGAGCTATTGGCATTTTAAATGACAATACCTTTTATTTATGTGTTGATTATCAAAACAAATAAATAAAAGGCATTCTCATTTACAATGCTAATAGCTTAAACTCTTGCAAATGCAAGACCTATTGCATTGCAAATGCTTGTGTTTTTTAAGGCGCCCATGTCCCTTCAATGTACTAGTGCTGGTTTAAAAAATAAAAGAATTTCATTTGGAAAAATGTCGAGGGGCGGACATTGGACCTCGATGTCCGCCCCTTCTAATCCATTCGTACATAGCACACCAATTTACAATTGGGGAGGAACACCCTTTTTACGGCCCTTCAAAACTGTGATTCAGTATAGGTCACAAAACCCTTCTTACAAATCTGATAAACTTGTAAAGTGGTTTTTGAACATTAAATAAAGGAATTTTACAAACACAAACAGTGATTTTGCAAATCATTTAGTACATCTTACCCCTTATGTCTGATGATTCATTTTTCTTTTAAGAAGTAAAATACTGCCTTACAATGTAAGTATTCCGTAGGCTGCAGAATGATACACCAAACAACCAACTGAATTGAAGTGAAAGAGAAATACTCCTAAAATCCACTCTAAATATTTTAAGTATTTGTGACAATAGATCATAGTGACTGCTGTGATGGCTAGCTAAACCTAACAAGCAGAATGTCCTGAGATACTCAAGTTCTTCTTGTGGTGAAATTCTATCACAACTCTCATGTGCAATTATGGGCAAATAGAACTTTGTAGAAATTCGGATTCGAAAATGGTGGAAGTCAGGATGAAATAAAGGGGATGATACAAAGCAGAGAGATGCCCCCACGTTAGTAGGAATGACAATACAAGTCTAGCACAGAAAATACCTCCTACCACTTCTTCTTCAATCAAGTACTGTCCTGACAGACCTTAAAAACGATTGCATTTAGTGGCCTAAAGGTCTGTTCTCGAGCAGTTAGTACAACAATTGTTAAATAAAAATACAGATTGCATTAAAACATAGTTGGGCCTTTCCCACTCAATCCTCATCTCTTTACAGACCCAGCATCAGAGAATCCAGACAATGGGGTGGATAGATAACCCATATCTTTGACCAAAGCATTCTCTTCACACCCTAAGAACATGCATAAAGGCAGGCCCATAATGGCAGATTCACATTTGGCATCAAGCCTAGAAAGTATATGTGATGGGGAATCTGCTAGTAGTCAACAAATGGAATCATATTCTGAGAGCTAGAGACATTAAGCAATAACGGGTTAGGAGTGGAAGTGGTAGGCTCTGATTCAAACTCTTTTTCCATAGGAGAGGGGGTCATCAAGAGCTGGACTAAAAGTTTCAGACTATGAACCTGATTCACAAAGAGCCTGTGCAGTCGTGGTGTAGGCTCCGCAGTCATGAAGGAGGCTCCGCAGTCGTGGCAGAGACTCTGGACCTGTGGTGAAGTCTCCGCACTTGTGGTGGAATTTCCGCAATGAGAAGTGCAGTGAAGAGATTCCGCCACGAGTGCAGAGCCTTCACCATGACTGCGGGGGCTTTTTGTGAATTGAGCCCTATGTTTTTACTAAGAAATATCTTACAGAAAGTTGAAGAAAAAAAATAGTTCACAGGCGCAGTATAGGAAAGAGCTGGTAGAAATCTAGCAAAAATTAGACTCTGTGAATGGGAAAATGGAACTCTTTTCCAGTATCACTTCGTCTGTAGAAACTAGGACTAGTGACCCAGAGCAACCAGTCCAGATTAGAAAACTGAAATCAGATTATATCAATGAAAAACCTGATCATAAAATCAAAACACGTAGAGAAAATATCCTGCAGATCAAATCTAAAATTCTTGTGATCCTAGAGGAGGTGGGACAAGGTCAACAATAGAAGTCATCAATAAAACTCTGCTTGTAGGATCTAGTTGGTCCAAGGATAATCTAGCATTAGCCTGCAACCGTTGCACACCATTTCAAAAAAGCAGGAAGGATGGACCACCTGTACCATAATTGCCTACTTCTAAGACTTTCAGAATCAATTACACATTTGGCACAGGTAAGACAGACTAGATCTTTGAAAGCCCTCATGGGATTGAAGCTTTGAGTCTACAGATATGGCTTTTGAAACAATCCAGTAGGGGAAGCAAATGGATAATCTGTTAACTGGAGTAAAGGCTATTGGAGCTCAAAGTCAAATCATACTGCAATCTTGAGTGAATGTTTTATGGATGGGAGACTTCATAGTCCTTTATGAAGAAATGGAAGTATAGGAATTTTTTGAACAATGGAGAGGGAACAATTCACTGAATAATGAAACTTGAATGGCTATCTTTGCTTTGCTCACATTATATATATATATATATTGTACCCGTGATCAAGGTCTGAGGTCAGACCGAAACGTTGGGCTGTTGAGTTTGTTACGTTGTTGCTGAAATAAATGAATGACGATTTAAACCCGTGAGTGCAAGTAGAAAAGTTCCTTTGGAATCCTGTGGCAATACGAAAACGGCTTAGTTCCGCCGTATCTAAGTGTCCGCACCGTCAAGAGAGCGCTGAATACCTTAAAGTGGAGCCAAACTGTGAGATATATATATATATTTGCACAATTAGCATTTGCACTTTAAAACAAGTTTGTTTATGTCATTTTTGTACATCTTTATAAATTTAGGATGGCAAGAGAAAGATATAATTTACAGCCCATATCTAAGATTCTTGTGTGAAAATTTATGGCGTAATAATTACAAGTATATTTGTATATCTTGTATAAACACTACTTACTATGTATTTTTTCTATGTCTTTTATCACAAGCATCACATGATTATAGAGTGCTTAGTATATAAGGGACACAATAATGGCGGTTACCTTATGTGATCAAGGCCACCTTGTGGCCGAAACGCGTAATGGCGTGCTGTGTGGGTGCTGACGTTCATTAAAACCCTTTGAAGCACGACTTGGCGTCCGTGTGCTTTCTTCTTCGGCCGCCTGGAAGTGGGAGATCGCGCTTGGTGTTCATAGCATTTTTTCGGTAGTGGGCCTGCTACCGTTCACGGATCCCCTCGACGTTTGTTGGCCGCTGCTTTCAGCCACCTCATGTACTTTTCTTTCTTATATGGAAATATTGTGGCGGCCCCCCGTGTGGACTACATATCCCAGATTGCCCTTGAGGTCTGTTGCTGGATGTCGTTTCCCGACGTACTTCCCGGTGATCCCCGGTGATTCCTCTTTGTACGGGCAAGTGAGATTCCAGACGAACACGGGTGTCGAGGCAGTGCTTCTGCATCTTTGCGGTCCTAGCAAGATCCGGACTGCTTGAAAAGATATTGTCAGCACCACACAGTCATGTCCAGTAACGCCCAGCGAGATCGTGAGGCGGAGGCTGATGAACTATTCAGAAATGTGATTACGGCATCCACGAGACGGATCGATGAGGGTATGAATGCAGCTAATGATCCCAACCCTGATTTAAAAACCCTACTTAAAGCACTCGAAAAATGCCAACGAAGCGAAATGATGAAATGGTGGGAGGAGATTTTCGCTGACTAAATAAGAGGAAGCAGGTCGGGTTCCACGAGGTTTGAGCATCATGCTGGCGCCAAATTTTGATAACATTCACCCAGAAATGCTTGTCGAATGGGCGGACAATAATCTTAGTGCTTCTATGAATGCAGTTAGAATTCTGATTAAATATGCCCGCATCAACCGTGAGTCGCTTATAAAGAAAATTGAGGAGATTAATGAGCAACTCAACAAACGATCTGAAACAGAAGAAATTCTCAAACAGAGAGAAGAGATCGACGATAGGATTAACAAACAACAAGACAAAATAAAACAGAGAAAAATACGGAAATTCACAAGGGACAGAGAGGATTACGAGCTAGGGCAGATTTTCACTTTCGCCCGCCGCTATGACAATGCAAGAAAAAAACGCTCTGATAAACTGGTTACCACTGCACGAGATGCACCAACTGCAAGTGGACACTGTACGCCGGTAGATTCTGATACAGCTGATTCATTCTCCTTGACCAGCGGCAGCGAGGGGGAAGAAATGGACCGTAGAGGTTCCAACATAAAGTCTAGCATTTTGCAACCAGCAGAAGAGCTGAATTTTTTAGCCGAGGACCGCTGCCAGACCCTGAGGCCGCGGAATCCGCAAGCAACCGCAGGGTCAAGCAAAACAAAAAACGGAACGCTAGAAGAAAGGCCCGTGGCACAAAGAGGCAAAAAAACACAATGGCGACGACGCTAAACAAAGGTAACAACAACAATACTATAGTCAACCTTTCCAAATTTGCTCTCACTGCCGCAGAAGAGAACATTTTATCTTTGGGTCTTTCTTATTGCGCAGGCAATAATTTTAATTACTGCAAGACCAGAGTTGACATGTTTAGCTTTACAAGAAAATTAAAACTTAAGAAATTTTTTACCATCAGAGGCGGCAACAAACCAAATGCTTCTTCTGAAAACACGGCTGCCACCAATGAATATAATCTGGCAGCAGCGGATGCACATTTGCTCCTTACCCTGGCAGAACTCAATAACATGGAGGCAGATTTTTCCAGCCAGCCCGATGACACACGGTCCACATAGGACAGGCTTTCATCGATCATCAACACAGATTCATGTGCTGGTCTTAGCCCGTTCTGAGGCAAATCAAGTTTCATTCCTATGATGCCCAAAGGCGCCATCGATATCTATCAGGAGATGGTTACTAACGATTTGAAAAATCTTTATCGGGCCATTAGCTCCAAAAATGGGAAGACCAACCAACAGGATTTACAATATAAGAATCTTATCCGCAAATTGAACAACAATCCTGGTCTGATGATCTGCATGTCCGACAAGGGGGGCAACGTGGTCATATGGCCCAGGGATGAGTATGTGACTGAAGCTAAAAGGCAGCTTTCTGATGAAGACTGCTATGAAAAAATCAATATGAAAATTTACAACACCTCCAAGGAGTCTTTGAAGAAAATGTTGCATTCTTACAAAAGACAGGGACTGATTTCGAGCCATGAATTTATTTTTTTATTCAACGAATTTCCTATCATTCCCACGCTTCGCCTTATACCAAAGATTCATAAAGGAGTGAAGCCGGTACCGGGCAGACCCATCATCTCGGCCATTGGGAGCATCAGTGAAAATGCTAGTAGGTATGTGGATCATTTTTAACGTTATTTAGCATCTTGACGTTTTCTACATTCTTTGTACCTTTTTTCCCTGTTTTCTTCAAACAGTAATACTGCTGCCTGTTTCGCCCTACGGAGTTCTGAATTGGAACCCCCAAGGTATTTACTTTGCTTATGTTATATATCGCAGTACATGAGTAACAACTCGCCACAATAGAGGCATGTCTCTCTGTGCCTCGTTACCTGCTTGTATTTACCTTTTATTTGATATTGTTTGCACCAAACGACTTTGATTAACATGACCTAGGGCACTTATATCTTTTTGTCTTGCATCATGTAACATTCGCCAAGAGCTCTCCGCAACAAAGGCAGCTCTCTCCATTTACCTCGTTACTTAACTACTTTTACACTAACTATTGCTCAACAACGACCTGGGTCTAACATGATCATTACCTAGGGGCATCTGTTGTTAAAACAAACAACACCATAACTCACCAACAGTAAAATCTGGTTTCAACGAGTGTACACCCACGTTCCCAAAACTATCTGTGCTATTTTTAACCACACCTTATTTTTAACCACACCTTAACTTACCTTTTTTAACTCACCTGTCTACAATATAGACGGTTCGAATCTCCACTTGCTCCTCAAGATGTATACCAGTATGTATCTAAAGATTTGCCATTTATATTTGCTTATGTATTGCGTTTTCAGCTAGACTAACTAACAACCTCGTCCTCCCCGTATTAACTAAGGACGTCTGTCTACCTTTCCTCCTTCCCCCCCATACATAGGTACTAACCTTCAAGAAGTTCATGTGACTAATATTGGAACTTCCACCTGACATTGAATACTATTCAAATCCCATTTTGCTTTCACCTGAGGTTCTGAAGAAAGCCCCCCGACCCTTCTGGGCACATTAGGGGCTGAAACATGTCGACCGACCACTCAGACTAAAACTGCAGTGGATTCATTATATGTCCTTTCTGCAACTAGCTGTTTTTATCCTTTTTTTCCCTGCACCTAATGGAATAAAATTGAATATAGGTAGCTAAAGGAATTTTTTAACCAATCACAACACTTGAGCACTTCTCACCTTTTTTGTACTCCCCCCTTTTTTTCCCTGATCACTACTGGAACGTCCAGTGGTTCCCTCCGGGTTGGAGGAAGCATGGGAAAAACCCTATGATGATGCTGTCACGTATTTAAATATCAAGGCGGAGAATCAAGATATACCGCCCACGAATTGTCTTACGTGAATGAGGGTGTTTTACCAAATATCGGAAACAACTATCCGAACCCTGGTGCCAGCTACAAGTGATCCATTCCCTTTGATTATTACCAAATTAGCTGGAAGCCGAATGGATCACAGCTTCTTCTATTTCCCTCCCTTTGATTGATATATGATTATTTTTTACAACCATTAGTCCAAGATTTGTCTACCTACATAAAAGACACTGGTGATTTTATCAGGAAACTAAACAACAGTCAATGGCAAGAAGGTTTCCTTTTGGTGACCCTAGACATCGAGTCCCTATATACTAGCATTGAACATGGCACTGGTATTGGCGCTACCAAACATTATTTGGACTGCAGACCCATCAAATTTCAAAGCCATAATGTCATGCTTTTAGAACTTATCAAGTGGGCATTGCACAATAACCATTTCATGTTTGGAAATGATCTCTATTCTCAAAAGAGGGGAGTCGCCATGGGAGCTTGCTTCTCCCCCAGCTAACTTAAAGAGCAAAATCGGGTTTAGGCTCAAAGGCAGCAAGGCCAAGCCTGGGATTCAATAATAAACAAAACAAGAGCCAGTGCTGCGTTTAACTCAGTGACGATTTTTGTGTGATGACCTGAATGAAACAGTGTCTCAAAAAAAACACTTTTTCAGTTAGATTTAATCAAAAACATTCTTTTTCTTTTTCTTATTACATTTAGATTAATTCAATATTAGCAAAATTTGTTCATACCAAAATAAGAACAACCAACATTACGACATGTAAAACATCAACATTTTTATACTGACTTTAAACATTTGTGTGACACCACTACATACACACTGCATTCACCCTCAAGTATACTACACAGACATCCTCAATTGACAACAGACATAGTGAAGCTTTGATAAACACATACAGGCCATCAGTAAACAGAAGCTTAACACAGTTTAAAACACTACACTTTTTTTGATTTAAACAGATTGGCCGACAGCGGAAGGGTCTACGCGTTTCGAATCCCTTTGTGTACAGGGATTCTCATCAGGACCAACACTTGCTTAATCTAAGTGTTTGAAGCACTGGGCTGCGACGTAACTTCTGAGAGAGCCCATAGCTTGTGAGGTTAAGGTGTAAAAGTCGACAAGCGGAAAATCCTTTACTCGCTGCGCTTATAGGAGATCGTACGTTGGTTTTGTATCAAGTCGGAATATCTTTGCATGTCATAACGCAAAGAACCTTGAGTGGGGTAATCTTCTTGGCAAGAGCACCAAATGCAACTCTTCGACGGACACGACTATTCAAATATCCTCGCTTTCCCGGTCTGACTCCATTATGGTTTCCCCCAGCTATGCATGTTTGCATGTTGGCTGGTGGGAGGAGCAGGTTCTCATGGGAACCCATGCTGATGTATTCAATTCCAATATTGTTAAGTGGTTCAGATATATTGATGATGTTTTTATGGTTTGGAATGGTGATTTTACTAGCGTGAAGAGTTTTATTGAGATTTTAAATAACAATGCTTTTAATCTCAAGTTTACTTCCCACATTGATAAAACTTCTGTTGAGTTTTTAGACACCAAGATCATGATTGTTGACAACAAGATTGAGACAACCCTTTATAGAAAACCCACTGCTGGCATCTCAATTTTACACGCCAGCAGTGCTCATCCACCACACCTCTTAAAAAGCATTCCCTATGGGGAACTCCTCCGTATCAAACGCATTTGCAGTACGACGGAGGAGAGGGCTACATGCTCAGAGGAAGCAATATTTAGGATGACACCAAGAGGTTACACCGAGAGGACTCTGAGGGAGGCCTATAAGAAAGTGGAATCTATTTCTAGAGACACATTGCTAAATGACAAATCTATTAATCTGAGTCTCAATGATTCCGCTGTTGGGCCAGAGAGTCTAATCACCAATGCACCACGTTTTATTACAACTTTCAACAAGCAGCATCACAAAATCAGGGCCATTGTTAACAAAAATTGGCCCATCCTGCTCACTGATGGTGTTCTGGCACCTATATTATAATTACCCTCTAAACCGGTGCTTACGTTTAGAAGGGCTAAAACTATGAAAGGAGAACATATGAGGTCCAATACCCAAAGCTCTGCTAGCGGCTCATGGCTCAAACCCAAAAGTGGATTTTTTAAATGTGCCAGCTGCAGGGCTTGCAAATTTGGCCAGAATACCACTCAATATTCTGTTCCTCTCAGTCCTAACATCAGACAAATTAAGGGCCATTACTCCTGCAGATCTGACTTCGTGGTATACGTCCTTAATTGCTCTTGCGGATTAAACTATATAGGGAGCACCAAACTTCAAGCTCATGTCAGAATTCTTGTGAATTTAAGGGCAATCGTGAATAACGATTCCAGCTACCCGGTAGCACGACATTTTAAAAAATGCCACAATAATGATCTTAATTGCCTCAAATATTTTGTTATTGATAACATTCCCATACAACGCAGAGGCGGCAACAGAGAAAAGCTGCTTAGACAGCTTGAAACAAGATATATACTTGAGTTTGACAGCAAAGCACCCACAGGGCTGAATAACACCGAAGACTTGTACAATTTTATTTGAAAACTTATAGCTTACAATATACAGTATTCTTCGGTGTTTTACTAGATAACAGTAGATTATCTACTGATAATCCATGCTGAGATCTTCTGTTCCTTGCCTGCAGTCTTCTTATCCTTTTATTTTCATCTTTATCAATTATAAGGGTATTTGCACAGTACTATGTTGTTATTTTATGATTGTTTGACAACAGAAACTTTGGTTCATTATTTGTTGAAATTTGCTCATCTTTTCTTCCTTTTTTCTTTCTTTTTCTTCTCCTTCTTTTCTATTTTTTTCTATTTTCTTTTGTTCTTCCGTATTTTTCTTGATTCAGGCGACTTCTGGCTTCCAAAGTTGATGTCCCACTCAGCTCGGCTTTCCTGACTTCTGCCAGCCATATCCTATGTGAGATCATCTAAACAGAAGTTGCACAATCCCTGTTTCTATACATAAACGTTTACATTCATTTCTGAATTCAAATTTATGTTCACATGTATTGTTTGCTGTACTTTAGTAGTTTCATATCCTCTTCTTCCCTTTTTTTTCTCTACCCTGTTATTATTCGCACTCTTTTCACTTCTTGATAATGTTTTTATGATTGATATACTGGTAATTGATTTTTACAGAATCCCGGGCTTGCCGACTAGTTCTCTTTCTTTATCTTCGGCTTCCTTGCCATCTTCTAGAGAGATGTCTTTTTAATGTACTTATGAACATTTTATATCCGTTTTATAACAGTGTTGCCATGTGCATACATTATGCGATCGCTTGTATTTTGCACTATTATTGCGTATTTTGCACTATTGCAGTTTTGCACTATGAATGTACATTTTGCACATCAATGCTATTACAAACTGCACTGTAACTTGCGTATTTGCACAATTAGCATTTGCACTTTAAAACAAGTTCGTTTATGTCATTTTTGTACATCTTTATAAATTTAGGATGGCAAGAGAAAGATATAATTTACAGCCCATATCTAAGATTCTTGTGTTAAAATTTACGGCGTAATAATTACAAGTATATTTGTATATCTTGTATAAACACTACTTACCATGTATTTTTTCTATGTCTTTTATCACAAGCATCACATGATTATAGAGTGCTTAGTATATAAGGGAAACAATAATGGCGGTTACCTTATGTGATCAAGGCCACCTTGTGGCCGAAACGCGTAATGGCGTGCTGTGTGGGTGCTGACGTTCATTAAAACCCTTTGAAGCACGACTTGGCGTCCGTGTGCTTTCTTCTTCGCCCGCCTGGAAGTGGGAGATCGCGCTTGGTGTTCATATATATAAAAAACAAACATAATGGTTTTTTATAGAAATGTTTGGAAAACAGACTATACGTTTTTCTGAGTAGTATGTCTTCACAGTTTAGAGATCACATGGTGTTGAGAAAAAGAAGAAAAAAATGTAACCAATTGTAAACCTTAAGGTATTTAATGGCCTTATTTTTACTAGCTGACTGTCTGTGAGCAAGGGCGGATGCCCGAAACGCGTCAGATTAGTGAAACTCGGCTTTTAATAAAGTAAAACAACTGTGCCTTACCTGGATGTGCGTGGTTTCCATTCTTCGTTGATACGGATTTTTGTGGAGCTACAATTGGTGAATTCAAGTTTCGGAAGGTGATTGCGTCCGAGGCATTTCCACTCCCTGAAAGCTGGCTGCTGTGTTCAATCAACTCATCTTGTTTTCCTCAAAGGGATTTCTTCAACGGCAGCCCCCGTGTATGTTTGGTTCATGAAGCTTAAGCGGAGGTGATTTATGAGCGGCGTCTTTTTCAGCATCAAACGGCGTCTTGCAACAAAAGTAACCTTTGCGGTGAGTGAACCGAAGTTATTGACACGGTGGGGAGGTTTGGTTTTGGCACACAGCGTTAAAAGCCTGGAAGTGAGTTTTGCTCAGGTGAAAAACGTCTGACTTACTATAAAGCAATTTGAGTGTTTCACCACAATGTCGGATGAAATTCTTCGTGGCAGAGAAGCGGCGGCGGCTGCACTCTATTCAAGTCTGCCTAAAGTATTAATGAACTCAGGAAAAAATAACACTACTCAACAGAATGTGAGTGAAAACACGGATGAAAGCCAAATACGAGCGGCGCTGAAAAGATTGGAGAAAAATATGTGTCAGGAAATGTCGAAATGGTGGGAACATAAATCATTGACAATGTATTTGGAGGAGAAACGCGTACCTCGTGGGCTCCGTATATTATTGGCGCCAAGTTATGAGAAGCCTAATCCGAATATGCTAAAAGAATGGGGGCACACAAATCTAGAATCCTCGGCGAAACTACTGCAAATTCTAGTTAAATATGCAAGCATTGACAGGGAGGCGCTCATGAAAGAGATCGAGGAAATCAATGATTTACTGGCAAAATTTGAGCCCAATGATATAATTACTGCAACACGGAAGCAAATCAATGAAAAACTTGCCAAGCAGGAAGAAAAAATCAAGGCGCGCAAGATATATAAATTCGCCCATGATAAGGAGGACTATGCCCAGGGTCGAATTTATACCTTTGCCCGAAAATTTGACAATGCCAAAAGAACTAAATTTGCGCAACAGGCACAACAGGCAAAATCAACGAAACCTGTGAATTCGGCAACAGCGTCGATATCTACAATGGCAAATGAGGAAAATAATACGATCCAAGTACTAAGTGATATTGAATCACTAACGAGTGGGCCTTCTTCGGATGAGGAAGGTTGTAGCACATGGGACCCCAATACTATTGTCCTTGATTTAGGTGAAGAGGTAGATTTTTTAGTGTCAGACAGGCTCCAGACACTACGACCTCGGACCAAACCACCACAAAAGGGTCAACAACAGCAAAAAGAACAAGATGTAACAAAAGGAGGAGTGAACGTCGGAAAATACATAAAATCGCCCAAAAAACAAAAAAAGCAATACTGGCGAAAAAAACATTAAGCGACAATGCAATCATAAATCTATCCACAATCACCCTAAGCGAGGCCGAGAAACAACTTTTAAGTCTTGGACTGACATACTGTCCGGTTTCGGATTTCAACTATACAAAAACAAGAGTTGACATTTATCTATACATCAGAAAATTAAAAATAAAAAAGTTCTTCAGTATCAAGGAGGGCCCAAATGAAAAGGATCCACCTATTAATACTGTTGCTACATTGAACCCTCTTAATTTACCAGCTAGAGATACTAAAACTTTTCTGGCGCTGCACCAACTGGCAACCAATGATACAAATAATCATGACATGATATCCACACAGGAGGAACTCAGAATGGCTTCAATTGAGCAGTTGGGAGCAAATCTCAGTCCATTCAAACCAAAATCAAAATTCATTCCCACTATGCCAAGGGACTCAATTGATGTTTTTCAAGATATAGTGGTGGATGACCTCAAGAAACTGTACCACAGAATAAAGCATAGAAAAAGATACAAGAGCCAACATGAAAGAGATTATTTATTGCTGACTAAAAAATTGGGTAAAGATCATAGGATTATTGTTACCACCGCGGACAAAGGAGGAAACATGGTTATTTGGCCTCAAGAAGCTTATATTGAGGAAGCAATGAATCAACTTAATAATTCATTATGCTATTCCAAGACTGACATCAAAAATTTCAATGAGGCCAAGGAGGCTTTAGAGAAGCTATTGAACAAATGGAAAAGAGAAGGCATGATTTCCAAACAGGAATTTGAATTTTTACATGTCGAATATCCAATATTGCCCAAATTGTATCTTTTACCCAAGGTCCACAAACAAGTTGTTCCAGTTCCAGGTAGGCCTATTATTTCTGCTATTGCAGGAGTAGCGGAACATGTGACAGAATATATCGACTACTTCCTGCAAGATTTGGTGAAAGGCCTCCCTACCTACATCAGAGACACTGGGGACTTTATCAGAAAGATTAAAGATGCTGTATGGAGCGACAACATGCTATTTATCACCTTAGATATCGAATCGCTTTATACAAGTATCGATCATGCATCTGGGCTCAGAGCATTAGAAATTTTCTGGGCAAAAGACCCATTAATTGTTATAATCATAACAAATTATTGTTGGAACTTACTAGTTGGTGTCTCAATAATAATTTTTTCTTGTTTGGTAGTGATATTTATATCCAAAAACGTGGCGTTGCGATGGGGGCATGCTTCTCTCCTAGCTATGCGTGTTTACACGTAGGCTGGTGGGAGGAGCATGCCCTCAGACAGACGCACAATGATATTTACAACAAACATGTAGTACTTTGGATTCGTTTTATAGATGATGTTTTTATTCTGTGGCGTGGCGATCATGCAAGTGCAACCAACTTTATTAGTTCTCTTAACATCAACCAGGAGAATCTTAGATTCACTTCTTCTGTTAGTAAGTGTGAAGAAGAGTTTTTAGATGTTAAAGTGTTTATACATGATGATCATTTGGCCACCAAACTTTTTCGGAAAAGCACTGCTGGTAATAATATTCTTCATGCCAGCAGTGCACATCCGAGACATGTAATTGACAATATTCCGTTTGGAGAATTACTGAGGCTTAAACGGATATGCAGTACAGTCAGTGATCTGCAAATCTGCACTATGGAAGCTCTTGAGATGTTCCGTCAGAGGGGCTATAGGGAATCAGTCTGGAAGCAGGCAGTTCTTAAAACAGAAGCTAGGACTCGGGAATCACTACTTTTATCCACATCAAATATATCTTTAAATAGTGATTCGACTAATACTGACCAATCCCCTAGATTAATTATAGCCTATAGCAAACAGGCAAGACAAATTAGATCAATTGTCCAAAATCGTTGGCCTGTACTCAAAACGGACTTAGTCTTAAAACCCAGATTACCGGATGGGCCAACGATAACTTATCGTAAGGGGCCCTCTTTAAGAACTCATGTCTGTCATGATTTTCCTGAGCTAAGAAAGTAGGAGGAGTGGTTGAAATCCCGGCCGGGATTTAAACGCTGCTCCACATGCACGGCGTGTAAATTTGGAAAAAACACCACCCAATATCACACACCATTTAGCCCAGATTTGTCTGATAAACGTGGATCTTTCACTTGTAAAACTGAATTTGCCATCTATGTACTAACTTGTACTTGTAATCTCAGATATGTTGGGAGTACCCGACAACCAGTCCATGTCAGAATTCTTCAGCACTTACGTGCTATTGTTAACAATGATGCATCATATCCGGTGGCGAGGCATTTTAAGATCTGTCATAACAATAATTTACAATGCCTCAACTATTTTGTTATCGCCTCAGTTCCGAAAACAAGAAGAGGCGGTGACCGAGATAGAATGCTAAGAAGACTGGAATCTGAATTCATTCTGGAATTAGATAGCAGATTCCCAAATGGGTTAAACACAACTGAGGATCTACATGTATTTCTTTAGCATCTCAATATGTATTAATACAATATATATTATTAAATGATCAGATTTCTTTAGAGTGTTATACCACGCTTGCTCTCACGAAAACGTATTAAGAATTTCTATGTTTTAATATCCCATTTTCTTTCCCCTTTTTTTATTCATTATTTTTCATATTTTTCCCTGTTTTTGTTGGATATACAACTCAGGGATACACACATTTTTTTCACTTCATTTATTTGACATAGACTCATTGATTTGTCTGTTTAGACTTTAAATAGAGTTTTTAATTTTGCCATTAAAGCGTTAACTACAAAATTGTGTGTAAATATTATAACTGCATTTTATGCAGCTAAGCAAGCTTTATTATAATATTTTTTTTTTTTTTTTTTTTTTTTAAGCTTTATTCGAGACAATTCTCATAAAAGCACATAAAATCAACACAGTTATACAATAATACATTATTACGGATTAAAAATTCATTAAACATAGAGTACAGCTCATACAACATTTGCATATAAAAACCATATTTACAAATAGTATTACATTAATCATTGTTGAGAGGAATACCTTGTTACCTGCTTCCCCCCAGGGACCGTCTTCTAATTGCCCATGCCCAACCCAGGTATTTAGCTACCCCTATGACTATCGAATCCTGAGTTGTTGTACGTAGGATTCTTAGAGCCACTGTGCTGTCTCGTGTCCCCAAGTTTTTGCATACCGGCAAGAGCCATTTTCTCCTCGGATTCACATAAGCGTGGCATACGAAAAGAAAATGGCCTATGCTCTCCTCGGCATTTTCGCATGCTGGACATAAGTTATTGGTGGGTCTGTGCCAGCCAGATGTCAGTTTCTTGAGGGGGATAGATCCTGATCTTAGCTGAAATACAAGTTTCCTGTCCATTGGTACCGTGATGTTGTCCCAGTAATTTTCCAGGGCAGGAAAAATTTTTATCTCCAGGAAGCGACCAGTCATAGAGTCGGCCCTGGTGTCATTCAGCATCTTACCGCCAACCCAATCCCAGTATTGTTCTTTAAGGGCTTCTTTGCTAGGGAAGATCTCTCCCTCAGGGTTATTCCAAAGATTTGAAAACCCTAAGTTTACTAACATGGACTTCAGATGTTTTAGCCATTTTATCTTATGGAAGGTATCTTCCTTGATAATCCATTGAAAACCCTCCGCATATTGTCTTATTTCTGGAGTCGTCCAGAGACGTCTCCAGTAAAGGACTGGGCGCAATCGGGCTCTATCTACAATGGTGCGTCTACCTAACTCCAAAAACAGTGGGGTTAAGGGGGTACTCTGTGGGAGTCTTGTAATCCCTCGCATAAACTTGTTCTCTGAAGTCTGAAGAGCCGCTAAACCATCCCAGGCCCATAGCTCCGCGCCATATAATGTGGCACCCAAAACCTTCGCGTCATACACTATTAATGCGGGTTTTATGGGTTTTGTTTTGGATTTGCGGTGTTCCCCCCTTAAAGCACCAGAAAGCTGCTGGTGGTTTAAGACCACTTTATCTACATGATGCGTCCAGCCAATGCCCTCTGCGATCTGTACACCCAGGTACATAAATTCTTTGACAATGTCTAACCTACTGCTGTTTAAGGTTACCTTGGGGTAGTTCCTGCGTCCGGGGGAAAAAGCCATTAGTTTTGTTTTTCCCACATTTACCTCTAGCCCATGCTCAGTGCAAAAAGCATCAAAAATGTTTAATGCACGTTGCAGCCCCATGGGGGTCTTAGACAAGATAAGAGTGTCGTCAGCGAACATCAGGATCGGAACCCTGGTGTCCGCTAACGATGGGGCATCAACACTAGCCTTCAGCATCCTCTCAACGATTCCGTTAATGAATAACGAGAAAAGTAAAGGGGCCATGGAACAGCCCTGTCGAACACCCCTTTCCACTGGGAAATCCTCTGTTGACTCTCCGCTTCCACCCCACTGGACTCTAGCGAAGTTGGATTCGTGCAGTCGCATAATTAATGTTAGCAGATCAGCAGGGATCCCCAACTTTTGCAAAACCAACCATAACTTAAACCGGGGGACTAGGTCGAACGCCGTCCGCAGGTCGACGAACGCGACGTACAGGCAGCCCCTTCCCAGTACAACGGTCTTCCACCTTAATATGGTAAAGCGGAAGACCTGATCGATGGTACTGGTTGCTCGCCTGAATCCCGCTTGGTATGGAGAAAGGGCGTTGTTGACTTCAACCCAGTCCATAAGCTGGTTTGTTACCATTCTCCCAACTACTTTCTGTATGGTGGCTATTAAGCTTATGGGCCTATAGTTTGCAGGCAGTGATCGATCTCCCTTCTTGTGGATGGGGATAATGGTTGCGCCTTTCCAGAGGTCTGGGACCACTTCCCCCTTGACTAGGGCATTCGCTACAAGGAGGATATATCTCGCCCATCTGGTCATATCGTGTTTAAAAATATCAGGTGGAATGCCATCTGGACCTGGCGCCCTCCCACATTTCGCGGAACCAATGGCAATTTCCACTTCTCTAAGGGAGAACAAATCATCGGTTGCATAAACCGGTGTTATACTATCAGCTGCCACAGGATGGTTAACTTCCGCGTACTGAGGTCTGAAGTAATCAACCCAAGCTTCCTCTGCTACATTGTTGTCTGGCTTCGCAGGACCGGCTCCACTACCCCACTTGATGATTTTCCAGAATGCCCTGGAGTCTTTACTATCAGAGGCCTCTTTTAGTTCGGCCCAGTGGCCTTCATCCCAATTCTTTTTTGCACGATAGATGGCCATCTTGTACAGTTCCCTATTCTTTGTCACAGCGGCGCGGTCCCTATTCCTTATGGCTTGTCCCAGGGCTAATCGTGCTGATCTACAATGACTATCAAACCACCTTCCCACTTCTTTAGATTTCTTCCCTTTCCTTTTTTTAATGAAGAAGCATGGTCTCAGGAGGGAGAATAACTTATTGTGGATTTCGGTGATTCCACTATCCCCTGGAACCACTGGAACCGCTGTTTCCATCGCCGAAATTGCACAATCAACAGCATTATTGATGTAAGTCATAGTGGCCTCGTTTGCCAGTACCTTGGGCCATTTTAACCTGCGTTCATCATTACTCATAACAGGGATTTCATCGTATATCACTAGAGGGTTACCCGCACCAGTATCCCACCACCTATGAGTCACACAGAGGGGGTTGTGGTCACTTTCAACCCGGGGCCTAACTGTCATGTCAACAACCCCTTTCCACAGTTGGAGACTGCACAAAATGTAATCGATTCGGCTCCTGTTGATGCCATTGTCAAAAGTGTAGCTGCCCTCCTTGTCCCCAGGTGTCCTCCCGTTCAGTGCTCTTAAGCCATGTTCCATACAAATTCCATTCAGTGATAAGATCTCTTTTGTCCATCTCCTTACAGGTTTTAAGCATAGAGGTGGTACTCCCCAGAGATTGTCCTCTTCGCTCTCCAAGAGGTCATTTGTACAGTCCAGAGGTTCAAAAGTCCTGTTGAGGTCCCCTACAATTATCGTTACACTTTCCTGGGACTTGGTCTCAATGGCAGTAGACAACAGCTCAATGGTGGGTAAATTGGTTACGTTGCTACCTCTCACGTAGACATTGTACAAATCTATTAGTTGACCCTTTGCTACGGAGATTCTTAATAATTGCAAATCACAATTTCCCAGGTCCAACATTTTGATGTTGACCTGCAGGTCCTGTCTAACCCAAACAGTTAAGCCTCCCTTGGGCCGCCCTCTTCCCCCTTTTGACGCTGGTATACAATAGTTCAAATAACCAAGACAGAAAAGGGGATCACAAGTCCAGGTTTCTTGGAAGCAACAGATGTCATACCCACTTATAAAATCCACCCAGGATTGGGAATCCAATTTACTTGCCAGCCCAGCGACATTCCAAGATAAAAGCGTACCAATGCTAGCATCTAGCCCATCTCGGGTGTTAATCAATGGAAATACTTGGTCTAACATAGGGCTTTCAGTAGAATTAGTCTGCCTTTCTTGGTCATCTGTCGGATCCACTGTCGTATTGGCTGGGTATGTTATCTTGGCATTTGTATTTAGGGTTCCCAGTCTAAAACCACCTTCTTCGACCAAACCCCCCGTCTCGATGTAATTGACCAATGAGTTTGTAACAGTTGTATTACCATGAACATCACATTGCCCTTCTGGCTCGTTAGTGTTCCCTCCTAAACTGTCAGTACTGGTTTGTCAATATCCCCATCCCAGCTCCTGCCATCCTACATGAGGGCTGTAATATGTGTAAGTGGTATGATTATGACCTACAGGAGGAGGTGGTAAGGGATTGACTGGCCATGATACAGTAGGGGGAATAAGGGGTTCATTGAGTAAACTAGTCGTTACACTAGTCGGTCGGGGGTAAAAAAAGGTAAGGTCTACAATTCCGATACCTCCCTTATTTGTTCCCCATCCCTGCCTTGTTATCCATCCCGCCACCCTTCGGTCTTGGAAATTGACCACTATGCAATCCCCACCCAAGGTTTTCGATGTATATCCCATCCAATCTATTCTCCTTACCCCTATGATTAGCCCGTCGATGTCACCAGGCAGAGGACGTTTTTCCTTTGGCCAGTGCATGATCTTGTTTTTGAGCATCTGGAAAGTTTCTCTCTGTCCTGGGGGTAATGGTGGGACGTTTATAAGAACTGCTACATAGGGAAAGGAGTCTGGGGTGAGATTAATTGGTGGTTTTCTGTAGGGTTGTTTTGCCATGGGCGGTGGGATAGATTTGGGAACTTGGGGGACATATTGGGGGACAGGCTTCAGCGCCTGTTGTTTGTTATTTATTTGGGACGGTACTGAAGTTTTACCTACCAACAAACCTGTGTTAGCCCTATTCCCTCCCACCGGAATATTCTGAGCTTTCTGCGTGCTATTAGTTACGTTTGCGTTTGTTGGTACTATTCCCGCTTGGTGACGCACTGTAGCCTCAGCACTCATTGCGATTGGTGGATTTTGTGTCGGGGGGATTGTGGGCTGTGTAGGGTGTATTATGGTCGACTGAGGTAAATCAGGGCCAACGTTTGCTCTCTCTGTTCTGTCTGGGGATTTTGTAATGGCTTTAACTGTAGGTTTGCTCAGTTTGGGAGGTAAAGGAGAGCTATTTCGGTGATTTCTTCCCTTATCCTGAATAACAGGGTTGTTTAGGACCTGAGAGTTTGTGCTTACTTCCACCCTATTCGCTTTAATCAGTGATTTTGTGGAATAAAAATTGTCTAAGGTAGTCTGTTCAAAATGGTTTAGCCTATCTACAAGCTTTGCAATTCTATCCTCAATGGGGGTGAGTAGTGATCTAAACAATTTTTCCAGTTCAGGGAGAACAATTACAAGTGATTGCTCCTTATCTTTACATGGTACAGTGGAGTCGGTACAAGGATTGTCATCTCCGTCCTGGCTGTTCAAGGAGACAAGATTAGTAGGTGTAACACTTTCTGTGCTTTGAGTTTCGTTAGTAGCTACCTCTCCTGTGTTCACGAGTTTATGTAACTTCCTGAGTTTTTGAGGGGGTTTGACCACCCTTTTACATTTTCTTACAGATGCTGGTCGTTTCCGTTTGGACCCGATTTTGGGTTGGGCCAATATAACCTGGGCGCCAGAATCAGTGAGCGGTGCTGGTAGGATTTTGCCGCCACAAGGATTATTTAGTTCTATCACAACATCCTTGTTTGGTTTTTGGGCCTGGACCTCAAAATGGTCGTTTACAACTGGCAGGTTCACTGATGACAGAGGAGTTACCAGGGTGGGGTAAGCTAGATTTGAAAACTTATCCGTTGAATTCTTAAGTATTTCGATTGACAGCCTACGCTCTGCGCGCTTCTCTGCCAAGGTCAACTCTTTGTCTATTACCAGTGAACGATTAAAGAAAAATTTATCTAAGGGGCCAATTGCCATTGGACCAGACTCTACAGGAGGAGTTATTTGATGGCTATTTACAGAGTTTGTTGATGTAGACGTTGCCATGTTAAACACTAAACAAATCCAACTTTTCTAAGCCACTTACTGGAGGTGATACTATATGTCACTGGTAAGGGGGGTGGCCCAGCCCGGCCTCCTTCGGCCCCGGACGGCCACAGATGGTCCCGCCCTTGTCCCGGGCTTCTCCCGCGCGCTCTCCCACGCTGCGGGAGTACTTGTGGCTTAATAAGGAGTATGAACACAATAGGTGGAAGGGGTAGGAGGGGTCGGGGAGAGCGGCCCAGGTGTAGCTGATCAGGGCTGGCGGGTGCTCCTGGGAAATGCAGTCCCAAGGAGCTCACGCACTCGCTCGCAGCCCCGTGCAAGTACTTCCCTCGGTGTCCCCTTCAAGGCGCTGCGGTCAACACTCCTCACGCAGCGGGACCCGCGGAGCGGGTTCCGCAAGAAGTAGGCTGGCAGCAGGCGATTCCAAACGGGCAGAAACAAAAGCAGCAAGGCGTCCCACTCGCCGTCTCAGCGAGAGCAGATGATAAGGGCTCGGTGGAAGGGTAGGAGGGGTCGGGGAGAGCGGCCCAGGTGTAGCTGATCAGGGCTGGCGGGTGCTCCTGGGAAATGCAGTCCCAAGGAGCTCACGCACTCGCTCGCAGCCCCGTGCAAGTACTTCCCTCGGTGTCCCCTTCAAGGCGCTGCGGTCAACACTCCTCACGCAGCGGGACCCGCGGAGCGGGTTCCGCAAGAAGTAGGCTGGCAGCAGGCGATTCCAAACGGGCAGAAACAAAAGCAGCAAGGCGTCCCACTCGCCGTCTCAGCGAGAGCAGATGATAAGGGCTCGGTGGAAGGGTAGGAGGGGTCGGGGAGAGCGGCCCAGGTGTAGCTGATCAGGGCTGGCGGGTGCTCCTGGGAAATGCAGTCCCAAGGAGCTCGCGCACTCACTCGCAGCCCCGTGCAAGTACTTCCCTCGGTGTCCCCTTCAAGGCGCTGCGGTCAACACTCCTCACGCAGCGGGACCCGCGGAGCGGGTTCCGCAAGAAGTAGGCTGGCAGCAGGCGATTCCAAACGGGCAGAAACAAAAGCAGCAAGGCGTCCCACTCGCCGTCTCAGCGAGAGCAGATGATAAGGGCTCGGTGGAAGGGTAGGAGGGGTCGGGGAGAGCGGCCCAGGTGTAGCTGATCAGGGCTGGCGGGTGCTCCTGGGAAATGCAGTCCCAAGGAGCTCACGCACTCGCTCGCAGCCCCGTGCAAGTACTACCCTCGGTGTCCCCTTCAAGGCGCTGCGGTCAACACTCCTCACGCAGCGGGACCCGCGGAGCGGGTTCCGCAAGAAGTAGGCTGGCAGCAGGCGATTCCAAACGGGCAGAAACAAAAGCAGCAAGGCGTCCCACTCGCCGTCTCAGCGAGAGCAGATGATAAGGGCTCGGTGGAAGGGTAGGAGGGGTCGGGGAGAGCGGCCCAGGTGTAGCTGATCAGGGCTGGCGGGTGCTCCTGGGAAATGCAGTCCCAAGGAGCTCACGCACTCGCTCGCAGCCCCGTGCAAGTACTTCCCTCGGTGTCCCCTTCAAGGCGCTGCGGTCAACACTCCTCACGCAGCGGGACCCGCGGAGCGGGTTCCGCAAGAAGTAGGCTGGCAGCAGGCGATTCCAAACGGGCAGAAACAAAAGCAGCAATTAATGTTAGGTTTCCATATCTAGAAAATTGCAGAATTTGCAAAAAAATTTCTCTGTGTGTTTACATCTTTGCGCTATTTGCACATTTGAATTTTTTGTATTCTATTTTTACATATATACAAATGAAATGACTTAATGAATTTTAATCTATAATATTTGTACTTTATTGCGTTATTTGCACAGTCAACCTGATATGGACACCGATATAACAATAAGTTTGGATAAATTGCATTATATGCAAAAAAACTATGTCAAAATATATACATGTTTTATGAATTTAGTTTACAGAAATTTACAACTCAGTATTTTGCTTACGCTTTGTGGCTTTTGGATTTTAACCAATATATATAAAAAACAAACATAATGGTTTTTTATAGAAATGTTTGGAAAACAGACTATACGTTTTTCTGAGTAGTATGTCTTCACTGTTTAGAGATCATATGGTGTTGAGAAAAAGAAGAAAAAAATGTAACCAATTGTAAACCTTAAGGTATTTAATGGGCTTATTTTTACTAGCTGACTGTCTGTGAGCAAGGGCGGATGCCCGAAACGCGCCAGATTAGTAAAACTCGGCTTTTAATAAAGTAAAACAACTGTGCCTTACCTGGATGTGCGTGCTTTCCATTCTTCTTTGATACGGATTTTTGTGGAGCTACAATTGGTGAATATATATATATATATATGACTTGTTTTCCAACGGGATTCCGGATAGTCAGGAAATCAAATGTGGACACAGACTCAAAGTAGGTGCTTATAAGATGTTTATTTTTCCAAATTCGTCGATACGCGTTTCAGCTCTGGCGAGCCTTGTTCACTCAACTTGGATAAATTTTTTGGGTGAATTTAAAGTGACCGTGCAAAGTTATCAGGCCCGACGTGCTCGGTAAACATGTAGACATAGACAACATACTGCTGATGCATTAGAAGTGAAATTCATGTCAAACTTAATATTTTTTTCGTAATTATAAAATGGCAATTAAATAGTCCTGAGTTCATTGAAAAATATCATTATTAAAGAGTTTTTGCAAAAAATGCCATTTAGTTGTAATAGTTTTTCATTTCATTTCGTATATGCATAGTATACATGAGAAATGCTACTCGTAGATGTTACGTCACCATGGGGAAAGGTGCTAATATGTGCAAATAGCTAAAGTGCAAATAGTGAGTATTCAGTTGCATTACATTCGTTAAAAATTAAAAATAGAGCATGAGTACAAATACATGTGCCATGTTGCAACCAGAAATCATGTAAAATATATATACTTCATTTGATTTGGGTAACGCAGAACAGCAATTATCATAATAAAGGTAAAATACAGTGTGTATGGCATAGTGAGTGGACCCTCCAGAGATATGCTTACGGAATTGATTTCTTATTTCAGTTCGTCCTGAAATGTACATAATTTTTGTGCCTTGTTATAGAGATGAATTCAACATATAAATAGAGAAGGATTGACATTACGTGAATATTGCGTTAAATGCTAAGATTGGTGAACAGGCTAAGTCCTACCTAATAGAAACAGGCTGGATACTAAGTGGAGTGATCAACCTAGTTGGATAGATATGCCTGTGAACACGCCTCTATGTTTTTTGACAATATGTATGTACAAATAAATATATAAATATATATATAAATATATGTATAAATATATTGCATTGTAAAAACTGAGGTAAAAGATACATGTCAAAAACATTGAGTGATTAAGGGTGAAATACCCTGTTTGTTACTAAGTGTTTTGGTGGTTCTGTTCATCTTTTAGGGCACAAAACAAGGAATGTACATTTGGTATTTACAAGCATGTATACATATCTTCTGTGACATTAAGGCCATTGGGGTGTTTGGTATCGAATTGTATGATGTATCTTGTTTCAAGTCTCCTGAGTTTATTTTCACGGTCACCACCTCTTCTACTCGGGGGGACTGCATCTATGCCAAAATATCCAAGGTCTTTGTTGCTAGAATGATGGAATTTTTTGAAATGCCTCGCCACCGGATATGTATTATCTTCATTGGTGATTGCGCGAAGATGTTGTAAAATACGTTTATGGACTTCCAGTTTAGTGCTGCCAATGTATTTTAGAACACGGGCATATCAATACATAAATAGCAAATTCCGTTTTGCAAGTTAGTAGTTTGGATATTTTGTACTTTGCATTGGAGAAGGGGGTGGTGTATGTCATTGTGTTAATTCCATAGGTACAGGCTTTGCATATCTTGCATTTGAAGAAGCCTTTGTGTGTTTGTAACCATGAGCTCTTCTCTAAGATTTCAGGATTGGTAGATACCAAGCAGTCTCTCATGGACGGTACCTTGCTGTAGGTAATGGACACCCTCTGCAGTAGCAGGGTTCCTATAACCGGGTCACATAATATAAGCGGCCAACATGATTGAATAATTTTATGGATTGCCTTATGTTGTCTACTGAAACTCATGATGAGACGAACCTCTTCCTTTCTATTGGTGTTCACAGTATCTATAGTTCTCTCGGGGGTGTTTGTTATTTGTTTGTCTAGCAATAGGGTCTTCCTATCAACAGCCATTGTTTTGGAGATAGCTACTTCAATGGTTTTTGGAGAATATCCTCTTTCTAAGAATCTGTTTTTACTAGCTTCTTGAGCAACTTTCAGATCAGTTGTGGTACTACATATCCGCTTTAGGCGCAGCATTTCGCCATATGGTATGCTGTTTATTAGATGCTGTGGATGGGAGCTATCAGCATGTAATATCGAGTTTCCAGCTGTTTCTTTGCGGGATATGCATGTTTCTAGTGTGTTGTCATGCACATATACCAGTGTGTCAAAAAAGTTGACTGTAGTGTCGCTAATAGTGGCTGTGAAGTGAAGATTCAATAGATTGCAGTTGATATTGTTTACAAATTGTTGTGCTTCTTCAATACTTCCCTGCCAAACCAGAAATAAATCGTCAATGTAGCGGAGCCAAACTTTGATGTTGCTCTCAACTACATTTTGGTAATCAATGTTGAGGACCAGCTCCTCCCACCAGCCCATGTGAAGACATGCGTAGCTGGGAGAGAAGCTGGCCCCCATAGCTACTCCCCTCATCTGTTGGAAAAGGAGATTGTTAAACATGAAGATGTTATTCATAAGGCAGTATTCAATCATGGATATAAGCATTTCGTTGTGTGACTTAAATTCCCCAGATCGTTGTGACAAAAAATATCTGATAGCATTAATACCGTCAGAGTGTCGAATGCTAGTGTATAGTGCCGATACATCAAGAGCCAACAGAAGATAGTTTTTTTGCCACTTGAAACCCTGAATTTTTCTGATGAATTCACTCGTATCACGTAAAAATATATGCCATTATAATGCCTTCATGGGCAGTGTACGTGGAAAAATGGTCAGTGCCAAATTACGAATAAATTATATTGTTTTTTCTGACAATTACCTGACTAATATTCTTTCTAGGTGCTTCCTCTCACCTTCAAGCATAACAGCCCGGGAACCTGCTCAATTAATGAGAAGAGGTGATCTTTCCCTCGAGCCTGCACTGCTGTGCTTACCGCTGCTTGTGTCTTTTTCAGTCCCCTGGGTGTGCTGGTGCACTGTGCTCCCTGTCCTGCTGTTGCCGTCCTGGCCTGTGTGGAGCCCAGCGCGGAGACGAACTACATTACCCAGCGGCCCTAGCGGCGGACCCGGAAGCCACCGATCGCGGTTTCACGCCTGGAGGCGCTTTAAAAACGAACGCTGACACTGACAGAGCGGGTGATCTTTCCCTCGAGCCTGCACTGCTGTGCTTACCGCTGCTTGTGTCTTTTTCAGTCCCCTGGGTGTGCTGGTGCACTGTGCTCCCTGTCCTGCTGTTGCCGTCCTGGCCTGTGTGGAGCCCAGCGCGGAGACGAACTACATTACCCAGCGGCCCTAGCGGCGGACCCGGAAGCTGCCGATCGCGGTTTCGCGCCTGGAGGCGCTTTAAAAACGAACGCTGACACTGACAGAGCGGGTGATCTTTCCCTCGAGCCTGCACTGCTGTGCTTACCGCTGCTTGTGTCTTTTTCAGTCCCCTGGGTGTGCTGGTGCACTGTGCTCCCTGTCCTGCTGTTGCCGTCCTGGCCTGTGTGGAGCCCAGCGCGGAGACGAACTACATTACCCAGCGGCCCTAGCGGCGGACCCGGAAGCCGCCGATCGCGGTTTCGCGCCTGGAGGCGCTTTAAAAACGAACGCAGACACCGCATCGCGGGACCGCGCGCGGGCGGCGCCTGGCTAAGCCCGGGCAAAGGGCGGGCCCTCTGTAGCCCTCAGGAGCCGTAGGAGGCCGGACCGGGCTCACTCCCTTGACTCTTTGCGGTATTGTTGTGACTTTGCGGTATATCATATTCGTGGTAGTAGTTTTTAAATGTTCATCTTGTGTATTGTATTGTAATTTATATTTTGCGTCTAGGTATTGTTAGATGTGCTTCACTAGGGTTGCGGTCTATTAGCTACATGATCATGGCCAGCAATAAGGGCACATTAGATGGCTATGTCTGGAAAGTTAATTCCGGGGCAGACAGAGAAACGACCCTTGCCGAACTAAGGGCGAAACGTCGCAGCTCTGTAGAGCATATAAAAAATATGTCCATAACTTCAAATTTGCTCGATAATGTTAATTCATCTCATAAAAGCCCCCTCCCCGATCACGAGACGTTATCTTGTTCGGATAACACCGACAAGTCAATACCTCCTGGTAATCCTTCCATGTATGATCTATTGGAAGATTTGTCCTTTACCACCTCACCATGTCCTACAGAGGTAACTTCTCCGCCAGTTGTATCTAACGATTTACAAATAGTGGCATCATCATCTCAAAACACTATTTTCTCAGGGGCACCTAAACGAATAGGTCCATTGCCAAAGAAAAGGAGGAAGCTAGATCCAGTAACCTGTAAAAATAAAGGCAAACACAAACCCAGCCACAAATCGAATCGAGCTCATACTGCCAATAGTCCCATCCATGTTGCCATTTATACACCCCTTCCTGGTACCTCGGTATCGTGTTCTGTAAATGATATCACAATAGCAGAACTAATGGGCAACATAGACAAATTGTTCAAAACCCATTTGATACCCATTTTGGATAGTCTAAAAAATATTGAAAAACGGCTGGTGAAAGTAGAATCTATAGTTATTAACAAAGGAGACTCACGTAAGAGTACTGCAAAATTAACAATGCCGTCTTCTACTGTGTCCGTTCCTGCGGTATCATCTCCCATTCTACTTTCACACCAGATAGTTAGCCAGGGTGAGAGTAGTATAAATAACGCTATAAACAACCACGCAGGAAGAACCAGTATTGCCAAGTCAATCCAGCCAAAAAAGGTCATGCCATGCCAAGGAGGAAATATTCTATTACCTGGGGTTGTAAATTCTGGCAGCGAGACTCGTCGTTTAGCCCCTATGGCAAAGATGCACGATTCTCCTTCTGTTAATCTCCCACCAGAGGCTGTACCGCTTGTAGTGGTGCTTGCGGGTGTTCCCAATAAAAAAACAAGGTGATTCACTGGTTGGGACAAAATCGGCCCCTCCCCTCGTACATTAATGGGGAAATCCTACATGTTAGGCGCTTATCATGGTTGGGTAATACACCAAAAAACATAAAAGGAGACATTATCCTGGTTAACTTCAGGGACCCCAGGGCTGTTAATTACATCCTAAACTGGCATACAGATCATGGGAGGTCCGATATTACTACCTGGGAACTGACTTACTTCTTTCCTAGACCTAGGCCAGTTTCTAGTTTTAATCTTGGGACCTCATTATGTAACCAAATAAATGCCCCAATTTTGACGAGTAATCGCTTTGAGGTGTTAGCCAACCTCGAAGATGTAGATTGACTTATTAACAATCTGGTCACGACAGCGAGCCCTGTTCAACCAATGCTTGATCCTTTTCTTTCTAGAAATAAGACAAGAAATCTCCAAAAGGAAGCAATTATAGACATCTGTCCAAAACAAGTTTATGACCTTCTATTGACCACTATATGCCCCAGTAATGTCCAGGGATCTAAGGGGAGCTTATTGTCCTGGAATATTGCTGGGCTGATTTCCAAACTAGATTCACCAGATTGGCTTAGTTTTGTCAACAATTATGACCTTTGCATATTCCAGGAGACTTGGTCATGTGAACCTTGTTTTGCTCAGGGATATCTTAATTACTCTGTGCCGGCTTCTAAGGGCCTTAGGGGCAGACCTATGGGTGGACTAACAATATGGGTTCGCCAGTGCCTAAAGCTGGTTATTAAAGTTATTGATATTAATAACCAAGACATCCAACTAATTAGATTGGAATCAGATAAATTGGGAAGATTGGACATTTATAATGTATATGCCCGGAGTAACAAGGGTAGAAGGTCCGATACTTTAGTCGCTCTAAGTAGTCTACTCGACACCTATTCTTTAAACAATAACATTGTCATTGCGGGTGATTTTAACAGAACTTTTGAACCCCTGCTTAATAATGATGACTTATTTGGTGACGAGGAGGATCAACAATGGGGTGTTCCCAAATTAGAGCTTCCACCGGTTTTGCGGTGGACTTCAGATGTTATAGCCCTAAATTCCTTATGCTACGAAAAGGGCTTAAGAGCCCTAAATGGTAGGACTAGTGGCGACAGGAATGGGTCAAATACATTCGACAATGGCCGACATACCACTAGAATTGATTATGTGATATGTAGCCTAAAACTATGGCCCTTGATCTGTGATATGGAGGTTGTAAAGAGGATAGAGAGCGATCATAATCCTTTGTGTACCACTCATAAATGGTGGCTTTATACCATTTTACCACCTTGTCCTTTCGCGACTGCTCCCCCACGGGTCGTTCCTACAAACGACATGCGGAGGCTAAGATGGGAAAATGTAGCAACCAACCACCAGGTCATTGGCGCGAATAATTCACGGGTGGACACTGTAATATCGGATATAAAGAACCTAAATTCACTTGGAAGTGGCTTAGGTGAAGTTGAAGGATTACACAATGCTCTTTTTTATAAGATCAAGGAGTATTTTCTGAAACCTGTTAAAAATAAAGGCAATAGAGCTCTTAAACCTGCCAAATGGTATAATGAACAATGCAGGAAATCAAGATTAGCCCTAGGTGAAGCTATTAAAGGGGGTCAATCCACTCTAATTCAAGCCGCTAGGAAGAACTATAAAACTAGCATATCCAAGGCCAAAAAAGCTTGGGACAAACATCACTGGATCGAGTTAAAGGCAGCCAGTGACAGTAGGGACTCCCGGTTATTTTGGCATATTGTCAGATGGGGTAAAGCTGGTTCTCCGGGGTCCCCAAACAACAATGTGCCTGAAGAAGCATGGATAAAAATTTTCAAAAACCAGTATGCTGCTCCAAAAAATGACAGCATGGCTCAGGAGCCTAGGGTTGACCTCCCTAAAGTGAATCTTTTTGGCACTGCTGAAATTATGTTGGCCCTGAACACGGTTGCCTGTGGTCGTGCTCCTGGTCTTGATGGTGTGCCAGCTGACTTATTTGTAAATGATAAGGATCGCTGGTGCCAGTATATTCACCTTCTTATTAATGCCATAGCCTTGGGTGCTGCGGTACCAAAATCCTGGCAGGGTGCAGTTATCATTCCTATTTTTAAGAAGGGTGACCGATCCCTACCAGGCAATTACAGGCCAATAAGCCTTATTGATATCATCCAAAAGGTTGTGGGACGTGTGATCGTCAATAGGCTCCTGGAATGGGCGGATGAGACAAATGCTCTCTCACCATTCCAGGCTGGCTTTCGACGGTCCACAAGCACGGTCGACCAGGTATTCCGTTTTACCCTGTTACAATGGAAGACGGTGGTCCTGGGTAAAGGCAGCTTGTATGCAGCCTTTGTAGATCTACGGGCCGCTTTCGACCTTGTCCCTCGCTCTAATCTCTGGACGGTTCTAAATAAGCAGGGTCTCCCCAGCGATCTACTGTCCTTAATAATGAGGCTACATGAATCTAATTATGCCAGAATTCAGTGGGGAGGACTCGGTTCGGTAACCACGGACTTCCCTGTTGAAAGGGGAGTCCGGCAGGGATGTTCGATGGCTCCCGTTCTTTTCACCCTATACATCAATGATGTGGTAGCCCGCATGACCTCTGCACAAGTGGACGCTCCCTTTTTAGCCGGGATAAAAACTCCTATTTTAATGTTTGCTGATGACACGCTCATCCTATCTAAAACCCCGAGTGGTCTGCAGCGCGCCTTATCTATTTTTGACCAATTCTGTGGGGAGTATGGACTAGAAGTTAACACTGCCAAAACAAAGCTTATGATATTTAACCCTCATCGTAGCTTTAAATCAAAAATTATTTTAAATGATCGCCCGCTAGAAGTAGTGAATACTTTTACATACCTGGGTATGCACAGTTCTAGCGAGAAGAACTGGCGACATCACGTTGACATTGCTACACTCAGACATAGGCAATTGGCAGGTGCCATTTCCTCAGAGCACAGAAAATCATTGACCAAACCTGTAAAACCTGCTCTACAGGTTTATGAAGCAAAAGCTCTAGGCTCCGCTTTATATGGTGCTGAGCTCTGGGGCTTTGAGAAGGTTGCTGCACTCCAATCTTCAGAAAACAAATTTCTTAGGGCAATAACAGGACTCCCTAAAAGTACTCCATTGGTGCCCCTCAAATATGATTTGGGCAGAAAAGCAATTTCAGACATGGTACAACTGCGCCCGATTTTGTATTGGCGCAGGTTATGGACGACTCCTGTTCTTTCCCATTATGCAGATGGTTTCTTAGACATCATAAGGTCTGATGTTCATCACAAAATAGAATGGTTAAAGGCACTTAGGACATCCCTGTATGAGCTTGGCTTGCGCTCACTCTGGGATGATCCTGCGAGAGCCAGCTTTCCATCCAAAAGCATTCTAAAGAACATCTATTGGGAGCTGGTTGCTCGACGGAATTGGAATAGTATGAGTGTTGGTTCTATGACTTCAGATTTTATAGAGGCAAATATGTATCCTTGTCTGGAACCATACTGGGATATTATAACAAGGCCCTTAGAAAGAAAGCTTCTTTTTCAACTTAGAGTAGGTGCACTTCCCCTTAAATTTTTGACATCTAAGTGGGAAGGGGGTTCTGGCGATGGATGTCCTGTATGTGGCTCAGGTAAAGAAACCATTGGTCATTTCTTATTTGTTTGCAAGCTTTACGCAGTCCCTAGGCGTAACTGGTTGACCCCGATGTGTAAAAATTTAGGTACAACCAGTGGTACCGTGGCCCTGCGTATTATACGAACTAATACTTTGCCATGGATATCTGTAGCCACTGCAAAATATCTAGGCTGGGCGTGGTCAATCAGACAGAGACTGCTAGTCGTTTGACTATTCTCACGATTCGGGAGAGACTGCTAGTCTTTTGATTATTCTCTCCTATGTTTTATGTCATTTTTTCTGCTATATTTAATTGGTTTTTAAATAATTTTATCATCTAGTTGAGTTTTAAAAACTTTTTATTCTCCGCTAAAGTTCAACACGCCGCGGGGTTATGCTTATGATAAAAATTTCATGTGTATGCTTCGTATCTGATCCTTTGATCACAGTTTAATACTTTTTTAACTATGTATGTAATTGTCTATGCGAATGTATTTTTTGCTTTTATGAATGATATTCGAATAAAGCATACTTTGACTTGACTAATGAGAAGAGTGGGTGCATTGTTCCTCATCTTATTGAGTGGAAAAAGACAGTTCTAAATATGGTAAGAGGGAAATGGGTCAACAGACAGATGGATAAAAAAATGGTAATTAAAAAAATTAGTCAAGGGAAAAACAAGTATGCTAAACAAGATCTGGGATTTAGATAATTTCCCAATCTTGGGAACTTATTGCGGTTAATACTTTATCAGTTAATTGTAATGGTCTTGTTAGGATTAGGAAATAATACATTTTTATGCATATGCTTGAACAAACTAAAGCAGAAATTCTTTGTCAAAAGAGACCCACTTTAATAAGAAGCAAAACTATTTTCTGTCTAAATATTCTTGGCTTTAGTAAATCACTTACTCTAGCACCTTGGTGTCTGCCAGGGGTGTGGCAAATAAATTAAGGAAGAATCATGATTGGGGGATCTTTGAAAGTTTCTTGGATAAGATGGGGCAGTGGGTATGGGTGTTGCTCCAAGCAGAAGCAAAGTGGTAGCTCAGTAGGTAACTATTATGGCTCTCTGTTGGACTTAGCCCTCTCTGAAGGGTCACCCTCAAACTCTTTGTCTTTGCCCTCTTATTTTTTTCTCAATTAGTTTCTCCAGGGCCTTAGGACTCTGTGCTATTTACCACTACTAACCAATGCTCAAGTGCTTGTGCTCACTCCCTAAAATATGGTAACATTGGATTACACCTGATGAGCATATCTAGGTGCCGATTCCGATCCGGTAAAAAAATTTCCTGTACGAATCGTATCTGTATTTTTTTACGTACGAATCGTACAAGTCCCGTACAAACGGGCAAGTACGATTCGTACATGGAAAATACATACAAATGACATCGGGAAAAGTCAACGACACGTCCCCGGACAGTTTTACGTACGATTCGTAAAACTGAAGTCCGAGCGCACAAGTACGATCCGTACCATCCGTCCGAATATACAAACGCAGGTAATACGCTCCGTCCGAATATACAACCGCACGTAAAACGTCCCGTACGGAGCAAACTGTGTACCACCCCTACCCCGGGCACACCTGGGCAAGGGGTACGAGTCGTACGCCCCCCCAGCCTCCCACCCCTCCGCGTACATCTGCACCATACCCCAGCACCCCCCCATGTCTGCGCAATACCCCAGCACCCCCCCCATGTCCGCGCCGTACCCCCACCACCCTGTATGTACGGTGCGTACCCCCACCCCCATATGTACGGTGTGTACCCCCACCCCCGTATGTACGGTGTGTACCCCCACCCCCCGTATGTACGGTGCTTACCCCCATATGTACGGTGCGTACCCCCAACCCCGTATGTACGGTGCGGACAGGGGGGATGTGGGGAGATGGGCACAATGGCACACATGCACAATTAAGCATAGCACAGCTGTGGACAAACCATGCCCCAGAGTCCCAACTCCCACCAAGATCCCAATGTACCCAAGTCCGCAACATCTCAGCACTGTATAAGCACAGATGTCAAAGGCACACCACATTAAAGGGATAGTGGGCATCCAAATCAAAGCTGCAGGGGTGACTCTCCCAAAATGTAGCACACACACATAACATGCAGAGCACAGCAACATTGACAACAATGTGGTACAAACCGCAACATGTCCACAACAGAACAGAGGACAGAACTGGTGCCGCTTGTGTGCAGAAACTGGCCAATCACATTTGGTATAGCAGGAAAATTTGAGATGATGATGTACAAGTACAAACACACATCCGTGATGTTGTCGAAATGTCCACAGTCCACAGTCCCGCATCAAATAGGCAGCTCCCCCAAACAGTCACAATGTACACTGTCATGAAGTCTGAATGTAAACATGTACAATGCGTCAACACACATGTGAACACAATGTTAAACTGCATCTCCCCCTCACATTGCAGAGGAAAATCCAATACCTCCTGTAGAGCATCCCGAACCTCTCTTCTCCGATGACGACGAGGACCACCACACCTTCGACTCCGCATGCCTCCAACAGCTCGTGGAGAGCCTCTGCAGCCCACTTCAAGGAGCAGGGCAGCCCAGCTGCTACGAGCAGAACCCACCCCCTGCACAGAACACACAGCAGGCAGCACCCACCACCAAGACTGCCTCCCAGGGCCCCAACGACAAACACATGGCCTTCCAACTCCGTGTTTTGGGGTGCCAGGAGAAGCTGGCTGAACAGGTGCAGGTGGGGTTCGACCGCCTGGCTAACAAACTAGACGCCATCCGTGGATGTCTAAGTCCCATCAGGGACCACTTACGGTCTGTAATGGACACCCACAGTCCGCTCCGTGCTCTCCAATGAACCATGGCTGACATCGCCAGAGTCCTGACTCTGAGACAAGAACAACTGTCTAGTCAGAGTGGCTCCAGCGAGCTCGCCCGGGAGTTGGGACTCATGCGGGAAATCATGGAGAACATGGAGCAGACGCGGGCAGAAAGAGCGGCTGCCACAGCTGCACACCAGCGAGAGGTAGCTGGGTCCCTCAATGCCCTAAAGGTCATCCTCATGGCATTGCTGCCACAGCCCTGGCACTGATGCATGCTGCTGCTACCACTCCATCCACATCTCCGGCCCCTGATGTGTCAGTGCCACACAGTGCGGCGGACATTCCACCTCTGGCCCCTGAGGTGTAACTGCCACACAGTGATGGAGACAGAACACCACCACCCACATGTGAGGCACATGCAACAGCAGAGGACGAAAATGCGGCTGAATCTGCCTCCGTGGTCAGGACGCAGTACTATGCATCTCCGCCATATGGCCTGTTACTGCTGGGTTCTGCCCTCTGCATCATCTCCTTCCACTGTCCCCCTATGCACTCTGTGACACTCACCTTGGACCTCGACATGGACTGCCACATTCTGTTTTGTCACCAATGACACAGCTATCACACTGCGGACTGAACTCCTCCTCGTCTGATGTACTTGTCATTCCCTGAAGGACACTGGCTGGCCCTCCGCTGGCCAACAATGCAAGGTGGGGTTTGCATGGCTCTGTACTGCTCCAGCTACAACACTCCACTGAATGTGCATTAAACATTCCTTTTCACACCGATGTGTCATGTCTATGATCTTGCAAGTGTGGAAGTATGGATGAATGAAAGGTCAATGATTCTCCCTTATGTCCATGTTGCTCATGTTGTGGGACTTGGGACAGGGTGACACATTGCTGATTGCGGTCCAGGTGGCGCCGACACTAGAACGGAGACACACGCATCAGTTACTTCCTTGTCCAGCCTAGAACGGAACCACGTGCATGTCTCCATGTGGTCATCATTTATGCATGAGGGCCTAGGGCCCTGCCACCTCACATTGCCCAGTGCCGGTGGTGACATGATTGCGTCCGCACCACGGGACTCAATCATAAGGGGTCCATGGCTAGCGGTGCACAGACTTGGTGGCACCGGATACACTGCGGCAGGCACACCACCATGGGATGGTGTCTTTCGGTGCACTGAGGTAGGGGCACCTTAAGTGCTGAGCGGGTGTGCAGCCTCCGATGATGCACCATCCTGGCGGTCTGGACTGGTAGGATTAGTGTGAGCCCTGCTGGACCTCAGTGTAGGCCTGAGCGAGCGGGCAGTGCGGGCCTACCGACACGTGGCGTCGCCTCGCGTTCACAGAGTTAGTGGCACCTCTAGAGCTGAGCAGGTGTGCAGCCTGCGATGATGCTGTGTGCACCGATATGTTCTCTGCCGTAGCGAAATCAAGACCCAGAATCAAGTGTGTGACCTGGTGACTCGCAGTGCGGGGCTGCATAATGTGGAGGGTGCCATGGTCGCGGGTCCCAGGCTTGGAGCATCCACCAGCTCGTGGTGGGCTCCCTGGGAGACACGCCAGTGGCGGAAGGTGAGCAGTGAGGCCTGGTTGCATAGGGGCAGGCAATAACCGCTGTGTGCGCAGGGGCGGGCAAGCGATGATGGCGTGTGCTACTGTATGGACTCTGCCATTCATGTGTCTGGTAACTGTTTCAGATGAGGGACCTGGGGGGCTGCAGTGCTTACCGGCACGAGGCTGGAGACACACCGGTGGCAGCAGGTGAGCAGTGAGGCCTGGGTCCGCAGTGTCGGCACTCTCTCTCCCTCTCTTTCTCTCTCCCTCTCTTCCTCTCTTTTTCTCTCCCTCTCTCCCTCTTTCTCTTTCTCTCTCTCTCCCTCTCTCCCTTTCTTTCTCTCTCCCTCTCATTCTCTTTCTTTCTCTCTCTCTCCCTCTCTTTCTCTCTCCCTCTCTTCCTCTTTCTCTCTCCATCTCTCACTCTTTCTCTCTCTCTCTCTCTCTCTCTCTCTCTCTCTCCCTCTCTTTCTCTCTCCCTCTCTCTCTCTCTCTCTCCCTCTCCTTCTCCTCTCCCTCTCTCCCTCTCTCTCTCTCTCTCTCTCCCTCTCTTTCTCTCTTTCTCTCTTTATCTCTCTCTCTTTCGCTCTCTCTCTCTGTACTTTGATGAGCGCATGACACACCTTCTTATCTAGGTTTTTGTCTTGCAGGCTGTGACTTACAGAATGTCCTGAGAAGACCCGACATGACTCTTCCAAATTGTTGTTTTGGGTTTGATCTGTAATAAACGTCTAGATTTTATGAGATGAATGTATGATTTCCCTTTTTCTGACCACACATGTATGTTGGGTGTTGTGATTGTGCGACTACAGGCGAATGTGTGGTTTATGATTTCGTGGAGTTGATGTGGAATATCTTTGTCCGAAGAGTGGGGTGCCTGGGGTAGGGCCCCAGGGGGATGGGGTGTGTCCTGTGAGGGATGGCGGTGGGTGTTGTTGCCCTATTGGGGCTCAGGGCTGCATATTGAGTTGCTCCTGGGCATCTGTTGTTCTTCATGTGTGGCTCTGGGCTGTGCTCCCTTGTCTGGTGCCGGTTGTCGTCCGCCTTTACACCAGGTCAGAGAAGGTGTTAGTTTCCTCCTGCTAACGCGCATTATCGCCTGTTTTGTGATCTTATCGCAGGTATGGCTGGTCGTTGAGAATGTTGCAAAGTGGTGTTGTCACAGGTTTTTGGTCGGGAACGTCTACTCTGCATCTCATCAGCGTTAGTTGCCGGGGTCATCTGTGGCGATGTTTTTTGCGGCTGCTATCACAGGTAAACTGGTGATATGGGCTGTTAGCACCAGCTTGTGAATGGGGCAATAAATCTATCGCGATTTTGGCTGCGCTAAAGTGCCGATAACTCAGTGATAGATCCTTGAGAATATGCCACCCTGTGTGCCTTTATTTATCATGTGCAATAAATAACACCTAGGGCCATATGTAGGAAGCCTAATACCGGTCGGCAACGGCCGATTTTTGGTAAATATCCCGTTACCGACCGGTATTTAGGCTTTTGGTATGTAGGGGGCATATTTCAGGATTCGGTAATTTACCGAATCGGTAAAATTACCGAATCGGTAATTTTACCGATTCGGTAAATACCGAATCCTAAAATGAGATGTAGGGGGAGTGTGTCGTTGGTGTGGGGATTCGTTATTTACCACCAACTAAAAGTTGGTGGTAAATGACGAATAGCTGTAAAAAAGCATTTTTGTGCACTTTGAAGTGTGCAATGTGGCAGACATACATGCCCTTAGGGCATGTATGTGCGCCACATTTGCACACATGGACGTATCAGGGGTGCAACAGGGTGTCAATGTGATACCCTGCCAACCCATGATGATGCCTCCCCCATTACCGATTCGGTATTTACCGATTCGGTAATGGCAACTGGCTTCCCATTCATTCCTATGGGCCTCCAGGCCCATAGGAATGAATGGGAAGCCAGTTGCCATTACCGAATCGGTAAATACCGATTCTAAAATACCGACAGACACCGAATCGGTAATTATTTACCTACATTACATTTACCGATTCATAAATACCGAATCGGTAAAATTCGGTATTTAAGAATCGGTAAATGTAATTTACCTACATATGGCCCCTAAACTCTCAATGAGTCCCTAATTCTTTCATGGATTGCTTTTTATACTGCCCATCTTTCCCAGACATTTTTCCATCAGGTTTATACAGATAAAATGTATTTAGGAAAAATTGTTTGAGTGCGTTAATTACCAAGCACATTAAATACCGCACGTCTCTAAATCCTAATTTGTGTGCTAGCAGACGTTTTCATACAAATTGTTATTTTCCTCACTACTCGGAATGAGGTGGCCTATGTGTATTTGACCGTTAAATTATAAACTGTGATCTGGGCTGCTAACTAAATTCGGAGCATGATATTATTGAGAAGTATTCAGATAGGAACTGCAGAAAGTCACTGCACATTCAAGAACACTGTTGACACAGAAGTATATCTGACCATTAGCCTATGTAAACGATTACATAACAGCTTAGCTATAATAAAACCATGACTCAAACTCAAACACATCTCCCAGACTACTAGAATGAGTCACTGACAGCTTTATAAACATAGAAAATACTTGTCAAGGAAGTCTCTGATAATTTTTTTGCAATTATGTCTGTGAATTGTTCTATACTGACATCATTACTTAAAATGGTTACCACGTTTGTGTTGACTATGAACATCTGCCCCTTAATCACCAAGGCTTTGGATGTGTATTTTGCTAAATATTATTGAATAATATAATTCAAATAAAGCCACATTAATCACCTCCTAATGTAATTGTTTTGAACTGTGCAAGTACTAGGTTCCGATTCGAGCAGTGGCACTTTACGGTTCATTGAAGCTGAACAAGCATGGATAAAGCTAAGCATTATAGCTTTTGTGTAGTAAAAATATAACTTAAACATTTGTAAGATGCAGATGAGCAGCAAGCACATGGTGGCAAGGCACCACCAGCCGCACAGACCGGGGGGGTGGGGGGGGACCAACATTGTAGGTCAGAGTGGCATGAGTAAGGAGCCAAAGAGGCTCTGTCGGGTAAGTGTGGGCCATACACAAGTAGGCACCATTGGAGGGGAGGAAAGCATGTCCAGAAAGGCAAACACAGGTTCATGGAGGGCCACACATAAGGAGCCATTGGAGGAGCAGAAGACAAACCGGAAGTATGAGCAAGTGCAGTTCAGAGAGCAAAAACAGGGACAGGCATGGAGTGTAGAAGAGAAAACAGATAACTTTTTCTGAATTGATCAATGACGTCACCAGCCTTCCAATGGTTTATTTCACCACAGGCATAGTTTTAGAAACATTTCTGTTGAGATATGTAGCACTGAAACCAAACCAAAATAAGGCCCATCAAAATGGATTTGGAAACCGGGCCCTACAAGCCTTATGCACCAACCAAAAATACTTGATAAAAGTAGATGATAAGGGCGGTACTACAGTAGTTAGGGATACTTAACAATAAAGGGTGGATGTGTAAGCAAGGTATCTAGAATGGTATAATTCTGCAGCTGCACTATTTTCCTCAGAATTATACATTTTCAGCATTTCACTCATAAACCAACATCTGCTACATACATTTAAGATTTTGCCCCTTTCCACCCACCTAAAAAATGGTCTCTAGCTCATACAGTTATAAAGTTTCTAAAAACGCCAACAATTGTTGAGCAATGTGAGAAATTGTGTTGTAAGCCCTTCTTAAGCAACAGCCAGGGTGAACCACAAAAGTCACTACATCAACCTGTGCTTAACCGCTTGGTAGCTTGGTACAAAAGCAGTCAGGCTTAACTTAGAGGCAATTTGTAAAGTATTTCTGCTTCACACATACAGCAATAAAGTGAAAACACAGCACAAGAGAAATCCCACACCAATTTAGAAAATTGAGAAAAATTTAATAAATTATCTGACCCTAAAATGACAACAATCCAATCAGTAGAACCAGAGATATGCAATGTAAAATATTTTAGGTAAGTATAGAGTATAAAAGCACAGAGCTCCGCTCACAGTTATCTGGCCGTGCTAGGCTGGGGTAAGTAGCAAGTTCAGGCCAACCGCGAGGGAGCGTGAGCCGGGTTTAGGGACTAGATTTGTCCAGCGAAAAGTTACTTTCTCAATGTCCGGAGTGAAGTGTCAGTTCTCGGTGGAGGAGGCCATGAGGAGCAAGGAGAGAGTTGTGGATGGGCAAGGCTGTTGCACGAAGAGCCGGCATGGCATTGTTGTAGCGTGTTGATCCTGTTGGGCCTTGCAGATGGTCGTTGTTGGAGCTTCACGTTGGCAGTCACCGTGGGCTGTCTTCACTGTCGCGCTGAGTGCGGATTTTGTATTGCCGGTTGTTGCTGCTGGTTGCAGTAACGCAAAGAATCGGTTCCACCAGAGCTTTACATTGGTGATTGTTGCAGGCAGCAACATCTAAGCGAGAACTGGCCCATTCATTCAGAGGAGTGCACTTTAATTCCAACCACGGGCCCATAACCTGGGGAGGCGCCACTTGGTGATTAGCGACTGACTCTAGCAGACGCCAGCAGGACTCAAGCAGGTCCAGTTGCAGGTTCAGGCATGTCCAGCAGCAGCAGGTCAGCTGGACAGTTGAAGGAAGGCCTATGGAGCTTGTTCTGTCAAAGTAGTTCAGAACATGAGGTCAGCCAGCTGATCATTGGGGTCATTGTGACTGGGATGAAGGGAATAGATCCAGTCTTCCTTCTCAGGGAGTAGGGCAGCCCTCAAGCAGCAGGGCAGTCCTCTGGTAGAAGGGCGGTCCTCTTTTAGTTGTATCCACAGGTCCTGGAGTGTACTGATGATTCAGGCTTAGGGTCCAATATTTATACCTGGTGCCAGCTTTGAAGTGGGGGAAACCTCTAGAGTTCCCCCCCCCCCCATTGATGGTGCTGGAACTTCCTTCTTCTCTGTCCTGGTCCCAGGATGTCTGGGGTCACAAAAGGCTAGTGTGAAGTTTTGTGTGTGTGAGCTGAGGGTAGCTTCTGAAATGTAAGAGAGTCTGTGCATAGGTCCTCTCCTCCCATGCAGTCAGGATGGCCAATACCGCCAACACCCGATCCCCCCTTTGTGTAATTGTCTGGGAAGAAAATGCAAAGAGCAACTGCTGACTACACCTAGTCATGTGATCAAAGTGGCAAGTTGCAGGCACCAAATCGATAGGACAAGAAAATGTCAACTTTCCAAATGTGGCATTTTCAGAATTGTGGGCCTGATTCACAAAGATATAGTTACACCAAAAGTCTAGCTCAGACCACAAGTCTAACTTTACTTGTAGTAACTTACCTTTGGGAACACCCAAAAGTAGTAAAGATAGACTTTTGGTCAAAGTTAGACTTTGTATCTAAGTTCACCTGTTCCTTAAAATGTGACTTTACAATTCACGAGGATTTTAAATTACAATTCTTTCGAAACTAAAGATGACATGAATCCCTGTTCCAAAGCAAGAGTGAAGACTTATTAAATCTAATAAGGTAACCCAATGTTATCCTATGGGAGAGGTAGGCCTTACAGTAGTGGAAAATAAATGTAAGAGTTTTTCATTATTAGGACATGTAAAACTTAAACGTGCATGTACAACTTTTTAATTGCAGTCCGCACTGCCATATGAGCTGTTTAAGGCCTACCTTAGGGGTGAAATATGGTATTAAAAAAGAATGTTTAGTCGTGGTAACATGTTCATTTTGGCAGGTCAAAACGGCAGTTTAAAACTGCATATATATGCGGCAATAGCAGGCCTGAGACATGTTTGTTTTGAAGGGCTACTTAAGTGGGTTGCACAATGAGTGCCACAGGCCCACTATTAGCATTTGATTTACAGGAACTGAGTACATGTAGTACCACTTTACTAGGGACTTACAAGTAAATTAAATATCCGAATTGGGTGTAAACCAATTTTACCATGTTAAGTGGAGTAAGCAGAGGCACTTTCGCACTAATTAGCAGTGGTCCTAAGGCCAAGAAAAATGAACTCAGTAAACCAAGAAGGGGGAGGCAAAACATTTGGGGAAACCATGCCACGAATATCAGGTCTAAAAAATCATAAATGGAGACCCTTTGCATGTTAAATGATGACCTTTCAGTTGCCAATTTTTGTATTCAGATGTTAAAGTGGTGGTAATGAGGTGCAGTTTTGCTCCAGCAGCTTAGAGAGGGTTTTTTTAAAATGACAAAATAATGTAAAAATACGGTCACAGATCATATTGCATTATGTCACATAATTTGACTTTTCTTGCCACACCATTTTTTAAATGCTACCACAAAATGTGCCTCTCAATTGATGCTTTATGCCCGTGACCTGGGCTAATGTCAGAGGGGCAGTAATATGCCTTTAAATCAGCATCTGATACAAGAAGCAGATACAATTCATGTTAATGTGGTAATAATAGCTGGAAGGCAATGTTCATCAAGAAATATAAATGGAATTAGCTCTCTGGTATATTTTATTGTTTTTTTAACAAATTCATGAAAAAGAAGAAGATACAATTCATTTTAATGTGGTAATAATAGCTGGAAGACAATGTTCATCAAGAAAAATAAATGGAATTAGCTCTCTGGTACCTATATTTTATTGTTTTTTAACAAATTAATGAAAAGGGATCCTCTACAAGAACGAGTAACCATTTCTGGTTTAGGTTCAGTTTTCATGCTCTTTCTAAATGTGTTGACTTCTTTCTGAAAGAAGTGACATTGATCATGCCAACCTATGGTTTGGTCAATGCTGATATATAATATCCTGTATGGGTGTGCAGAATCCCTAAGATGTATTTTTCTTCCATGCCCATGTAGGAACCCTGCAGTGGTCAGACAAGGGCAGCGAATAGAGTGAAGTCAGGAAAAGGACTAGGAAGAAGGAAGCCATGTTGGTGAACCAAGAATTCCTTCTTCAGACCTGCAAGTCAACAAGGGAGCCTGCATATTTCAGCATTGGTTGGAAGAAAAGGGGAACTACTCAATAAACCAGTAGTTGCTATGCCCCCATGAGGTGCAGTTCCTCAGAGCAGCAAAAGGCAACACTGATCCAAAGAAGGTACATAGCTAATGGGAATATTTCATTAACAATGGAGCAAATACCGGCAGCTGAGGGATCAAGTAGTTGTCAAGAAGAGATAGTGGACCAGAGTGGCAGAAAACATAAGCTGAGGAGTGTTGAGATTACCTCTAGAGGTGACAAATCTATTTGGGAATCCGAAAGGGTTGTAAATACTACCCTCACCCACTCAACGAGTGACATGTTTCATCACAGGGCGGCTGTGACTCCCTGATGCAGACCAACGTCCAGGGAGGAGTGCAAAGCAAAAGAGAATTTGGAAAAGAAAGAATGTGATAGATAGCAATCCCTAATTCTGAGAAATATTCTAAAACTGCCTAAGTGAGTATCCAAAACCTTTATCATGGATCCCACTTAGCAGGATTAAAAGAAAATTAGTATACTGGTATATGGGAAAGTAACAACACCATTACCTTGTCCTCTGTATCAACATGCTTCCGCTCAAGACTGCCGCCTGGTAGGGTCAATGGCATTCATCAGGATACGAATCCCTTACGAAAGTACTAGTAATGTTCCTTGCTAGTCTTGTCACTATCTGGTAGGAGACTCATAAATGACTATATTTACCGTTTCTGTAGACGCACACCATCTGCGTACCGATGAAAATAAACAACACGGTAAGGTACGGTTGTGTTAGCTCATATAGCTACATCTTCCCTTGTCCCCACCTCTGGTTACGCAATCCTTTTTCCAGATAAAGATGCTAATTACACAAAATATGTGATCCCCTCACCTATTAAAAGTATATACCCAGTCAAAGAAAGTAAGACACCTTATGAGTGATCTACTATATTTACACGTGCCCAGTGACTTAAATGATAGCCTACTCACCCGAATTTCAACAATGATGGTCCTAACTCGGGGACAGAGTGGGGTACCGCCCTATAGTCACACTCTGAAATTAAAGGATAGTCTTTTCATATCACAGAGTAGATACTGCCTTTAATGTATCCTTCTCTTAATGAAAGTACCTAAAGTTTTACTCTTCAAATTAATAGTGAATACCTAGTAGAAGTTGTATGTGAGGGAGTCCCATTCTTAGGTACTCCCTAACCTCTCTTGTATTCCAACTTACAGTATATTGAAAATACAAACACAGAAACACAAATGCAATTATTCAAACGTTAGATATTCACTCAAGTCCCAGGGTCGGACTGTTGTTACAATGCTCCGTCTGATGTACCCTCTGATTCTTAACAAACAGCCTGGCCTTTCATGGGTCAGAGAAGGTGGAGCATGAATATCTGAAACATCGGCAGACCGCCTAAACTTGTAGTTAGTCAGAGAAGGTTCAGCATGGGCTTTTGGAACATCTGTTCCGTATTTAACACTATGCCGATCTTGCATTATCCATCTCATTCAAAGAAGCGATCAACCCCTTTTCAGTGGATATTGTATTGTAGCATAGTCACACGCTCATCCTTTTTCTCACCGTAACCCTCTGTAACCCAACTTACTACTCCAAGGTATGAGAGTCTCCTATTCGGCCACTCTGATCCCTCTCGCGGTGCCGACAGAGAGAACTGACGCTCCCTTAGACTGCCTGCATTACCGCCTACGTGTTTCTATGTGACACGTCCCCTCTAAAGGTCCGTGCATGGTTTAGGTAATGGGAGGAAGCCATCTTGGAATTGGTCCCTCTGCCCAGGGGCTATATATATATATATATATATTTCGGTGTTGTAACCCACAACCTGACGTCCAATATAAACCAATGTGGTGTTGTTTCAAGCAAAGTATTATTATAATATGCATTCATGTTGCGTATTCCCTATTCTTCGCCAGCACATAAAATGTATTTTACAATGTATTTTACAATGCCCTCATGAATGGCAGAACCCCTGATGGGCTAAGAAATTCATGATTACATTACTCTTCCATTCCTTCTCATCTAGGTGGTTCCTAGGGATGGCATAATATTATTATTCCCAAGGAGGGAAAAAACATGTATCTGTCTTATAAACATTCCCCACTGATGACAGACTCTGAATGCTATATCACACAATGCCCTTATGAGTCTAAAAACCTCAGAAGGGCTGGTATATTCTTCAATTATATAATGATTCACCTCATACTTTGCAAGTAGTACCAACAAATGGCATAGTTTAATCCATTAACAGCACTCCAAAATCTGTGGACCCATCTTTGTTCACGAAGGAACAACACTCTAGTTTTACCTCTTGTTGTTAGGGGAATAAATGGTTTGTCAACCATTTTATATCTTTTTTAGTATGCTTTATGGTTCTCTTTCCCACAGCCTTTACATATCTGCCCAATGGTGGGACATTTACATTCATGTGGAAACGGAAATCCACATTTAACCCCTTCGCTGCTAAGCCTTTTTTTTGGCTATTTGGGGTAGTTTGCGCTTAGACCCCTGTAACATTTTGACCACATAAGGTATCCACGCCAAATTTACGTCCTTTTCTTCCAATATCTTGGGGATTCTAAAGGTGCCCAGGGTTTGTGGATTCCCCTGGAGGGGTCCCAGAAATTAGCCAAAATACAGCTAAATTTTGTTTTTTTGGGGGAAAAATGGGAAAAAAGTGCAGCAAATGAAACCGTCTGGCTTTTTTCCTGCAAATGATATCAAAAAATGGTTTGTGGGGCTGAAATCACCATTTTCCCAGATTTTAGGGACTGACAGACTTTTGTCAGAAAACCAAAATGTTTTACACAGTTTTGGCACTTTTCTAGGACATAGCCGATTTTTGCTATTTTTTGTGCTTTCAACCTCCTTCCATTTAATGGTAGAAATAGGTATGAAAGCATTAATGGATCCTGGAAAGCTATGCATTTTTGAAAAGTAGACAAAATTCTGAATTCAGCAAAGGGTCATTTGTGTAGATCCTCTGAGGTTTCTTTATAGAAACTAAGAGTTAAATATAGGAAAAATTGAAAATTAGTTGAAAAAACACAGCCTTTTGTGTTAACGTTTTCACCTGTAGGCCCTTGCCTGTCGCGGGCACTTGGGCCTCCCACACAAGTGAGGCACCATTTTTATTGGGAGACCCTGGGGAATGCTGGGTGGTAGGAAATTTGTGTCAGCCTGGTGATGCTACAACTTTCCCACACAAAAATGTGTGAAAAAAGTGATTTGTTTAGCTAAAATTGAGGTTTGCAGGGTATTCTGGGTAAGGAAACATTGGGGGATTCACGCAAGCCATACCTCCCTGGAATCCCCTGGGTGTCTAGTTTTCAGAAATGTGTGGGGTTTGTAGGTTTCCCTAGATGGCCGCTGAGCACGGGGCCAAAAACCCAGGTGACCCCCCTTGCAAAACCATGTTGTTTGGTGATGGCAATTTTGATGTCGCCTCAATACGTTTTGGGCCCTTGCCTGTCACAGGTCCTTGACCAGGCGAATGAGGTACCATTTCTATTGGGATACTTGGAGAAAGGCGAAGGGGTAGGACATTTGTTGTTTCTTTCTGCAGTGTGAACATTTTGGCACAATATTGCAAGGAAAATAGGACAGACAAATTGATGTTTGCAGAACATTGTGGGTAAGATAACTTGTTGGGATCCACAAGAGAGACATCACCATATACTCCCATGGGTGTTTAGTTTATGACAAAATCTACAGCTGGTAGGTTATTCTTAGATGAAATGTACACCTTGGCAGAGAGATAAAAAAGACAAAGCTTACTGCACAGCCATCTATTCTTCAAGCACAAACACATACTGGTTGGATTTGGCATGAGGGCGAGTGATGGTTCAGTATATAAAATTTTATTAACAAGAGATTTAAAAAAATTTAAATGCACTGACAAAAAACTGAACCAGTGATTCGCAGCTCGTGACCAGTAAAGCCACGTCAAGGCACCAACCGCTTTACAGGCCATTCACACACCTTTCATACATGATAGACACAAGACCATTCACACCACCAGGCACAAAACCAACACATTACAACATTCACAAAAAGGGACAAGGTATACCCTGCTTGAAAAAAACAGAAAAGAAAAAAAATTCTACGCAACCACCTATTCCTCAAACACACATACATACTGGTTGGATTTGGCACGAGGTTGAGTGATGGTTCAGTATATACAGTTGTATTAACCAGAGATTTCACAAAAATGAAATGCACTGTTAATAATTGAAAGGACGAGAAACTGAACCATTGACTCACAGCTCGTGAGCTGTAAAGCCATGACAAGGCACCAACCTCTTTACAGGCCATTCATACACCTTTCATACGTGTGACACATACAAAACTATTCACACTTTACAACACTAACACCAGCAGACAGCGCCATTCAAGGACCCATCACTTTCACACGATCACATTCCTGACACAGCAACCACACCAGCTCACGGATTGCGTGGAGTTGCATTTGGCTAGCAGTGTGTGTAGTGACCAGCAGCTAGTCACTACTCATACACCGCCAGCTGAGCACCAGTCCACGTACACCGCCAGCTGAGCACCAGTCCACGCACACCGCCAGCCAAGTGCCAGTCCACACACACCACCAGCCAAGTGCCAGTCCACACACACTGCCAGTCAAGCACCAGTACACACACACCGCCAGCCAAGCGCCAGTCCACACACACCGCCAGTGAAGCGCCAGTCCACGCACACAGCCAGTCAAGCGCCAGTCCACACACACCACCAGCCAAGCACCAGTCCAAACACACCGCCAGCCAAGCACCAGTCCAAACACACCACTAGCCAAGCACCAGTCCACACACACCGCCAGCCAAGGACTAGTCCACGCACACCGCCAGACAAGCGCCACTCCACGCACACTGCCATCACATTTAGGATTTTTTTATACAAATAAGAAAACACAATCAAATTGCAAATAGATACAGATCTACTAACACAAAATCTGAAACTAAATACTCTACCCAAATGCCAACCTTGAAATTGGACAAAAAATATTAAACAATAGAAGCTAGGCAGCTCACTTTACTACTCATGTATGCTCCCAAAAATTATTTTGAGTGTGGTACATTCTAAAACAAGCAGGCACTCACAGTCCAGGGTTAGAAGGACACTCAGGGCAGTACATACAAGTCTCCTTCCACCAACAGACTCTACATCTCCTACTGGGAAATTCTTTTGAGGGTGTGGGAGGAATGTGATCAGGAAAGTGGCGATCTTTCAATCAAGCAACATCCTCCACCACTCCAACTCTAGGAACACTTGCCTGTTCCACTAAAACAAGGCTGCCTATTACAGACTCCTGAAACTGAGCAAAAGTCATCTTGGAATACAACAAAAGCATTAAAGGTTACCAAGTGGAAAAGATGGATAGATTAGGGGTGGGCGGAATTTGCGAAATTAACTTTTGCAAATTATCGCGAAAATGCAGAAAATCTCCGCAAACATGCCGGAAATATCGCGAAGACGCGGAAGTTTTTTTGCCGCCTGTTCGCGGTATTTTTTGCATGATCGCGGGTCGCCAACTTACCCATGCGGTTGCTCACGGGCGCGGCCATCTTGTTTTCACTTGTCCCGCCCTCTCGCGATGCTTACTTCCTGTTCCGGGTCGCGCAATGCATGTTCGCGCCTGTTCGCGGTCGATATTTCCTGTTCGCGACCGCTTTTACTTGATCGCGTTGCTTTTTGCTTGCTCGGGGAGAAAATATCGCGCGAACTTGCGTACGTGGTCACAATGGGCGCGGCCATCTTGTTTTTCACTCTATTGCATGGTTCTGGGGCCTGATTTTCAATCCTCCCTAAATCTTTTCAATCCTTTGTTTATAGCCACTTTTTTTGGATCTTTATTACTTATTATTTCTCTAACTATTTTCCTGCTTCTATATTTTTGGTTTTTGTCTACTTTTTTTTTGTTTTTGAGCTACTTTTTCTCTTTCTATTGCCTGCTATTTATTTCCTTTACTCCTTTATTTATTTTACCTTTTCTTTCCCGCCTCGTCCCCAGAACCATGTCCAAGGGTAGGGCTGTTCGCCGGCGCAGCCAGAGCCGCGACCGCCTTCCTTGCGGAAGGCGGCGCCCACAAGGGGCGCAGGCACGGGCCTTATTTGGGGAGGTGGAGTTGGCTGCACTAATTTTCTTTGTGCAGCGCCACCTCCCCTCAACCCTGGCAGCAGGTGGCAGGCCTGGGTCCGGGTACGGCCTCCGGGAGCGTCGGCAGCGGTGGGGGAAGGTGCGCCGGGCAGTGTCGCGCATCTCTGGGGTCCGGCGCACCCAGGCACAGCTGACGCACCGGTGGTCCGACATCCTGGACCGTGAGCAGGACCTGCTGGACCTGCTAGGAGTGGAGGTCCCGGGGCTTGGTGAGTACCTATTTAATTATTACAACTTTGTGTCTGTTCTTCTGCTCGATGTTATATATTGCGAATATCTTTTTTTCCTTCCAACCAGCTAGAATGTTGCTGCTTACAATACATTCCAGGTTAATAACGTTTAAAAGTCTTCTGTGATTATGACACAGGTGCTCTTCTGCGCTACTACTAATCTTACTTGTTTGCAGCTCTGCGTTTGCGCTTGCTTAGCGTGATTCTTTACGAGTTTATTTTAGAGAAATTAAGTTACGTAATGCTACAGTGACTCACGTCCACTCCTTACTTTGTCCTGTCACTAATAGATAGGGGTGGATTGATACTTAGGTTTAGGTACTTTGTATGAGCTTCTAATTGGTTAGTGGTATGCGTGATGCCCCCCCTCACTCAGTTACGTGACGTGCTGCTAGTACGGCAGTCTTTAGAACCTTTTCTAGTTTGTTCAATGAGTGGAGGTAGGCTTAGCAGTTACTTAGCAGTAGCAGATCAGCATCAATCAAACCAAAATTTGGTGTATACAAAAAATGTAGTCATGTTCATGTGTCCTCCATGATTGGACCATACGCATTGTTGAGGAATACAGTGGAAATGCATACTTAATGTACAATTGGCATGCCTGGAATAGGTGGGCTTGGTTGGGTGGTACGTTGTACTACTACTTAGGCTTAGTTGTAACTTAGTTTTCTGGAATCAGAATGGAAGACTGGATTACTGTTGATAAATAGTAACTTAAGTAGTCGAACTGCGAATCCCTCGATATTACATGTTGACCAGATGAGATCGGTCAATGTAGTTATTGCAATTGTTGTTTACATAAGTGTTTTTTGACCGTTGTTGAAAAATATTGTATTTGTTTGACACCATCCATCAATGTTTGTCTCTTTCTTATATCTTTCCTGTTCATCAGCACCCAGGGGCAGACCGACAGCGACTAGGCAGTCGGCGGGACAGGAACACCACCATGAGGACACCGCTGAGGGCTCCTCTGCTGGCCCCAGTAAGTCTTCTTGTTTTTAATAATATTTCTTATTCCATAACTTTTACTGCCCCATTTTTCCCGAACTATAGTGTGTTTCCAAATGCTATTTTTTTACCACCAATTATCCTTCGATCTGTACGGTTTCAAAAATCTTATCCCTGCCTCCGCTATGATGACTCTGAGTACTACTACTACTACTACATACTATCAGTCTGTCTGTACTGTAGTAGCTAGTCTTGCCCAGTTGGCCAGTGCCACTCTTTGTGAAAGGTTGTAATATAAAACTCATATTCACCAGTAGCTCGTACAATCCGTTGGGTCGTTGTCTTGTACTACTTTTACTCTTATTGATGTTGAGGCTTTGAAAATTCACAGCAACAACAGCCCTACCAGATTTCCTAATATTTTGATATGATACCCTATAGGACATACCACTGTTGTAGGGATCTTGCACATACATTTGCACCAGAAAATAGGATGTTGGTGATGGTAGGTTGGACCTTCCTTGCACACCTCAATTAGAAATTCCGCACCCACCACAATTCCACTGCTTGACTATAGTACTGTCTTGTCATACCTATTAGGTCTCGGAACCCTCCCCCCAAGATATCCAACAAGTACACAACCCAGAACATAACACACCCAACCTCTGTCGTGGAAGCAATTCACATGCACACCCTTACTTTAATTTGCTCACTCGTGTAAGTTAGTCCACACCAAATACCACCAAGTCTATGTAAGTTTAAAATGTTTATTTCAATTTGAGAAGGTCTGTACACTGTTTTCTTAGCAGCACCAACCGGCAAATCAATAACATTAAAACAATATACATTGTTACACTTATACAGTTGGGAATTAAATCATGATAACTGAACAGTGGTGGAAGGCAGCACCACCATCATATAGCAATTTAGTTTATATAAATTTATAAATGAAGATGTGAGTGAAGGGACCCCTCACCTCAGAAGAACCTAGTACTGGTAGTTGGTGCATCGTTCAGAAGCTCTGGTTCGTAGAAGGGAATCTTGCGTCTGTAATGCGAAAAAAGAAATGGTGTGCCTTAGTATATTGCAACTTGCAAGCATTTCTCAGCCGTGCCAAAAAGTGTAGCCTCTATGGATAAGCAATATGGACTAACAGTAACAGTAGTACACCAGTTCTTCCTAAAAAAGTGGCTTGTTAATGTTTGTTGACAGCTTGTACGCAGCGCGTAGACTAGACAGTAGCAGTGTGAGGCAGGTCATGTTGGCTCAAAGGTGTCTTAAGAAGCTGCAAGGTAAAGGTAACGTCACATGTGCATGGCTAGGGCTAATCAAGCAAAGGCTACAATGATCATATAACTATTAGTGTCTACTCTACTACTACCTGATTTGTACTAGTGATGTATGTTAGTATTAACTCATTTTTCAACCTTGCTACTGAACAATAGGGGGGAGGTGTATATGACGCCTAATAAATGTGTAATGTTTTCTAGGCGCACTACCGACCACCATTGCCGGGGCCAGCGAAGGCGACGCGGAGAGCGAGGATGCGGCAGTTGCAGATACCAACGGAGCGGTAGGGGGAGTGGCAGCACCAGTGGCAGGCGGTGGTAAGTTAGATTCATAATCCTTAAGTATTGTTGAACTTGACAGCACACTCACTGCAAGGGTGTACTGTATGTATATGTATACTGTACAGTTGTGACTTAGGGCCCCATTAGGATGGTGGGCGTATTGCCCCCGCCGGGCCGGCTGGAATTCACTGCCGTCACCGCAGGGGCAAACCTCCCGCCATCCCTGTAGAAAATATTCAGACATGTCCAGGCGGAAAAGGGTTCAATATGGCGGTGGTGTCTCTCTCACCACACCGCCAGCCATATAATCTGCATTTTGGAATGCCTTTGCGTGGCGGCATTGCCGTCCGCCACGGAAAGGCATGCACACATTGCAGAGTATGCTTGGGGGCCCCCATGGAGGGTACCTACCTATGCTATGGTACCCCCCGACTTTCAAAGCAAAACGTGACAGGCTCCGTGCGGGGCCCGTCATGTTGTGCTTGGAAAAGCAGCACAACATTTTAGCATTGCTTTCAGCAAAGCCAACCAGAATTTAAATTTAAAAAAACAGGGTGTGCCCGCCACTGTGCCGGGCGCATCATCCTAATTAATTGTCCCCACGGGACCCCCACCTTTTTTAGCAGTCGGATGGCGGGCGGACAAAGTCCACCCGCTATCCGATGTCGTAAGTAAGTATGAGTTGTTGGGGACGTTTGAAGAGTGAACTAGAAGACTAGAATTCCCTTTAATTGGTATAGGACTAGGAGCCGGAGTATTGAGTAACCAATGGCCTCATCTATCTGATTTCAACTCCGCTTTGAAAGTTTTATGGAGAAGAGCACCTGGTGCACTGTTCAACTAAAAAGTGTAAGACAGGTGGAAGGAAGAAGGACGGGCGACATTTAAAATGTTATGTACTACTGTGCTGTATTTTATAGTGCTACTCTACCATGCCACTATGTGTATAAATAATTACCTTCTCCTACTGTTTTATTAAGACTATATTTTACAATTGTCTTGTTTTTTTCTTTTTGATACGCAGCTACTCCGAAAATCAACCGGAAGGAGTTGGCCGCCAAGGCACGGCGCCGGAAGCTGGAGGCAATCCAGCAGGAATACCGGCGGCTGGTGGTCCTAGCCGAGGAGGAGGAAGAGACTGCAGCAGCAATTCAAGCCTCCTCCAGTGCCCTGGGCCCCAGCCACCGCCCTCCAGCGGTACGGCGCCACCATCTCCGGTGCCCCCCCCACCGTGGCTGCAACTGCCGCGGCCTTAGACGCCGCGTCGCCCATTTAGAGGACGAGATGCGCCAGATGCGTGTCCTCCTCCAGTCCCACCCCACCAGTTAGTCCCTGTCACTGAACCTTTTTTAATTCCTGTTCTTGTTCTTTACTCGTTTGGCCGTTAAGACTTTTTTCTACTGTGGACAGTGGTTGGGGTTAGGGAGGGGGGTGGGTCAGCTTTTGTGGGTTTAGTTTATTTTTGTTAGGGTCAATTAAATATATTTTTCTATGTTACATGCAATGTTGTTAATGTTTTGTAGGTGGGGTAACTGTTTTACATCACACTGTTTCCTTGCTGGTGCATGGCCGCCCATAGCCTGTGTTTGATTTCAATAATTTGCTGACTGTATAAGACACAAACAGATAGATGCGACACACCTCACTCATTGACTGGTCCTTCTAGTACTTTCAGTCTGTCCTCTAGTCTATGCATTCTTTGGAGTGGTGTGTGAAAATGAAATCATTGACAACATGTCCATTATTAATTCTGCCTCCCCCAAACGTCTCTCTTACCGGTGCTTGATGTTTATGTTCAACTGTGGCACAGCACTGGCTGCATGGTGAAGATGGTTTCCTTTTTCATACATGCCATGATTGGGGTGGTGGTGGTGGTAGTATAGTAGTAGTAGTAGACACTGGCAGGGTGGCAGCATTTCCAAAAAAAGAAGAGGAGACAGTCAATCGCCTTTGAGAGACTGTTAGAGGAGTAGTTGAATGAAGTACATTACAGAACTTACCGAGCAACAATTATATGCTCAAATATAATTTGACAAAAAAACTGAATGGTGGTTATGAGGATAGCCTACTAGACAGAGTTACAAACTATAGTTGTGTTGACTCGAGTCACTTGACTATGCCTACAGTCTAACAGTTAGTGCTGTATATGAGGAATGACAACAAACAAATCCAATCAATGCCGGCAATTCATGCTGAGGTATATGTTCCTTTGTTAAATAAAATAACCTCTGAAATATCCTACTCATGGGTGGGCAAGCAGAAGAAGATCACCGCTCTGCATTGAAATTGAAGTAGTGTTGCTTTCACCACATCCGCCCCAGCAAGTGTGTGATTAAGTATTGGTGTAAATTTAATTTAGTTACACCTCGACAATAAGTCACACAGCCCGGGGGAAGAGGGTTAGGGTTTGTTGAATGGATGGGAAGGGGGATTTTGGGAAAGGTTTGACATAGAAAAACAGTATGCATACATAGACAAACAAATGACAATCATTGAAGACTACCATATCCATATGTTAAGGGAGAAAAAGGCAATGCATGCATGATGATGAGAGACCCGGATTACATACACTTCTATTTCTTGTTCTGTTCCGGCCTTAATACTTTAACAGATAGCAAATAGAAATTTTAAATATTGGTAGTGAAGAATCGTAAACACAGAGCAAACCTAATGATGATTGATAATAACAACTCCAAGAACACACTGTTGTAAAGATTGTATACAAGATATTAATCAAAATATTTAAAATAAGTTAAAAGTGGATACTGTTATCCTGGTCAAAAATGTGGACTGGATTTTTGCATCTCGGCATTCCTCTTGCTCCTCTCGTCCATCAATCTTGGGTGTGTCGCCTCGCCCCTCGCCACTGCCCGGCTGGAAAAAAAGGTGATTGATTGGTAAGGTAATTAATATGCATTGTAATGTTTTACAAAGTTTTGGCCAAGGCCCGGACTGTAATTTTAGATTGAAAAACAAAGGGGATATTGAGAAATCAAGTGAAAACAAATGCACAAGTGATGGTGTAGTGCAACAAGAACACTTTCCGAGGTGGCATGTATGCATATGCATCATCTCTACTCTAGTCTGTTTCCAGCATTATTCTTCAACAGTAACAGGAGAGATCAGGCCCACAGTGCTTACCATTAGCACATCCTACGTTAACACTTTAGAGTCCTTTTTTTTTCTCTCAAAGAGTTGGACAAACGCAAAAGCACATTATCCATTCCAAACATAGCATTTTACAGTTTAAGTTAGTAAAATCAATGCACTGCAGTCATCCCACCGCTACACTCTATTCAACTTCTACACAGACATTTGGGTCTGCTGTGGTTGTTGTTGACGTGTTTACCTTTAGGCTTTTCCGTTTTATGCCACTCCTGAAACATCCTCCTCCTGACTTCATCATCATCTCTGATACTTTTACTGACTGAAGATCGGCCTGCAGTATAAGTATAATTTTTATGACACAACAAGAGTAGAAATATAAATATTACTGACTTGAGTCATTCTTTATTGTGTACAGAAAGATAGATTAGTACTAGTACACTTTGACATCACTTTGTGCACAACAAACAAACAACGCAAACACAAAGACCAATAGCTCAGAGTCAGGTGTCCAATGCATGCCATTAATTGTCATCATTCATTACCTGTTCCTTCTCATCTTAAGTTAACGGGCCGTCTCTTTCGCCATCATCATGATGGACGGTGCTGTTAAGTCACAGTCATTTGCATTGCGCAGATTGAGTGAGTCCCCTTCCTGTATTGAATTAAAAGCAATGTATCACCAAGATGCAGGAGAAGTACACATTTCTTGTTTGCAAGAAGGGGAAAATTAGTGTTTTCTGTAGAAAGTTGATTAGTGGCAGTGCACAATTACATCAATTCATGCGCAACACACACAACAAAATCTACATCATTCAGTCTGCGATTCTGCGGCCAATGCATGGCATCAATCATTACCTGTTCCATCTCATCTTGTTAAGGCTGCAGGCCGTCTCTTTCGCCATCATCATGATGGACGGTGCTGTAAGTCACAGTCATTTGCATTGCGCAGATTGAGTGAGTCCCCTTCCTGTATTGAATTAAAAGCAATGTATCACCAAGATGCAGGAGAAGTACACATTTCTTGTTTGCAAGAAGGGGAAAATTAGTGTTTTCTGTAGAAAGTTGATTAGTGGCAGTGCACAATTACATCAATTCATGCGCAACACACACAACAAAATCTACATCATTCAGTCTGCGATTCTGCGGCCAATGCATGGCATCAATCATTACCTGTTCCATCTCATCTTGTTAACGCTGCAGGCCGTCTCTTTCGCCATCATCATGATGGACGGTGCTGTAAGTCACAGTCATTTGCATTGCGCAGATTGAGTGAGTCCCCTTCCTGTATTGAATTAAAAGCAATGTATCACCAAGATGCAGGAGAAGTACACATTTCTTGTTTGCAAGAAGGGGAAAATTAGTGTTTTCGGTAGAAAGTTGATTAATGGCAGTGCACAATTACATCAATTCATGCGCAACACACACAACAAAATCTACATCATTCAGTCTGCGATTCTGCGGCCAATGCATGGCATCAATCATTACCTGTTCCATCTTATTTTCAGTTAATGGCCAGTCTCTCTCGGCTCTGAAAGGAGGATAGCTATAGTAGTCATCTGATTCATGGTCCACTTGTTTTGGAAGGACGAGGAAAGTTTGAATTTGTTGTTACCATCATCCAATCATCATTCATGAGGGAAATGGAATTGAGCAGGAGATTCAGTATGATCGAGCGGAGGAGCTGGATTCTGAGGACTGTAGTGTCAAATGGCAGACACCTGAAACTTGTATCTTAAATTAGAAGAGTAGAAGACGGTGAGAATGGATTTGTTGCGATTCACAAGTTTATAACCGGAACGACAGACACATAAACACAGGGGGAAAAAAGGGAGGAAGACAGTAAGTGCGAGCCTAATTGTCAGGGAAGTATAGCTCGTCCTCAAACTCTGGGGGTTCTTCCAGTAGTAGGTAATCATCTGACACAATACTTCCGTCACTTGAGCCGCTGTCCTCATCTTCCTCTGTTGATTCATGCATTGTGTAATTCGGTGGTATGAAGTGCTGATTCATTTTGATCATTGTTAACCTCTCCACGTTTTTTGGAGATAGACTGGTCCTTCTCAAGGTTACAATGGAACCAGCAGCACTGAAAACACGTTCGGAAGAGACACTTGCGACAGGGCAAGCCAGATAGCTTATCGCCAGCCTGCTGAGCTGTGGCCATTCAGACCTTTTCCTATACCAATACTGCACTTGGTTTTGATCAACGTACACCTCTGTTGGGTCGTCCAGATAGGCCTGGACCATCCGCTCAATGTTCAGGGTTGCTGCTGGTAAGCTTTTGTGCTGTTTTTTCTGTGCATCAGCACTGTGCTTACAATAGCCCATCTTTACATACCAATCTGATAATGATTGTACTCGGTCTAATGATCCAGTTATTGTTTCTGTAGTCGATGGTGATGGTGAGTGTTGTGATTGTGAGCCAACCGCACTGCCCTCAGCCGACGAAGTTCCACTTGATTCTGCATGGCCTGCTTCAGTATCAGTACTTGTTGTGGGTTGATGTGGCGAGCTTTTAATTAGCAGCCCTTCCTTTTCAAACTTAATGGCTGCTTCAGCTATACAACTTTTGTAGCGGGCAACATCATTGTCGGAAAAAGCAAGGAATGTCTTCACTAGTCCTAATTTTGCACGTGGATCCAGAATTGTGGCACAAATGTAATGTTTTTGTGACAAAATTTTATTTTGTATCCTTACATTTTAAGTTAAGCGCCTGGATAAGCTCTCCACCAAGTCATGGGCTTGCCTTCTGTCCTCTACACCTTTGTAGGATTCAGACACATTATTCAGCTCATGCTCTAGCATTTGCAACAATGGGATAGCTTGGCCCATTGTACAGTCCTCCTTGCTGACTTCACGTGTGAAGACCTCAAAAGGAGACAGCATCTCAGTCAGGCATTTAATTAGGGTCCATTGCTCCCTCTGAAGGGTCATGCCTTTAACACTAGCATCACTGCTTCTCTACCAGACATATTCATGGAGTGACCTGTGCTGTTCGTACAGACGATCAAGCATGTAATACGTTGAGTTCCAACGTGTTGCCACCTCCTGGATGAGTGCCTTGACTGGCATCCTAAATTCACGTTGGATGATCCTCAGCTGCTTCCGAGCTTTAAAAGAATGGCTGAAATGAGTGCATATTCTTCGGCAGATGGCCAGTAAATTTCTGACTATGGGTTCTTTTTTAAGAAAGTCTTGCACTATAATGTTTATGCAGTGTGCCAAACATGGAACCCTGAAATAGGAACCAAGTTCCATGGCCTTAAGTACATTACTGCCATTGTCTGTGGCAACAAAACTAATACCAAGCCCTCTGGGCCGCAGCCATTCCAAAACCTTGGTGCGAAACTCTTCTAAAATGTTTTCAGCCGTATGCGATTTCTCCATGGCGAACATGGCTACAGTTGCATGTTTCCGAGTACCTTCAAAAATCGCAGCTGTGTCAACAACACCTCGTGCAGATAGTTGATCTCTAACCCCCACAAAAGAGATCCAGTGTGCAGTGATGCACATGTAATCTGTGGCTTGGCAACTGCTCCACATGTCTGTTGTCAGGTGGATATTGTGCACAGCACTCTGCTGCAAACCTTGACCAACCAATTTCAGCACATCATGATGTAGTGCCGGAACAGCAATTCGTGCAAAATAGGACCGGCTGGGAACCTTCCATTTAGGGCAGATGGCAGACACAAATTCAAGGAAACCCACCCCTTCCACAAATGAAAAAGGAAGAAGGTCCAGCGCTAGCATTTTAGCCAGCTTCGCATTGTACAATCGTGCCGTTGGGTGGTTGCGTTGGAACTGCCCCTCCAACCTAAACATGCTCTCAATGGTAGGCTGGCTTACTTTCCTTAGTGGTGCTGTTTTCATTAACCCACTAAGGCTCAACGACACAGATTGTCTCATTGAGTTAGTCACCGGTCGCCTTGGTGTCTCAGCCTGACTCTGAGTATGGCTCTTACTGCGGTGCCACTCTGATGTTACTGAGGAGGAAGTGGGCGTTACCACTGCAGTACTGGGGACAGGCCTAGAAATGCCTCCCTCTTCTTCACCTTCCACCACAATAATATCGCTCCCTGATTCACCTTGACCAACTTCAATGGGTTGAGTTTTTCTACTTTCTTTTAACTTAAGTAGGTGAGCCTCCCACACGATATTGTGGTGTATTCTGGGATGACTTGCTTGTCCTCCGGTACCATAGTGTGTACCAAGCTTACCACGCCGAACACCTTGGCGACAAATTGAGCATATAGCAACGTTCTCCTCCTTGGCACAAACAGAAAAGAAGTCCCAAACTGGGGAGGAGAACTTTCTGGCACTGCTGGATGTGCCACTTTCAACACCAGATGAACTTGAGGGGGTGCTTGAAAATATGTGACCCTGTCCACCTACACTGTGACTTTTACTACCACTACCTACTGAGATGGTTGAGCTGGATGTAGGTCCCTGCCGGGCCTTGGAAAATATGGCAGCTGGAGGTAGTGGTGGTGTTACCTGTGTTGGTGAGATCCGTGCTACATCCCGCTCAGTAGCAGCCTTTCTGGATAGGGTGAGAATGTCGGTCTCCATCCCTTTGGGGCGGGAGTAATGTGCGTGATGACTGGCTCGTCATCATCACCCCCCTCTTCTACATCTACCTCCATAACTCTAAGTTTTTCTGGGACCTTCCTTTTCAGAAGCAATGTCTTGTGGCGTACATCACTCTCAGACCGAGCTGGTGGGACCCAAGTGTCATCACGATCATCAGAAGCGGGGCTTGAAGAAGAAGATGATGGACTAAGCCTCCTTTTCCTTGCTGGTGGTCTGGAAGACAATTGATCTTCTGAAACAGTGGTTTGACTTCGCTCCACTTTGTCTGCAGGAAGCTCGATTTCCTGAAATGCCCCTACGTCAGGAGCAAGAACTACTATGGTGGGCTGTTGCGTTCTGGTTGCGGCGGCTGCTGCTGTTCTGGTTGTGGCGGCTGCTGCTGTTCTGGTTGCGGCGGCTGCTGCTGTTCTGGTTGCGGCGGCTGCTGCTGTTCTGGTTGCGGCGGCGGCTGCTGCTGTTCTGGTTGCGGCGGCGGCTGCTGCTGTTCTGGTTGCGGCAGCTGCTGCTGTTCTGGTTGCGGCAGCTGCTGCTGTTCTGGTTGCGGCGGCTTGACACTGATCTGCTGAGTTTGCGCGTGCGTTGAACTTGATTGTGTACTACTTTGCGGTAAGGACATTTCTTGAACATCGCTGCTCGTTAGTAGACTGCCTACCTCTGCGACACTAAAGCCCTTGGGCCTAGGTTGGTGGGTTTTGACCGCTGTGCTGCTCCCAGCTTGGTTCCCGGACAATGCTTTGGTGCCAAAAAAAACATTGGCCGGCACACCACCAGTCGTGGTTAATGGCACTTCCTTTTTCTGTTCCTTCTTCTCACCGGCAACTTTCTTGTTACTGGACCTGGTACCTTTCTTTGGGGCCATCTTCTTCAGATGTCAGGCAGGAGACAGATGCACAACAAGTTCTGGTCACACGTGGGCGTGATGCGCAGCAGGACTTCTGTCTGGCTGGCAGTACAACGGGTAGGCAGGTGATGCCGATGACACCTCCTACTCTGTCTTTTGTGCACCTAAAAGCAAAGAAGACAGGAGAAGAACATCAGTGAAATGTTGCATTTGTTGTTGTGGTTCAGTAAACTTAGTACTGTACTAGTGCAAACAAAAGATAGTCTAGCCATTTATGATTTTTTTTTTTTAACTAGAGCTATGTTATACTACTAGTACTGTGTACAGCCACACAGTACACTCTCAGGAAGGATAGGAAAGTTAATAATAAACAACAAAATAAAAATCTAATGGAAGTGGGGTGGACCATTGCATTGTTTGAGCATCTCAGCATCCATGGAGCTGCTGCTGGCAAAGGGGGTGGATGGATGGAAGCAGTAAGCCAAAGAGCCAATAGGAAAACCATGCAGGCCTATGGCAAAAGCAGGACACTAATACTCACAGTCCAAACACCCAAAAAGGCCACCACCCACATGGACACACACAAATCACAAAGAAGCCGGGGGCCTGGGAAACACCAGGAGCTGACAAAAGGCCATTAAAAGCCAGGTAAAGGATGCCTGCTAAAGCACACTGCTCTGACTTTTGAATGCAACAAAATGTAGGAACATTCATAGGCCCCAAAAAGCTCTGCAGGGTGCATGCATTGCACACCAACACACCAGTGACCAGACACATAAAAAAAAAGCATGGATTGTCTTTAAGACAACCAACATCAGCAAGGCCACCCCCCAAAAAGCACACTTCCCCAACTCAATCCAATGCCATCCATGCCCTAAGTGAAGTCTAAATTCAACAGATCGCATAGAAAACACTTGATCAATAAAGCTGTGGCTACCTGCTCTGATCCTAGTGGATGAAAAAGCAGGCCTGTTGGCAGACAAGGCCAGGCAACCTTGCAGGCCTAGGCTTCAAAATGGCCACCAGCCACATGGCCAGGCCCAACAACATCAGCAAGGCCACCCCCAAAAACACACTTCCTAAACTCAATCCAATGCCATCCATGCCCTAAATGATGTCTAAATTCAACAGATCACATATAAAACAGTAGATTAATAAAGCTGTGGCTACCTGCTCTGGTCCTAGTGGATGAAAGGAGGCCTGTTGGCAGACAAGGCCAGGCAAGCCTGCAGGCCTAGGCCTCAAAATGGCCACCAGCCACATGGCCAGGCCCAACAACATCAGCAAGGCCACCCCCAAAAACACACTTCCTAAACTCAATCCAATGCCATCCATGCCCTAAATGGTGTCTAAATTCAACAGATCACATAGAAAACAGTAGATTAATAAAGCTGTGGCTACCTGCTCTGGTCCTAGTGGATGAAAGCAGGCCTGTTGGCAGACAAGGCCAGGCAAGCTTGCAGGCTTAGGCCTCAAAATGGCCACCAGCCACATGGCCAGGCCCAACAACATCAGCAAGGCCACCCCCAAAAACACACTTCCTAAACTCAATCCAATGCCATCCATGCCCTAAATGGTGTCTAAATTCAACAGATCACATAGAAAACAGTAGATTAATAAAGCTGTGGCTACCTGCTCTGGTCCTAGTGGATGAAAGCAGGCCTGTTGGCAGACAAGGCCAGGCAAGCTTGCAGGCCTAGGCCTCAAAATGGCCACCAGCCACATGGCCAGGCCCAACAACATCAGCAAGGCCTCCCCCAAAAACACACTTCCTAAACTCAATCCAATGCCATCCATGCCCTAAATGATGTCTAAATTCAACAGATCACATAGAAAACAGTAGATTAATAAAGCTGTGGCTACCTGCTCTGGTCCTAGCGGATGAAAGCAGGCCTGTTGGCAGACAAGGCCAGGCAAGCTTGCAGGCCTAGGCCTCAAAATGGCCACCAGCCACATGGCCAGGCCCAACAACATCAGTAAGGCCACCCCCAAAAACACACTTCCCCAACTCAATCCAATGCCATCCATGCCCTAAATTATGTCTAAATTCAACAGATCACATAGAAAACACTTGATCAATAAAGCTGTGGCTACCTGCTCTGGTCCTAGTGGATGAAAGCAGGCCTGTTGGCAGACAAGGCCAGGCAAGCTTGCAGGCCTAGGCCTCAAAATGGCCACCAGCCACATGGCCAGGCCCAACAACATCACAAAGGCCACCCCAAAAAACTCAATCCAATGCCTCCATGCCCTAAATGTGCTTGAAAATGAAATACATTCAAAAAACAAAAGGAACAGTTGCTTCATCATGCACACACACCCATGAGGCCATGCCCATGGCTAGCTCGGGCCTACTACTACAACCCACAAAATTAAAAAAAAAAAAAAAAAAGAATGATGATAATTAATTAATTATCAAAAATAAATTGTAGTTACAACAACTGCAATGCCCACAATCAAACACAACAACCACTTACTTGTAAAATATCCTATTCCAAAAATCCTGAAATCCAATTGCAATGATGCAGCAGACAAAAAGAGTGATCTTTCCAGCTCCAAATCCAAAGGCAGAATGAGCAGGAGATGGACAAAGCACTGGGAGGAGCCTGCTGGACAGGAACAGGAAGTTGGAGATTCTGTGTCACTTCCTCCCTCTCTCCACCTTTTAAAAAAATGACTCCTTGCACAAAAAAGGAAAGCCAAATGTCAATGTAAGGAGTTCTTTTCATCCAAAATCAGCATTTGCAGATGGTTTCATGCTGCTAGATATTCCTCTCCAAATTGTAAATTTTACGTTGTTGAGTTCTCGAGCTTCACATTACTTCCGCCGGCGTGTCGAAAATGATATGATCGCGTTCTCTTCTTTGTCCCTGTCGCGTTGGATATGACGTGTTCGCGGTCTCTTTCTCCTGTTCGCGTTCGATTACACGTGCCCGCGTCCTCATCCTCTGGCTCGCGATGTAGAATGACATGTTCGAGATCTCAATCTTCTCATACTCGCGCGGTGCATGATCGCGAGAAGAAAGACGTGATCGCGCGACAAATGACGTGATCGTGTGACAAATGACGTTAATACGGCCGCGAACTCTCGCGAGACAGTGCAAAATGGCTACCAAAATCCAATATCTCGTGGAGAACGCGACCGGGTCAAGAAAACTTGTCAGAGAACGCAGGGATTCAGGTAAGGCGATCGCGTGCGAGAATGTATTATTTTACAGCGCGAGCAAGAAACAAATTATCGCTAAGCTGCGGAATGCGGAAATTTTGACATTTTCGCGCTTTCCGCGGAACGCAAAAATGCCAAAATATCGCAATTTTTTCGCGAACGGAACGGAATTTTGGCCCAGGCCTACTTCTTATACCAAATGTAAGACTTCCAAAGAGCAGCATAAGGTTGCAACCTCTGATCTACTCTGTCAACACCACCCATGTGCCTAATATAGTCTAAAATGCACACAGGTTTGCGCACTTCAGCAACCTGACCCCAAACAGTCACAGGTGAAGTGCTTTCATCATGGATGGTAGTCAGCATGTAGACATCTCTGCTGTCTGAAAACCTTACAGCTAGAGGCTCCTCGCAACGCAACGCACTGCATTGTCCCCACACAAGCTTTTGACAAGCAAGTTCTTTTGGGAAACCTTTACGGTTAGAGCGGATTGTGCCACAAGCAACAGTGTCCACTTTGGCCAATTACCCAAACAACCGCACATCAGTGTAGAAGTTATCTACATATAAATGGTGGCCTTTGTTAAAAAGTCCTCCACCAAGTTCCCACACAATTTTCTCAGTCACTCCAAAAGTGGAAGGAAAACCAGGGGGGTTAATCCTGGATTCCTTACCGGTGTACACCCTGAAATTAGAGACACATCCAGTACGACTGTCACACAGCATATACAGCTTAATTCCATAGCGTGCCCTCTTACTAGGAATGAATTGCCTAAAATCCAAGCGGCCCTTGAACAACACCAAAGACTCAACCACTGCTATTTCTTTCCCTGGGGCATAGATCTCAGAAAATCGATCAACAAAGTGATCAATGACAGGCCTAATCTTTAAAAGACGGTCACAATGAGGGTGATCTCGTGGCAACGCTAAACCATTATCGATAAAATGCATCATCCGAAGCAGAAGCAAATACCTATCACGACTCATGACTGCCGGAAATATAGCAGTTGACTTCAAGGTACTAGTAGACCAATATGAAGACATTGATGGCTTCCTTAGCAAGCCCATCAAAAAAGTTAAACCCAAGAACTTCTTCATCTCTTCCAGATTTTTGGGAGTCCACAGGGTAGCTCTCGAGTGGGGCTTAAGGCTGGCACTGTTGTCCCTCAAAAACTGTTCGGCATACAAATTAGTCTGCTCAACAATCTCTGCCAAAAATACATCGTCCATAAGCAACTGAAAAACATTTATCAGCAAAAAGTTTTCAGTATTCACTCTACACCCTGGAACACCAATAAAGTCTGGCAATACCGGCTGCATCATGCCTGGGCCAACCTAGAGGTCATCACTGCCAACTGGAAGCCTTGCAGCCCCAGGCTGCAACCCAGATGCCTCTTGCCGCACTATCGGCACATCAATGTCCTCCTCTAACACAGGCACTTCATCCGCACTGCGGTAGCTCCATCCACACCGAGAGTAGCTTCATCCACGCTGAGAGTAGCTTCATCATCTGATGATTCCATGTGGAAAGAAAACTCACTGCCTGAATCTTCCCCTGCCTCCTCTGCCACAGATGCAGAGTCAGTCTCTGAACCATGGTCAGAGGAAGACTCAAAAAGCATACCAACAACCTGTTGAGGGATCTGCTCTTATGCAGACGACACCCAGCTGATGATCTCACTGGACGAGGAGAATGACCCCAAAGACAGATTACTCAACTGCCTTACTGATTTAGCCACCTGGATGCATAGTCATTGTCTCAAACTCAACGCAGACAAATCTAAAATAATGCTATTTGGCAGACATTCCCAGCTATGGGACAACAGCTGGTGGCCTACAACATTAGGCACCCACCCGGACCCGACTACAACTGCCAAGAATCTAGGGGTGTCATTGGACACCGCTTTAAGCATGAAAACCCACGTATCCACAATATGTGGTAAAGGCTTTGCACTATTGAAAATGCTGAGGAGAGTCTTTCCATGGATACCATTGGACTGCAGAAAGATCCTGGCCCAATCTCTACTAATGAGTAGGTTGGACTACGGAAACTCTCTGTTTGTAGGAATGAATGACTATCTTTTCGCTAAACTACAAACTGTACAAAATGCAGCAGCCAAGGCAATATGCAACAAAAGAAAATATGACTCAGCCAAGAGCTGCATGAGGGATCTGCATTGGCTGCCGATTAGACAAAGAGCTATATTTAAGCTACTTTGCATAACATATAAAATACTACATAATACAGGCCCGTGCATCCTAAAAAACAAAGTCAAACTCTATTTCCCATCCAGAAATCTACGTTCTCAATCTACTGCTAGAGCCAGAACCACACGCGTTAAAACCGCAAAGATGGGAGGGCGAGCCTTCTCCCACCTGGCGGCTAACAGTTGGAACAATCTGCCAGTGAACCTCAGACTAATAACTAATTACCTATCCTTTAGGAAACAGCTAAAAACGTTTCTCTTTCCTAAACCCGACTAAAAACGTAATCATTTTGCACTTTCCCCGCATTACCTATGCACTTTATTCTGCAACTATAGCGCCGTGATATCCCATCTGGGATGATTGTTTGCGCTTTATAAGCACCCCATAACATTAACATTAACATTGAGCAGTAATCCTGCGGCTAGCCATTATCCTTACTAAGAAAGGAGACTGCACAAACAAGTCAACAACAACCAACACTGTGCAAAATAAGTAAGTAAAAAAATGTGTGCCTTTATCACAAAGATCTATATACTCAAAAACTATACGATTCACTTACAAGAGACAGCTACACTCTCCAGCACCTACTCTGCAGAGACACAGCAAAAACCAACGATATGCCACTAGAAAGAAAAAAACAAAACCAATTACTCACAAGACAACAAAATACACATCAAGCACAAATGCAAAAAGTTTTTGACACTCAAAAAATAGAAGCCAAGCATACTGGTATTATTACACGATTTGCAAAAAACACATTCATGCAGAGAAATGAAACTCATTTACATTGTACAAAAAAAGTCTCTTACCAAACACATGCAACTACACAAACAGCAGAACCACCAGTAACGAAACCGCAACCTGCAACAGTCTAAAGAGCAAAAGCCTTGAACTAGAACAAAAAGGGAGAAATAAAGCATTACATTTGCAATTCACAAGAAATAACACAATTAACATTATAACACGCTATGTCACTACCCAAATGGGGGCAGAAAGGCCAAATAAACGGGCAGATCTGCCCCCGGGGGGGGGGGGGGCAGAATACACATAAAAAAAAATATGTCCACTGGAAGCGACCAATTTATTTGCTTTTAAATCCCTGGCTCTAGTGGGCTTTTCTGCCACTCCCCCCCCCCCCCCCCCCGGGCCAGAAACGTCAAAAAATATAGGTGATCTGTCCCCAGGGGGCCAGAAAAGTCTTAAAAGTTATTTAGGCCCATAAGGAAGCGACCCTTGCCCAAGGGGTTGCTTCTATTTAAAATTTAAAACATGTCCTGGTGTCTAGTGGGGCTTTCTGCCCCAAACCAATCTGCCCCCAGAATATACATTTTTTTAAATATGGACCCTGGATGCGACCCTTGCCCAAGGGGTCACTTCCAATTTAAAAAAAACAAATTCCCTGGCTCTAGTAGGCTTTTCTGCCCCCACTGGGGCCAGAAATGCCAAAGAAATCAGTCTATCTGTCCCCAGGGAGGGCAGAATATAATCTTTTAATATATTTAGACCCTGGAAGTGACCCCTGCCCAAGGGGTCGCTTCCATTTAAAAATAAACAAATTCCCTGGTGTCTAGTGGGGTTTTCTGCCCCCCGGGGGCAGAAAGTCCAAATAAAAAACCGATCTGCCCCCAGAGGGGGCAGAATATACTTTAAAAATAATTCGGGCCCCTGGAAATGACCCGTGTCCAAGGGGTCGCTTCCGATTAAAAAAAAACAATTCCCTGGCTCTTGTGGGCTTTTCTGCCCCCCCGGTCCATAAACAGCCAAAAATCGGCCGCTCTGTCCCCAGGGGGAGGGGGCAGAAAAGTCTGAAATTACATTTCCCCCTTAGGAAGCGACCTTTGCCCAAGGGGTCGCTTCCTTTTGATCCAAAACACTGTTTCCTCTCCCCCGATGCCTCAAGGCGTCCAGATTTGGCTCCTCACCCCACCGGAGCAACAAAAACTCACCTTCCTCTTGGACACGCTGGAAACAAATGGTTTACAGCGCTTTCTGATGACGTTGGTGTGCGCTGTGCACGCTGACGTCATGGGAAAGCGTGGGGGGGTTGGGGGTGACAGCGGAACCTCTTCCGCTGCCATCCCCCTCTTTGGGGGCAAGATCGTTACCACAGGGGGGGGGGCGCCAGCGCTTCCCCCAGGGGCTGTGCTCATGATGGAGCGGTTCCGTCATGAGTACAGCCCAACCGATGCTCATGACGGAACCGCTCCATCATGAGCATCGAAGTGGTTAAAACATAACCTCTTTTTACTTGAAGACAGCACTTTGTGTCCTTCGGTCTTTTGCTATGGCTTTATTTTTATGCTCATGACTAATTCCCTTTGGGCACCTTAAGCCTCCATGTCAGTGGCTTGTCAATCAGCATGCTCCTCAGCTCTGGCAGCTATCAGAACTCGCTCCAGACTAAGAGTTTCTCTCAGCACTTCACTTGCTGGAGACCTCTTTAGTTGATCTGAGCCATCACCTGGAAGCTTTGGTGGTGGGTCACTGCAGGTATCGGACAGCTCAGTAACCACAACCCTTATGATCTACTTGGGTTCCTTGCCCAGTACTGAGGTCATAAACCTCTGCTTATCGAGGCTCTGGTAAGTGCAATGACATCATACTTCTTTCTTGCTTATTCTATCAGCCTACACTTCTGCCCGTATCAATATGTAATCACCTTTTACAGTATTCCTCCGTATTATGTACAACTTTATCTTAAGCTTAAGCGGCAGTGCGGTACCTTTATGTATAACTTACCTATCAAGTTCTCGACCATCAACTTGTAAATTCTCTGCAACACTTGTCTTCATGTGCTTTACCGTGGCTGGAGTTCCACTTTGACTATATGTGCATGAAGTGTTGACTCCGGTCTTTGACAATGACACACGTGGCACACTCAAGCAGTTTGCTTGGACCACAGCAAACTCTCTGGGAGAGCATGGTTGTTCTTCGGGTGATGTATCCCCCATCTAATCACCAGCGTCTTCCCAGCTTCGGTAACCACCAATAACCACACCACACATGGAGCGTAGTATTACATGTTTTTATTCTGCTGTGTGTAACTGCGAACACAACATTCTAAAACAAGCTTTCATGACATTGCTCTCTGACACCTCATCACAGCTCTATTGAGTCTGTTAGCAGCCAAAAGGGTTCCATTCTAAATTATTGCAATACACTACAACTAGGATGGTATGTTCTTCGTCAAAACCCTTTTACAGAGGTTTGAATTCCCTCAGTCCTTTCTCTTAAACTTTTTATGTCCAACCTTTTCCTGGAAACTATTTTTTCAAAGTAAGTCAGAAGACTATGAGCCTTATTTAGAGAAGTGTATGTCAATTGCAATCTAATTACAGCAAAATGACCATACACCACTTTTGGTGCATGCCCCCATTTGACAAACTCTATTTAAGGCCCAATTAAAATAGCATTTTTCAGGAAGGTACAGTGGCAATCAGTTAACTGTTGTGTAAGAGGGCAGTCCTTCAACTCTTTTTTATCTCAAACTCTCCCTTATTTAGTATCCCTTATGTGCATAGAAGCACATGGTGAGCATGAGACATGCAGGGATATAGGTGGCACACTATTTGCAGCTCAGCTGGCAAACACTTTCAATAAAGTAACTTATATGTTACTTGGTGCTGTGTTGTGGCCTACAAATTAAGGCTTAGATTAAACTTGTTGGCATGATAGCTCAGTTGGTTAATTTTCTTACCACTGAGATCAAAGTCTGTAGCCTACAGCTCACAGGTTCAAAATCCCAACAGTCTAACTCAATTTGTCACCCTTCAAAAGACAACAATATGTGTATCACTAAGCTATGTAACAGTAGCTCTTGTGATTTATAGTTCCACAGAACCTAGGTGGTAAATGGAAGGAAGCTAATTTGAATCACTTGAGTTTCAAAGTGGTCTTGTAAGGTGCAACTCTGCCTGGTTCCTTTATTATGAGTTATGCATGGGATTTACTTAAGGTTGTCTCTCATGGTTGTTATGCATGTTTAGTGAAAAATAGTGTGATATCAACACACAAAGTCCCCAATTTTAAATACATGGTACACCCGAGAAGAAGCTAAAAGGGTAAAATAGATAGCCTTTAGGAGAGCGCATTGGAGCCAGAGAAGCACTGCAGGAGGGTTAAGGGAGGAAAGTGCTACTGGCACCAGGAGAGGGGTCTACAGCAATGGCCTAGAGAGAGGGTAGCAGTGTAGGACCCTGAAGTAAGTGCTGAATGGATGTGCTGGAGGGAAAAGTAGGAATGCAAGCACTGAGGGAGCCTGAGAGAGGAAGAGTCTCTGGAAGTGAGGTGGGGAGAGTGTCCTACAGAAACCTAGAGAAAGGAAAGTACTGCAGGAACCTGTAGACAGAAAAGTAAGGGGATCTTGGAGACAGAAGAGTGCATCAAGACCATTGAGGGAGGTGTGCATTGAAGAGACATGAAGGAGAGAATCACTGTAAGACCATGGATGGCAAGAAGGGGGAGAAGGCAGCCTGGGATCCTGAGGAGAGGGGCACAATGGTGGTAAAAGAGAGGTAGTGTTGGGGATGGCATGGAGTGAATCATTACTGGAGCTTGTGGGAGGAAAGTGCTGCAATCTCCTGCGATGAGTCAAGAGGCATGTTTGTCAGATATAGTTAGGCAGATGAGTGACAGACGCCTCAAATTAAATAGAGAAATAACAGAAGTGAGGCTGTTTTGGAAGGAAGATTTCCATCTAGTACCACCATTGGTGGCCGTCTGAACCCACCCCAACTGACTGCTTCAGCCAGAAATCTTGGCATCTGCTTTGACCACAATCTCTCTTTTGCCTTCGTAGTAGCCACAAGGTTTGTGCTCCTAAGAGCCTTGAGGAAGGTTCTCCTTGTTCTGCTTATTTCTTCCTGTTAAACAGTGGTTCATGATTTAATCACTACTAGTCTGGAATATGGGAAGTCATTCTACCTTAGTGTCCTGGTCTTCTTATTCAAACTTCAGATTGTACAGGACAAGGCAGCCACAATAGTTCGTAATCTTCCTAGCAGGGAGTCCATTTCCTCACATCTAAAAGACCTCCAATGGCTTCATATGAAAACGGCATCCTATTTAAATCTCTTTTTTTCTTCTGTAAAGCTTTACCTAAAAAAGGTTCCTCCGACTTTCAAGATCTTATTAAGTCTTATGATCCAACTCACACCTTATGGTTTTCAAAATCCAATTTGACCTGTATCACAAGGTACACATGGGCAGACAAAATAAAATGTAGACAATATCTCTGTTTTCTCACTGCCTCCTACTTGAACAACTTGCCGCTGGAACTGGCACTCATATGTGTTATATCCTGTGTCTCCTAGTTCCTTGCTGCTCATCCTGTGTGAGTGTGATGTAATAGAATGTTCATGAATGCATGGTTTGGAGGAGTGGTCAGTTGGACTGAGTGGGGCTGAGCAGCAGGATGCTGTTCCCGGGGGGGTGTACCATCTTACCTGTAACTGAATAAACCTACAAAATCTATACTTCTGCCTACTTGACTGATTACATACAAGGACCTTTCTTAGTTTACAAAAATAAGTGCACATATTGTCTTCAGAGAAGCTCTTAAGATCTGGCTGATTACTTCTCCATGGGTCTTTTGTTACTCAGCTTTGCAGGACTCCTTGCACCAGGACACCCGAGCAATGTCATCTTAAGGATTTTTGGGGCCCTGGGCACAAGATATTTTGGGCCTTTTGTCCAAAACAAATTTGAATTTTATTACCGACTTTTACTAATTGTAGCTGCATAATACTTTAAAAAAATGTAAGTACATTGAGTTTACAGAAACTGAATCACACAAAAACATCTTATGTATCGCTTGCCAAGGACTCCAAAAATCGTTAAGATTTCACTATAGAGCGGGAGAGGCTGAGATGAAGAAACAGGCACAGGTGATGTAGACCTCCCAATGGGGAGGTCTACATCACCCATTGGGAGGTCTACTCCACATTCCCCAATGGGGAATGGAATGTGGAGTAATGGCCAGATCTGCCAACTTTGAAGCTGGGGAACCAGGCTTGAATCTCCCGTTGGCTCAACATCCTGTGATTTTGGACAAATCACTTAATCTCCCCGTGCCTACCAAAAATGAAGGTGTCCTTGTGTAATGTAACTGGTGCTCATGTAAAGCGCTTCAATACCTTCATGTTGAGATGGCGCTATATAAAACTGTGAAAAATAACTAAATGGGGCTCTATCAAAGCTAGGGTCCCTGGGCAATTGCCCACTTTGCCTATCCCTTAAAACATCTCTATGACCGAGTTTTGGGGCATTTCTTGTGCTTTACAAATAGTAGAAAAACAGATGCTGCAAGAGCCTGAAGGGCAGGAAGCCTTAGAGGAGCCAGGAGAAAGGAAAACACTGTCACAATACATATGTGTGTGTGTGTGGGGGGGTGTAATAGAGGAGTCTGAGGGGAAGGAAGTGCTGCAGAAACATTTAAGTAGGAAAGAAGGCGCTCCAAATTCCTGCAAGGTTGGAGGACTACAGCAGACATAAGAGTCGCAGTACTTTAGGGGAGAGGATGTTGCAGAGGGTTAGTAGGATGGAGAAAGGGCTTCTGGGACATGCTGAAAGGTAGAGATTCATTAAGGCTGCTCGATGCCATGATTATGGGATGCTGCTGCACTCTATTGGGTGGAAGTACTACAGGTAACTTGGTTACAGGATGTTTACAGTGCTGCAAAGTCCTAGAGGGAATGGCGATGTGGAAATCCTGGCAGAAACATGCCACACAGTGGCTGATTACTACTAGGACACTTCAGCCTGAGGCCACTTTTCCTGCTGGAGAGCTTCTTGCCGCAATTCGGGACATTTCTCCAGTTGGTATTCATTGATTATTCTGCTGGGAGCACAGTGCCAGTGAGTGAAATTCCTCTGCTGGCTTTTTAAGATTACGTTTGTCATGGAGTGTCGCTCAAGGTGCCACACTTCAAATACGAAGTTATTACACTGTAAATATTAAGATGCCACACAATTACATTGTGGAAACCTGACAGCATCGTGCATCACAAGTGTGGGCCAGAAAATCATATGCTTTCCAAGTCGCCCCCTCAAACAAACAAACGGTCCAGCACAAAATCATGCCAGAGGCTCATGGGTCTTCTATTCATGGCCACCGACTCTATGGTAAGGAGAAGACCCCAGAGTCTCATAAGGGCTTTGGCTCTGGGCAAGTACCCCTGCAGTAATCACTGCCTTACTCGATACAGCGCTACCACAGCTCTTGCATCTAATTTTAGGCCTTTTAAGAAGAACCACGCTTACTCAGCTGCAAAGGAAATTTGAACTTGTAACAACCATCCTTTAAAGGTTACTTTGTCTCCTGGCCAGGGGATAGGGGGTAATGAGTCCCGATCCTCAGCAAACCTTTGATAATAGAGTCCAAAGCTTTAGGGTTTACTTGTTCTTGGCAATGGGAGACCCCTTCCCCATTGTAAGTACTCAGCTAGACTGTGTGACAGAACAAGTAAGAATTGTCACTCTTATTTCTGAAAAATTCCAAATGTATTGCTTCATGTGAAGATCTATGTGGTACTTGACTCTTATCAGAATTCAGAGTCTTATACTGCAGCAATGGATCACATATCCGTAGGACAAGGGATATTCAAATAAAACAGCCAACATGTGTTTCGCCACCTAAATTGGCCGTCTGGCCATGGGGATTCCTCAGGGCTGCACAACCACAAGAAAGCAACATACAATGCAATATCCCAAGTCAAAAAATTTCAAACATAAAAGAGCGTATTTACATCAATACACCAAAGTAAATGTAAAACAAACATCATCCTTGAATATATTTTAGGAGTTTAGAGGGAGGGAAGTCATAGGGGGAATGTAAAAGGGAAAGAGAAGGGGGGAGAAAGAGATGGGAACGAGTCATTTATAGTAACAGTTTATGGAAGAGAGGGAGAAAAGGATAAGGGAAAGGGAAAGGAGGATTATTCCGAAGCACAAAGGGTTCAGATTAGGGATAGAAAAGGCAGGGGAAGTGGACCAAATCCATAATAGTCATTGGGCCAGTGGAGGAAGGAGAGGGGAGAACGGTAGGAAAGAAGGAAACCAAAAGAATCCCACAATATCATTGAGTAAACAATATTTTAAAGTAAACATAATTTATGAAATCCCAAAAGATTCATGGGGATACATATGGGGTGTTGTTATCCAGTATATAGGAATATGAAACACAAAGAAAAACAGGACAAATGAACATCAAATATGACCATTGGTTGGGTTCAGAATGTACGTGAAAGTGTTCTCAGCGATAGACCAAACCTCTAGCTGTATCAAAATTAGCATCACCCTGCTTAACTTCTGAGATCAGACGGGATCAGGTGCTTTCAGGGTGGTATGGCCCCATACAATAAAGAATACTATTTAAAGTTGTGTGCATTTTTCAAAACCTTTTTTGAGCAGGGTCCAAGATTTTAGAGCCAAAACTGTATTAAGTGCTTATGCAATAGTTCTCTTCAGTTGACCAACCCAATTCTGTTATCGATCTTGAAATTTAAGCACAAGAAATGGGGCGGTCGAGCCGTTAAAGATATCTGTGCTGAGCAGACTGAGCTCAAACTCGAAAAGAGACTAAAGACCTGACTGTTTGCAAACTGAGGCCCTTTCCAGTCCTGAATTTGAGACTGCGAACCAAGATCTCACAAAGTCTTTCTTTTAGTGCCAAGAGAATCATTGAGAGTCAACATTGCGCTTACATATGCTGCTAATAATAATAATACAAATAAGGATAATAAGAATAATTATAATTATGAGAATAATAAAGAAATACAGAAGCAACACAAGGCTGGCAATTCTGTTTCATTGGGCAGTACATGATAATGCTGGTGGCACAGTGAGGACCATAATTGATGAACGCTTCTTGAAAGAGTGGGTGCTTGTATCCATTAATGATAAAGACCACAACTATGCCCAGATTAGTTTAAGCAATATACCCATCCTATTGCCTGTTGGTATGGAAGAGTAGAGCCTTGTGTCTACTTTCTACGTATCCAGATTACTGTTAAGAGCTCTATTGGGTCATTTACTGCTGTGCAAGTGCACTGATTCAGACTATGCACACTGGTCTACAAAATGCAGTGCCTACCCTCTCTCGCTAAAAGCGGCACAATTGTATATATTGCCCTATTTTATGTATTGTACAGCCTGTATTGTGCTTAAAGCATCTTCTCTTTGCTTACAAATCTCACTGTTTTGAACTCTCACACTGTAGCCTCAACAATACTTTCATAACTTTGTTATGATTGACCTAGACTTTATTTGGTTTTCTCATGAGTGATCTGGACATTACCAGTGTTGTGAGTTATGTCTATGCTATGCTAGCGTGAGTTACAATTATTTCAGGCATTCTTCCCACATCGCCATGGAAAAAGGTTTATCATTTTGACTTTTAAAGTGAAATTTTTACAAGAGCAGGGTGGGCGCTGCTATTAATCATTCCATAATGACATGACTTGACTATTGGTTTTTGCTTTGGCTAACTCATGTAAGCTATTCTCATTGAGAGCGCAGTATATGCCTGCCATGAAGTACTGACACTGAGTGGTAGGGGTTAATGCCTCACCTTGGAGTTAGTGGGAAAGGAGCAGGAGAAGGCAGACTTGGAGGGCAGATCCCTGAGTGCACTGTTTCTGTCGATGTTGTGACAGGTTGTTAAGACGTTCACCGATAGTTTTTGCTGCAGGCTCGGCTGCACTTTGAATAACTAGGGGCTAGTGTTAGGGCCCCATACACGTTTGTCAGCCAAAGCAATGGGAAATAATTATTTACTTTGCTATTGTTCAGTTAGAGTTTGAATGACAGAATAGTAACCACAAAAGCACTGTGGTAGAAAATACAATTGACAACATAAAGTATAGTATAGACTAAAAAAAAGTCATGACCTAAAATATCGACACTCTACTAGTAAGTATATCTATTTAATGATCCATTTCATTGCTATAATGAAAAATTAAATTCTAATTAAGTGTTAAACATTAACACATTAAAAGTACATACTTTTAAATTAAATAGGCTCTAAATAACTTTACAAAAATCTAGTCACATATAGTAGTCTAATTCCAAACTAAAACTATTAAAAAGTTAATAATAAAAAACCGCTCAAATGCATTGTTCTAATTAGAACTTTACAATTAATAGGAAATAAATTCAGTGTGTGTGGCAGGTACAAGGGGGAGAAGGGTAGATTTACTATTCTCACTATAATCTAACAAACATTTGGGAAAGTATATACATTGGGGAGGGCACATTTACTACTTTAAATACAGGTTAAAAACTTGAGTAAATGCGTATACAATGGAGGCTAGTGGTGGGACAAATTTACCATTCCAACTACAATCTATAAAACATTGGGGACATTCTTTCATGGGGGTATTCTCTTTCCTATTCTAACTTAGGAAAAGGTGCATACATTGGGTGGGGGCAGATAAATACTGTAACTCCAAATTAACATGCATTGGGGAACATGCATATTTGGAGGGACACAAGACGTTTAGATGAAGTGTCCTAAATGCAGTCTAAGAATCACTGGGGATGGGACATACATTCGAGGGGGTCAGATTCTATGCATCCAAATAATGTATATACAAATGTAAACATGTTTAGAAGTTATTAATAAAAAATACATAAACTAAATTTCAAACAAAATCAGATTTTATAGAAAATATTAAAACAAACTTTAAAAATGTACAAATAAATCAGAATTGTTAAAAAAAACTATGCAAGCTATGAAATAAAATATAATTAAACTAAACAACATCCCTTAAACTTCAGCGTAAACAACATAAATAAAAAACATCCGATGATAATTAAAAATCAAAAACGTTTACTATTTTACAATTTTAAAATTTACATACAACCCATAACATATATTGTAATAATTTATTGTATAAGAAAACAATCATATAAGCATATACTTCAATAACTTAAAAAATAAACAAGGTTAAATTAAAAAATAATTTTAAAGTACCATAGTTTATAAAAAAGCTCAATAAATATTACTACGTATTTCTATTTAAAGACTACCCACCCAATTGAAAAGTGAAGTTATTGCATTAGACTACTACCATTACTAAGTATATATATACACCTTGAGATGTTCTTCTTCCTTTTTGCATAATGACAATGGGGACATTCATTAGTCTGTATTATGCTCAGGGACATACATACTTTATTGCCAACTATCCCTGATTACTATTGGTTTCCATTAATTTTAAGGCAACCTCCCTAGAATAGGTATTTAGAATCTTTGTACAAGCCTTGGTGACCTTTTGTTAATATGCTGACCAACAAATTAAATTAGTGATTTTATCTTTTGACTTTTTGACATACTGTAGGCTGTTCTGCTTATATTGCGTCTCTTTTTATATACATGTATCTATATCTGAACCCATTTAGTAATTTACACTTGATCACTTTGAACTGCCAAGTGAATTGTTCACCAATTTTGGAATTGTTCATTAATATTTGGACATTCACTTTGTGATGTTAATGAAACACATATTAACACATATTAATTGACCTTTGATTTTTATTCTGGACCTTTATAAGTATAACTGTAACGAGATACAATGACATTTTCTGTAGACACATTATGATATTATGGGATATAAAAACAATTGAATATTAAGTCCCTTTCTTTGAAATTAAATTAGGGATTGTGCTGAACAATGGAGAACATATAATCTAAAGTATGTACCTATTTGATTGTATAGAACAAAAATACTATTTTCTCTCAACATAGGATAACACAAAGTGAGTACTCTTGATTAGACCCATTTATATTGTAGGACTTTTTTATGCGTATTGCTACAGTCCTGCTTCTCATTTATTTATTTATATCTTAGAATTCTGGATTTTTATATAGCTGATATACACCGACTTTCCTATCCTGTTTGGATTACTTTACAAAGATCGGTCAGTTGCTTTACAGGCTTCTCACACTACATAACTAGACTTAACGTTCTACTTTGGTGTCTGGTATTTTTAGTTTCACTTGTTATTTTACTAGGATCACGCGTTTTCCTTTTCCCTTCGCTAATTGGTTAATCATTTTCTTTTTTCTCTTGTCTACTAATATTCATGGTAGGTCAAGAGAAATAACTTTTTGGCTCTTTGCACACATCTCTAGCATTTTTAACTGGTTCTATAAATCTACTTATTAGTCTTATGATGAGGTCCTCACCACGAAAATAGATAATTAGGACTATTCTTTTGCACTAATGGTGTGTTTCTCTTTATTATTGGCGGTCTTGAGTCTTTTCTCTTCTGCTGAACCTTTTTTGATATCTCCGCATGTGTTTTACATCGTGTGTTTGACTTGGTCCATTGATTTTGGACACTGAAAATGTTACATCGAGATGAATCTGTTATAATACACATATGTGTTATGATTTCTAGCCCTGATAAAGTCTGTGGCTCACACCACATAAGACGAAACACGTGTTGGCGGCTATATCTATTTGGAAGAGTTGATCGGAAATAAAAGAAGATCTATTCCATGTTGATTTATTAAGGACTTCGGATTATTGTTGATCAAGCTCAGGATATATTTTGTTTATATACAAATGTAAACATGTTTAGAAATTATTAATAAAAATACATAAACGAAATTTCAAACAAAATCAGATTTTTATAGAAAATATTAAAACAAACTTTAAAAATAAATCAGAATTGTTAAAAAAATCTATGCATGCTATGAAATAAAATATAATTAAACTAAACAACATCCCTTAAACTTGAACGTAAACAACATAAATGAAAAACATCCAATGATAATTAAAAATCAAAAATGTTTACTATTTTACAATTTTAAAATGTACATACTTAACCCGAAACATATATCGTAATAATTTATTGTATAAGAAAACAATCATATAAGCATATACTTCAATAATTTAAAAATTAAACAAGTTTAAATTAAAAAATAATTTTAAAGTACCATAGTTTATAAAAAAGCTTAATAAGTATTACTATGTATTTCTATTTAAAAACTACCCACCCAATTGAAATAAATAATTAAAATAATATTGCATGTAAAGAAAAAAAAATCATCTCAAACAATACAAACGTAAATTATTAATAACAATAATTATTATATTCTATGCCTTCTGCATGATGGGTTAACGGTGAAACCTTGTTGCTCAAGAAGACCTGTAAAAATCTGGAGCGCCTTTGGTGCAGAAAATGTAATGTCGATAGGAAAGCTAACTATAATAGGGCCCTCAAGGACTCCCACAAGCAGATCTGAATCACGAGAGGCCAATTCTATGCTAAAATGATTGAATCAGCTTATAATTCCTCATGAGAGCTCTTCTCAATTGTGACATCCTTGTCTTCCCTAGAGCGTGTTTTCACTCATATTGCCCATCAATCGGGAGTTGCAATTTGATCGCCCGCTTCTTTTCATATAAAGTCTCCAAAATACACAACACTTTCCCTGAGGCAGCTAGGGACACTCCATGCCTTGAAGCTTGAAGTGATTTCACTGACTATGTCACGAGTGATGTAATGTGAGGTAATAAGCAGTGCATTGCGGGGGCTTAAGTTGTAGTTTGCTCATGTAGCTATAACTGCTGAATTTCAACGGTTTTGTATAAGTGAAATCTGAGCTTAAATATAACGTCACTGTAACCTTTTGTTTTTTCAGTAAATATCTAATATTTTCTAAAGTCTATTTCCTAACTATAACAAATCTGAAACCTTTTTTTATTTATTTTTTGTAAATATCTATGTTTTTTTAATTCTATTTCCTAACTATAAAGTCGTTGTATCCTTTGGTTTTATAAATTAATTTCTAATTATTTTTTATTTTATTTCCTAAGTGTAACCTGTAACCTTGAGAGTGAGTGAGTGCATGAGTGTCTTAGTGGGTGTGTGAGTGAGTGTGTCCCCTTGGCTTTTGATGGCCCTTGGGGGCCCAGAACCCCGACTGTTTCCACCAGTAAGTACCCCACAGCTGGATGGCTGAGACCTCTTCAAAGGCATGACCCCTTTCTAAATCACTCTGCAAACATGCCTCCTTGTGCACTGCACTACTGGTTTGGGGATGAAGTCCACATGGCTGCAGAGAGTACTTGGTGGTCGAGAACTATGACTATTGCCACCAGCAAGTCCCCCACAATGGGACTGCTGAGACCTCATAGGAGGCCCGCCCACTATCTTAACCACTCTGCAAACGTGCCACCTGGTGGACTACTGGCTAGGGTCTGAAGTCCCCTTGGCTGCTGAGGGTCCCTAGTGGAAAAGAACCCCTAATGTTGCCATCAGTAAGTCCCCCACAGCGGGATTGCTAAGATCTCGTAGAAGGCCTGCCCCCTTTCTCAACCACTCTGCAAATGCACCTCCTGGCACACTACTGCTTGGGGATGTAGTCCCCTTGGCTGCTGAGGGGCCTTTGGAGCCAAGAATCTTCATTGTTGCCACCAGTATGCTCCCTACAATGGGATTGTTCAGACCTCTTCGGAGGCCTTGTCCCTTTCTCAATCACTCTGAAAACGTACCTCCTGGCGCACTACTGGTTGTTAGAAGGAGTTCCCTTGACTGCTGATGGTCCTTGGGGGCAAAGAATCCCTATTGTTGCCACCAGTATGTCCCCAGCGGTGGCATTGCTAAGACTTTGTCGTGGGATGCAACCCCCTACTCAATCACTCTGCAGACGCAGCTCTCGGCCCACTACTGGCTGGGGAATGAAATCCCCTTGGCTGCTGGCACACTACTGGTTGTTAGAAGAAGTCCCCTTGGCTGCTGAGGGTCCTTGGGAGCCAAGAACCCCTTTTGCTGCCACCAGTAAGTCCCCCTTTCAGAATTGCTGAGACCTCGTTGGAGGCCCCGTCCCCTTTCTCAAAAACTCAGCAAACGCACCACCTGGCACACTACTGTTTGGGGATGAAGTCCTTTTGGATGCTGAGGGTCTTTGGGGCCTTTTTCTGCTCATTTCTGACCCCTATATTGCCTCTCCCTGTTAGTTTCTGATCTCTATTTTGCCTGTTTCAGTTCATTTCTGACCTTTATTCTGCCTCTTGCTGCTTGTTTCTCAATCAATCAGTCAGGATTTGTAAAGCTTTCCTGCTTCACCTGTAAGGGTATCGAGGTGCTGTGGGATCATACTGCTGGACCATACTGCCTGTACCTATTGGTTGAACATACAGGTCTTGAGGTCCTTCCTGAACTGATGGAGCAATGGTGAGGCTCTGAGGTACAGGGGGAGTGTGTTCCAAGTCTTAGCCACCAGGTGGGAGAAGGAGCGACCTCCGCTGGTGCTCGGTCAGATGCGCTGGGTGGCTGCTAGGGAGAGGGATCCGGAGCAGAGCTACCTGGTGGGTTGGTGAAAGTTTACTCTTTTGTTGAGATTCACTGATCCTTCATTGTGTAGTGTTTTCTAGGTGTGGGTGAGCAGCTTGACCCGCATGTCTTTGTGACTGGTAGCCACTGGAGTTTCCTGAGGTGAGGGGTGATGTACGTCTGTCTGGGGAGGTCGAGGATGAGTCTGTAAGCTGTGTTCTGGATGGTCTGGAATTTCCTCATGAGTTGGCCGGTGATTCATACATAGAGGGAGTTGCCGCTGTCCAGCCTCCTGGTGACCAGAGCTTGTGCGATAGTTCACCTGTTGTCGGGTGGGAGTCATCTGAAGACTTTCCTGAGCATTCGGAGGGTGAGGAAACAAGCGGAGAGGACAGCTTTGAACTGCTTCTTCATGGATAGCTGGTTGTTAAGGATGATGCTGAGGTTTCTGACATCTATTCTGCCTCTTTCTGCTCGTTTCTCACCTTTCTCATGCTTCTTTCTGATCATTGCTGACAATTATTCTGCCTCTTTCTACTAGTTTCTCAACTTTATTTTGCCTCTTTCTGTCCGTTTCTCACCTTTATTTTGCCTCTCTGTGCTTGTTTCTGACCTTTAGTCTGCCTCTTTCTGCTTGTTTCACACCTTTATTTTGCTTCTTGTTGATCTTTTCTGACCTTTATTTTGCCTCTTTCTGCTTGTTTCTCACCTTTATTATGCCTTTTTCTACTCGTTGCTGATCTTTATTCTGCCTCATTCTAGTTGTTTCTCACCTTTATTTTGCAACTTTCTGCTCATTGCTGACCTTTATTCTGCCTCTTTCTGCTTGTTTCTCACCTTTATTTTGCATCTTTCTGCTAGAGGATTACCTTTATTCTACCTCTTTCTGCTCATTTCTGACCTTTATTCTGCCACGTTCTGCTAGTTTCTGAACTCTATTCTGCCTCTTACTGCTTGCTTCTCACCTCTATTTTGCCTCTTTCTCTTCATTTCCCCCCTCAAGGCCAATTGCCGTCCCAGCTGGCTCCCCACCTCCTGCAGGAGCCACCATTGCTCTCACAGACAGGGAACTGCTAAACATGTAGCTCTCTATCTGTGATAGCAATCATTTCATCAGTTTCCCTGCCCACGCGACAGTCATCAGGGAAACAGATTAAACCTCAGGTGCCAGCAAGCAAGAGCATTTTCTCAGCTCTCGCTTGCTGGAAGCGGAGTACTTGCTCAGACTTGGCGAGAGCTGTTAAATCTCCCACCAAGTCATAGTAAACAGTTATGTCCCGGGGGTGAACACCCAGGGACATAGCAGGAGCCGGCCCTGAGGTGGTGGTGGTCCCCTGGACCGTATATGGCCCAGGAGAGAGGCTGCTTGTCCCCTTCCCAATTTTAATTATATTTTAGACCTCAGGAAGTGGGTGGTGTCCAGGATCTGGGGGTTCCATGGCCCCCCAATTGTTTTTAATTTAGCTCAGGGAGGTAGTGGTCCCTGGGGCTTGAACCCGCCCCAGAAGGGGGTTCAGTACCGACCCACTCCAAATTGAAAACAAAGCCCTGTGAAGATTGTGGCAGCTGGGGCTCAAAGGGAACCTCAGGAGGGGGGGCCGTGTGCCCCCCTCCTGTTATTAATCCTGCATGCCCCCCAGAACATGGCCCACCCGGGGACTAAATAGTAGAGAAGCGAGGGAGCCTGGGCTTATTTTTATAATTTTTCAGCGGGAGCTGAAGGCAGGATCCATGCGGGGGTCAGGGTATTCCAACCATGCCCGTCTCTTTTTTAAAACTTTTTTTGTGGGTTCTGGCTGAAGTCAAGTCCCAAGATGGCTGCCAAAACTTCTTGGTTAAAGTCTTGCTAGTCAATCACAATTTAGAACGGGACTGTCGGATCTTGGGGTGATCTTCATCCCTATATATACAAATTTACATTCCCTTTAATATCTCGAAAACTACTAAACGAATTTACACCAAATTACAAAAATGGTTCTTTCTGGACCAAGAGCTACAGTTCTGCAAAATTTGGTGTAATTCCATCCAACAGTTCGTGCTGTAGTCGCGACTAAAATATCTATGGGAATTAACTTGGGAAACACACTTTTTTGACCCCCCCTTTTATATATATATATATATATATATTCACTGAAAAAACCATAGGTTTCACACATGTTATAGTTAGCTGGACATTTTACTGATAAAAAACCAATGAAATTCCCCCGTTATAGTTACTGTAGGCAACTATAACTCACGCGACCGCAATCCTCTGCTGATGCTAATACTGTATTTAGACACTTATTTGCCCATATCTTCTTCCATTAAATTTTAGCTATACATATATTACAAATATTTTTTTTTCATAAAGACACATATGTCATCAGCAGAGGATTACGGTCGCGTGAGTTATAGTTGCCTACAGTAACTATAACGGGGGAATTTCATTGGTTTTTTATCAGTAAAATGTCCAGCTAACTATAACATGTGTGAAACCTATGGTTTTTTCAGTGAATTAGCAAGGTTTTTTAAATGCTATTTCCTAACTATAACGTGTGTGAAACCTATGGTTTTTTCAGTGAATTTGTACGTTTTTTTAAATGCTAAGTTACTTTACGCCATTTGTGGCGTGCGCGCCCACTTAACGCAGTTCGTTCCGTGCACGGTTTTTATCAACTTTAATAAGCCCTGTACATTTGGTGGCCTTCGGCCACCAAAAGCACAGGGGGTGAGGTCAATGTGGATAGTGTTTTTTTTATTTCGATTTTATAATTTCATGTTGCCAAAATTACGTTTTTTTTCTCTATTAATAAGCCCTGCACATTTGGTGGCCTGCGGCCACCAAAAGCACAGGGGGTGGGGTAAGTGTGGATAGTGTTTTTTTTATTTTTATTTTTTTACCGTAAGCGTACGGTAAGCTTACGGTAAGCGTACGGTAAGCGTACGGTAAGCGTACCCCGCGAAATTGCCGAAAAAAAAATAAAACCGTTTTTGCTCTTGGGGGATGTTTGGGGACTCCCTCAACATGACTATGTGGGAGGGAGTTGTCAAAACAGCCCCGTAACATGTTTTTGGCCATCATGTTTGATAAACAACACTCAGTGCGAGAGACAAAATGGCGGACGCCGCTTCCTGGTTTCGGCCGATTCGAATGTTTACTAAGATCTAAGAGCCAATCAGAATCGCGCTCGCGCACGCAACCGTAAGCTTACGGTAAGCGTACGGTAAGCGTACGGTAAGCGTACCGTAAGCGGGCTCAGATATATATATTGATTTAAAGGCTATTTTCTCAGAATCTACTGAACAGATTTACACCAAACCTACAAAAGGCACTTCCTTGACCTAGGGACTACCTCTCTGCCAAATTTCTAGTAATTCTGTTCAGCCGTTCGGGCTGTAGCTCGTTCTAAAGGTCCTATGGAAAAATGCATGGGAAAAACGCGTTTTGGGACCCCCCTTTTATCTCAGCCCCCGCTTGACGAATCCCCCCGAGACTTTCAGGGTAGGAGCGGAGCGTAGCGCCCCACCTATTTTGAGAAATTCGCGAGGATTCGTCGACCGGCGCCAAAGTTATTCAAAATAGAATGTTGAGGTTTTCCTATGGAAACGTGGTCCTAACTATAACTACCTACTGGCGACCGCCAGTAGGTAATATATATATATATATATATATATATATATATATATATATATATTTTTTTTTTTTTTTTTTTTTTTCAAAAAGCTGCTCCTTCTGACTGCTGGGGATCCGAGGGAGGTGGCGCACACACCGGCAGAGCACGCCGGTAAATCAATCCAAACAAATAAAACACTAACGTGCGCTCTCAGAAAGACGGACTCCACGTAAGTTCCAAAGTTTAAGGGTGTTTAGTCACTAGCGTTTCAGCTTACTGCGAAGCCTTGTTCACGTGAATAGCAGTGCAAACAAACATGACTAATAAAGCATTAGGCGGGTGACATAAAAACGGACATACAAAGGAAGAAGATGCATCATCTCATAACGAACAGCAGACATCTTTGAATGTCATGTTAACCCTTGCGTCATACCAATACAATATTGTGCATCGTGGTAATGGTACTAATGGTATATCGCACTAGTCATGGTTATGAAAAAACTTATGATCAGTTCAAGACATCCGAGTGATCATTAATGCCCACACGAAATGAATAAGTAAGCATAAAATATATACACTCCTCCAAAGGCAATTGTTTGTCGTAATGCCAAGTGTGTCGTTACACAGACTGCTGCTGACAATGTCTCAGTGATGTAACAAAAGAAAATTCAGCCGAACAGAAATACAGTCAATTGAGGACAAACGGCAGACATCTTTGAATGTCGTGTTGCCCCAAAGTAGTATAGGTAAAATACTAAATACAGCAAAATTGGTATGGATGAAATACCGCATCACTAATAATAAGCAGCAAAAGGACTCGTGATATGTATACAAAAAATACAAGATATACAAAATCTGAGTAAACTTTGGTTCCTGCATAGTGCGTATTAATGAGAATGGTAAATATGCTCATGATAAAGCGTATACCTGCCATTCTAAAAATAAATGGTCACGTGACGGCTGCCAAAGACTGACTCAGTGAAATAACTCATTGTATACTAAGCCAGAAAAAAGGAAAAGCATATAACTGATCCCAAAATACACATTATAAAGTTTAGCTGTAATCATGTGCAAAATCTAGTAATAATGTTCTTGCTGAATGTTAAAAGGAGACATTATGGCAAGTGCCCATGACAGAAGTCTAGCGATCGAACCATACCACAGTCCAATTACGTCATGCCATACACGCTCAGAAGTGCCCATCAGTCAAGGTGATCAAAGGTGATGAAGGGAAGGAAGGCTAGGTTGCCCGTGAAAAGTGAGTGCCTGTGTCTGGGCACCTTCCTTTCTTCCTGCAGATAAGAGAAATAAAAATAGACATGAAAAACAAATCTAAAAACAATGCAGTCAAATATTTTTCATATGCACAGATCTACATAATGGAAGGAAGAAGAGTCAGGAAATCTAAGATATACTATCACATAATTACATGGATGAGGAGTTATACGATGCTAACAATCTCTAAGATGTATTGCTAATTCCTCATCTTGATTAAGGCCTCCCGGGTCTTTGGTCTGAAAGCCAACTATGTATTTTGACTCCCTTTGTCTCAATTTCAACACTCTATTGTCGCCTCTGGGGTTCTTGGTAATTTGTTCCAGGATAAAAAATCTCAAAAGAGCTGGATTGGAATAGTGTTTGTCCTTAAAGTGGCGAGCCACCGGGTATTTATCGTCATTATGTGCGATTGCTCAGTAGTGCTCAAGTACATGTTTTTTGGCAAGGAGGGTGGTACTGCCAATATACCAGAGTTTACAAGGGCACTCAATCATATAAATGACGAAGGTGGTACTACATGTCAAGACTTGGCTGATTTCCTTGCTAACCCCATTGTAAATGGTCCTGTTGAGAAAAGTGCTGTTTTTGCAGGCCTTGCAGTGTCCACAGGGAAAGAATCCCTTCAGCCCATGTTCATGTCTGGTGGGGTATATAATGACATCACTGTGCACTAACATGTCTCTAATACTCCTGCCTTTCCGGTATGTAATGCTGGGTCTGTTGGGAATAATTTCACCAATCGTCTTATCACACTTCAGAATATCCCAGATTTTTGCAAATATTTTGCAAATGTTATTGGAATCTGTGTTGAATGTCATGATCATTCTGATGTTATCCTCACATTCTTCAAAATAGTCTGCTTGTTTATCGGTTATGGTAAGAGATCTGGGTATCGCATCTGCCCTCTCTTTAGCTCTATGTAACACCCAATTGGGGTACCCTCTAATCTTGAAGCGGGCTCACCGAAAACGGCTGCAAGAGCGGCGATAATTTTCTATCGCCGCCTTGCTGATATGCCTCTAAATACTTATAAGTGTATTTTAAAAAAGCGTTGAATACTGAATTAGGGGCGATAAATATATTTATTTATTTATTCATAATCAATGTGCATCTAATTAGATAACACACATAACGTATTTTATAAAGCAAATTGTATATTTGAAGAGTCCACTTCCATCAGTAAACATAAGGTTCACTTAACACACACACTTGTGTGCAAATTAGAATGGGAGGAAGGAGAACCATCCAGAAGAAAAAAATCAGTAACTTAGTTGTCTTTGTAATGTCATGTCTAAGTAATAAAAAAAGTACATGATGTGCATTTGTCATTACTCATCCAGATTCAAGTATGTAACACTTTTGTACAGTAAACAACTTACTTCATTTCATATGTGGTTGAAAGTGAACCCCTATCTACCAGTCATGGAACACACCCTTGACACAATTTTACACATTTTCACTATTTGTCCCCATGACCATATCCTTCAATAGTTTTCATGATTAGCAATAATCTACCTTCACAAGTAATGAAGAGTAAAATGTGAATATATGGATTCATGACACTTTTGGTAAGCTGATCCTAGCAAAGCATTTATAAATATGGTCCTCACTTTTTACCTGAACATATGGGCGACATCAAAAGAAGTCTGGACATGCAACAACATTCTAAATGCTGGTAATAAAAGTGTCCTTTAGAGCAATTTTCTTAAACAAACAAATGGTTCCAAAATAAAATTGTAATCATCATCCAAAATAATGGGACCATTTTATCTTTTTAAAAATTACATTTACCCAGACAAGATGAATCATTGAAACTGGAGATCTTCAAAGCAAAGGGTGCGGGTCCACCTTCAAATGTAAAACAGACACTTGTTGCATATTTGCAGAAAGTTGTCAATATTATTTTAAATGATCAATTTTAAAATAATAATTCTAACATTAAACATTCTTTCAATCATTCACTGAAAGCAGATTATTTTGTATTAAAGATATATTGTTATTGTAAATTGTATTTATATAGCGCTTCTGATGAGGTGTTGAAGCACTTTGCAGCTAGTAGCATGCTACTCCGGAACCCAAGATTAGAGGTCAACAGTTAGTAGATTCTGATTTTGTTGTTTTTCTTTGTGCAATTGGTTGTGTTCGTTTTGTGCTCTTGATTTCTTGTGTGTTTAGTAGAGTTTATAGTAAGGGTAGAATGATGGATTTGAAAGGGGAGTAGTAACTTGTTTTTTGTAAGTATTGGTCGTGTGTACCTTTTAGTTGGGTGACATAGCTAAAAGAGGAGGGTAAAGTTTGAGAAGAATATTTGTGGGTTCATATAAGTGAAACAGGTTAGGGATGAGTCAGAGAGAGGAGGGTTGGGACAAAGTTTAAAAGTAGGAATTGTTTCTTTTTTGTGTTAAAAAACGAAATTAACTTCTACATATATTTATGCACATGACTCTTGGTAAGGTTGTATTGGCTGGAGATAACCCCTCTATAAAAGTACCCATATGTGCATAGAACCACTAATATTTCCATGGTCTGATGTGCACATTTATCGTTTGGTGAAGTATGCAATTGTGTTCTTGAAATATGTTAAAGTTTTAGTTTTAGGCATAAACACTTCCATGTATGTACCTATAAGTACATAGAAGCAGCAGTTATGACATTGTCTGATATACACATGTAACTTGTGATACTAAATAGATTTGTCACCTTATATGAATGTATCTGCTTATAACAAGAGGCATAGTTCAATGCACAGTGACAAATGTATAACAACATCAACTCTATAATGTGAAAAGCATAGTTGATCATGTCTGAGTATACTATTGAGATGCACTGTTGTGTAGTGAGAAAAGTTGGCGGGTTGGGAAAATCCAGCTCTTGGGTAATCTTCTGATGCTAAGATGGTTGTCAGTGGATCTTATGTGCAAGTGTACTGAGTTCCAGAGTGTGGCTACTTGAACAGAGAAAGATGGTCTATCCATTAATTTTTTCTTGTGTGTAGGAACATTGAGGAGGCGAGTCATATGTAGGTAGGCTCCTTTGTTATGAGTATTTGCTGACTTTCTTCCTGATGAACAATGGTCTTTTGCCAGGTATTGGCTTGTGTGTGATACAAACTAGCTTGAAGGTGGATCTTCTGGCAACTGGTAACCAGTTTAGGATCCTCAAGGCAAGGGAGATGTGTGTTTGTGGCTTTATGTGTAAGAAAAGTCTATCGGCAGCATTCATTTTGAATAAGCAAAATTAGTATAGGCAACATAGAAACTATTTTCATCATTTACCTACATCTCCTCTTATCTCAATTCATAGAAGGTGAAAGAGATCATGATACCACATCTGCCTATCTGTGCTGCATTTGCTGAACTCTCCTTGAGACATTGGAGATATCTGCTAGATGTTGGGTTACTCTCTCGCATCTCTGGCGTCTTTCATTCAAAACGCTTGCCCACTCTTCTCCCAGCTGCATGCTTGCATGGAAAGTAATATACAACTAGCAACCATAATAAACCTCCCAACCTCCCTCTCTTCAAAATTTGGGGACCATTATGATGTTGGGCAGAAAGCCATCTGACAGCTCCTCAGCGGCTTTCTGCCTGACATCATAGGTTTCTATCCGACTGCCGTATTACAATACAGTCGGTCGGAGGGAAACCCGCAGGGGAATTCTGCTCCAGTTCCGACGGGCTCATAGAGCCTGTTGGGGCAGCGGGCGGAATGGTAATCCCAAATTGATGCAGTTAGGATTAAGATGTCGGTTTCCACCTGCACTTTCATGGTGGTCTGCCCACCATGAAAAGGCAGGTGGAAAGTGACTTTTGGGGGCCCTCTTCCCCCTGGCCCTCCGCTATGTGGCCTGCCCAACCATGCATCGCGCCTGTCACACGGTGCATGGATGTTTTGAAAGTGTATTTTTTCTACTGTGGCTTGTGCTGCAGCCCACAGCACAAGGCGCAATTGAAAACATACACTTTACGCCTGTAGTGAAGGAGGATGCATAGTAATGATGGTAGTGGGACCACCGACTCCTTACCAGGTGGTCCCTTTTCCACTACGGTGTCGGTTGGACACTCATCCCGCCGATATCGTAATTATGCCCTTAGTGTGAAGAGTACCCTGACTCCCTCTTCCATACATAGTGTCCCCAAAATGACTCCAACTGGCACACAAAACTAACCCTAATAAACACCTCAAACTGATTAATCCTAAACAAGTAACAACTAAACCACAAACACACTACCAAATTATACTTACAGCAAACAAAACCACAAACACACTACCAAATTATACTTACAGCAAACAAACAAGCACAGTGTTGACAAGTACAGCACAAAATGTACAAAAATAGAGAAGAATTACAATCACACCAGACACTCTCGAAAATTCTCCAAACCCAGCATGCTAGCAAACACCTCCAAGCTCCAAGAAACCTCTACTTCCTAAATAAAATGGAGACTGTGCCCGTTGCATAATTCTTGGTGTGTATTATTAGCTGTGGTGGGTAGTAGCCCACCCAAAGGAATATTGGCACTGTATTATCAGGGTGAATCCCAAAAATTACTAAATTAATCTGAACTCAACCCTCTAGTAGCTATGGCACAGAGCAGATGGGTGTAACTTAGGACAAAGTGGAAAGTAGTTATGTGGTAGTGTAGGAGCCTGTTTCAGAGGGCGACAGGGCAAGGAGGTTTGTTTACTATGCACAACTGTGGGGGTCGAAGCCTATAACTCCTTATGTCCAGGAGTCCATCCTATTATGGATACTGAGCAATTGGGCCAAGTACCCCTTCAGCACTTGACTCTCAGTAATAGCGTGGTCCGAGCAGTCCAAGGGTTCCTTGTGGGCAGGGGGATACGGGGAGCGACACAGGCTCACAACTCAAAATGCACACAGCAGAACTAAAAGGTTATTGTTCAGCCAAATGCTTGAATTTATGAAAAAAGGGAAGAGATTTTATTTTACTGCTAAGGTAAATACGATATTCACACATGACTGTACTGTCCCTGAGGTCAGGGCTCTAGTGTTTTGTAGGCAGTTCCCTCTATTCCACTCACTCTTCACTCTAGAGATCATGGCTTTTCCTCATTTACTTTAGACAGCATCCATGGCAAGCTCCACTAATAGTCTGAGTCTCCAGAGTCCACTTCATCTCTATGGTAAATTTTAAAGTGATCCAGCACAGAAGTGCTACCTACCAAGCAAGAGTCCCCGGGGCCAACTTGGCCGAATTCAGTCTTACCCACACTAGCAGGATCAGAGTGTCTGAAGTAACTTAACATGCCCCCTTGGTGGGTGTCAGAGCTGCAGAGGCTAGTTCAGGTGAGTTAATTGCACGAGGGCCAGGTGGACTGCCCCTGGCGATCCCCGAGGTCCTCATATATGGTCATGCTCACGTAGTGACAGGAAGTTCCTTGCAGATACTCCTGGCAGGGTCAGTGTTTGAGTTCATCCTTCAGTGGAGAGAAGGTGCTGTGAAGTTCCTGATACAGGTTTGAGTCCCGTTGTAGGTCCCTCTGATATCCAATATTAGCCTAACTCCAATGGCAGCGCTCCTGACCAGATTGCACTTCTTGCTAGCTCCAGTGACCGCCTCTCACATATGCTGTTAGCACACCTCTGATATTCATGCTATTCATGGGCCCCACAAGATTAGCACAGCAGATGCATGCATGGCAACCCCATAAGGCATAAGGGGTTGCTGGCTCCCCACCATGCTAGGGTTATGGCCCACTCCACACAGCAATCCATCCAAGGCTGCCACTCTAGGAATATGGGGCCACCAGATCCTCACTGCACACGGGATCCTGCCCAAAAAGCAGAGTGATGTGCATGGCCCAGTTCATGGCAACCCTGCCCTCGCATCAAAGGGTCGCCAATTTTGCCTTGCACATTGGCAATGACCCGATTAGTGCAGCAGCCACTCCTTACACCTCAGACAGGAAATCCACTCAACAGGGTTCCCCACTGAAGATTGCTCCCTCCAATGCTCTCCTCTTCCTGAAATGGCACTCTAATCTTGGCAAGCAGACGGGCGCTGGTTCTTGAGGCTCTAGGGCAGATGGTCTTGTGTTCCCTGGGTGATATCCCATCACCCAGCAGGCAGAAAAACAGGGTCCCATGCACCCTGTGTCCTTGGAATCAGGCTATACCTGGTTAATGGCCCATAAGTAGGGTGAAAACGGCCCTAGGTTGCTTGTATTCTGGTTCAGAGAGGACCTGGCCTGGCAGTTCAGGGTGACTCTTCCTTCTGGAGCAGAGTCAAGGCTGATTTGCAATTGGCTGGGTCCAAACTGAGGTGACATAGGGGCATATGCATCAACATTGGCATTTGCGATTCCTTATTAGCGAAAAATAAGGAATCGCTAATAAGGAATAGCAAAAGGCTATGCATGTAGGAATCGCTATTCAAATAGCGATTCCTTAACTTTCCTTAATTGCTACTAGCAAACTGCGAGTAGCAATTAAGGAATGCCATCCCGTGAGCACTGTCTTAATCCGGAGGCAAGATGGCCGCCGACAGTCCGTAGGAAGCAGCAGCCCCAGAACCCTGCTCCTGATGACTTGTTTTTGGAGGATATACTGATGTGATAAAGGAGAGGTGCAAGGGTGCCTAAGCCTTTAATCGAAGAGGAGATAAAAGAAGATATAAAGATTACAGAGAAAAGGGATGCTCTGGGCGCCAAATACCTTGACATTGTGGCTTTTAAGGAACTTGGGCAGGAAACTGACTGTCCGGAGTAAGCTGTCTCCGCTGATAAAGCTGGTGGTTACTTGTATCCCTGAATATCAGGCAAGGGGAGGAAAAAACATTAGGCGTGACATGGCTCCGAAAAGTCAGAAAGCAGCGAAGGCAGTCGTCGGAAGGCAAGAAGCGTCGGAGAGTGATACCGATACACCTGCCACAAACATAAGAGTTAAAAATCTACGGAAAGGTCAGATAAGGAAAGAGGCCGCTAGATTACGCGAGGAGGAGCGCTTGGCTGCAACTGAAAGGCGAAGGCAAGGTCGAGAGCTTGATCGCAGCAGGAGGAAAGCGCCGCCTGGAAAAGGGGTTGATAACAGTATCACGAGTGGCGAGAGGCAGAAAGATAGCTCCCTCCGGCAGCCCACACTTTATGAATCATTTACTTCGCTTCACCCGGAGCGGTTGTCAGCGGCTGTAGCCCAACTTACAGAGGGAGAAGGTCTGAAGATCGCGGAGGTCGCAGGGATATCAACGGCCCACGCGGACCCCCCGGCAGCACTTGCGGAGACAGAGATGGATGAAGCGAGCCCGGCGTTAGCAGCAGCAGTGGCAGTGGCGGTTTCGAAGTCGGCTTCGTTACCAGCCTTAGCGAAAGTTACAGAGCCAATGGATAACGTGCTTCTTGTAGGAGGAGGCGGAGAGGGCGTGGTCAAGGTGATCGTGAGTGACGTGCAGCCAGACGCCGTAGAGGCTGAAGATGCGGCAGAGATTCAGACGCTGTCACCTGCATTGACATTATTCACAGCAGCGGACGTCAGGGGAGCAGGAGACTTACCTGGTGAGCCTGATCTTTCTATAATAAAGCTTGTTGTCGCAGAAACAAGGCTGCTGGATGGCGGTTTAGGGTGCGAAGACACTCAAACAATGGGTACTGCTGGGGGGAAAAAGGAGACGGAGGGCAGGAAGGTGGGAGCACCAGCTGTAATAAACAGTCAGTCAACTGAGGAGAGTGAGGTGACCCTTATGAATCAAGGGGGGTTATTTAACTCTCGGGAGAAGCAAGGTGAGATGGATGGAGGGAGCATTAACGGATCTACAAGCCATACTGTAAAGAGCAAAACCATAAGGGCCACACATGACGGAACTAGAGGCATTCAATTGAGAGTTACGGGCTCACCGAGTGACGACTGTTTCTATACAGGGCTCGATGAAAAGGATGAGGATGAGGATGACGGGGAGGAGGACGAGGGGAATGTGGGGCCGGAGGGCACAGGCTCCAGCTCTATATCGTCTACAGACTTCTCAGTGGAGAGTCACTCAGAGGAGCTGGACTCAGAGACCTCAGAGCTGTCAGAGGTGATAGCGGGGAAGAATACTGTTTTAAGAAAGAGTCTCGCAGTAAAATCAAAGGTGAAACCTAGTAGGTCTAGGGGGGGAGCGAGAAGGAGAACTAAAAGAATGGAGTACCCACCACAAGGAGATATTGTTAAGAGGTTAGCGTGGGAGACGACAGCTACCTCACAATCGAATGTGGGGGGTGCTACAGGCGGTAAACCACATCCAACCCAGGAAAGAGCCGGAGGGCAACTATCTGGGCAAATGGAGGGGAGTATTGATAAATTCGATTTGTTACTGTCGACGTTGAAACAGATCCAGGGAGAGGCTCGCTTGGAGAGCAAAAGAGCCAAACACGCGAATAAAAAAATTCAAGACTCTCTTCGCAAGGTGGATAAACTATATGAAGAGGTCTCTGGCAGGCTGGAGGAAGTAGAGGAAAGAACAGGCAAAGTGGAGGAGGCCGTGGTGGAGCTACAAGCGGGTAGACAAAAGCAGGAGAAAACAACATTGGATGTCCTTTGGAAGCTTGAAGACTTCGAGAACAGGCAGAGACGTAACAATATAAGAATTCTTGGTGTGGAGGAGGGGAGGGAAGGAGGGGATGTGCGGGCTTTTGTGGTGGAGTTGCTGAAAGGTGCATTTCAGGAGTTGGATAATTGGGACTGGGATAAGGAGGTGCAGCTTGCACATAGATTCCCGTTGGTCCAGAAGAAGAATATGGCAGGAGCTAAGCCTAGAGCTATTTTGGTCTTCTTGGGGAATTATCTATTGAGGGAAGAGATAATTATGAAAGCTAAACCAACGAAGAAACGAACATATAAGGACATCTCTTTCTTTACCCGCCCAGACTTCTGCCATATGACAGTCGAGAGAAGATGGCGAATGAGGCAACTTATTGCACCATTTCAGAACATAGGTTGTGAAGTGTATCTAATGTTTCCATCACGTCTTAAAGTGATAGTTAATGGGCAGACTAGGGTATTCTTTTCAGAAATTGCAGCACAAGAATATCTAACTTTTTTGAAGGAAGAGAAGGGGAGAAGGGGGGAGAGAGAACGAGACAGGCAAAGTGATCGAGTTGCAGCCATTTCTAACACAGAACGTTTGACATAAGAAGTGAAAGTGAAATTGTATGAAATGAAAATGAAGTGATAAGAAGAGGGGAAAAAGATCTCGGCTGCAAAATGGGGTTATCACATCAGTGTTGAACGAGTTGAAGGATTATGTTGGGTGGGCAGGGTGGGGCGCTTCCTGGGAGGACCGGCTGTCTCACATAGGTCGGGATCGACCTATTTGCCAGTAAGGGAGGGGGAGGGGGGAGAGGGGAGTGGGTTGGGGGGTTCGGGGGGGTACAAGGCATGGTGCGTACGGAACAGGTAGGGCAAAAGAGGCGAGATGGACAAAAAAAGCAAGGCGCAGGATATAAGGGTAGGCCAAGAGAATTGTTGGCTGCTTCAAGTAACTGGGAAACAGTGATCACGTGCAAGTGGAGGGAGACTATTTCAGGGGGGGAGAGCCAGAAACAAAAAGAAATAATTGAAGGTAGGAGAAAGGATGTAAGGAATGATACACTTGGGTCTTCATGGATATTAGGTGTGTAACGTGGAACGTGTGTGGGCTAAACGATCCACAAAAAAGAATGAGAATATCCATTGCCTTAAGGCAAATGAATGTTGATTTTGTCTTCATACAGGAGACGCATATAATGGACTCGCAGGTATACTTGCTGAATCAGCTGGGATTTTACCTATTAGTAAGTTCTAGGCAGGGGGTGAAAAAGAGGGGGGTAGCCATTTTTGCTAGGAATAGGAATACTGTGGTAAGGAAGAAGGCACATGATCTGTGGGGGCGGTGGGCTATGGTAGAGTGTCTCTTGGACGGGGTATGGACCACCCTTGTTTCCGTTTATGGGTCTACTGAAGATGACCCTGAAATCTTTCAATTCTTGGATGTAGAATTAGCTACCTGGGCCCCGAGAGTCATTATTGCAGGGGATTTTAATATCGATGGGTCAGATGGGTTAGGGCAGGGCTCCTTTGGGAAATATAAGGGGAGGAAGAAAAGAGTGAGCCGAGCATTGGGAAGCTTAATTGTAAATAATGCCCTAATAGATGTCTGGGGGATTAAACGGAGGGCTGATAAGGGGTATACATATTACTCAGCCCCACACCAAGTGTGTGTCAGGTTGGATTATTTTTTAGTCCCTAGCTCTGATGTCGCGAATGTACAGATAGGTAAATTACCAAGGATATTCAGCGACCATAGCCCACTAATACTAACACTTTCGAGTAAAACAAATGAAAGACAGCGCACTAGTTGGACGTTTGAGAGGGGGCTGCTAAAAGAGGAGGACTATATAGGACACATGACTAAGTGGATCAAAGACTTCTTTCAGATTAATAGAGGTAGCGCGGCAGAGGGGGTGGTCTGGGATGCCTTTAAGGCAGGAATTCGGGGTGAGACAATGAGCTTTAGCTCATTTAAGCGGAAACAAGAACGGGTAAGGAGTGAGGAGGCAAGGGAAAAGTTGATTGAGGCGGAGGCAAAATTGGAAAGTTGTCTCTTGAGTGGTACTCAAATTGATATGGCATGGAACGAGCTACTTAAGGCTAAAGGGGAGGCAGAAAAGGATGTCGCTATCAAAGCAGCTAAACTGTATACGTCCAAAAGGGAAAAGTGTTATGAGTGCAGTGAAGCTGTAGGCAGACAATTAGCGGTTCGGGCAAGACAGCATGAGTCTACGGGAATAATAAGGGAGATAAGGGATGCAGTGGGCGGGTTACATGCGGATCCGGAGGAAATCCGAGAGGTATTCAGGAATTTTTATGAAAGTTTGTACACCGAAGAACTGGGGGATATTGATAGCCGGACAGTGAATGGGTACCTGCAAGGGATACCTGGAGTGGCATTGGAGGATGAGGACTCGGAGGGTTTGGAGGGTATATTGCAATTAGAAGAGATAAAAGATGCAGTATGGAATCTGCCGGCGGGCAAGGCAGCAGGACCGGATCAAATCCCAATAGAATTTTATCAGGTTTTTTGGGGGGTCCTGAAGGAGGAGATAACAATCCTAATGCAGCAGGCGCAAGCAGGACTCTCAATTCCGGCATCGTGGGGGGGCGCGGTGATTGTGTTAATACTTAAAAAAGGGAAACCGCCGGAGGAGCCGGGGTCTTATAGACCAATCACTTTAATGAATACCGATGCTAAAGTGTTCTCCAAAGCTTTGGCAACAAGATTAGCTGGAGTGATTGTTAATATTGTGAGTAGAATGCAGCATAGGTTCATTCCGGGAAGGGGGACCACCCATCATGTTCGTAAAGTGATCACGTTATTTGATACTACGGAGGTCGCAGGAGACCCGATGGCTGTTATGCTATTGGACGCGGAAAAAGCATTCGATCGGGTCTCCTGGGGCTATTTATGGAGGGTGCTGGAAAGATCTGGTATAAGGCAGGGATTTATTAATTCAATCAAGGCACTGTATTTGAATCCTGTTGCCTCGGTTCGGGTTAATGCAGGGTATACGAGGCAATTTCAAATAAATCGTGGAACTAGGCAGGGGTGTCCCTGTTCACCATTGCTGTTTGCTATTTATATTGACCCATTCTTAAGAAGAATCGAGGCGTGTGGTCTGGTTAGCGCTCTCCCTACCCTTACTGGGCAATGTAAAGTTTTAGCCTATGCCGACGATGTTGCAGTGGTCACCCCAACACCGATGGAGTCCGTTAAACAAATTGAAATAGAGGCTGCAAATTTTGGGTATGTGTCGGGGTATAGGTTAAATAAGGGAAAGACCCAAATAATTAAAAATAGATTTGCCATTTGTACCGATAGTCGAGTCATATGCTCAGGAACATACTTAGGAGTATCTATCTCGGCAGAGCTGGATTTATTAGTGGAAAGGAACATCTCCCCGTTAATGAAAAAAGTGGAAAAAGACCTGGACAGACTGGAGAACTTGCATTTGAGTTTAGTGGGGAGGACAAATATAATTAAAATGTTAATTCTCCCAAAATTTTTATATTTATTTAGGGCAATTCCCTTGCTGTTTGATGCTAAGTGGTTTAAAAGGATAGAACTCATGCTTAATAGATTTATTTGGAGAAAAGGAAAGACACGAAGGGCATTAAGATTCATGACATTGCCTAAAGAAAGGGGAGGGTGGGCAGTACCCGATCTAAGATTGTATTATTGGGCAGCGACATTTCAAAATATGATAGGACTGGTAGGGGGTGCCGAGGCTGAAGGAGGGAGTGATCTAGGTACGGTGGCAATATTTGGGTTGGCTTTGGGAATGGAGGTGGAAAATGTGTTTTTGAAATTTACGGAGGCTAGCTACTATAAGAGAACAAAATTCAAGACCCTTATGGCAGCATTTGCAGTATGGAAAGCATTTATGAAAAGAGCAGGCTTGGGGAGGTATAACCGTTATACTAGATTAGCAGATAACCCTAATATACCAGTAGAGATTTTTGGAGATCCGGTGTTTACAGAATGGGTAGTTAAGGGAGTTAAGAGTTTTGGGGACCTTATGGGGGATTCAAGTGTCTGCCAATTCTCAGAAATCCAGAATAGGTATAATTTACATAATAGACACTTCTTCAAGTTTTTACAAATTAGGAGCTTCTTGTCGAGTAAAGCGGGTGGATTTCTGGGATTTGGTAGGGACTCGGTAATGGAACTGATACGATCGGGGAAAGAGTGTACGATTAAAAGATTCTATTCCGAATTAACGAAAGGAAAGCAGGATGATTTAGGGAAATGGGGCGATAAGTGGAAGGATGGCCTTGGAGTTAGCCAGGATTGTTTCGAGTTATCCTTGGGAAAGGGCCATAGACTTCTGCGTTCCGCATCATTGCAGGCACAGCACTACAAAACGCTGTTTCATCTGTACTACACCCCAGCTAAATTAGCCCAATGGGGAAGTACTGTAGGAATAAACTGTTATAGATGTGGAAGTAATTTGGCAGATTTAGAACATATATTTGCCACATGCCCCCATTTATATTCTTTGAAGAAGGAGGTTGGAAACTTTATAAAGACGGTATTAGGATTAAACTCTTTCTCATTAACTCCTGCAATAATCTTACTAGGTATAAATGAGGAGGAAGGAGAGCTGCAGTTAGGGGGGGAATTCTTGTTCGTGGCGGTAGCAGTCTTAAGATTGTGCCTAGCCTCTGTATGGTTAGATCCTCTCCCGCCCTCGTTTCATCAGTGGCTTGCAAAATTGCTTTCAATGTATCATTTGGAGAAAGAGATATATGCCAGGAAAGGTAAAAATGGGAGGAAAATGGGCAGGGCAATCTGGGAGCCCATCACCCAATGGAAGGAAGGGAACCTTTAAGTTGTCTTAAAGCACTGAACGGGACTGGCATTGTATGTTCAAATATGTTTTTTTTGTGGACTAGAGTGTGCGCTTAAATGGTGTATAAGCTTACTAAAAGCTCCATATGGGTAGGCAGACTATGCCCCAAAAGGGAGGAGGCTAAGGTTTATGGTAATTAATGTCTTTTATAATTTCTTTCTGGTTGGCCTCCCTCTTAAGGTGCTATGTATTCTTGTCTCTATGTTAAGAATTTTGGGGCCCGTCTCGCTTTTAATGCAGATGAAATATCTTGCTCCTACCACTGTTGTTATGCTAAATTGATTGTTTGCTTTTTGTATTTTTTTTTTGTTGGTTTCCGGGTTTGCGTACCATGCCTTGTACATAAATATAAAAATGCTTAATAAAAAAATTTAAAAAAAAAAAAAAAAAAAAAGGAATGCCATCCCAATCATTCCTATGGGCCTCCAGGCCCATAGGAATGAATTGGAGATTGCATGAGCAAATAGCGAGTACCAGTAGGTTCTCGCAAAGTGCTCATGCAATTTCAAGGGTGCAAGGGTGTCAAAATGACACCCTATTGCACCCCTGAAATTGATATGTGCACATATGTTGCACACACACATGCTCTAAGGGCATGTGTGTGCGCAACATGAAACTTTGAAAAATGCACAAAAGTGCATTTTTCAAACTTTTAGCAAATTACCATGCAGTTCATCTTCATGGTAATTTGCTCCCCCTATTAGCGAATTCGCTAATTTTTTTACTTTCATGCATTGCATTTAAGGAATCCCAAATAGAGATTCCTTAAAATAAGGAATCTCAATTTGGGATTCCTTAAATGCTATCGCTATTTAAGGAATCGCTATTTAAGGATTCCTTAAATAGCGATTTTTGCTTTTGGGTTGATGCATTGGGATTGGGTATTTTTAACTGAATACCGGGAGCTATTAGCGAATCAGTATTTTACCGACTGGATTTTGGCTTGATGCATGAGGCTGAATGTGTGCAAAATGATGATAGACTGGGATGTGGACCCAAATAATTGCCAGTAAAATCAATTTAAGCATTCCAACCATACATTTTTGTATACTTTAGGGTGTCCCTCTGGAGCAAGTTAACTTAACAACTGCTGGTGTCCCTCCAGTCCTCATGGAACCCCCACGGGAAGCAGGGTCGAGGCAAAAATGTAATACGTGAATCAAAAACAACAACTATGCACTACAATCAGCCACATGCTCAAAAAATATATCAGAAGAAAACAAAAACATGAACAAAAATGTGAGACTTCTTCTATCAATGTTCTTAGAAAATGTTTTTTAAAAGTGGAATAAAATGATTGAACCACATACTCGCTGCACAAAATGGTTGGATCTAACTCATCAACAACATGGCTGTGACTAATGAAGAATAGAGAACAAAGATAACAAGCATTGGCATATATTGGCCAATAGGTCTCGCCTTTGGGACCTTATAAGTGTTTAGCCATGCAACAGTTAATGTTGTTGCAGTAAGGATATTGTGCTGGATAACTAAATACTTATAAGGTCCCAAAGGCGAGACCTATTGGTTATGCCAATGCTTGTTTATGTCTGGGCGGGCAAGTTTCTTGTTGTGATTTCCTTGATAGTATCACAAAAATTGCCTGCAGCAAGCTCAAATACACGAAGCATTCTTTAACGTGCAAAACATTTATACAGTGTGTCTTTACAAGTTAAAAACTGCCTCCGTTTGCGAACATGGATCATTTGTTAGTTGTCTCATTGAATAATGGCGGCCACTTTTGTTTTGGTAACCTGGTCTAATTTTTTGCCCCAGTCCAGTCCAGTTAGAAACCATCCTGAACCCATGCAGAACACACTAACAGCCTAAATAGAACGATGAGCAACTCACCCAAGACTCCCCACATTGCACCTCGAATTGAGGAAATCCCTGAAATGATGGTTAAACATCAAAGCACTAAATGCGACACCTCAACCAAATGATACCTCCACCCTAGGTCAGAACCTCACTTGTGGGGGGTCTGTCAGCGTTAAAAAAAATAATAAAAAATAGTATAATTTATTTAAAGTTTATATAGCCCAACTCTTACTAGATGTGCAGAAAAAGATTAACTGTGACAGTGAACTTGTTAAAGGAAGAGGAGTCCGTGTGACATTCGATAATGGCCCTGTTATAAAGGAATAATTCCCCTGTGCTGGTGTAACTCGTGAGTGCTTCCGGGAAACTAGAGCTGCGCGTGGCAGCAAAGAGAGGCTATTACTGAGAGCGGCAGTCTGGAGGTGTCCGTGTTGTGCGTCTGTCTGTCGAGCCGGCTGCACTGGATAAGTTAATTATACCAAGAACACAGAGGATGACACATCATTGCCGACGAAATTAACACAGTTAAATGAGACTGAAGGTCATGTAGACAGGCTGTGCCTGCGCATGGGATGTCGAATTTAATGTGTATATGGCACGAATACACTAGTCAAATGCGCGGGCTCCTGTGCGCGTGGCATCCTCGGGAAAGAGAACTATTATATCAGGAAGTGCCTGTCGGGGGGGGAGGGATTCCACGGAACCCAGCGGCTGCATTGGAGGGTTCCACTGCTAATGGGCTCAATGCTCAACCAGAGAAAGAACAAGAAACGCGAGTGGGGCGCGCGCGTGAAAAGTGAAAGTAGGCTACACGCGCAAGTGAAAGTGATCGAGGCTGGGTGTACACACTGCAAAGCTGCCGGCTGCGCGCGTGCACGCTCGCGTGAACGCAAGTGCTAGGCCAGCCAGCAGCACTTTGAAAACTCATCTACAAAAGTCTCTCTGAACAGCGCATGCGCGCTGACTCAGCGAGACCTAAAAATGGCCATTACACACATACATACTGGCTACACAAAATGGTGAAGTTCACAGGACCAGAAAAAAAGAAGGTATGAGAGTAAAGAAAAAATGGGATCCTTTGACAGATTCACACCCTGACAACAGGAAATGGCCATTGCCACATAGCCAGCCAATAAAATATACAAGGAGCACAAAGAACATGGTTGCCCTATCCCGCCTAGAACTTCTCAACCCTAAAATAAATATGGTATTGTTTCAGGGAAAGGATTGAGCAGATATATAATATTCACCCAAAATACGTCTGGGCCTGCCCACACAAGAGTCTGCCATTTACCCACCACCAGTAAATCAGAAATGTCAGAAAAGAAAAGTAATTAAACTTTCAGAGTGCTAAAACAACAAAGAGCCAAAGGCAACATCAATTTCCCCTTCAAAATATTTTTTAAAGTTGCAGAAAAAAATTCAAAGACAATATCATCCATGTCACACAAACTTACCAAAAAATTGTGAACAATCACAAGGGGAAGAAGGTAGTCTGCTACATGCCCTGGACTCCAGGAGCCACTCTGACTCTATCCGCTAACAAGCACATGCAGACAAAAAATAACCTGCATCTTGCTGTTAATACAAGGCCATTCACAAACCCCAAAATTATTTAATTAAAACCTATAGCATAGAAGCTGCGAAAATGTGAACATATTTTAAAAATACACTCAAAGCATACTAAAGGGCAGTGTAGGTCCAAACAGTAAAACAACAACAATATAAAAGGATTAACACATTTGTACAAAATTTTCAAAAACACAAGGAAATTAAGGAAATTTATGTTATAAGCAGAGGCCACCAACATCCCAAAAAAAGAGAAAACAGTATCCCTTTAGAAACATTATTACCACCTGGACCTCTACTGCAAAACTCATTGCCAACCAGCAGCAAAAAAATGTATGTAAAAAAAAAGGGAATAAAATAGTGATGCCTCACCTCACTCAAACAACTAAGAGGCAAATTATGAGTCTGGCGGTCTTTGTCCACCAGATTCACTGTGACACAGGGGTGGCGATCCTATGGCCACCCTATTCCAATGCGGCCATTCGGACTGCCACCATTGAGCCGGCTTTACCAGGGAACCGCAGTTACCTGGTGGTTGCACATCTGACAGGATTATCCAATATGCAAGGCGGGACCGCTGTGGTCCACAGAGTATATTATGAGTTTCTCCACCGCCAGCCTTTTCATGGCGGTGAGCTCGCCACGAAAAGGCTGGTGTGGGGATACAAATGGGGCCCTACTTGTCCCTGTGCCCCCACTACCATGGGGATGCATTCAGGGGAGCACAACATGTGCCCCTCTGTTTGCATGTGCCCCAAGATTCAGCACGGCATGGACTTCACGGTCCATGCCGTGCTGCAACTGCTTCTGCGTTCCCATTGCGGTGCCCATTTTCAGGGCACCACTGTAGGAATGGAAAAAGAAAAGCCCACCAGACCTGAGTTGAACTCGTACTCTGGTGGTCGGACCATGCAGAGCTTTGGTGGGGCTATGCCGACGCAAAGCCAGCAAAGCACCACAATTGTTGCAATCAGGCCCTAAGTATTTGCAAAGTGAGCCTTGAATGTGTTATCCTTTCAGATAATTTGCAAGGGATCACAGGCTTGTAGCTCTTCTTGTGGGAGCCTTATTTGTATGTTGTTTAATGTTTTGCCCAGGTTCCCATGGTGACGGGCGACCCCTTATTTGGTTGCTAATTTAAAATTGGGGTATACTGTAAAAACTGTTGAATAAACGTTTTACGTCTACATAATTAAGTAAACACTTTTTATTATGTAACTCCACACACTGATAACATTTTACATGGTGACATATACAATGTACATTTAGAAGCATTTTGAAATGCATTGTAAATATGCATTTCAACATTATGTTGTAATGTAAACATATCCTGAGATCTTCTCAAAAGTGGCAGTATCAGTCCCCTCAAGGCAGGCGGCCAACTCAGATGCTATGAGTGCTGCCACATTCTCCTCCATTGATGTCAATTATTCATGGATGTCAGAACCTCCACCAGTTTTCATTGCAGCCTTCACATTCCTTGAACTTGTAATCATGCCACCTTTTCTTGCATTCTCCATCAGTTCTGCATGTTGATGCTACTGTATTTATTTAATCAACTGCACCTCTCTATAAACTGTCCTTCTTCTATAATGGTAATTTGGAGGAGGCAAACATATAGGGCTGCAAGCGTTCTTCCTGTTCGCAATCGGGCCGATTCGCACAATCGGCCCATTTGCGAACGGGAAAAAGCCTTTTGGGATGTGTCATCCCAAAAGGCATTGGCAAAATAGGGAATCGCAAATTTGCGATTCCTTAAATGAAATGCAAGAAGCGAAAAAAAATTGCGACCTGCCTTTAAGGAATCGCAAATTTCCAACAACTTCAAGTTGGTAGTAATATGCGAATTCCATGAAAAATGCACTTTTTTGTATTTTTCAAGGTGCCATGTGGCGTACAACACATGTGCACACATGCATATTCCAGGGGTGCAACAGGGTGTCCATTTGGCACCCTTGCTCCCTTGAAATTGCATGCGCAATTCACTATTATGGAATCGCAAAATTCAATATTGATACATCTGGCCCCTAGTGTTTTGTCCGGTCAAAAATTCGAATTACATTCTCCTCCTGTGTAAAAATGAGTAAAAATTTAACTTTTATTTTCTGCTACCTCCTCCAGATAACCCACTGTCATGGGTGCTAGCACCTTCCTGGCATGCCATGTTGAAAAAACAGAAATGTTACATGAGATTTGCAAATTTTTTAAACTGAAAATCAATGCAGACATCTTCAATGATGCAACATAGACTTGCAGCACACAAGTAGGATTTGCGTCACGCAAAGATGAGTTGTGTTGGTTGTATGTCATTACAACGCATTCCGTTGCAATGCATGCCTTTACTACGCATGCGTTACAACGCGAATGCGTTACCACGATTAACATTTACCACAAAAATGCATTTACCACGCATATCGGTAAAGGCATTTTCGTGGTAAATGTTCTTTTTTTTTTTTAAATAATACCCCTGTGCAACCCCCGCCCCTTTTTCTTCTAATAAATTCCCCTCCCCTCAACATAAAACATTTTTCCCTGTGCGATTCCCCCTCTCACAAACTCTTAAATTTACCCCTTCGCTACAAGTCCCCCTCATTAATCCCTTAAACTAAATTCCCCCTTACCTCGCTAGGTCCTCTCCTCTGAAAGCTCTTCTGATCTGCTTCGCACGTCGTAAAGAGGAAGCGGAAGTGTCTTTCCGTTTCCTCTAACAACGGTACGACGCTGATTGCCTCCAATCAGGTTTTTTTTTGTGGGGGGAGACCCCCCCAACCCCCCTTTTTTAAATATTACCTTTACCACACATGCCTTTACTACGTATATCGTAGTAAACGTATGCGTGGTAAATGCAATCATGGTAACCACGCATGCGTTGTAATGCATGCGTTGTTACTGTTATGCGTGGAAACGGCCGCGTTGTAGTGGCCGTTTCCCAGTTGTGTTATGATGCACTACGCTTTGATGCATAGCTGTGTGTCGTAGTGCACCACATAGTAAATATGAGACTACCCATGTTGAAAACATTTGTGTAATGCAGCACAGCCCTTTTCTGATGCAACAAAGCACTGTGTCGCTTTTTGTAAATGTGGATCTAGGAGCTTTTAACATTTGTTAGGTTAATGGGCAATGTTTAGGAATGTGGTACATTTTGTGTGCAAGAGACAATTTTTCTCCAATCATTACAGCTGCTGCATGCTTTGTCTTAGCGCCTTCTATTTGGAGAAAGGAGTAACAGTGTGATCCATTGAGATGAAACTCATTGCTTATGCCGATTCTAACTACTTCTGCAGTGAGATATAACTTTGTGGCAGTTTCTGTAAAAAAAAAGCCAAAATTAGCATTAAAGATAAAGTAGTTGTTCCTTCTTTATCAGTCATAACAGCTAATGGGTATTCTGTTATCATGGAAAGTTAGGGAATAATGCCCCACTATTTTGTAGGAAGTGCAGCCATTCCTCTTGATGTGAATGGCCAGATTTGGTTTTACAGTGAGTTTACCTTGGCTTTCCTATTGTGAGAATCACAGTGGCAATAAATGATAAAGAGGTGGGTTTACAAAACATATTTACCTCCTTTCTTAAGTGTTTGTTGTTTGGTGGTGTAGTTTAAAGTTAGGAGTGTATGTTATGATGAGAATATGTTTCTAGACTTGGTGGCATAACAAATAAGAGGATTGCTTGTCAAGGTTACCTTGTGATGAGAAGACATACATGGGAGTGTGTGTTCAGTAGTTGGTAAAGGAGTCTGTTGAATAAGTGTAAAAGCTTCTATTAAGAGCAGCCATTGTGCACTTAAAAGAGAGAAATAGATAAGAGTGGATGGGGACCATAGTGTTTTAGAAGAGGTGCAGAAATTAGTGAATATGGTTGGCATGTGTACTGTTGGCTGTCTGGCTGTCTCTTGTCATCTGTGCATGAGATAGGTTTTTATTATGAGTGGTGAGGTGTTTGTCATGAGGTCAATGGTTTGGATCCTGAAGGGCAATTTGATGGGACTCTCACCAACAGGAGCTTCGAGAAGAACTTTTAGTAGCCAGGATGGACCTTGAGGACAGTGGAAAATGGCTGTATGTTAGTGAGGTGAGAAGGACCATGTTGGGAATCCGGGAGGTCCACGGCTGCTTCCACAAGTGCAGAAGTAGGAGTAGGCTCTGATGGCAAGTACAAATGTTGCTTCCATGCCCATCCAAGTAGGCACTCTGACATTATTGTCACGACCTTGAGATTCAGCTAGGTTGGCACGCAGGTGGATGCGCTCTCGTTATGGATACTCACTGCTGTAACCCACAAGTTCACAAGTTCTAAAAAACTAACTGCTATTTTTAGAGACACATTTTCCCCAACAAGCTGGGTATCACAACCTTGTCTTTTATAGCTTACTGATCTCCTGGCAGTCCTGGTTGCCAAGTTTAAAGAAGGAAATAGGCACAGAAGTGATGCAGCAACAAGTTTATTTCAGCTGATACAGAAGCGTGGTGTCCATGTCACCTGCCATCTTCCAATTGACTTGCGTGGAACATCCACCAAACCATCTAGAACAAGCCCACATAAACATTTCATCCCTGCATATCCCATGCCAGGTTCCTTCATAAGCCCACTCCAGCTTCTTTTTTAATTTGGCGCACAGGCTGACATGCATCTGGAGTTAGCTTTGATTAGACCAGCTGCTAATTGATCTCTGGGTTGGCAGCCATATCCTTGATAAACAAAGAAACAATGTTTCTGAAGAAATTAGGGCCCGATTCACAAAACTAACGTAAGACAAAATCCTAAACTTACTACCATTTTCTTATTCACAGAAGGCACTTACTCATTTCGGTATTCACAGAAGTTAGTAGTCCTAACTTTAGGACTCCTAAATGCCTTCTGTGAATACCGAAAGTCTTAAAATTAGGATTTTTCTCAGTTTAGGAGTCCTAAAGTTAGGACTCCTAACTTTACTACTACTAAACTGAGAAAAATCCTAATTTTAAGGCTTTCGGTAGTCACAGAAGGCATTTAGGAGTCCTAAAGTTAGGAGTCCTGACTTTACTACTACTAAATTGAGAAAAATCCTAATTTTAAGACTTTTGGTACTCACAGAAGGCATTTAGGAGTCCTAAAGTTAGGAGTCCTAACTATACTACTACTAAACTGAGAAAAATCCTAACTTTAAGACTTTTGGTATTCACAGAAGGCATTTAGGAGTCCTAAAGTTAGGACTCCTAACTTATGTGAATACCGAAATGAGTAAGTGCCTTCTGTGAATACCAAAATGGTAGTAAGTTTAGGATTTTGTCTTAAGTTAGTTCTGTGAATCCGGCCCAGAGTTTTCTCCTAATGCGCGGGTGACACTGTTTGCTTCTTTCTGTCCTGTACCACCACGCTGTGAAAGAAAGGTGGGGGCAGTAAATAAAACATGTGACATCACATCAGAAATCCCTCCTTAAAAATAGCAGGCTTACCATCTTCACATTAAGCAGCCCTGCAGTGTTTCTAAAGGCATATCTGGTGCTGGCTCCACCATCAGTCACATGTTACTGCTACTGTCTCTAAAAGAGATGGGAAACTGAGAACTTTGCAAATGCAGCCTCCATCAGGTTTTGATAGATGTCCAATTGACAGATATCCCTAGTGCCTAGTTTTCAAATGAACGAGTGCCAGTGCCCAAAGCTCTGTTCAGAAGCCTGTGGTTGGTGCAACTAAATGTCAGTGCACTGAATACCAAGACTGCTTACTCTTCAGTCCATCTCATGTCTCTTTAATCCACTATCAGACACTCCTTTCCACTGTTTCTCACACTTACAGGTCCCTGTTTTTTCCTTCTGTGACGGTTTTCCATCTTTCTCTTTCGCTGTTTTTTTTTTTTTTGGTGTGTGTTCCCCTTTCTTTCTATCAGTAAATGTCTGATGCAGAAAAATAAGTACCGGTCCCCAAAAATAAGTGCCTGTGGCCCCCACCACCAACCTCTGGCTCAAATTTAAGTACTCTATGTCCCATTATTGTGAGAAAATCAAACCACTTGGTATCTGGAAGGCGGATGAAGAACTTTTATCTGGGCAAAGCTGCTAGAAGTTCAGATGCCATTTTGAAATAATGAAAGGTAATTCATGAGTAGCCATTGAAGAATCTATCCAAGTTCATGAAAGGTAAGGGAGACATTCCATAATTCCCTAATGAAAGGCCTACAGACTCCACCTGGCCTTTCAATTGCAGTACGCTCTGGGCAACAGAAGTTGAGAGACCAGCAGGCTCTCAAAGCTTGTTGGAGAGTCTGGGCACAGGCACTTCATTCATGTGGATGCTTTAGTACATTAATGACGATGATGAAATGTTCCTATATTCAATTTATTTGTGAATGCTGCAGAATAAACATAAAATAAATTTGAAAGTAAAGAAAAGAAAAAAAAATACGAATCGCAGGCTTCCGTTGCACACAAAAGCGTGTGAAAAAAAGCCTAAAAATCACCAACATCCAGGAAGAGTGTACGGGTCTTTACAAAAGTACCTGTTAGCTTAAGAAGGCTGTACACATCCACAAAGATAAACTGATATGTGCCAAGTAACGCAGACCAAATGCATATCCATTCATTTTCAGATCAGAGATGACATACCTTTCCATTACACATTCTGCGACTCTGAAGTCCTTTCAGTAGCCCAAGCTTTGACAGGTGCAGGCTGGAATATGTCCAGAAAAAGGGATGCTATGATTTTAGAAGGTACAACATTAGTCACGAGCACTGGAGTGGTACCTGCTGCCATCATCTCCATCTTTGAAGGAAGGAGTCTCTAAAAGATCACATTTAGAAAAAAGAAAGAAAAAATACAGTTCCCCTTTGTCTGTGGAATCTTTCAATATTTATCCATACCAGGAGGTTTACTGCCATACCAGAGCTGGCTGCAATATATCAAAGAGTCACTTGAGCAGCATATGTGAGGGTAACACTTCATTACTTACTGAGACAACACTTTCCTCATTGGCCCTGTGAAGTGATTTATGCATGCCAGTAACCCATGTAATTGTCCATAGCGTGTAAAACGTGCAAATATAGATAAACAAAAATGTGTGTGGCTGCCTCCTAATTATGAAGCTTTATAATTGTAACTCATGTTTAAGTGCTATAATTCTTAATATAAATATCATAACTTTAGCAAAAACAATAACAACATTTATAATTATTTCACATTATTATTATTGCCACTTTTTGTAAATCAATATTATAAATGAACATCGACTATTTGTATTTTGTATGTATTTGAAATACATTTAGAGTGGCAAGGGCAGTTTAAAATCAGAACTTAAGAAAGGAATTTGAGACTAAACTTGAGTGGCAGTAATCAATCAGCTTAAGCAAAAGAGATACAATTAATATATGGCAATTATAATTCATGGTAATTGAATTGGAAAGGCGATCCTTCTTGTCTGTTTGCATGCCGAAAGACAGTGGAGCACTATAGATGGTCGAAGCCACAGTCTGCATTTGATTGGAGGGGCAGCTAGTTTATCTGGGCGAAAGTGGGTTGTTAAAAAATCCTGGTGTAGAGTTCTTTGAAGAGGTGTGTCTTCAGGTTTTTCTTACATTTTCTGCAGGATAAGTGAGTGAATGAATGGGTGAATGAGTGAGGGAGTGAGTGAGTGAGTGAGTGAGTGAGTGAGTGAGTGAGTGAGTGAGTGAGTGAGTGAGTGAGTGAGTGAGTGAGTGAGTGAGTAGCATGAATACTGTGGTGCACGATATAGCAAAATGTTGGTCATCAGTACATTAAGTTTCAGCAAGGCATTAGTAGAAAATACAAGATTCGAGGTCTTTGTGGAATTTCAATTTCAGTTCTGTGGCTTGAAAGGAGGAGGTTTCAAATGTGTGTCTGCAAAAAATAAATAAACAGGATTCGAAAAGTCATAACTTTTTATCATTGGGTATATGAGGTTGACTCAATGGGGTGCGAGTAAATCCTTGCATGTGTCACAATTGTGATGCAGGCTTTCGTTTGTAATAAGTAATATTTCACTGATTATGAAAATGATGTGCCCTTTTCACACATGCTTACTTTAAAACCAGGTTCCTTTGAAAACTGAAGGCCAAAATGTCCATGTGTTTGATGGGTGACTGAGCAACAGGAAGACTAATGTGTGTTTATTTTTTAACAAGAGACAGGAGAGGAGAGTGTAAGTCTAGTGTAAAAACAGTTTGTATTTTGTAGGCATGAACTAACAAGTGATCCTAACACCACTGATAAGAAGGTGACAAGAAATGTAATTGAGTTAAAGAAGATAACGCTGAAAGCCCATGTTGTCAATGTGTTGATTTTAGTAATTAGTTTTAATAAGAGTAGCCTTAGACATAGAGGGCATAATTCTTGATAACAACTGCTTATTCTTGTAAATGTGTGTGTTTGTACTTATATAGCGCACTTCTACCCAGGGGTCTCGTAGCGCTGTATTCATACCGCTGTGGAACCCTTCCAGGTTTTCCTGTGAGATGTCCACTCCTGGGCACCCCCAAGGTGAAGCCAGGCATCCTAGCGCTGTGGGGGCTGTTGTGGAGATTAAGCAAGCTATTGCCCAGAGTTGCAGAGTGGGACCCATGATTAGAGTAGGCACCGAGGCGAGAATGATCAAGTACGGGGAAATTGAATCCAAGAGCCGCCGAGGCGGGAATTGAACCCTGGTCCCGGGCCAGACCTCTGCAACAGGGTCTGCCGCTCTAACCATTGAGCCACTCTTCGCTTACATTTTTTTCAATTCAGAAACATCCCCACTGCCAGCTACAGCTTTCTAGGCGCACTATTGGAATGTCATGGGACATTTTGATCAGGCTCCTATTCTCCATCTTTGGATATTTATAGCGCATAGCCTTAAGCACTAGGGGATGGGTCTTCCTGTGCAAGTGCAGATTTTAAAAACCTTTCCCTGTGGGGAAAATATATGTCCCTGTGGGGAATTCCTCAATACCCCCCACCGTTTCTGAGGGTGAGCTATCACCTTTCTCAACCTGAAAATGGCGCTACGCAATCTGTTTGCAGGAGGATTTCCTGGCCATTACCAGGGTAGGAGAGGATTAGATTAGGCTTTTTGAAGGTCCACACATATACATGTTTATGGGCATTCACAAAGTTACAAGGCAAACCATATCTTGCAATGCCTTCTTATTGGCCCTTGCTTGGGATTTGCTCACATGTCTTCTCATAGCAGTTGAGAAATCTGCAGTGGTAAATTCATTTCCATCTGTCAAGAATCCTATCGGGAATTCCAGGCAGGCGAAAATTGAAGCATTTTATTACAATAAGTGTGTGCAAACCGGATCCCGCAAGTTTTGACTTCAGTTATTAGGTCTTTAGCCAATCATTTATGACTGAATGAGAAAAGGAGTGTGAGGGTTGGATTTTATTCAGGTCCCCTAAAACCTATCAATGACGAATCAGGACAAACTTTTTTTCTATTTTTTAAAGAAGTAATGCAGGAAGCTTCACTATAGCTGAGATTCTTGCTTTCTGAAATACTGAGCTTGTTTTTATTCAAAATTTAAATTATCATAAACAATGCTCTGGCTGACCCTGACTGATAAGATCTATTGCTGGTTAACAAAAAACTTTTTTTATGCAGGAGAGTGAAATATCATTGGTTGACCATATATTATAAGTCTATGTTTTGAGTCATTCTACATTTTATTCCTTGGCTCTAACTTTGCTTTTTAGCCTTGTTACCTCCGATGTAAACCCAATAACGAGGGAAATGTTTTAGATTTTCCCTTTCTCAGAGTGGCTAAGCCATTATACAACTTGAAGAGCTGATTAATCAATCTGGACTCCTGAATGAAGGCTTCTCCTAGTGTGAGATCAAGGATGTCATGTATGGGAGAAGCATAAATGAAGATAAATGAATAAGTGCACCTGGGCAGGCCCCTGCAGTGAGATGAGCAGAGGAATGCTGTGAACAGATATCTTTGCCCAGTAATTAATCATTTGATTGAGCATGGCACTCTCTGCAAATGACAAATAGAGCTGTTTGACACACCTGTAGGTAAGAATTAAGAATGCTTGATGTTTAATATCTCTTCTTAAGTCTATATAAATTTGACTAACCAATACATAATCCTTTTCAATGTCAGACAAAATGTTCTCTTATTTAAAATGCTTATTTTTAAAATTCTGTATCTCTACCAGCCGCCACCATCCTTCATCACATACATATGGTAAAACAGCCCTCATTTAAACAAGTTATGCTCACATGATTGGCAGGCAACTCCATGTGATCAAGAGCACAATGTTTTAGCTCATGTCAATTCTCTATAGTCCTGGTCCACTTCAATTGAACAAAGTAGACCATGACTCTAGATATGTTTGTTGAAATGAAGGTTACGATATGATTAACAGTTACTGATTGCAAAATCCAATAAAAAGGTTAATCAAAAAAAACAAAAAACTGTTTGTTGAAAGAAATACTGGGCTAAAATACCAAGTTCTCCTTGAGCTGTGGAATCACCTGATAACCTTATGTATATTATACCTTCCTCCCTCATTCATAAATTTATTGCACATCATCGCCTCATTGTGTATCACTCTTCAAGCATTACTTTTACACACCACTATTTTTTGCCCTTTTATTTTTTTATCTTCATATTCACACAGCTCTCACTTCAGCACCACAGGTTTTTTTTTACAGGACCACACAATGGCCCTCATTACATGAATACTGATGGACTGTGTGGAATTTGCTTCTTTCAGATGACTAATATAATATTGCATGGGCTTAGGGGTAATACTAAAAGTAACTTCCAGCACAAAGGTTGGAGTAGATGTTTGACGAGTGTGTCCAGTCATTTTCAGTCCACAGTTCAGTAGACCACTGTAGTCAAAAGTCTCCATTGGGTGAGGTAGGTGTTTGATGCACCCCACATTGTGAGAGGGTTCACGTGGCCTCTTCTGTATAGGTAGATTGGGTCCTCTTCAAACCCGATATATAGAAAGAAACTCTTGGCAAGACCCAATGTGCACCACCCAATTTATGACCAGCTGCTCTTATCTTGAATAGTGTATTGATTGTCATCTCTGCCAACCTGTTACTGAATCAGTATAAAAAGCTCCTCAACCATCTTCCTGCCCATCAGAGGCGATGAGTGCAGCGCTCTCCCCCAGCTGAGGTCACCTACCATCACCATTGACCTTTGTTTGTTGAGATGGTAGCTTTCACCATGTGGTAGCTCCACCTACCATTGGAGTGGACCACCACCACCCCTTACATAACGAGTCCCTACCCCTTGCCTTTTAATGAAAGTATTTCTTTAAATCTGTCTTGTCATTTCAATTCCATGTTACAGTATACTTATATCCCAAACACTTCAATGTCTCATCACAGCTTCTGTAAAATATTGCACAACTCACCATCGCAATGTGACCTATGGCATCATTACACTCCATCAACATGCCCAACACCTAATCACAGCTGTAATTCAAGACCAATGGATCAGCATACACCTAGAGTTCCATGACACCTTCAAACTGTTGCATCACCACACACTCACTATTTCATAAGGTTTGCTGATCAACAGAGCATATTACCTTTGTTTTAGGTTTGCACTCATTGCAGTGTTTAACATTAATGTGATGATTTTTGGAAATCTAAAGTCACACACATTGAGAAAAAGAGAATTGTTGAAACATCTGAAAGGGCATTTGAGAAATGAGATGATTTTGGAAGGAAATTATTTTGAAATAGTTTCTACCAAATTTGACCGTGCACTACAATGCTGTAGTCTCAATTTGAAAGCTGCCTTGTGTATATCAAGGAGCTATGCAAGTTTTATTTTTGTAACTTTAGGAAGGCTGCCATTTTGTAGATGAAGCGCACTCAACCGTGTATATATTTTTTCATACGCTTTTAGGACTGGCAAGAGAGCACTGTACCTATATCACAGTGCTTTTCAACCCAGAGACTTACATCCATCCACAAACCTCTCCTACTCTGTCAATAATTGTATGCAACCATGTATACATCTACCCTCTACCCACTCACATATGAATGTATAAATCCCTCGACCCTTGCATGTATACAAGCCCTTGTTTGTGTTGTTACTGTGTATATGCCCTCCTATCCATGATTTCTGTTAGTACTTGGGGGCTTCCATGTGTGATGTATGAGTGAGCATCATTATAAACATACCACAAAACAAGATACAAATATTACAACAAGAATATACTTAATGTAAGCTTGGTCTTTGTTAATATTTGCTACAATTGGCACTACGTTATTTTGTGTACAAGGAGGCAATGCTTTAAGCTTTGAAGTTTAAGGGGCAGATTTACAAGCCCCTTGCGCCGCTTTTGCGTCACTTTAAACATGGGAAAAGTGACGCAAAATTGGGCCCAGGGGCTTGTAAATCTGCCCCTAAGACTTTAGTAGTGACCCTGTTCAAAGCTTTGTAACAACTGCAGTGTACAGTATCTGTGTGTCCATTGATACTATTAATAGAAGGAGTATCATAGGTCAAGGTGAGCGAAATCTATGTATAGTGAAGCAAGTTTGAGACCCTTGAATCGACAGTTACTCTTAGTACTAGCAATATTTGTCTTAGTATTATCATTGCTAGTCCTTGTGACGATATCAAGAATCAGTTCGGTTTTGTGTGCACCTCTTTATTTAGTTTTTCCGATTTAATACCCTGCCGATTACTTGGCAATACTCCCAATTCACCAATGACCATGAAAAGCAACAGGAACTGCAAGTGGGATGCGAGGGGGCAATGATGGGCGTGTGATGGTTCCCGCAGATGTGTGCTCTTTAAACAGGACTGCGATCAATGCACAGAGCCAAGCAGCTGCCTGCCAATTTGTTCCAGCATCATATTTTCCAGCCATATCTGCAACTCTGCTCTACGTGTCTGAGGTTTCCTATAAAATGTGTCAATCCCAGTATGAAATAATACATTCCCATGAATAATAACATAAAAACTGACGCTCGGAGCTCGTAGGCTTTTTTTTCGTTAATTTCTTAAGTTTCCGCATATGGCAATGTTTATCTTCAAAGTTTTCTTCTTTGGCCCCCAGACAGTTTTGTAGCCAGATGGTCTTGTGTGGCCCAGTTGGAGGATGTTGTGTTGTGTGATACAGTAGCGTTGTTTATTGTTGTAGTGGTTTGGTGGGATTTTTAAAGGCAGATAACCGGGCGGATAGATTTAGTGCAGGTTCGTGATTTGTGCTGGCGTGCACAGCTGGGTCCCCCTCCTCGTTAGACCTGGCTCTCGAGATGCTGTGTTAATTGACCTCACCAAAACAGAAGCAGCGGTCCTTTGTTATCGCGAGGTTTGAGTGTGAGTGGGGACAATGAGCGAGGTGTGCTGCCTTGTCCTTGTGTGTGTGAGGACACTGCTTCAGAGGCACCTTGGAGTCAGGCAGTGGCCAACCAAATGCAAACTGAATTTCACGAGTGCCTCCTGCTCGGGTGTATTTTATTTTGCTGAATTTTCGCATTAGAGGTTATTGCTCGATTGGAACTTTGTCTGGGAATTCAGTAGGCGTTTCATCTTCCTGGGAGGTTCGCCTCGAGAAAGATTGGCTTTAGCAGACACGTAATCAATCCTTGTGTGGGGTGACTAAACCAGTATTACAAGCTCTTTGTACCTCTGTCAGGGAATTCCCTGTTTTGATGTCTAGCCCCTTTTCATGATCCAATGTTTACAAATTCTTTTAACAGGGATTGTAAAATTTAATTTGTTGTGTATGGTAAATAGTAACTGTTTAAACCTCTAAATCTAAATTTATTTGTCGATGTTGCTGGTCTTTGCTGCAAGTGAGGGCCAGACAGGTCACCAGGGTTTTGTACATATGTAAGTATGTAATATATTGCGTACCAGGCGCGTATCCATCACCTCAACAGTCCACAATCACTAGGTCCAGGCACAATATTGTTAGATTATCTTGATGTTGTTTATTCTCTGCATTCTTAATCAAATGATAATTTTACAGCATTGTTCATCTGAGCATCCAGTCGACACGTGCCTCGTCCTAGGACGTTTTCAAAATGCATAAACAAATATCAAAATGAGTGTACCATGTGGAGTGTGCGCAGCGTTCGAGTACCTGAGAAATAGGTCCTCAAGGATTACTAGTATGATATTTCTATCACTCACAATGTTAGTCTTTCATCCTTCTGATGTCGATAAAATGAGTACCATTGAGTTCTGTAACAATCAACATTTAATATTAAGGGCCAAGATACCCTTCGGTTGAACGTTATGAATGCATGAGGTATTTGTGCAGCACAAATCTACCCCAAAGGCCGTGAAGGACTGAAAAGAGTCAAAGGCAATACAGTCTTTCCATAGTTCTTTTACTGCAGATTGCTGTCCAAGCATGAATTCATCATATTTTTTTACCATACATTGTGTTACAAAGGAGCTTGCTGTATTAGATCAAAGATGATTTGAGTTGGTCACTTGATTTGAGAGATCTGACCATGATTTGTTAGGGTTAGAGCTAGTGTTCTCATTGGCTGAAGGGGTCTCCTGATCACTAGGGCTATTGAAGGTCAGGGTTCAGGGCGTCTCAGCCAGGGCATCGAGGCTAAGGGCAGAGAGGACAAGGGCAGTTGCCTGTTTAGGACTGGTCAGGCCCAGGGCCAGAGATGCTGCCATTTTTCCCATTCACCAGCTCCCACGTTAACCCATCCACATCCACAAACATATTAACACACTCACAGCAAATGCACTCCACACATTTACTACAAACAAACCCTACACACATTTCAATATCTCAACACACACTACAAAACTCCACAAACCACACCGTTACACCCTTCTACCCCAACTACCACACAATGGCACCTTCACTCACATACAAAACACCACTCTATCCTATACCACTAACCAATCCACTCATCACCAACAAAATGCAAATACACACCATACATAACTATATCCCATCCAGACAAACACTCCATGCTCATACAAAGCACCAACTCTACCCTCTAATTACTCCTAACAGACCTCTTTCTGTCACCACCAAGCCTCTACTCAAACTTTCATCTTTTCATCCACCAACCCCCTCCTCCTCTTTTTACCAAAAAAACACAACCACAAAACCTTTACACTTCACTCCACCACACATATTACCTATTCCAGCAATCCAAACACAAAAACTCCTAACTCTTGTCCATCTCCTCTCACACAACACATAAACTCTCTTCCAAAACACCCACACCACCCCAATAACCTAGCAGCTTCCACTCGCCAACAATACTTAACACAGAAATATTTCTCAGAAAACAAATGCATCATCATCTCCTCTCACTACTCCTCAAAAATAAAACATGACACACACACCAGCACAACAAAATCGCACACATACACACTACCTCATAATACTTTCCATCACAAATTAGAAACATGTATCCACTCTCACCCTACTGACTACACAAATAACACTCATACTAAACCAACTCCACTGCCAAGCTTTCTCACTTCTCCCACACCTAACACATATACAGCAACTCTCTTTTAAATGCATCTCATCCATTGGACAATTTAGAACCTCATAACATGACCCACATGCCGTACCACCACCCCAACTCATACACCTTCCACCCTCAGCAGATGCAAACAAAATAAACAACATGTCACTCTTCACAACTTCGCATCTCGATATCTACTGCACAACAAGGTTACTCTACAAAAACAACACATCTCACCAACTCACGCTCAACCCCCATCTCCACCACCTACACACACAGACCCACCAAAAGGCCTTCATAGCCTGCTGGATGAGGAATATGATACAGGACAACTACACTATTGCTATCCTCATACAGCTAATACCAGCACTAAGGACACACCAGCTACAAGCCCACAAAACGCAGCTCACTCGTCTCAAAACAAAGTTACACCATTGCCAAAACACATTCTCTAAACTGCCTACTAATAAATGATTGATCACTCTCAAAATATACGCATCACATCTACGACCTTCTCGCTGACACACAACCTGACTTACTCGACATAACTGAATCATGGTTGGGAGATGACATGGATCCAGTGTTGCATGACGCCATTCCTCTAGGCTTCCAAATTATCACACAACATTGTATAGGGAAAAGAGGAGGAGTAGCTGTTGTATTCAAGCAAACATTAAATATCACTAAAGCTGACGATGTCTCCATACAAGGCTGGGAAACCCTCTTCACCAGATGCAACCCTACACCATCTTTGTTCGGTAGCGTCGTACTCCTTACAGATTTCCACCTAGAAATGCAACATTCCCAGACACATTTCTAGACGCAGTTTCATACCTGACCAGTTTCAAACACTCCAACCTATGCATTCTTGATGACCTAAATATTTAATTTGACACACAAAATACGCCCCATCCAAAAACAATCATCACTGGTCCAGACACACTGAACCTACATCAGATCGCCCACAGACCCACACACATCGCTGGACACACCCTAGATGTAATTTTTGCAAATCCAGAAATAGTTACCGCTCAAACAATTATCCAGTCACATGGTCAGACCATCATTTGCTTGCTTTCTAACTTAAAACACCACAAAGCAACACACCTAAAACAACCTACATGTATCCATCTATCGACCATGGAACAAATTCAATTTTGAAAACTTAGAAAAACAATTAACATCCAGGACAGATCTAGACACAATAAATTCCTTTCAAAAACTACATGAGAGGCTACAGGAACCTTTTGATATCCTAATACCAATAAGAATGACACAACAGAACAAAAGAAAACAGCCACCTTGGAGAAATACAGAGATAAAAGAGATAAAATAGAAAATTAGAAAGCTGCAACACACCTGGCTCAAAATAAACACCAATCAAGAAAAACTTCACCTAAAGAAACTTAACAGATAATACAAGTCAGCAAACAAAAAAGCTACGAAAAGATACTTTTGAGACAGAATTCAAAAAGCTAAATGTGCAAATAAAGATTTCTATAAATTTCTCACCAAATTTCGTAAACCAAATTGCCTGGAATGAGCTCATCTCATTACTCAAGAATTCTCAAACCTATCAAGTCATTACACAACCAAAGCAGACAAATTGGACTCCTATTTAAAACAATGAAAACCCAACCGCACTGACCCTTTTCCAGAAACAACCTTCCAAGAGTAGGCTAACCCAGACTCTGCTTTCCTTCCAACAAGTATCATACAATGAATTTATGGACCTAGTCAAAGCAAGCAGGCCTTTTGGCAGCCCTTCTGACCCATGTCCACCACAAACCTTCAAGAAATGTTTCTAACTTCCTTTGCTGCCACCCCAGTAAGCAGAATCATCAACAATTTCACTACAGGGATATTTCCAGAAGATCTCAAAAAAAGTCATACATACGCCCATTATTAAAGAAAACAAACCTAGACCCGCTTAACCCCAAAAACTATTAACCAATTACAAATGCACCTTTCCTGGACAAACTGATAGAAAGAGAAGCATTCTCCCAGATGTCACAATTCATTGAAGATAATTCCATACTTTTAGGCTTCCAAACAGGTTTCTGTCCAGGATGAGGCACAGAATCTACTCTCATTGCCATCTGGGATCACCTTTCGAACACAGTTGGCCGGAAGAGTTTTGCTGCACTACTTCTCTTGGACCTCTCAGCTGCTTTTGACACAGTTGGCCATGACACTCTAACACAAAGACTCTACGAAGCTGGCATGGAGGGGATTGCTCTCAACTGGATCACATCATACTTTCAAAACATAACTAATGTCATCCATACCCCCCTTTCTCATCCAAACTGTACTTCACAAAAGCAGTGGTCCCTCAGGGCTCTATCATCTCACCCATGCTTTTCAACATTTACAGGAAGTCATTACCACCAATGATCAATGAATTTCACATGCTATAACCATGCAGATGACACACAAATACTCCTTAAACTGGAAAGCCCCAAAGACATTGGAAACTAACAAATTTTCAGTTGCCTCAGAGCCATTAATCAGTGGATGAAAATGAGCCATCTCAAATGAAATGCTTCCAAAACAGAAATACTCACAAGTGGCGATTAGAAAAATTATGAACCGCCTGGCCTGACGGTCTGGGAACACAGTCTAAAGTATCTAAGGAAGTAAAAAACCTCTGAATTACCATGGACTCCAAGCTATCAATGAATGCCCAAGTGAATAAACTAGCAAGACCAAGCTTCATTACTATAAAAACTCTACAACACATCTCCCCTCACCTGGAATTTCCACATAAGGTCCAGGCTATTATCTCTCTTGTTGTCTAAACTCGATTTCACCAATAGCCTCTAACACGGATCATCTTTAACAACTATGAAAAGACTATAATGGATTCAGCGCTCTGCTGCCAAACTACTCTTACATTTAAAGCCACAAGCCCACAATTCCCGGGCCTTGAAGGCCCTACATTGGTTATCGATTGCCAGAAGATCCACCTTCAAGCCGCTTTGTATCACCCACAAAGCGCTACTTGGAACACGGTCGCTCTTCATGAGGAAAAAAATCACAAAATACATTCATTAAAGGAACATCCGCTCTAGATTAGTACCTCGCCTCAAAACCCTAGCATGCACATCCTTCTATGTTCAAGCATCTAAACTATGGAACTCCTTACCCCCAAACATAAGATCCACGGATAACTACCTCATCATCAGAAGAGTTTGACTCTTCGCCACATAACCACCATACTCAAACCTACATATACAGCCTATCCCTGTGTATATACACAGTTATTTGGATTATATATGTGTACCTAAATGTGTGTAGTCCTTTGTATAAATGTGTATAATAATCATTTATATAGATATTCGTTAGTTCTGCTTAACATGTACATATTACTTATGATTATTTTATTCTATTTTTAACATGTATATAGGTCACTGAATAAATAAGTATATTTTTTATCATAACTGTTCATCTACAATTGCTTCACTATTGAATACAAATAAATAAATTATAAAAGCAAACAAATTAGCTTAAAGTACAGCAACACTTGAAAGTCTGAATTTGTTAAATACAACTACCTTACTTATACATATATACTAGGCCTGGGCTAAAATTCCGTTCTGCTCGCGGAAATTGCGATAATTTGACATTTTCGCGTTCCGCGGAGAGCGCGAAAATGTAAAAATTTCCGCAATCCGCATTTTACCGGAAATTTTTTGCTAGCTCGCGCTGTAAAATAATACATTCTCGCGTGCGCGCGATCGCCTTACCTGAATCCCTGCGTTCGCCGACAAGTTTTCCCGATCCGGTCGCGTTCTCTACGAGATGTTGGATTGTTGGTAGCTATTTGCGCTGTCTCGCGACAGTTTGCACCCGCAGTAACGTCACACGTCGCGCGATCACGTCTTTCTTCTCGCGATAATGCACCGCGAGACAAGTGAAAACAAGATGGCCGCGCCCGCGAGCAACCGCATGGGTAAGTTGGCGAGCCGTGACCACGCAGAAAATACCACGAACGGGCGGGAATAAACTTCCGCATCTTCGCGATATGTCCGCATGTTTGCGGAGATTTTTAACATTTTCGCGATAATTTGCGAAAGTGAATTTCGCAAATTCCGCCCACCCCTAATATATACCTTCCATGTACCTATGTACCTATGTATCTTTATATTTATTACTTTACTCGTAAATCAGCATCTCTAATGCACTACCCTATATCTCACCCTATACCCTCTCATTATATCCTCTACCGCCACTCTCTGACTCATCCCAAACCTCAATTTACTACTCTTACCAATGCACAACCCTATTTCTCACACTTAACTCCTATCAATAGATCCTCTACCTTCACTCTCTGACTCATCCCAAACCCCATTCTACAACTATGATCCTCAAAATAATCCTTTCTAGACTCTTCCCTCCTCTACCCCTCCTTGCATCATCTCACACCTCTTTTACTATTCAGATCTCCCAAACAAGCCGTTCTAAACCCTTCCCTTTGACTCTTACCCCTACCCTCTACTCATCCCAAACCTTCCCCTGCTGTTACAATCTCCAAATAAACACTTTCTAGACCCTTCCCTCTTCTGTCCCTCAACTATCCTTTTCAATCCAACTAACAGACTCACATGTGCACCGCTCAAATTAATTTCATATTTCCCTATACTAATTTACCTCTAATCCTGTTTGGGTTCCAGAGTAGTGTGCTACTAGCAGAAAAGCGGTTTGACTCCTCATATGGTGTAGTAAGTGCTATATAATTCAATTACAATTACAAATACAATTATGAGGTGCTCCACAGGAAGATGAATGAATGAAATGCCACATCTCCATATACGATATGTCCACCAAACATAGCTACAAAACAATGGAAAAACTGCAAAAAGCTGTGGATAGTAGGAATGAGTAAATATGGAGGAGATGGAGGCATGACATGGGGTGCTATGAACTGAGGGTAAGTCATGGGTGAGATGCTGCTTGGAAAGGAGTGTCTTGAGTTCTGAAGAACAGAAGTGAGGAAGCTTGTTAGAACTGTTTGGAAGGAACTGGGGATAGTTCCAGATCGTAGGAGCCTCACAAGTCAAGGGTTCATGTCTTTTGTTCACATACATATATTTTTCAGTCCCAGGTTGTTGTGAATTTTACATAGGCAACTCAAAGACTTTGATCTGATTTTACAAACTTAGAATACTTGAGTTTTCCACTTTGTAGTCACTGTACCATACTTGATGTGCACTGGTGGAAAAAGTAATGGTTGTTCTTTGAGGGTGAGTGGCATTCAGTCAGGCACCCTGAAACTTTAAATAATTTGGTTAGAGATGTGGCAGATGTCGTTTAGTCTCCTGTTACCAGCCATTATCTTTCTTCTCACTTCTTCTCACTTACCTGACATTGCCACTGAAGTTTGTGGTCATATTGTTCATGGGGTAATTTGGAGACTGTCAGAGGGCTTTGTTCTCCTGAAATATACTATTGTATATCAGGAAATAATATCCTATTTGTAACAAAATGACTAAGGGTCTGATTACGATGTTGGTCGGAAACTAAACCGCCCGACTCCTTGTTGGATTCGGTTCAGACCGACTCGCCATCGGCGGTTCCGCCTGACCGATTATGATGCTTCCAAACACTGTTCGGAAGGACTCCCATTCATTTCAATGGGAGCCTGTGTTTTGTCGACCGACAACACAGGCTTCTATGCGGAAAATGGGTTTCTGTGGAAAACCTTGCACCCTGTCGTGGGCCCCCCATGGTGCCTGATACACTGTGCATGGTTTTACAGGGTGGTCCCTTGGACTCAGGATGAAGGAGGGCCTGTTAGGGGCCCCCAAATTCAGTTTCCAACAGCCTTTTCGTGTTGGACAGACCGAGTCGGAAAGGCTGTCAGAATCCGACATCGTAATCGGTTGGTCAGAAACGGCATTCGTAGAGCTGTAAGAATCTTCTCCGACTGACTTGGATTCTCCAAGTGCAAGGTGGAATCAATCCGGAATGACCGAACATTTTCCCTTTCGACCGCAAGAATCGTAATCGGTCAGTCAGAAGGGTTCCGACACGGTCTAGGAGAATCTGACTGTCGGTCGGAGGCTTTCCGACCAACATCGTAATCAGGCCCTAAGTGTCTGGGGTAGTTGGGAAGTCTAAAGACTTTAACATCCCGCTAGTGCAACGATTTGCATCTCCCTCTTCTCACACAATTAAGAATTTTAAACTTCCTGGAAAACAAATGGAAGAAAGAGGCGCAAGGGTTGTATACATGTAACGTTAACAATACCTTGCCAGAAGGACCTTCCTGATGCAAACCAAAGACTCCTTAAAGTAAAGATCATTGATACGGAGGAACAGAAGGCAAATTACAGGAGGTATGTTAACAACTAACATAGGAGTCTGTAGAAATCAAAAGTTTCCTAAGGTTTACAGACAAGTTTACATCGCGATGAGAAACTACCAGTTCGCTTTGAGAAAGCTGCCGCTCGAGTAAAAATCTACTCGAGCAGCAGAAATCTACAGCTCGCACTGTGCAAGATGCCATTTTCAATGATTGCACAGTGCCGGTTGCTTGTCTGCACTGTGCAATCATTGAAAACGACATCTGGCACAGTGCGAACAAGGTACTACGCAGTTCGCGAAGTGCTACGCGTAGCTCGCGTAGTGCGAACTGCACTTTGCGTAGCTTCGCGAAGTGCTACTTCGCGAACTACGCCCAGGGTTAATAGAAACACCAACTAGGCCCCCGTCCACAATGTGCACAAAGGGGCCCCCCTCGCTATCACCAATATCACAACCTACCCATGCACATGTGCTGAATCCAGCAGAGCAGCGGCTCTGTGAGTCACAATGACTATGCAAGTGACACTGCATGTCCGATAGCATGGCAGCAGCCAAAAAACATGACATGGCCCACAAATCGACATGGAGGTGGACCAGTGTGGATCACATCCGTAAAGGAGCGGGTCACACCCTTACATATCCACGTGCACCCACAACCCATGCAGTACAATACACGCAGCAGACGAACAATGCACCAGGCCACAAAATCTGTCCGAGAGCACATATGACCCAAGTCAAAAACAATTCAGCCCCCGAAAATCACACAATTCAAAGGCACCCCGCCTCAAAGGGCAAAGGGCACACAAAATCAGAGCTGCAGAGGCAACTCCCCCATAATGCAGCACACAAACATAGCAATCACAAAACATCAGCAATGATGGCAATGGGGTACAAAGTGCACCACCAACACCACAGGACAGAGCTCACAACAGGTTCCGCTTGTGCGTGTTAACTGTCCACTCACATCTGGCATTGCCTGCCACAGTGTGATGATAATGTACGGGTACTACCATACATCCGTTATGTAGTCGAAAACCACACTGACTGCCATCAAATAGCCAGCTCCACCAAAACAGTCACAATGTACATCGGCATGCAGTCTGAATGTAAACAACTGCAAATCTTCAACATACATGTGAAACTCTGTTAATCTGCATCTCCCCTTTACATTGCAGAGGGACAAATAACACCTCCTGCAGAGCACACCACACTTCTCATCATCGATGATGAAGAGGACAACCTGAACATATGTCAAGACAACGGATAATGGACAGCCTCCACACCCCATCCCCAGTAGCAGGGCAGGCCAGCTGCCTCGAGGTGACCCCACCACCTGCACAGACCACACAACAGGAAACACACACCACCACGGCTGTCTCCCAGGACCCCCCGACCAAAACATGGAATTTCAACAGCATGTGTGGGATTGCCAGGTGGAGTTGGCTGATCTGCTGTGGGTGGGTTTTGAGCTCGTGGCAGCCAAACTTGATGCCATACGTGGGTGTCTGAGTCCCATCAGGGACCACATACAGTCCCTATCGGACAACCCCTGTACGCACCATGCTCCACCACAGACCTTGGCTGACCTCGCTGGGGCCATTAATTGGATACAAGAACTGTCTGGTCAGACAGGCTCCAGCGATGACAGCACAGAGTTGGCACAGATGCGGAGGTCAATGTAGAGCATGGAGCAGATGTAGGCTGGAAGAATGGCTGCCATGGCTGGACACCAGCGAGTAGTAGCTGGGAACTTCAATGCCCTACAGTTCATCATCTTGGTATTGCTGCCACTGAGCCTGTCCCAGATGACTGCAGCTGGAACATCGACACACACAGCTCCGACCCCTGATGTGTCAGTGGCACACAGTGATGCAGCCCCATCACCTTCGCAGTCTGATGTATCAGTGGCACACAGGGATGCAGCCATTACCCCACCACACACAGTGAACACACCGGACACAGAACTCGTATCAGGGGAGTAAGATGGGGATGGTAATTACTGTGTGAGGAAGGAGGCAGTAGCATCCATCACTGCCATATGGTCTGACCCTGCTTGGTTCTGACCTATGCATCATGTCCTGGAACAATACCTCCCACTGACCCTGGAACACTCTGCGACATACACCCGGAACCCGACACGGACTGCCATATCTTCACTACTGGACAATTACACAGCAATCCGGCTGCAGACTGCACTCCCCCTCTTCCAAATCACTTTTTAATCCTCAAAGGACTCTGGTTGGCCGACCACTGGGCTTCCATGTAATGTGGGCTTGGGTGGCAATGTACAGTTCAAGCTCCATCAATTACCTGAATGTGAATAAAACATTCTAAATCACACAGATGTGTCATGACTATGTTCACTCACGTATGGAAGTATGGCTGGATGTAGGGACAATGATTGCACATGAAGGTACACCCTGGTAACTGACATCTATGCTCATGTGTATCCCTGAGACACATGGCCAATTGGATTACTGTGAAGGTGAGTACTAGCTGTAGGCGCACATCCATGTATTGAATAGGGCTGTGTGTAGGAATGACCAAATCGGTAGCAGGCCAGAAGTGGTGTCCTACATCACATGTGACAACCAAACTTCACGTCGCATACCTACCCACACACATCTGTGTGGACATCTCCTGTTACAATTCATAACATTGCTCCACATGGTCTGAGTTTGGACACCATACTCACATTGCTGAAGTCACGTAAGTGCACAGGTCGGCCAGTAACTATCCCAAAACAGTGTCTGGCTCACAGAGGTGGAGCTTGTAAAAGGGAGCCACCCCCATTGTACATGTGTCAGTCAGTTCCTCCCTGTGTAGGGACGATGCTCATTGTGGCACACGACAATCTAATCAACACTCATCATTGGTAGACACCAGTGTAGTTGCATAGACTTTATTGGCATGTGTGTGTCAGTACGGACAAGGCAACGGCCACAACAGGCAGGGACATGCTTAAGACACTTACTCGCAGCATGGGAACATGTCGAGGTTCAGAAAATGGTGAGGCAAAAATGGATGGCAACGGTCTCAGCCCACCTTGCTGTACTGGACGAGTCATGTGTTGTTTGGCGCCTGCCCATTGCCCCGTGTGAGAGGGCAAAACGCACTGACCATGGGATCTGCATAGTGCTCTGCCACCGGAGTGCGACAATTGTCTGCTCTGCTGACAGTGATCAGGTGAAAGGATCCGGCAGGTTCACATGTCGTGCTACATTGCCATGTGTGTACTCTCCCCCAAGCAGTGTGTCCGAATTGGTAATGTTGCCAAACGACGCTGTGTTGCTCCGACCATGGACCTGCATCACCTTGCACATGCGTAATTCCACGCACATGCATCCAGAGTCCTGACGAAGGCAGACATGTTCTCTGTTGTGGAGGGATATGTGAGCATTCCCCATGATGCAACAAGTTGTTGGGACCTGTGCTGTGGGTGACAATCCAATGTGGCTGCAGGAACATAGTTACTCGTCCATGAATGCCCATGCAGCTTCATGTGCAATGTGTTCCAATAGTACGTCGTTGTCGTGTTCATGGAACACCAGGGTGAGCCAATCCATTAACTGGTCCAGGCAGGTGTGCTCGGCCCACGCCGTTTCACCAATCCGCAACACAGCCCAATAGGGGAGCGCCTCGATGTGGCCACTGCACACGAGGAATTGTGCAATCTCCCATGCACAACTGCCAATACATACGCAGTATGTAAAGGCATTCCATGCATGGCTGTCTCGGTTACACTCCTGTTCGTGATCCAACAGGGGGTGCACACACAAGTCTAGTCCAATTCATCTATGGTTGTGTTGGATAGGCTGACATCCATGAGACACTCAAATGTGCATGTTCGGCAGTGCAACCAGGGCTGGAAGCAGGTGACGTAGGCAAGGCGGAAGCTCAGCCGGTAACTGATCCACAGCACTGCCAGTGGCAGTGCACCCAGTAAATGCAGCATACGTGCACTGTACTGTTCCACGTGACGGGGGTTGTGCATGTTCCGGGATGGCCTGTCATTGCGTTGGTGCATCTTGTAGAACCGGCACTCTTCTGAACTGCAACAGTTGTGTGGAGGATATGCCACAGCTCTGAGCAATGATTTGAATGTGTATGCAACGTAGGGGAGAATGGGTTGCTGTTTCCATGAGTGTCAAGGGCATCCCATGCGGGGGTACCTCAGGCAGGGGGTTCTGTGTTTGGGGTGTGGATAAGTTGGATAGTTTATTTGCGCAATGCGTGGTGTGGGAGTTGTCCTCATCTACCATGGCATCTCTCTCAGGGTGTTCCAGCCGCGTTCAGGATCAAGGTCAGAGGTGCAGGTGCCCTCCCGCCTTCTGCATTGGAACAAAGGAGCTTTCATCCCTAATGTTTGTCTGACTACTACTTGCGTTTTCGGAATGTGATGTGGCTTTGGCGCTGAGATTGAGACAAGGACTTGGGCTCATGGTGTACCGATGGCGATACACACACACATGTTGGCATGTGGAGCCAGGTGCCCGAGAGGCCTTGCACTGCTTGTGCAATCTCACTCCATCTCTCTTCCTCGCTCTCTCCCTCCCTCTCTCCCTCTCTTTCCTTTGTTGGGCACATGGCAGACCTTCTTCTCTTGGATTTTGTCTTCCAGGCTGTATCCTACAGATTGTCCTTTGAGATCCCGCTAGGACTCATCCGAATGGTTGTTTTGGCTTTTGTTTGAATGGTGTTTTGTGTTGGTGATTGCATTCCTGTATGACTGATTCTCCATTTTCTAGCCACGCATGTATGTTGATTTTCCTTCTTGTGCGACATCAGGCAAAATATTTTGTTTTGGGATTCGTAGTGTTGGTGTGCTGTTTCTTTGTCCGGGGTTGGGGAAGGCCCAGGGTGCGGTTGCGGGCTGGCTGTGGTGTCGGTGGGTGTTGTGGCCCTCTTGGGTGTCTGTGCTGCATGGGCAGTTGCTCGGGGGCATCTGTTGTTCTTCATGTGTGGCTATGGGCTGTGCTCCCTTGTCTGGTGCAGGCTATAGACCGACTTTGCACCAGGTCAGAGCAGATGTTAGTTTCCTGTTGCTAACGTGCCTTATCGCATGTTTTGTGTTCTTATCGCAGAGCTGGCTGATAGTTGAGAATGTTGCGGAGTGATGTTGTCACTGCTTTTTGCTTGGGAACGCCTACTCTGCATCTCATTAGTGATAGTTGTCGGTGTCCGTGGTGATGTTTGTTGCGGATGCTAACGCCGGAAAAGTGATGCTGTAGGCTGTTTGCACCGGCTTGTGAATGGGGCGGTAAATTTATCACGACTTTGGCTGTGCTAAAGTGCCATTAACTCAGAGACAGCTCCTTGAGAATATGGCCCATGGTGCAAGGATCAGATAGCACCCTCAAAATTCCTTCTTGAACTAGCTGCATGGAAGCACCTTCACAAATATTACCACCAAACCTAAACTGGCTTCAGAAAAGGGTATCTTTGTTGAAAGTTAGATGCCATTGAAGTGTTCTTTTGATGGTTGGTGGTTCTGCAAGAGGAGGAGAAGGAGACAGTGGTGACCCCTTTCTCCACTACTTACCTGGAGGAACCCAGAGGGCATCCCCAATGCCACAGCCACTGCAGGCAGCTGAGACGACTGGCCACCTGAGACTGGAAATTTTAAAGAGGATTTTAATTATGGAGGCGATGAGCCTGTTGCAGGTGGAGTGGGTGGAAACACTCGGGGAAGGGTTAGATTACATTTAGTGCTTTTTTTAAGGTTTAGGGAGGGGGTGGAACTGTTGCGGTGGGAACAATTGAGAAAGGGGTAGATTAGATTTGCCGTTTTTTAAGGTTTAAAGAGGGGTGGGTCTGTTGTAGGTAGAGTTGGATGGATTAATTTTTATATAAAATAAAATCCTTTTCTTTAAATTTCTTTATTTTGTTATTATTATTAATTTTGTTTTTTTATTCTTTACTGTAACATCAAAATAATTAATAAAAGGATGCCCCACCTACCTCCCAATCGAGGCTGAGTTCCAAACCTCCGCCATGACACAGAAATTGTCTTATTGCCTACCCTTATTGTCTTTTTTCTAGTATATACTTGACTTGAGCTCCCTTACCAGGCTAATTCCAGTATGGGCCTCCAGTCCATCTTCTAGCAATTAGTGTTGGAAAATTGATGATGCATAACCTTTGCTTCCCCTTTTCATGACTCACCCAACCTCTCATCAGTAATAAATAATATCTGTGCACTGTCCTAGCCTCTGCACCTAGTCACCACTCACCAGTAAGAAGCACTACGTGAAACAATCCATGGAATATAGATCTGACATAATCTCATCACAATATGCATACTGCAGAGTCCAACCGTAGACCCAACTGCTTCCTCTTTCTAGTTCTTACCTAAGTAGAAATGTATTGTCTGTCACCTTCACTAATAACTGTTCATCTTTTTGTTGATGCAGGGGTTTTGCCAACGAGACTAACTGCTCTTGGCCCTCACAGGCCCAAACAGGGAAGACTTCACAGGATAAACAGGGTTCTTCTTATTCCAAATGGAGCAGGGGGACCAGCACAGGGTAAGACTGATTTACTAAAGTAATCATAATGAACATTCAAGAGTAGGAAACTTCGGACGAATCCTTAGGTGTATAGGGCCTCATTTATGAGACTCCTTGTGAACGTCCCTTTTTGTGAAGTTCCCTGGCACAGAAGTCTGCGTGATATTTATCAGGCAGCATTAAGCCACTTTTTTGGCTTAATGCCGCCTGATAAATATCAGTACCTTTACCACAGTGTTCTGCGTTAAAGGGGCATGTAATAGGTATTTCTGGGGGCATTCCCAGCAACATCCATGGCCTTTTGACACTGCCTCAGATTTACGAGAAATCGTAAATCTGAGGCAGTGCCAAAAGCTTATGCCCCCCCAGGGGAGGCGTAAGGGAGGCGCAACGAGGAGAAATATCTTTATTTCTCTTCGTTTTTCCTTTTTCTATGTGCAGCACACATAGAAAGAGGAAAAGCCTCTTGTGATTATTTTTGTACAGAAAGATTTCCCTTCCTGTATAAAAATAATCATCCCCGCAACCATGGCGCAAAGGTGCCTACGTTGGCGCACGGCAGCCAATTGTGCACTGGCACAGGAGAAAAGGACAGGAATGTGCCGTATCTTATAGATATGGCGCATTACTGCACTTTTCTTTTGCTGTAGGGAAGAGCAGCAGCTGCAGCACTGCTCTACGGCAAAACCTCATAAATGAGGCCCATAGATTCTCTGTGGTATGTAGACTTTGGGGGGATCAGGAAACACTACTTAGCCTTGCCCTAGCATTGTTATCAGTAATTGCCTGTACCTTGTCCTCCCTGTCCTTTCAGGGTAAATGGGATGGTGTAGGCTAATTTGCAATTGTATTTTGTAATCTCCTCCTATAATGCTTTAGTGTTGCTTACACCACATCCTTCCACCACTGCAAGTGTGAGATGTGGTGATGATGGAAAATAGACAACAGCACAACAGATCTCACAACTTTCTAGAAGAGGATTAGGGTCAATGATTGTATAGCAATTGAAATTAAGGAAAATGTTATACAAAGACAAACTCAGCATTTAGCAACTCCTTGAGCATGGCACATCTGTCAAGGAAGGACAATGAAATGTAACTTACATACTCAAACAGTCTTCAGCAGCCAACATATTTCCAAGTTAGAGAAAGTTATCTAGTACTGAATACAAAATGGTGATGAGAATGCACACAGTTCAAAAACAATTATAATGAAAGTTAAGGATAATTATGCTGCACAGAAATTCTGTAAATGCATTATTCTGGTGTTGTCCATTTTAAGACAGGGGTGTACCACAGATCGGGAGTGTCATGGAGTAGTGTAGTGTGGCTCACTGGTTAGAGGCGGCAGACCCGGAAGCAGAGGATGGCCCGGGACCAGGGTTCAATTCCCGACGCGGCAGGGTCGTGGACCAGGGCCAGCGGACTCGATAATTCTCGCCTCGGTGCCCACTCTAACCAGGGATCACACTCGGCAACTCTGGGCATTAGCTTGCCTCATCTCCACAACGGCCCCCCACATTCGCTGGGGATGCCTGGTTTCACCTTGGAGATACCCAGGAGGGACCATCTCACAGTGATAGCCAGGACGGGTTCCCCAGCGGTCTACAGCGCCACGACGCCTCGGCAGCAGTGCGCTTTACAAAAAACACATACATACATACATACATACATACATACATACATACATGGAGGTTTCTTGCAAAAGAGAAGGTACGTAGAGTGAGAAAGGAAAACGAGAATATTTGAGAGTTAAGGCAAACATGGTGCCTGAGAAGTCAGAGAACCAGAAGCTGATGTACAATTTACTAAGGGCCAACCTTGTAACAATGATCTCAGAGAAAAAGCAAGCTAATTAATTGTATCTACCCTGAATGATTGATGACCTAAGCAATAACAATATTATAGCTTTGACCATCATGTCCACATCCAGTAAGGATTTGTCTCTCAAGCCACTAGTCTACATTATTCTAAACAAATCACCTCTTTCCAGTCACAAAGGCAGGCCTCTCTGATACTTTTCCCTTGTAGAAATAGCTGCGAATTATTCCTTCTCCCAGATGTGGCTGACAAGACTTGAAATGTTATTTATTTCTTCCAAAAATACACAGACTTTTTAACCAGAAAAATACATTTGGCATCTTAGTCTAGTATAGATAAACTGAGACGTTTCAGAAGAACCAAGAGATGCTGTAGTGCAACTAACAAAATACCAATCAAGTAAACTCAAAGTAACAGGTAGGACATTCTGAATGATCACTCAATCATGAAATATCAAGTTTACCGAAGTCCCTCCCATGAATCATCATTCGGCATTCATTGATGCAAGTTGCTTGTTCCAGATTCAAGTGTGGTATCTATTTACCTAGCAATGTGTCTCTTTTCCCATGGAAGCAAACAAGTGTCATACATAAGCAGTGCAAATTGAGGTATTTATGCTAGCTTTAGATATCATTGTTCGTTGCAATTCCTATGATTATCTCTTTGGTTGAATTGGGTATTTCTTTGGCACTTCTCACCATTCTTTTCACCAGGATAAAATGAGTGTGTCTCTCTAGATTGTCAATCTGTGCTGCACATATTCATCCATATAAGTTAATTTATATTAGTTCCACACATGAAAAGAAACAAAACTAATATATTTTTTAATTTTTGATTTAAACAGACATTTCTGTTGTGTTAATATTGTTTCTTTTTTAAACCTGGAAAGTAGAGTTCATTTTCAAATTCAGGGAGGGTGTCTGGAAGGTGATCACAGGCTAAATTAGTAGTGTCTGAGATGTTGTCCTCACCCAGAGTTGTGTCATGTGGAGACCTATAATATTAAGGTATGAAATGTTTATTCCTTTGAATCATCAGTCTCTCCACGCTTTGGGGAGAGAGAGCGGTCTTTCTAACCGTGACAATTGCCACCAACTCCCAGGATACAATGACAATAGGGCACGTACGATACATTGTTGCTAAGTTCTGCCAACTGTTCCTTTTTTCCATGCCAATAGGTAACCGGCTCTTGATTAAGTACACTTCTGTTAGGTCATCTAAAGTACTCTTGTACCATCTTCTCCATTGTAATATGTGTGGTCATTGGCTGTTTCTTGTCTGCTCTGCTTATGTCTGTCAAGTCAGGCTCCCTGCTTGATCCAGCCTCGCCCTCAATCCTGGAACGAAGAGTGAAAGCTGTGTTGTCTTTAGTCCATGAGTTACTCAATAATTCCCTGGTAGTGGACTAGCTTCCGGAGAAGTGGAAGCATGCAATGGTAGTCTATTTGTCAATGCCTAGTCTTCGATGCATGGATAGAGAAAGGCATCTCACACCCAGCTCAGATAGAGGAAGAAGGCCAACCCAGCATGTTTGATACATTGAAAGATAGACACAAACTCCCGGCAATGGAGTTATACAATTTCCTAAAAATCAAAACAGCCCTAACAAAAGCCAAACTCTCGCCAGCCATCCCGTCAATCATGCAGTATATGACAAAAATCAATAGAATAGGTCATCAAGTATCACACCTCTACAAACTACTCTGCCCAAACTCCACCAAACTTAACGACAAAACATCTAACTACTGGGGAAAAGAAACCAATATCCCACTCAATGAGCAGGAGCTAGCTTTCCTCTGGGCCTCCCCTTCACGTAACAAAATTACGCCAACACTATCACAAACAAAATTCTGGCTACTCCACAAGACCTTCTAGACCCCGCTCAGTTAGCCTCGTTAGGCCTCAGAGAGAACGACCTGTGCTGGAACTGCAGCAGTGAAAAGGGGGATCTAGCACACCTCATCTTCTACTGCCCAAAATTCAAAAAGTTCTGGGAGGAAATCTTTGACTTCATAAAAAGGGCGCTGGGGTGTACACTAAGTCCAGAATTCTCCTCCCTCACCACCGCATTCATAACCGCACGACTCCCTGCAAAGCAGGACAGGAACCTTCTAGACCTCCTATTGACCGCGGCAGTTAAATTGGTCCTGTCCAACTGGAAGGATACTGCTAGAACATCATATAAATGCTGGTTTAACTGGGTGACATACCTCAGAGGCGCAGATAGCACTTCCCTGCAAAACTCACCCTGGAGACCAGCTACTAGAGGGATGTGGAACTTGCCAGACATGCTCCTGGACTCCTACGAACCCCCGTGAGTCCATTGGGGACCCCCCGGGGGGAGATCGGCCCCCACACAGAGATACACAGTGATACAAACCCAGACTAGGCTCATAACGAGTGAACACTTCTTGTACCCTACCTCTACTCTTTCTCTCCTTTCTTCCCTCTTCTTGCTATTCTGTCTCTAATTTTTCCAGCTAGTCAACGCAGGGGGGACCAGCTGGACGTGTACAAAACAGTAAAAAATAATAAAATTACTTTGAAATAAAAAAAAAACATTTGTTGAATCCTACCAATCTGGAGAACAACTGATCAGTTTCTCTGCTTCCTCTACTGGCAAAAGTCACTAAGAAGCATGTAAACCGACAGCTTTCTCAGTTTATCGAGACTCACAACTAACATCACAAGACAAAGTTGGCATTTTGCCCATCCTATAGTATGGAGTCAGTCCTGTTATTGGCCTCAGAATCCGTCCGTCAAATCATAGATGCAGCGGATACTGCAGCTCTCTTGATGTTAGATCTCAGTATGGCGCTCAACACCATATTGCACAATCGGCTCATTGCGCGTTTGTGGAGGTGCAGTGTAAGCCACATGACACTTCAATGGATTGCCTCCTTTCTACAGGAATGCACCTTCCAGATATTTGTCAAAAGCCACATCACTCAAAAGTGTTCAATCTGCAGCAGTGAGTATGTATGGGTTCCTCCTTGAGTACAACCTTATTCAATATATATATATATTACCCCTGGCAAAGATCATTGAACTGCATAGGTTCTCAGTAATCATCTATGCTGATGATGCTCAATTAATTATCACACTCTCCCAGGATACAACATCCACAGCTATTTCTCTAAGATCATGCCTGGAGGAGGTCGCCAGGTGGATGGAGCAAAATTGTCTAACGTTGAATGCAGGGAAGACAGAGGTTTTGTTCTTGGGCAAACAACCCATTATCTGGTCAACCTTTTGATGGCCTGGGACTCTTGGACCTCTACCCAGCTCTAAGTCCAAGGTTAAAAATGTGGGCATTTGGTTTGACCAGAAGCTATCCTTTGAAATCAGATCACAGCATTGACTGGGAAGTGTTTTGGAATCCTTAAGACCATGAAAAAAATCCTGGATTTGCTCCCATAAACTGAGAGGAAGGAAGTGGTCCCGGCACTGATTATTTCAAGGATGGACTATTGTAATGTGTTGTACCTGAGGGTGTCACAGTCCCGTATGATGCGACTTCAACGTGTACAGAATGCAACAGCGCGTTTGCTACTCAATCTCCCAAAATATGTCTCCTTGGGACCCTCACTGGGGAAGTTACACTGACTTCCTGTGAAGCAGAGAGTCTCGTTCAAGGCAATGTGCTCTTGCTACAAAGCCCTGAGAAACACTGGACCTCTGTACATACAGCCTTTCATTAAACCCTACACTCCTCGAGGGATCTTAGATCCTCGGGGAGTAGTATGGTCTGCATTCGAAAAGTGAGAAGAATGCGCCTTGGTGGCAGATCCTTCACTTTCTAACATCGAATCTGTGAAACTCAGTGCCTCTTTCTATCTGACAGGCCCCCTTAGAACTTCTTTTGAGAAAAAAACAAAAATCTGGTTTGTTTAGTTTAGATATTCTGAGTCTGTCACCTTTTGTGAGTGTGTAACTTGGGTTAGCTGAGCTGGGACAGGAGCGCTGTGACACTTCTTCGAAGTAATTATGAGCTTTTAAGTTGCATCATTATTATTATTATTATTATTATTGTGCTGCCTGTGGCTGTGTGTTTGACTTATGTCCTGGAAAATTTATAAAACAACCCATTACAGATATTGGAAGTAAAAGAGATGGTGTTGGTGCTGTAGGTTTAGTAGGACTTGGCTGTGTTGCTGCAGCAGCAATTTGCTTCTGGACTCAGAGCCACTGCAATGCTCTCCAGAGCTTAAAGCCAGCACTTCAGTTCTGCTATGCTCTTGAAGTTGTAATCTTTCATCTTCTAGGTTCGAACTTTCTTGAAAATACTAATCTTGTAAATGGAGACAACTATAGTAAAAATAATGAAACTGGGTAGGTCTCTTTTTTGTACCATGGATTCAGTATTGTAAGATAGATCCACTCTTCGGGGGACTCACTCTCTTTTCAGCCCCTGACTTGTGTTCACAAGCAGGATTTAGCCTTTGACCAAGGCAGCTACTTCTTCATTGACATTTGTGTTTGTTTCTCCTTCTGCAAATGGTGCTGTGGCACGTGCAAAAGTCAGATGACCTGGCTCCTGATACAATCCTGCTGGTTGACTTTCTGTGTCAAAATCTCATCCTCCATTGTCATGGCTTTGACATTTGCATACCCTCTGCCTGGTAGTACATAGTAAATACATAGACTCATGGACTGTACTGTTCAACATGGTTTACAGCATGTAGAATGTGGCATTCTAATGGTTTGAGACACCTTGTATGAGGGCTCTTACAAGAATTCTAGTAGCATGCTCAATGATCTGCAGCTATTCTGGGATTTTAAGGAATGACTGAAATGAGTGCAAATCCTACGACAGATGACCAGTATGTTGTTGACTACTTCATTTTTAGGAAATCTTGGATAATTAGGTAAATACAATGAGCTAAACATAGGACTCTGAAGTATCCTTCATTAGTCATGGCTTTGACAATATTACTGCCAATGTCTGTGGCAATGAATCTAATGCTGAGACTGCTAAGTTGAAGCCATTCATTGAATTTGGTATGACAGTCTTCGAGGATGTTGGCAGCTGTATGGGATTTCTCCATGGAGAAAATTGCATGCTGACAAATGCCTTGAAAAGCTTTGGCAGTGGCGAGGTCTGTGGCTAGCCTTTGCTGAACCCTGTTGAAGGAGAGTCGATGTGGAATGATGTACATGTAGTCCAGTATTCAAGAAAAATGGGCAACCCAGTCCCCATGGGACCTGGGTAGGACAACTGATAAAGACACAAGCAGTCCCTAAGTGGAAAGTGTAGCATTTGACTTCCACGGCAATCAATATGAAACCTACATTAGCTAGGCTTAAACAGTGATTTATACACAATTTTTATTTCTTAATTTTAGAAACATATCTCAAATTTTAACCTAAGCAAACTTTTTTCAAGAACAAGGTGCTCCTTATAATGTGGTTGCACAGTGCAAGTGGCCAATAGAATAAAAGAATCATGTATCAATCGATTGTGTGAACATTGAATCAATGCAGAATAATAATAGTATGCATAATGTATTGACATACCAGAAAATGGTGGCAAAGAATCGCACACTTGAAGGTGTATGTGCTGGTCTTAGTTAAATACCAAAATGGCTTGCTTTTGGATTGGCAAGCTGAAAGAAAGCACATCCCAGTCAGGACCTTATATAATATAGGCAATATAGGTGGTCTGGTTATGGATTATATAGACTCACTCTTTGGTGTAAGTAACATACACTGTCCACAGATCCTTGAGGATATGATTGGAATGTCATTGGTTGCTAAAGACTACCTTGACACACACCGGGACTTTGAGGGGAAGTGGATTCCCACTCAGGAACAAGCTCAATCATGAAGCATGCCACTAACTAGAGGTGAGAGGTTCAACATCTTTTTTCACTGTTACATTTGCATCTCTGTAGCTATGCCAAACACTGCACTCAAAAAAGAATACGCAGTCGGCCCCTACCTTAAATAGAGTGAGTGGGGGCAGTACTAGCTGGTCTAGGTATTAACATTCTTAGGGAGAATACACTACTACACTTGGCTCTTAGATAGACTATATAACACCTCTACACTTGGAGCCATCAATGCATGGAGGAGTAGGTGCATGTGTTTGTGCATGCACTTGCTTGTGTGGGCTCTGATGAGTCCGAGCCTTAAAGGGACCATGCAGCAATATTTGATGATGGCACATAACCCATCACAAAATGTGCACAAAGTCAATCAAATGACAGGTCAGCCAAATCTGAAAACTTAGGGCTGGGAAAGGTAGTAACTGAAGGGCTAAAGAAAGACATTCAGTGAGGTATAGAGTACTCGTCTGTTCCAGGTGATATTTGTCTGGAGGCCTCAAGATAGTTGAGGAAGCATGCACCTGTGAATTTCTGGTTTAACTAATATTCAAATTAGCTAGTCAGGCCTCTGCAGGCTGTGAATTAAGGGATATGTCATTGTTCAGGAACATACTGCTCACAGTTGTAGGTGTGACTGAGCAAAGGGCCTAATGGATAAATGACATTTCCACATGTAAAGCGTTCTTGAACTGGTAAGTAAGAGTGCCATATACTTGTGTAAGACAAATCGTTATTCCAAAAGTTCAAGTTCTGGCTTCAGTCGATGAAATACCAGTGAAATAACTTACTCATATGTAATTTACACGCCCATAAGCGTCCTCTTAAGTTTCACTTTCGAGGGGTGTGTAAGAGGAGGAAAATCTCATGCAAATGTCGCAAACACTCACTCAAGTTTAACTTGTGGACATTTATGAATGTTGGACCCGGCCCTTCTGGCAGGTTCACCCCCGAAACTGTTTGCTTTTTTATGGGTGACTTGATGTAATGATTTTGGGTTTCTGCCCACTTTACCGCTGTGTCCCAGGGTAAAGTGCGTGCGTGTTGTGAGGTTGGCCTGCCCTCCCATAGGAATGCATGGGGGAATGTATGTGTCCTGGTAGTTCCTGATGCGTGGGGTGTGCAGGCCCGAGTTTGGTATGTGCGGACTCGTGTGAGTGAATGCTGCGCGTTGATGTGTGCGGCGTGCATGTACCTAGTGTGGAAGTGCCACTTCTAGAAGTGGGCACTTCAGTGTGCAGTATGAAATGTGTGGCTTGTCTGGCGATTGGCTGGTGGAGGTCATGTGACGGACTAGGGAAATCTCCAGGGAGAGGAGGAGTCACCCAGTGGTGAATGGGAGTTTTAGCATACTGATGGCTGGGGAGGAGTATACCTGGGTCCTGAATAGGACAGGGCTTTCCCCACACACTGCTGGCTCCGGCCCTGTGGTGCGTCTGATGACCCTGGCCTGCCAGTGAATAGGGAGAGGGGCTGAGCAAAACAAAGTGCTCAGGAACCTGTTGGAACTGGTTCGCCCATTCCCTGCACCTTGCAGACAAAGAATTTACTGTATAAAAAGGGGCTGTGTCCCCTTACATTGGGTGTTCTCTTGCAGGATCATCTGGAGGGGGCCTGCTGCTGCTGGGCGCCAGGAGAGACCGCCACTGGGGACTGCCTCCCTGCTGGAGGGCCCTGTGTGCTGGCTCTGGGCCCAGCCTTTGACCCCCTGTTCTTGGAGGACTTTCTACTGGACCTTTTTGTTGATTTACAGCGCCTGGGAGCGCTCCTTGAACTTTGTAGCGCTGTGCGCGCTGTTTGACTTCCTAGCGCTGTGTGCGCTTTGATTCTGGAGGCCGGTGCCCACCCGGCATTGTTATCACCCGAGCGGGTGCCTACCCCGCTGATCTGTGTGCTCGCGGGTGCCCACCCCGCTAATTTGTTTATTTTTACGGCGGGTGCCCACCCCGCCGTGTATCCACTATCAAGAGGGAGCCTACCCCTCGTGGCCGCCGTAGTGAGAGTCACCGCCGCGGGCCCGGGGGAGCCAGGAAGTCAGGCAAGTCTTGGGTGACGTGGGCGGGGCCTCGCCTCAACATCCGGAAGCCGGCGGGAGCCTACCCGGGGCTCCGGAAGTGCAGGAGAAGGAAGCCGGCACCGGGAAAGGTGCGTCGATCCCTCGGCGGAGCTCTCGTGAAGTGAGAGAGCCCCGCCCGCCACAGAGGAAACGGAGCGTTGTAGGCTCCTTCGCTGGCCCAGCAGAGATCGACCGGTAGGCGGGAGCCTACCCCGCCGGGAGAAGCCAGGAGATCACCGCGTGCAGCCTGGGACCCGACGGAGACCGGTGAGTGGGGGCTCCTTGGTACCTGGAGCAGGGTTCCTCGTCGGGCTCTCTGAGCGGCCCCGCACCTGACAGCGGGCCGCTCCACCGTCTGGCCTCCTCGTGTCTGCTCCAACGTTGGGGGCATTATTTCTCGAGCCTGTGAGGCTCTAGGAGGCATTGTCTGGTGCTAAGAGCCCCGAGGCTCCAACGTAAGGGACACCGTAGTTTCCGAGCGCGTGGCGCTCCAACAACGGGGGCAGTGTCCACGAGCCCTGTGAGGCTCCAAACGCACCATTCTTTACGAGCCCCGTGAGGCTCCAACGACGGGGGTACATTGTTAGTGCAGAGCCGGTTGAGGCTCTAGGGGGCATTTTGAATGGACAGAGCCCAGAGAGGGCTCCAGAGGCACGCAGAGTGCCTGAGGTTTGTCCCAGCTGCCCAGCACTTAGTGGGCAGCTGCAACGTTTAGGTTGGGGATAATTACGCTTTTAGCTTGCGCAGCAGGCGCAGCTTGACTGGGACAGAGCGTCCTAGCCCTGACAAGGCCAGTTGGCCTAGGGACGGCCACAGGTGGTGGCTCATGTGAGTTTCACGCTAATGTTCCTACCTGCACCTCTGAATGTATTTTTGATGCATCATGTGTTTCCTTTTATGACACCGCTGAATGTAGTTTCTGCATCATGTGTTTTCTTTCAGAACACCGCTGAATGTTTTATGCATCATGTGTTCACCTGCCCGGCACCTCTGAATGAGTTTATGCGTCATGTGCCATGTTCTGCACCTCTGAATGTTTTATGCATCATGTGTAAGGTGTGTTTTCCCCTACAGGTATTGTGATACTTAGGTGATTGTGTTCCCCTGGTGCCGGTGGTACTAGGGAGGTTCTGAGTCCCTGCGTGATAGTCTCCTAAGGTGGTTAGGGTTGCGTAGGTGGTACTTTCTTGTTACCAGTAAGTACTGGTTGTGTGCTATATATGTTATTTTTGTGCTACAGTAATTTTATATTTGGTGCTAAGTGCTAAATATCTAAAAGTGCTAATTCTTGACAGTGGTCCATGTGGCCCTGTCCCCTGTATATATAATCCCTTGTAAATTCTGCCCGTGCCTGTTGGCACATTGTAAAGTGTGTGTTTTTATCTAATGTGTTGTGTATAATACAAAGGTTATTTTTGTAGAATACCTTGTGTGGAGTTTCCTTTGTGGTGGGCCTTGGGTGTTGTTGCTGGGTGCGCGTGCAAACGCTTTACACCTTGCCTCAGAGATAAGCCTGACTGCTCGTGCCAAGCTACCAAGGGGGTGAGCAGGGGTTGTCTTTGGCGTGTAACTTCCTTGCCCTGACTAGAGTGGTGGTTTCTGCCTGGCTTTGGCGCAAGCCTTAGCCAACCAGAAATCGCCAGTTCTAACATTGGTGATCAGCGGTGGGATTTGGACTTGCGTTTGCGCTGTACCGCAGCAGCGACTGGCTACACCACAAAACTCTGCATTAGATAAATCATATTTTAGGGATTATTGTTTTTGAAGTTCCATTATTTCCTCTCCTAAAGGTGTCCTTTGTGAATCATGTACTCCTGTGTTAGCTCAGACACTCAGGTTCCTTGTGTTCAACTCTTCTCAGGAACGTCCGCCAAAATGGAGCCTGCTTTTAATTTCTGTGGTCTGTTTAGGTACAGTAGGTTGGAGCTGGTAAGGTTCTGTGAGGAGAGGGACATAGAGGTGGGTGAGTCAGATACCCAGTCCAAACTGAGGGACAACCTGATCATTTGGCAAAAGGATGAGTGGGAGCGAGAGCGCAGCGAGGAAGATAGGGCCCGGGCCGCACGCCGAGAGGGTGGTGGGTCTGTGGGGAGACCTGAAGATTCAGAAGAGGAGGAAGGTTACCTGACAGGGACGCCAGTAGAAAATGAAGACCCCATAGATAGGGAGTCCCTTGCTGGGTCCAGTGTCAGGAGCAGCACCCCATCCCTTTACCTGTCCCCAGAGGAGTGGATAGATAGGAGGGAAGAGAGGGAGCATCAGCTGGCCATGGAGAAGCTCAGGTTAGAGCATGCCAAGGAGATGGCGCAGCTGGGTGTGGAGGAGAGGATGGCGGAGGCTGAGAGGGCCTTCGCCAGGGAGAGATTAGCTCTGGAGGGTAGGTTGTCCCCAGAGCGCAGTTGTGGTTTTCTGGATTCACCAGTGAGGGTTGAGTCCAGTGGTGGCAGCGACAGAGAGCCCAGTGCAGAGAGTCCCATTCCCCATTCCCAGAGTCTGGTACCTGTTTTCCAAGAGGAGGAATGTAGGTTGAAGTTCAGGGGCAGTAAGAAGCTGCCTCACCAGTCATGATGCACGTTTGTGGGTGAATGTGAGGATGCACTGGATGATTGGTTAAGGGTACACACGGAACGGGCTTTTGACGGACTGTATGCTCTGGTTATCAAGGAGCAGCTGCTTGGTAGTTGTTATCCCGGGTTGCGCCAACACCTGTTGAGGTATGGCTCTTTTTGCCCATGGGAGCTGGCAGAGGAAGCAGACCGTTGGGAGGGTGCCCAAGGTTCTGATGAGGTATGGGAGAGTACTTCCAATAGCAGTGGCTCAGGGATCTTCCCGTCCTGGATGGGGGTAGAGGCTCAGAGTAGCCCAGCGAGGTCCCAGAGTAGTGAGAGGGGTGTAGGGGCTCACGGCCTATCTCAGTGGAGTAGGAGTGAGTGGGTGACTTTGAGTCCCCAGAGGCCCGAAACCCAGTCTCAGAAACTGGATGGTTTCTTAAGGGAACACCAGGTAGGGGGCCTAGGCTGTCCTGTTAGGCCACTTGAGGAGGATCGCCCAGTGTATGGAGAACCTGGAGTCTCTGTAAGCAGACCTCCAGTGGTTCTGGTGTCAGGCAGTACCGCTCCAGTAGGGAGGGTACAGAAGTCCGGAGAGAGGAGTGGCATGGGGCTGTGTTCCCCGGTTGAGGAGCCAGTGGGTCAGGGACCAGCCGGTAGGGCTGAGTCTCCTAGAAGTGACCATGGCGACCACACGTCTGTCCTGGGGGATCTTCGCGCACTGTCAGGTGGACAGGGGACGGGAGATCTGCGCCAGGCAGACTGTCATGCAACATATGAGGTATATGTTACTCTTGGGGGGATACTGTGTGAGTCCCCAGAAGTCCTGGAGTACCAGGCAAGTATGCAACCGAAGGTTCTAGACCAGAGGCTGGGAGACCAGTTCCAGGGAGGGGTCCTGAGCTGGTTGGTGAGTTATGTTACGGGGTCGCCTCTCAGAGGAGGAGAGGACGGAACCCTAGAAGAAGAGGTAGGGGGAGGAGAGCCTCACCCGTGACTGTTGGTCAGCTTGAGGGTACGGACCCTGGGCTGGAAGATCAGTGGATGTTTTGAACAGCCCTGATGAGGGGAAGGGTGGAAAATGGTCACTATGTGCCAGGGGTTACTACCCCCCACTCTGTGGTTAGGCAAGGACCAGTGGCGCCTAGATGGCCTAGGGCCTGGTCCTGGCCGCGGACAACTGAGGAGTACCAGTGGGGTAGCCCAGTTGGTCCGCCGAGTTCTTTTAGAAAGAATTCCATGGGTTTAGAGTGGCGTAAAACCGGAGAGTTTCCCTACCGTTGCGGGCCTGCGTCCGTGTTTTGTCGCCCAAAGCAGGGAAGACCTTCACGGTGGTGATTGGTCTACCCTGCGTTTTGGCTGGAAGGGGGTTGTGTTGGACCCGGCCCTTCTGGCAGGTTCACCCCCGAAACTGTTTGCTTTTTTATGGGTGACTTGATGTAATGATTTTGGGTTTCTGCGCACTTTACCGCTGTGTCCCAGGGTAAAGTGCGTGCGTGTTGTGAGGTTGGCCTGCCCTCCCATAGGAATGCATGGGGGAATGTATGTGTCCTGGTAGTTCCTGATGCGTGGGGTGTGCAGGCCCGAGTTTGGTATGTGCGGACTCGTGTGAGTGAATGCTGCGCGTTGATGTGTGCGGCGTGCATGTACCTAGTGTGGAAGTGCCACTTCTAGAAGTGGGCACTTCAGTGTGCAGTATGAAATGTGTGGCTTGTCTGGCGATTGGCTGGTGGAGGTCATGTGACGGACTAGGGAAATCTCCAGGGACAGGAGGAGTCACCCAGTGGTGAATGGGAGTTTTAGCATACTGATGGCTGGGGAGGAGTATACCTGGGTCCTGAATAGGACAGGGCTTTCCCCACACACTGCTGGCTCCAGCCCCTGTGGTGCGTCTGATGACCCTGGCCTGCCAGTGAATAGGGAGAGGGGCTGAGCAAAACAAAGTGCTCAGGAACCTGTTGGAACTGGTTCGCCCCTTCCCTGCACCTTGCAGACAAAGAATTTACTGTATAAAAAGGGGCTGTGTCCCCTTACATTGGGTGTTCTCTTGCAGGATCATCTGGAGGGGGCCTGCTGCTGCTGGGCGCCAGGAGAGACCGCCACTGGGGACTGCCTCCCTGCTGGAGGGCCCTGTGTGCTGGCTCTGGGCCCAGCCTTTGCCCCCCTGTTCTCGGAGGACTTTCTACTGGACCTTTTTGTTGATTTACAGCGCCTGGGAGCGCTCCTTGAACTTTGTAGCGCTGTGCGCGCTGTTTGACTTCCTAGCGCTGTGTGCGCTTTGATTCTGGAGGCCGGTGCCCACCCGGCATTGTTATCACCCGAGCGGGTGCCTACCCCGCTGATCTGTGTGCTCGCGGGTGCCCACCCCGCTAATTTGTTTATTTTTACGGCGGGTGCCCACCCCGCCATGTATCCACTATCAAGAGGGAGCCTACCCCTCGTGGCCGCCGTAGTGAGAGTCACCGCCGCGGGCCCGGGGGAGCCAGGAAGTCAGGCAAGTCTTGGGTGACGTGGGCGGGGCCTCGCCTCAACATCCGGAAGCCGGCGGGAGCCTACCCCGGGCTCCGGAAGTGCAGGAGAAGGAAGCCGGCACCGGGAAAGGTGCGTCGATCCCTCGGCGGAGCTCTCGTGAAGTGAGAGAGCCCCGCCCGCCACAGAGGAAACGGAGCATTGTAGGCTCCTTCGCTGGCCCAGCAGAGATCGACCGGTAGGCGGGAGCCTATCCCGCCGGGAGAAGCCAGGAGATCACCGCGTGCAGCCTGGGACCCGACGGAGACCGGTGAGTGGGGGCTCCTTGGTACCTGGAGCAGGGTTCCTCGTCGGGCTCTCTGAGCGGCCCCGCACCTGACAGCGGGCCGCTCCACCGTCTGGCCTCCTCGTGTCTGCTCCAACGTTGGGGGCATTATTTCTCGAGCCTGTGAGGCTCTAGGAGGCATTGTCTGGTGCTCAGAGCCCCGAGGCTCCAACGTAAGGGACACCGTAGTTTCCGAGCGCGTGGCGCTCCAACAACGGGGGCAGTGTCCACGAGCCCTGTGAGGCTCCAAACGCACCATTCTTTACGAGCCCCGTGAGGCTCCAACGACGGGGGTACATTGTTAGTGCAGAGCCGGTTGAGGCTCTAGGGGGCATTTTGAATGGACAGAGCCCAGAGAGGGCTCCAGAGGCACGCAGAGTGCCTGAGGTCTGTCCCAGCTGCCCAGCACTTAGTGGGCAGCTGCAACGTTTAGGTTGGGGATAATTACGCTTTTAGCTTGCGCAGCAGGCGCAGCTTGACTGGGACAGAGCGTCCTAGCCCTGACAAGGCCAGTTGGCCTAGGGACGGCCACAGGTGGTGGCTCATGTGAGTTTCACGCTAATGTTCCTACCTGCACCTCTGAATGTATTTTTGATGCATCATGTGTTTCCTTTTATGACACCGCTGAATGTAGTTTCTGCATCATGTGTTTTCTTTCAGAGCACAGCTGAATGTTTTATGCATCATGTGTTCACCTGCCCGGCACCTCTGAATGAGTTTATGCATCATGTGCCATGTTCTGCACCTCTGAATGTTTTATGCATCATGTGTAAGGTGTGTTTTCCCCTACAGGTATTGTGATACTTAGGTGATTGTGTTCCCCTGGTGCCGGTGGTACTAGGGAGGTTCTGAGTCCCTGCGTGATAGTCTCCTAAGGTGGTTAGGGTTGCGTAGGTGGTACTTTCTTGTTACCAGTAAGTACTGGTTGTGTGCTATATATGTTATTTTTGTGCTACAGTAATTTTATATTTGGTGCTAAGTGCTAAATATCTAAAAGTGCTAATACTTGACAGTGGTCCATGTGGCCCTGTCCCCTGTATATATAATCCCTTGTAAATTCTGCCCGTGCCTGTTGGCACATTGTAAAGTGTGTGTTTTTATGTAATGTGTTGTGTATAATACAAAGGTTATTTTTATAGAATACCTTGTGTGGAGTTTCCTTTGTGGTGGGCCTTGGGTGTTGTTGCTGGGTGCGCGCACAAACGCTTTACACCTTGCCTCAGAGATAAGCCTGACTGCTCGTGCCAAGCTACCAAGGGGGTGAGCAGGGGTTGTCTTTGGCGTGTAACTTCCTTGCCCTGACCAGAGTGGTGGTTTCTGCCTGGCTTTGGCGCAAGCCTTAGCCAACCAGAAATCGCCAGTTCTATCAATGAACATTTGCAAGTGTGTATCTCACACTTAAAGGTGTACATAAACTACAACGGAACGGTCCTGTCATAAGTCCTGCAAAAAGTGTGGAAAGAATACCCAATCCCACCAGTTTTCACTGGTCAGATGGAAAAATACAGGGTATATCATGGAAGAATAGCTTCGAAGGAGAGAAGAAAGCACATTTCTTACGTAAATTTAAACATGTCCGATTTTTTTAAGTATTAAGTAAAATATCACACAGACATATCAAGACGGGGACAAATATTTTATCTTTGAAAACTTCAGAAAGACTATTTTGTACAGTTCAGCAAATCATGAACATTCTAACATTACTGGCTTTGAGGGCTAAAAAATGAGACGAGCAAAAATATCGGTGCATTACGGAAGTTCAGTGGGTCCATGTTGCTGTGTGTGGCCGGAAATCATGGGCTGGAATCCTTGGCTCAAATTCTGGAGCTGCTTCTCATGAGTGCGATTATTTTTTTAATTAATTGAGTTTATTAGTTAATATCGTGCGCATTCAGTGGTATTGAAATAGGCTAGTTGCACAATACCCCCTTCCAAAGAAAACTCCAGCTTAGAATCTCGTTTACTTTACACAAAAAAAAAAAAAACAACAGTTTACAGAATGTAGTGAAAGTTATGGGCAGCAGATAAAGTAGTCAGTGTTTCTAACATAATCCAGAAATTAAAATGCCACTCCATGCCCTTTTAATGTATTTAACTCGTGATGTAATGCCAATTGTGTGTACAGTTTAAAGTTCACTCCTTACTGAAATGTCGCGCTCTTCACATGACCTTGGGTGGAGTACCACACCACACACTTTGACCGCCGCAACCATATCTTAATAAACATCTGCTCAGCACTTAGTCCTCGTGCAATTTAGCAGCTCAAGCAATATTCACTCGGATGGAATGATAAAATGGCTTCGCTCACATAAATTCTTCATCCGGGGTTTGAATTCTTTCCCAAACATGGAAAGGATGAATTAAAATATTGTCTTGTTATTTATTAAGCAACTCAGATGATGGACAGTAGCAGTGACATGCTGAATTCCCGTGTTTGGGGTTTCCATGCTCTTTTATACGAGCTTCTGTGGAAGCCAGTAACCCCTGTCATGCTTTATTTTTGTAACTTTTTTTTTCAAATGAACAAATATGCATGTTCTAAATTAGGACATTTTTCCTACAGTTACATCTGTAGGAATTCCGCAAAAGCAAGATATTATTTCAGGTGCTGGGCGAGCGGTTGGATCTGGTGGCAAGCAGAGTTCAACATCTGCGCCCCGCACACATATGCATGAAATTAGATGGCACGTTATCACTTGCCAAGTACAGAAATGGGAGTATTTCATAACTAAAGAGGAATACGAGTAGAGGAAAGCAATGATGGAATATATCCAGCTGGAAAAGCTATAATGACACAAGCAAGACAATCTCTGACTGCTTCTAAATTGCCTAATTGGTGACGTTCACTTCTTCTATATTTCATTTTCTTTTTATTGGACTTACCTAGCTCTGATACCGAAGCAGTTTCGAAAAAACAGCCCACAATTAGGTACAATTCATACAGGCAATTGGCGATAAATGTTGAGAAAAATATGACAGAAAATAGGGGCATATTATCAAGCACGGCGTTAAAATTATTGCCGCTCAAAGTGGCGATAATATGCATGATAATATGCCCTTGAGAATTCCCATAGAAGCCCATGTTCTGGTGTCAACGTGGGCTTCTATTGGAATTCTCTGCGGCATATTATCAAGCCCATTATCGCCACTCCAGCGGCTGCCGCTAAAGCGGCGATAATTTTAACGCCGTGCTTGATAATATGCCCATTCGGGTATATTATCAAGAAACGGCGTTAAAATTATCGCCGCTTTAGTGGCAGAAAACTGCCGCTAAATCGGCGATAATGGGCTTGATAATATGTCGCAGAGAATCCCCTTAGAAGCCCATGTTCTGGGGTGATCCTGGGCTTCTATTGGAATTCTCGGCGGCATATTATCAAGCCCATTATCGCCGCTTTAGTGGCAGTTTTCTGCAGCTAAAGCGGCGATAATTTTAACTGCCGTTTCTTGATAATATGCCCCTTAGTATTATAGGAAAAGATGAAAAACACCCATGATAGAAACACAGTTAATAGAAAGTGGAGGGAGGTTGCTTGGGTCCCATAAGCAAAAATGAACAGAAATGCGATTGGAAAAAGCAGCGAAACAAGCAAGAACAGAGAGGCTGACAAGACATAATGGTGAGGAAAGGACCACAAGACAAGAAAAGAGACATGGGTCTGATAGAAGAGTAAGAACATATATTTGAAGACAACACAGAGGAATAAGAAAGAGGGTAGTAGCATTAAAATAGAGACAGTCTAGAGAATGTGGGGGTGATCAAAGAAGAGGACCCCAATAAGAAAATTAGCAGTTAAAAATAGAGTTGAGAGAGAGAGAGAAGTTGCTGGTAGTCCAAGCAGAAAGGAACTGAAGTTTTTCGTGAATGAGAAAGTAACAATAACAATAACGATTATTATTCTAGTTGCAAGAAAACAATGGAAAGGTGACTGCTGAGGAGATTCTGAAGCTGTAAGTAACAGGTGCACCAAATGGCAGGTGATACAGGAGATTACTGAGGTGCTGTGGTAAAGTGAAAAGTGCCCTCCATCCCCCAACCCCCCTCACCGTCATCGCAAACCAGGGTTTACCTTTCCAACCATCTGTGGGTATGTCACAGGCTATGTAGAACCATCATATCTCCTTGTGCACCCGGGTAGTGGACATTGAGTGCACAGACCAGATAGGAGCTGGCTGGTCCATAGCCACCACCACCATCCTGCCTTGCCAGGTGGCCATGTTACAACCAGGTAGTGTCTACTGGTAGGTGTCTGGTGCCTGGTGCTGATCTACGCACAACTCCTTCCCAGTACATCAATGGCAGTACACTGGAAGACAGAGATTTCTTGGTGAGCCATTTGAGACCAAAACAACCAAAATCCAATCAGTAGAACTGGAGATATGCAATTTCAAAGGTTTAAGTAAAAATAGTGCCTAGAATCACAAAGCACCAACTATGGATATCTGGTCACACTAGACAAGGACAAAGTCACAAGTTTAGGCAACCTACAATAGACTGCAGGCTTGTTACAGGGACTAAGTTAGGCCAGCTGAACATAAGTACCTTAAATCCTGGTTGCGGAGCGATGCAACATCCCGTGTCGGGGATGCATTGCGCAGAAGAGGCAATGCGAGGTGCTGGTGTAGAGATGCGTCATGCAGCAGCAGTTCCAAGGAGCTGCAGTGGCGATGTGAAGTCCTGCTTCAGAGATGTGCAATGCTGCGTCGGTTCTGCTAGGACCACAGATGACTTGGAAGAGCACCTTCAGAGCCAATTCCAAGGGTCCAGGAAGGTGTGGCACCACTTGGAGGACAGGGCTCACAGCTGGCAGAGTCCAGGAAGTGGGTTCAAGGTTGGTGGAACCTGTTCTGTCACTGAGGCTCTGATCATGAGGCGAGCCAACTGACCCTTGAAGTCACTCTGGCGGTCCGGGGTTAAGGATGCAGGTCCAGTCCTTCACTCAGGCAGCAGGGAAGCAGGCAGCAGGGCAGCAGAGCAACAGACTAGCAGTCCTTCTTGCAGAGCAGCGCAACAGTCCTTCTGAGTCTTTCACAGGTCCAGAGGTGTACTGAGGAGTTGGGTCTGAGGGTTCAATATTTATTAAGTCAAAACTAGGGGGGGTTTCTGTTCCTAAAATAGAAGAAGAGGAAGAGTGGAATGGGCAGACGGGACAGTCAACAAGGCTGTTTCATGCCACCCTCACACATCCAGGGGGATGTCATATTTCATCATCAGGCAGGTGCTCCTCATCGGGCAGGTGCTTCAATACCTTCTGTGTCCCCCAAAGGGTCACTTTCACAGAGTTCTTTTGATTTTTTTGCCGTCAGATGAGTGCGAGGGTGTCCAACATGAAGTGCAGAGTGGAGTGTGGTGATAGTAGGTTCAAACGGACCAGAATAGGTCATGCCCTGCTTTATTCTATAGACTCCACTGTCAGATTAAAAAACAACAAGTGTTGGTGCCACTAACAGGGTCAGTAATGTACCCAAGTGGCTTAATCAAGTTGTGGACACAAAAGTCTAGGAAGCACTTTGGGATCTCACTGTCAGAGGTGCCAGATCTTCCGTTCTCCAATTGCAAAATCTGAACACCAAATTGTAATGGCATAGAACAGTTCAACCCAAAATTATGAAAAGTTACCCATAAATAAGATGAATTGTAATTAATTAATGCAGATTTTTAAACAGAGACACCCAGGAGGCAATCAACCCAGCACAGGGCATTAAATAATGAGGAGATTCACTGCCTAATCTTCATAGCTGGTCGACTTTTAGGAAAGTAGATCCGGTTTGATGGCTGAAGGCTACTGGATGAATGATATAGAACAATAACCTTCATGATTAATTCCGATGTGATAACTTTTGGCTAAAACACAGGCTCTCATAGTGTGGCAGCTCTAATATCTGGAACCAATGGAGGATTTAAAGTGCTGACATGATATGGTAATGATGAGATAGTTCTCATTACATGGTGTGTTCTAAATGTAAATTGATACTTGTATAGCGCACTACTCACCCGCAAGGGTCTCAAGGCGCTTGTACAAATACCGCTGTGGAACCCATCCTGGCTTTCCCTGTGAGGCGTCCACTCCTGGGCACCCCCAAGGTGGAGGCCAGGCATCCTTAGCGTATTGGGGGCCGTTGTGGAGATTAAGCAAGCTATTGCCCAGAGTTGCAGAGTGGGACTCCATGATTGGAATGGCACCGAGGCGAGAATTATCAAGGTCCGTGGAATTTTGAGCCCAAGACCCACCGAGGCGGGGAATTGAACCCTGGTCCCAGGCTAGACCTCTGTATCAGTGTCTGCTGCTCTAATCATTGAGCCACACTTCTCCTCTAGAGAGGAATGTTAGCAATGCCGGAAGTAGTGCACTTTCTGTGATAGAACTCCATTTGATTTGGAGACTGTGTTTGGTTTCAAATTATCAACTAATTACTTACTCCCAAGTTGGGATGGTAACAGATTCACAAAGATGAAGATGTCCCTTTTTAACACCTTCCTCTTAAGGAGTCATAGTGTTAACGTCGGGGGCAGTAGGCAGTGTTCTAGAGGTTTCTTATCACAGAGCCTCATTTGATAGAAACCTGTCCAACAGATCAACCACCAAGCAGCCGTCAGTCAGTATAGATGTTTAGGTCAGCCTTTTCGATGTACATTTTTCCTGTTCAGGGTCATCAGGGAAAGTCTATCAGCCTAGAGCAGGAAACAAGAGAAAGGGCCCCTATGCAGAGGGAAAAACTCCAAGCACATTTATGCCATAATTTTCTTGTCATCAGTAACAAACTTCTGCTTTGGGTGTCCGTTATTGAAAATCAAAACTTTGCGATTTTGGCTAATTAAGATTGGTACCACAGGGAAATGCATCAGTGTTCACGTTGTGCTCTCACCAACGTTTTTCAAAATAGCAAACCATTTGTTTTAAAGATGCCACATTTCTTTTAACAAACTATGGCTGTTTTTTCCCCTTTTTTTTAAAAAAAAGTCGATTTTAAAATACTTTTACTGGGATGGTGGTCTTTTGTCACTTGCAGATCTCTACCCCTGTGAAGATAGCCAAGCGGAGGTAGTAGCAAACTGCAATCTGCGAAACGAATATTATTAAGCCATTTTTTCTGTGACCTTCACTGATTTTGTATTTTATGAACTGATGTATTAGTACATAGGTCAGTTAACAAAATTAGGGGCATATTATCAAGAAACGGCGTTAAAATTATCGCCACGTTAGCGGCAGAAAACTGCCGCTAAAGCGGCGATAATGGGCTTGATATTATGCCCTTGAGAATTCCCATAGAAGCCCATGTTCTGGTGTCAACATGGGCTTCTATTGGAATTCTCTGCGGCATATTATCAAGACCCTTATCGCCGCTTTAGCGGCAGTTTTCTGCCGCTAAAGCGGCGATAATTTTAACGCCGTGCTTGATAATATGCCCCTTTGATACTAGTCGCTAAAATTGGGATCGTAAGTTGCCTCCACGTTTGCAACCAGTATCTCTATACATCTGGCCATTGGTTTCTGTTAACTTTGCTTTCCTGCTGCCTGTATTACCCCTGAAGCCAGGCGCAGCCAAAGCACTACCACGGGGGCTGAAGGGCAAGTTAGAGCTAGTAGCTGCTACCCCTGACTGTCCTGCATTGACATCAATGCTGTTCACAAGTAATTTGCCCCTGCAGGGAAAAAGCCAATAAGCAATTCAACCCCCATTTACACTTTGCTTCAGATGACTTACTATTATCACTGCATTGTTTATGTTTAATATACATACCTGGCATATAAACAATGTCATGCATGGATATCACGTTTAGGATGGCTTCTTAGTTTCTGCTGCACAACCGATGGTACTTATTTACAATATGCTTCTGATGTTCAATGTTTCTTCCCCCTTGGTATTTTAAGACTTTGCTTGAGTTTGTGGAGATATAGCCAATCTTTTCTTTATTCGTCATTAAAAAGTTAATATTGCGTCATTTAACCCAGTAATATGTAATCTAAACTACCCAAGTACTGTTCTTTAAACATGTCTGCCCTCATTTATAATGGTGTGCTATTTCGGCCCATTTCATTAGATGATAATGGACAATGATGGTTTAAGGTAGCAAAAGACATGGTTCAAATTTCTTTTTACACTGACACAAAGGTAACACTGCTTTAAAAACTGTCTGTCCAAATCCATTATCTACTTATCATGTGTGTGCACGCAACCACATTTTGTCTGCCTTTTTACCTAGAAGTATTTGCAGTAGTCACACAGTGTACAGCGAAGGTAGTGTTTCATTTCAGGCATATTCATTCATCCTCAGCAACATAGCTGGGTTCCGCCTTCTTTGAACAGGCTCCCTTCTCCATTGCTGCATGCGGAAACCGGTTAATTGTTTCCTCTTCTATTGTTTTAGAACCCAGGAAGTGGTGTGCCTGTATTCTCTTTCTTGATTTTTAGGTTGTGCCTAGCCAGCGAGCATGCGCTGTCTCTTGACATGCAGTATCGCCTCTGGGCGGTCTTGTCACTCCCCTCGATTTCCATTCTTTTTGCTGTGTGCTGTTCAGAAATACGGGCTTTTCATTGGTGCACCGGTTGTATTTATCCCTCCTTTGTGTCCTTGGTTCCATTCCATGGCGACTGCCCCTCTTGCATATACTCCTCCCCTTCTGTCTACTTGTGTTAGTTTCGGCACTATGTGTTCCTTCTCGTGTTCATGTGTGTGCATGGTGGCATGAGAAGGCACTCCTCACGCACAGCTGCTCCCATTCCATTTCGAGCAGGAGTCAAAACAGGCCTGTGAATCATGTTACGCGCTCGCCCAGTAATCGTGTTATTTCATGTACATTTACACTAATGTTTTCACTTTTATTTTTCCCGTATGTCTTTTTATCAGCAGTTATTTCCACGCAGCAAACAGGAAGCCACCATTTAAACATCAGGCACCTTAATCACCCGTGGGTTAATTAATATTCAGATCTAGAGGCAATTGCTTTCTTTAAATTATGTCAGCCAAGGCCCTGCACCTGCCATGTTTATGCACGTTTATAACTTTAGGGAAGGGGACAGGTGCATTTTGGAGGCATTAGCAAAACTTTTAAGCCTCTTTCTAAAACTAAAGCACTCCTGCAGGCTCACCCTTGTTCGTCTTTACTAATGTTACATGGTCCGTGACTGGCTCCCCTCCCCTCCCAGCTTTCCACACCACCTTGAAGAATTGTCATAAGCAAATTATCTTTGGAAGGCGGGGGGTCAGGGACCCCCCGGCCGTATTTATTATACAAAACAATAAAAGGATGAATATCAACATTACATCAGTTATGTAAGAATAAGCAAAATTCATGACATTAGATTTACAGTATCGTAGACAAATATCAAAGGCTAACCTTAACAAACGTCTAATACAGCGTGTTTCCTATCCGAATCTAACATCCTGCCTGAATTTTGCATTCTAACATTTCTGGCCGGACGGCAAGGTCGCTAACCGGTGTCAAGCCCTACTAACCACGCCCTTACCTAGGGGTGCGCATGCGCGACAGGGGACCGCCTACCCCGTCGGCATCGTGAACTCCATTTAACCAACAAGGAGGGCCCTTACACTTTGCGTCGTATGCTGATGTCATGGTGTATGTGCGGGGTGGCTACCAGCCTAAGGAAAGCGTGACTCCCTCCCCCGCATTTTTAGCAGCTAGCGGATATTCCTGCCCCTGAAGTTCTAGGAGGGACCAGTGGCCCCTCCCCCTGGGCCGCCCCCTCCGTGGACGGTGACGCCCCCCTTAGGACCTTAAATTGCTGCTCACCGATCATGACCTTACTGCCTGACCAACCCTAATAAATACGACGATGAACCTAGGGAAAAGAACTCGCTAAAGGACAACTTCACTACACTAAAACCAAACAATATAGATACAAAGCATGCTGTGCTAATGGGAAAAAAGGCCTAAGTACACACAATATTACCTTTTCAATGACAACGTAATCACAGCTATATAACGGGAAAAAGGCCTAGGTACCCACAACATTGTTTAATAACATAATCACACCTGTATAACGGGAAAAAAGGCCTAAGTGCAGACAACCTTCCTACCTAACCACACCCAATCCTACCTTTCAACGTGAAAAAGGCTTATGTCCAACTTAACTAGCACCCCTGACTAGCATTGTTCATTAGCTTGTGTTTTGGGCTGGTGGGTGGGGAAATAATTAGTACGCCCGAGCGTGGGGCACACGGAAGACGTGGGGAGCGAGCCAGGAGCAAGAGGGCGCCCAGCCCGCTCCCCGCGCCTTATATAGGGGGCTGCACGTCGGCCGAGGGGGCCCGCACCCCAGTCGTCCCGCCCCCCTGCCCCGGAAGCTGAAAGGCTACTTCCGGGTCACGGGGGAGGCATCAACCCATCGGTGTTGGGGGCGCGCCGCGCGTGACATCGCCCCGCGACACACCCCCAACACCGAAAGGCCAGGGGAGGGGGGGCACCGCACCGCCATGTGGGCGTGAGGGCCGAGTGGCCCCCACTTTACACATGGTCCGTGACTGGCTACCCTCCCCTCCCAGCTTTCCACACCACCTTGAAGAATTGCCATAAGCAAATTATCTTTGGAAGGCGGGGGGTCAGGGACCCCCCGGCCGTATTTATTATACAAAACAATAAAAGGATGAATATCAACATTACATCAGTTATGTAAGAATAGGCAAAATTCATGACATTAGATTTACAGTATCGTAGACAAATATCAAAGGCTAACCTTAACAAACGTCTAATACAGCGTGTTTCCTATCCAAATCTAACATCCTGCCTGAATTTTGCATTCTAACATTTCTGGCCGGATGGCAAGGTCTCTAACCAGTGTCAAGTCCTACTAACCACGCCCTTACCTATGGGTGCGCATGCGCGACAGGGGACCGCCTACCCCGTCGGCATCGTGAGCTCCATTTAACCAACAAGGAGGGCCCTTACACTTTGCGTCATATGCTGACGTCATGGTGTATGTGCGGGGTGGCTACCAGCCTAAGGAAAGCGTGACTCCCTCCCCCGCATTTTTAGCAGCTTGCGGATATTCCTGCCCCATAAGTTCTAGGAGGGACCAGTGGCCCCTCCCCCTGGGCCGCCCCCTCCGTGGATAGTGACGCCCCCCTTAGGACCTTAAATTGCAGCTCACCGATCATGACCTTACCGCCACAGGCCAGCATTGTTTCCCGACGATCTGGCCCCCCCTACAACTCCTGCCTAAAGGTCATCCTTAACTCAGAGAGCCCTTCAACCAAGCTTGGATATTATCACACCATATTCTATTCCCTGCCACCGTCAAATGGACCCCATCCTGTACGTACAAATCCTCCCCCCAAATAGTCCCATGTGGGATGGTCTGTAAGTGAGTGGTTCGGAAAAGTTTTTCTAACTTGGTATTGATCCTCTTTACCGAGTGATTCAATGCCCTGACAGACTCACCCCCACGCCATTGCAGCCGCGGTATCAGCTGAGACCAGACTACAGTGCAGTCAGGGCACACCCTCCTTACCCAACCCGCTGCTGAAATGATCTCTTCCAGGAGGACCCTCCTACCCAGTCTAGCAAGGTCATTCCCCCCCAGATGAAGAATCACCACCGCCGGTGGGGCTGTATGTTGGGCGACCAACTCCGCAAAGAATCCCCTAAACTGACTGAGGCAGAGACCCCCCCTCCCAAAGAAGGAGATGGACCAACCTTCGCGCTCTAGCTCCCTTCTACCCTTGCCTGCAAAAAAGACATTTTTAGCACGATTGACATAAGAATGACCAACAATCCAAACCCTGCCTTACCGCGTCCTGTGTTCCTGACTGTTCACACCACGATGAGTCGCCGATGAATCCTGATGATGACCCGAAGCAAACTCTCCGCCTGCGTCACAGAGCGAAGGAACTGCAAAACCAGAAAAGAACAACCTGATGTCAGTAATACCCTAGGTACTTTACAACATGTGAACCCGCACATACCGTTTGTAGCAATTGGAATTGGGTGACCATCTCCCAATTCTTCTAACACTGTTCACATGTAAACCCCTTGTGATTGCCTCAGTGGCTGCACCTATCCTAAAGGAGTGTGTGCCAAATTCCTTCGGGTCAAGGCCCACCCTGGCAATACTCAACTCCATGACTCTTCTGAACTGATATTTAGTTAACGGGGTGCCGTCCGCGTGTAATAGAAGCGGCCCACCCAACAGTGCACCTCGCTGCGTGATGAAAGTCTCCACGTGGTGTACCGGGCAGCAAGGATTGGCCCTCGCCCTGTGCAGTACCACAGTCTCCCCCCAGGACTCCTGATCAGTTTTCGATCTCCGAATCGTCACCCACAATGTGTCTCCCTGAATTGTTGTGTTCAGGAATTGGATACCCCCCTGCCTATCTGCCTTAGAGGCTGCCACCAACTCGCTCAGCCTCAACGCCCCATAAAAGGCTAATGTAAACGCTGCTTTAAACAATTGTATCTCCCAGCCCGAGCTACAGACGTCATGTAATGCAGGCAGTAATGCCGTCATCCTCTCCAAGCCTATTGGTTTCCTAGTGTCAGCCGTGCTGCCCTGTAAGCGGCACCAACCCCTCAGACCCTTCCGCACCGCAAAGCTGTTAGTCGGATCTTTTACCCCCTTCGCCTGTGCGTAGAAGGAGACAGCTGCCCTATGCTTGTTAGCTGTGGCCACTGAGCAACCCTCGTGATGCAAACTACCCAGATAATCTGTAAAGCTATTTTCCAAAGCCCATTTGGATTCCCAGTCACGCCCCCAGAAAGTGCAATATGAACCAAACGCCCCTTCATATGCTGTCCTTGTCTTGGGAGCTAAGCTAGCAGCCACGAGGTCCTGTAATTTGGGGCACCAATCTGCCAGAGTGCTGACGGGAAGTGAGTCGGTGTAGGCTCTGCTGATGGAAGATGTTCCCTGAATACCTGCATTTTTTGGCGAGAGAGTGCATCAGCTGCATTATTAAGGACACCTGGTACATGTTTTGCCCTAAATACAACATTCAATAGCAAGCATCTCAACACAATCTCCTTCAAGAGGCGGAGTATGAACTTACAGCGTGCCGCTTGCCGATTGATGCACTCCACCACCGTCATGTTGTCTGACCAGAATATTACTGATTTGTTACGCAGAATGTCTGGCCAGACCATTAATGCAACCCAAATGGGGAACAGCTCCAGAAAACCAATGTTGGTTGTCAACTCACTGTACACCCATTCGTCCGGCCACCTGTGGGTGACCCACTTGTTTCCAAGAATGGCACCAAACCCAACACTCCCAGCAGCGTCAGTCCATAAACTTAACTCTGCTGAAGTAATGGGGGGGCCGGACCACACAACCCTGCCGTTGAAGTCCTCCAGGAATGCCATCCATATCTGCATGTCCTGGCGTACCTCATGCGATAGTCTAGTGCGGTGGTGTTTTTCTCGCAGGCCCCTCATAGCCTGCGCAATTGAGCGAGAAAAGGGGCGAGCCATTGGTATCACCCTCAACGCGAAATTCAACTGGCCCACTGTTTCCTGAAGCTGTTGTAACGAGACCTTCTCTTTGGCCAGGCACGCGCGTAATGCCGCCTTGAATTTACATACCTTCTCCTTTGGGAGCCTGAAACAACCCTCCACAGAGTCTATTTCAATGCCCAGAAATTCTAAGCAAGTAGCTGGCCCCACTGTCTTCCCCGGCGCCAGCGGGACCCCAAAAGCCCGCATGAGCACGCAAAATTCCTGCAATGCCCGTGCACACTTCTGAGACCCCGCCGCACCCAGGAAGAGAAAGTCATCCAGGTAGTGCATGACCTGCTGATGCCCGGTTGCCTGCCTCATTACCCATTCCAAGAAGGAACTGAACGTCTCGAAATAGGCACACGAGATCGAACAACCCATGGGCATGCATTTGTCCATGTAATACTTCCCATCAAACTTGAACCCCAAAAGGTGGTGATCCTCCTGCTGCACGGGGAGAAGACGGAATGCAGACTCTATGTCAGACTTGGCCATCAATGCCTCTGGACCCAGGCCCCTAAGCAACACCACCGCGTGGTCAAAAGAGGCATATTTTACACTGCAGACATTCTCATCTATCGCATCATTCAAGGATGCCCCCCTTGGGGCTGAAAGATTATGAATGAGTCTATATTCGCCTTTCTCTTTCTTAGGGACCACACCAAGTGGGGAACAAACAAAGTTGGGCACTGGCACCTCGTCAAAAGGTCCTGCTAACCTACCCAGGCGTAATTCTTTTTCAATTTTTGCAGCCACTACCCCTGGGTTATGCTTTACAGACAGTTGGTTCCTGCACTCAGTCTTGCCTGTGTACCCTCCCGCCGGTATCCTGAAACCCCAAGAAAATCCCTCCTGCAGTAATTTAGCCGCTGCGTGATCTGGGTATCTGTTCAGCCAGGGAACCATTGCCACGACATCAATGGGAGTGTGCGATACTAAACCCTCCTCTAGTCTATTCAGGTTTACTTCTCCCCCTGGAGCCCTAGTTGCCACCCTTAAATCTGCAGGAGGTCTCGGGGTGTGAGGGGTGCCCGCACAAGGAACAGGCGTGCTTGAACTTACATGTGCCCGCTGCCCTAGTGCAGACCGTTTGTTGAAATCCCAACATACGCCCTTTTTCTCCCCCCAACCCTTGCCCTTTCCTGGAACCTCACTTCCCTGCGCATGCCGAAAGGGCTGTTGCGGCTTGGCCGGGTATATTTTCTGTGAAGTGGTTGCCCCCATCGCAGCTGCCCCCCCAGATATCTGATTGTACCATGACAAGGAATCCACCACATCCCACGCTAGAGAAGGATTGAATTCCTTAGCCTTCCTGAATGAAATGTCATACTCTTTCCACCCATTCCCCACTTGTGTCTCGCTCCACATGGCAATCCTGCTCTGGTAGCAGGCCATTTCAGCTTGTAAATTGGGCGACCTTTCAGCTGTAATGGCACTAAACACGGAAAAGGCCCTCATCCAGTTAACAAATGTCTCCTCAACCCTGAACTTAACCAACTCTGTTCTCCATTCACTGGGCAACATCCATTCCTTTTGTGACTTGGCGTATTCAAGTTCCCTATTATCGAGCAGCAAGGAGAAAATGTTGATATATTTGCCCGCCCAGATCATCTCTTTCACAGCCTGAGACACATGTTGCCCCAAATTCTCCTTCCTTGAGGGTATAGCACCATCTTTAAGTAATGGCAAAGCCACCTCCTTACCATTGTCAATACCTTGCGACGTCGCCCCATCCTTCTTTGCCATTTGCCCGCTGGTAGAACCTGTTGGGGGAGTAAGTGGTGCCAATAGTGCCCCTTCCCCCGCCCTGGCCAACTTAATCATCTCAACCAGTTTCAATGCTTCTGCTGAATGATCCTGAGAGGATGGCAATACCCCCCCCAACTGTAACCAGGGCAAAACAGCGGCTATCTGGGATGCCAATTCCACCAGGACAACATTATTCGGGGGGTTGGAACCCCAACGGGGGCAAAGCTCACAGGGGTGGCAGGAGGAATGACCACGACAGGGGCGACCGACAAAGCTGGAATAACCGGGGCTGGCCCCGCCGGTGCCAATGGGGGCATACCGGGGGCATCCTTAGGCACTCCCCCTGGCAAACCCTCCCCGTCAGCTGTATGTTTGGGCGTTGCGCGCGCAGTTTTCTTAGACTTGCCCCTCTTAGGAGGGGTGACAAATTCCCCTCTAGGCTGTGGTGGGTTGACTATCCTTTTTGGCCTGCCTTGTGGACCCGGCGGCCCGTCCAGCCTCTGATTAATCTCTGCCACATTCCTACCCAACTCATCCACCTTACCCAAGCGCCTATCAATCGCCGTCATCCTGCGCATCATAGCCTGCATCATTTGCTCCATGCGGGAACTCCTATTAACTCGTGCCCCCGGCATATTTCCACAATCGTAATACAAACTAGACCTAGCCAAACACCGGCGATTGTACCTCTTTCAGATGTAGGATGTGAAGATGGCCGTAAGCACCAAGCAACTGTGACCGCAAAACACACCAAGCTAGTCTTAGCGTGTGGGCGAGCGCCAACCCCTTGTAGGAAGGTCTCAAGCCCCGCGGCCCTCCAGAAGCAATGAAATGCAGGCCCGCCTCACTCCCCTTACCACCGAAGACCCGTGTGTCCTCAGCCCGTTGCTGTACTCTGCCGTGATCTGTTGTCCGCCACCGGAAAGAAGCACCAGAGTCAAGCTTCCTACGGAAAAACAAATATTACTAGCCTGGACAAACACTTTGTGAAATCAATCCCAGTGCCTGGAATAAATTCGTAGCAATCAAAAAACAAAACCCCTTTTCGAGCCCCACAATTCACACCAAGCTCATTAAATTACCTCAACACCGGGTTAACACTGTTCAACGCAAGCCGCCCTGCAAATAAACCTTCCTGGGAACTGAAATGAGCACTGGTCGGGAGAAATCACTCCAAACCCGCTTCAAACTATTTAAAATTCAAGCATTTACTAAATAGTCTCCCCTCCAGTGGCTGCCCTGCTGTATCCTGCTTCGCAACCTGCATGAACCAAGCAGACACCAGTTAAATCAGTCTCCGTTTCAATCAATTGCCTGCAGCCTATCTCGCCGCTCGACCGGCACCAGCTCCCACACCTTATCGGTCGTTTTTAAGTACTCGACGCTCTCCCCGGTCCCGAATGGCACCTGTAGTGCTCCGTGAAAGATAACCGGCGCGTCCTTCCACCAGCTTACAGAAACCTCTCTGCTTCCTCCGTTCACTCCACTCCTCCTTTGTTCACGCGTCTATCCCCTGAACCAAAAAACGCCCGCAGCCCGATTCTTCCGTAGGCGCAAAGCTGCCCATCACCCTCAGGCGTAATTCTCAGTCGACCCTCGACCTGCCAAAAACAAAAGGGAAATAATTAGTACGCCCCGAGCGTGGGGCACACGGAAGACGCGGGGAGCGAGCCAGGAGCAAGAGGGCGCCCAGCCCGCTCCCCGCGCCTTATATTGGGGGCTGCACGTCGGCCGAGGGGGCCCGCACCCCAGTCGTCCCGCCCCCCTGCCCCGGAAGCTGAAAGGCTACTTCCGGGTCATGGGGCAGGCATCAACCTATCGGTGTTGAGGGCGCGCCGCGCGTGACATCGCCCCGCGACACACCCCCAACACCGAAAGGCCGGGGGAGGGGGGCGCCGCACCGCCATGTGGGTGTGAGGGCTGAGTGGCCCCCACTTTACAGATAAACACTTCTGGAGAATTCTAGCTTAAACCACGACAGCCAATCATGACCAGGGCTGGGGCCAAAGAGCAGCAGCAAACAGTACAGATTTCTAAACCTACAGGGGCTTTGGCATTTCTGCACGTGGGTCAGAACAGAAGCTTATAAACGTTTTAGTAGCTCACCCACTCAGCACATGAGGCTTTTGTTTCATCAGCATGTTCATTTCATTGACTTGTTTTGCTTGTTACTGTTTCTCCCTCCCACCCACTGTTTCTTGATCTCTTATCAGCCCACCATCTGCCCCAGGCGATGTAAAGCAAGTAATTGGAGCACATAGTTTTTAGTTCACGTAGTTCCATGAAAATACATACATCTAAATATAGATATGGGGGCTTTTATCAGACTTCATCCATTGGTCTAGTCAAGTGGCATTCATATTTTACTTTCACCTACTAAAAAATACAACATGAGACAGTTAATTTCAGCCGTTGGCTTTCTTCTATGTGAATAATGACATTTTGCTTATGCTCATATGCACATACTCTTAAAAAGTAGACAATTTTAGCATCTGACTGGTGCGCCAATCTCTCTTTTCATTTCATGTTTTCACTCGCTGCTCTCTACCTAACTCTTATTCACTTTCCTTCTTTGCACCTTGATCCTCCTGTCTCTCACTTACTCTCCTGTTGTAATGATACTAGCATTTCTCAAAATGCAACTTATTCTTTCCTTGGACATTAAGGTGCCGATTCCAATCCTGTAAAACCCGGGTACAAATGGTCGTAAGGAGCGTTTTCTCCGTCCGACTCGTACCCGGGAAAAACACCTTACAAACTCGCAAGTACGATTCGCACAGAAATACCATTTCCGTACGAGTCGTACAAAAGACCGACCGGCAAAAAAATACATACAAATCTGAATCTGGACAGCGCGTACGGGACGTCCGGATGGAGTCAGGCAGCGTTTTACGAACCAGCAAGTACGATTCGTGCCTACGTCACTCCGCACGTAGCATTTTTTACGGGAGCCAAAAACTGCCAGGAAATTGAGGAAGACGCGAAGAAGGAGCACCGGTACGCGACGGACAGCGATGGACCCCAACCTACGCGTCATCCCGGCCCTCATAGCCTACGACCTCGTGTTCAGAAACCGACGCAGACGCCGCAGAAGGTCAGAACAACACCCAGGGGCAAAGGGAGGTGGGAGGGCTGGGGCAGGAAACATTACCCCCACCCAATTACAAATTTAAATATGTCCTGCACAGAAATGACCTCCAGGCTCTGGTCACTGGGGGAGGGGGGGGGTGTCCACCAATCCCTGCCTACCTCCACAACGGAAGTGGACGTCGACTTGTACCCGTCACCACTACAATGGTGGTATGGCCTGTACCCACGCTCTGGGGGCGTGGGTACGGCCCGTACAACGCGTAACCCTACGTTACCCCTACATCACCACAACAATGGTGGTACGGCCCTTACCCACGCCCCCAGAGCATGGGTACGGGCCGTACCACGCGTACCCCTACGTTACCGCCACTATGGTGGTACGGCCCGTACCCACGCCCCCAGAGCATGGGTACGGGCCGTACCACACGTACCCCTACGTCACCGCCACAATGGTGGTACGGCCTGTACCCACGCCCCCAGAGCATGGGTACGGGCCGTACCATGCATACCCCTACGTCACCGCCACAATGGTGGTACGGCCCGTACCCATGCTCTGCGGGGCGTAGGTACGGGCCATACCACACGTACCCCTACGTCACCGCTACAATGGTGGTACGCCCGTACCCATGCTCTGCGGGGCGTGGGTACGGGCCGTACCACGCGTACCCCTACATCACTGCTTCAATGGTGGTACGGCCCATATCCACGCCCCCAGAGCATGGGTATGGGCCGTACCACGCGTACCCTTACGGCACCGCCACAATGGTGGTACGCCTGTACCCACGCCCCCAGAGCATGGGTACGGACCGTACCACCCGTACCCCTACAGCCCCATTACATGATGGCTACAAGGCGTACACACACCACGGATGTAGGTGTACGGCTTGGTGCAGCACATCAGCTGTAAATTGGGGGTGGTGTATGCCCAGGGCAGCAGTGTACCACAGCAAGGGCGCAAGTGGGTGGGTGGGTGGGTGCAGAGGACTCCCAGCAGTGGACAGAGACATGGGGGTGGGTGCATATCAACTCCAGCAGTGGACAGAGACATGGGGGTGGGTGCAGAGGACTCCCAGCAGTGGACAGAGACATGGGGGTGGGTGCAGAGGACTCCCAGCAGTGGACAGAGACATGGGGGTGGGTGCATATCAACACCATCAGTGGACAGAGACATGGGGGTGGGTGCAGAGGAATACCAGCAGTGGACAGAGACATGGGGGTGGGTGCAGGGGAATACCAGCAGTGGACACAGACATGGGGGTGGGTGCAAAGGAATACCAGCAGTGGACAAACCATGGGGGTGGGTGCAGAGGAATACCAGCAGTGGACAGGGACATGTGAGGGGTGGGTGCCCATCACTCCCAGCAGTGGACAGAGACATGGGGGTGGGTGCAGAGGAATACCAGCAGTGGACACAGACATGGGGTGGGTGCAGAGGAATACCAGCAGTGGACAGGGACATGTGAGGGGTGGGTGCCCATCACTCCCAGCAGTGGACAGAGACATGGGGGTGGGTGCAGAGGAATACCAGCAGTGGACACAGACATGGGGGTGGGTGCAGAGGACTCCCAGCAGTGGACAGAGACATGGGGGTGGGTGCATATCAACTCCAGCAGTGGACAGAGATATGGGGGTGGGTGCAGAGGACTCCCAGCAGTGAACACAGACATGGGGGTGTGTGAAGAGGACTCCCAGCAGTGGACAGAGACATGGGAGTGGGTGCATATCAACTCCAGCAGTGGACAGAGACATGGGGGTGGGTGCAGAGGACTCCCAGCAGTGGACAGAGACATGGGGGTGGGTGCAGAGGACTCCCAGCAGTGGACAGAGACATTGGGGTGGGTGCAGAGGAATACCAGCAGTGGACATAGACATGGGGGTGGGTGCAGAGGAATACCAGCAGTGGACAGGGACATGTGAGTGGTGGGTGTCCATCACTCCCAGCAGTGGACAGAGACATGGGGGTGGGTGCAGAGGAATACCAGCAGTGGACACAGACATGGGGGTAGGTGCAGAGGACTCACAGCAGTGGACAGAGACATGGGGGGTGTACATCATTATCAGATGACCACAACTCCATGGGTGTATGTATGCATCCCTAACTTTGGACAATGATGATAGTGCCATAACAACACATCACTAACAGCAGTGTCCCACTCCCAGGAGGATGGATGTCTTTCCCCCACTGCATGACACACCACATGTGGGTGTGAGGACAAATAACACATGCATACCCACCCCTGGCAGATGCAGCACAATACACACACTGAGATCATGCCACAAGACTGTATAGTCATGTCACTGCCTACTAAACTAAGAGAGCCAAAGAGAACACACACTGTCAAGCACATCCCAGGACTGATAGGAATGTTCAGGTGCTGGGCCAGCCACCAAGATGTTGTCTGTCATGGAAGGAATAGGGTGGAGTTCCCACAGATACAATGCCCACAATTGTGAGTCAGGTGTTCAAATACCCAGCAGAACAAGTACCATATGTGTGCTAGGCTGTGATTACACACATGCATTGTGCGGAAAAGGGACAATTTCTCCATGAAGGCATGGCAAAATACTCTATACACAAGTACAGTGAGTACCAAGGATGGCTCAGATGATGCAGCCGGAGACATTGCTGAGCAGGCATGGCCAGAGTTGAAGGGATCCATCACCAACAAAGGAAATGTAGACACAGGTCAACACAACAATTGTGCAACTCTCTGCAGGGAAGATGTCAGGTGCCACAGAGGAAGGAACACTCCTTGGGACAATGTCTCCAAACACAAAGAGCATACACGACAAAGAATCTTTGCAGAGACCTTGTGATGGCACGCAGATACCAGGTTCCACCCCATGAGCAGCAGACTACAACATTTCCCTGAAACATAACACATGCCCACAACCCCAACTCCTGTAGCATCAGCATCAACATCAATACCTGAAATGCAAGACTTTTCTAAAGAAAATAGAAAATGCTTTATTCAGCATGAAAATAATAATGTGTAAACAAGACTATTCACAAAGGCCAATGGCATGTCCATATCATCAGTCCTTGGGGGGGGGGGGACACATGGCCATGTGTCTCCCCTAGCTTGTCTGCACATCAGAAGACTCTGTGTCGTCGACTGGGGGGGCATCATGTGGGGAAGGACCAGGCACCGCAGGGACAGGAGGGGGAAGGGTAGGTGTGGTGGGTGCAGGGACGGACGACTCCACCACAGGGGGTGGGGCAGCGCCAAAGGTGGAGGTGAGCTCGGTGCTGCACACTTCTGCCAGTTCTTCAAGCGTCTCCCCTGCACCTGGAGAAACAACAGGCCCCGAGGAGGGGGGGTGGGGTCGGAGGGATGGGTTGCAGCGCTACTGGGGGAGGTGGTGGACAAGCTGGGGGACTTAACTTCCCTACCCATGGAGTGCCTTGACCGTTTCCGGCCAGGTGAACTAGTGGGGCTGAGGCCCAGCCCAGCAAAGTAGGCCTCCTTCTCCGAATCTGGGGCAGGGGAGCCAAGGGGAGTGACATCGGAGGGACTGGGTAGTGAGTCATGTGGACGAGGACTGTGGCTGCGTGCCTGCCTGTGTGCCCCAGACCCAGTGGGTGTGCCTGCTTCACCCTGAGTGTTCGTGTCAGGAGGTGTTCGCTTGCCCTTACGTGGTGGTTTGCTGCTTGTGTCTGGTGGGGTGCGTGTGTGTGGATGTCTTGGTGTGCTTGGGACAGGCATGGGTGTGGGACTTGTGGATGGGGCAGGGGTAGGGGGGGGACGCAGCGCTGCAGGTGACTCACTACTGCCGTCAGTGACGAGTCCAGGGACCTCAGAAACATCCGTTGGTCAGACATCGCTGATGACATGCCCTCCATGTACGACACCATCTGGATCAGCAGTCTGGTGTGGCCATGGACGACAGTCAGGATCGATGTCTGCCCAACTTGCAACTGCCGCTGAATGTCCACAGACTCGGCAGTGAGGGCAGCAGGGGGGACAGGGGCAAGGGGTGCGGTGCCTGGCACGAAGGAGACACGGTGTGGCCTAGCACGGACAGAAGGGACCCGAGCAAGTGGGAGGGCGGTGATGGGAATGGAGGGGGTGGGTACGGATGGAGTGCTGCTGCCAGCTGTTGGAGCAGCCTCCGCCCCCTCAGGGAGTTCAGCCTCGGACCCGTCAGCCTCGTAGTCAGTGTTGGTACTGGGCAGGTCCTCCGCCTCCCTCCCCTCGCCCTCGGTGCCACTTGAGTCCGCAGACTCCTCAGCAGTGGTGGCAGCACTGCTCGATCCCTCCTCCACATCCGTGCCGGTGTCTCCCTCGGTGTCCTCCGATGATGCTGTGAAGAGACAGGAAAAAATCAGTCACCTGTATACATCTGACACATGAGTCCAAGCAAAATAGGCAACAGTGCATATCAGGAAAGGCATCATGAGTAACATCTAGAATACTCCCCACATATGTAAGCCCTGCACTCCCCAGTTGGTTGACCCACCATGCCACTTGGAAACAATGCAAATTAGGACACAACAGCAAATAACTTGAAATCACAAGATCATGAGAAGCTAGTGTCTGGGATCAGTTGAGCACAGCAAGCCTATGAAGGCATGCCACCTCTTGTTCACTGTGAACCAAACAGTAGTGTCGCACCCAAGGCCAAATACCACATGCCAATGCAGAAGGTGTCCCCACACTCAGAGACCTGTGAGTACTTTTGAAACCCCAAAGAAATACATTGTGACTCCTGGAGAATGACAACCCTTTACACAATGGACATGTCTAGAATGTGTGAATGTGACACTCTGTGAACAACACACATGTGTCTGTATAGCAGAAGTCACACAAGGAGGTGCACACCAAACTACATATACACAGTCATTGTCTGAGCTGCCAGGCTCATTCAAATCAGCAACTGTTAGGCAGAAATGGCGTATCAGTAAGTACATATACATGGCACCACGGTGGTCTGGATGACTTGACACTCGTAAGTTGGTATCAGCAACAACCAAGGACTAACCCAAATGCTACCACACTGTGGGAACATGTATATGTATGAACTCCAAACAAGTTTTATTCAAACTGTGCCTTACTTTAAAATGTGCCAGCGTGTCCCTGGAAAGTGTAAAGGTGGTGTCTTGTGCACTTCCTTGGGAGACATCTGTCATGCAGGCACATCATTGTCCTTCACAACAAAACAACAAGGTCAAGTTGGGGTACCGTAGGCCCTAGTGATAACGCACATACTCACGCATGTACATGCCGTACACGCGTGAGTACAGGCCGTATCACGCGAACCTACAGTAACACAACTATAGTGATAGGCACGTACTCACGCGTGTACGGCCCGTACACGCGTGAGTACGTGCCTATCACTATAGTTGGGGTACCGTAGGCCCTAGTGATACGGCACATACTCACGCATGTACGTGCCATACACGCGTGAGTACGGGCCGTATCACTCGAACCTACAGTAACACAACTATAGTGACAGGCACGTACTCACGCGTGTACGGCCCGTACACATGTGAGTACATGCCTATCACTATAGTTGGGGTACCGTAGGCCCTAGTGATACAGCACGTACTCACGCGTGTACGTGCCGTACACGCGTGAGTACGGTCCGTATCAGTCAGACCCACAGTAACACAACTATAGTGATAGGCCCGTACTCACGAGTGTTCGGCCCGTACACGCGTGACTACGTGCCTATCACTATAGTTGGGGTACCGTAGGCCCTAGTGATACGGCACGTACTCACATGTGTACGGCCCGTACACGCATGAGTACGTGCCTTATCACTAGGGCCTACGGTACCCCAACTATAGTGATAGGCACGTACTCACACGTGTACGGCACGTACTCACGCGTGAGTACGGCCCGTACACACGCCCTCAGAGCGTGTGTACTGCGTTTCACAGCTTACACTGGTGATAGGAGGCGCACACGAAAGGAATGGAGGTGTGAGACTCGCACAAGGCTGGAAATCAAGTCATTGTCAGTGCAGTCCTTCATGTGCAGGGCCTAGGTGTGTCAGGCAGTGATGTGGCACATGTCTCATCATGTTGTGGCACAATAGATGTGTGATGAGCTCTTTACACATGTCATGTGTGATGGGGCACTACGTGGCACACTTCCCCTTCACACTTTGCACATGTGTGCATGTAGGACACACGTGTCAAGCACTGCATCACTGGTATGGCACTGTCACCAACACCCGCAACTGTCCCCTGATGCCAGGTGCACGGATAATTACACCTGACATGTGACTACCAGCGTGGCACGATGTGACTATGTCATGTGTGTGTCATGTGTTCCCATGAGCTTGCCGTTGGTGTTCCGTCAACTCCATCTGCTGTTGCAGCATCCAACATGTGTCTGTGTGCATATGTGCATGACACACATATACACACACCATGCCACATGTTGACTCACACGTTACATGTGTCATGATGGTTCGATGATGACTTCCTGACATGAGGCAATATCTGCATTGTCTCAATGTCTGTGTCATCAGTTTTTGACATGTACCCCTTCATGGAAATGTGTGTTATCTGTCCTTTTTCAGATGACATGTGACCTGTGCGTCTAGACTCCCGCCAGCTGTCTGTATGAGATAACAACCTTCAAATGCTGATATGTGGATGTCTGTCACTCATGTAATGTGTCTGGCTGGTCACTTACACTGGCCCACAGCTATTTTAATGGCATGTGACGTCAACATTGCCATGCAACTATTGTGGCTGGCTCTTCGTAGGAGTATCACCTGGCTGGCCTACGTGTCCTGGATGTATTGCACAGACCAGACTCTGTATTAAGCAGATGTGTATTAGCTGTTGAACATGTGCTCACCTCAGTGACATTGGTGTGGTAATGTACTCACTCTTCGTTATTCCTTCCAAATCTCTGCAAGGCACCGCCTCTCCCCAGACGAATGCCAGACCTGGATGCCATGCGTGAACATGACTGCATACGCAGATACCGCTTCTCGCAAGAGTTGATAGAGGACTTGACCCGCCGGCTTGAACCACACCTCCAACCACAACACAGGTATCCTACAGCTCTGACCCCAAGATGAAGGTGATGGCAGCCCTACATTTTTTTGCCACCGGTACGTTTCAATTGACCATACCTGATGTCGGTGGCATGTCCCAGACAATGTTCAGCCGTGTCCTTCATGATGTTTTAGAAGCCATGTTGGTGCACCTGGATGAATTCATCCATTTTCCCACTCGTGAGCAGTTGACAGGTGTTGGACTTGGCCCTTTTTGCAGGGTCATCCCTAAACTTTTTGCCTTCCTTCTGTATTTTTTCTGACCTGGTGTTGGCTGTTTTATGACTCTGGGCACCTTACCACTGCTGACCAGTGCTAAGGTGCATATGCTCTCCCTATGGTAAAATGTATTATGTGAATTGACTTCCATGTTTGGCTTATTTGGTTTACTATCAGTCCCTAGTAGAGTGCACCAGGGCTTGCCAAGGGCTTGTATATCCAAATGCTGCTAGTGGGCTTGCAGCACTGGTTGTGCCACCCACAGAAGCAGTCTGGTAAAATGTGTCTAAGGTCTGCCATTGCAGAACTTGCATGCAGTCTGGTACTGTCATGCTGACTGGGCAAGTGTCCCCACTTGCCAGTCCCTAAACCTCCCCTTACCTTCATATTAGTCACCCCTATGGTAGGCCCTAGGGCAGGGTGCATTGTAAGGATAAGGTAGGACATGCCCTAAGGTGTGTGGCATGTCCTAATAGTGAATTACAGCCATTTTCGTTTTTCACTATTGAAGGCTACCTGCTCTCCATAGGCCAGAATGGGCTGCTGGAATTACTACACACTGTAATCCCAGTGGACTCAGAGAGCATGGTAGAAAGTCAAGTTTAGTATGCCTGAACTCAGAATAATAAAATACTTCTTTTAGTAAAGTTTATTTTAGTATCCTGTGTTTGTAAATACTACTTTTAGAAAGTTAGTATTTACTGACCTGGCCATTTCGGTCCGCCTCTGCTGTGTGTGTGTGTTCTGCCTAGTAACAGTAAAGGAGCAGGGCTGGGGAATTCCAGGAGACAGGCTGGCTGCCAGGGTGGGTAGAGAGATTACACCAGGATGGGTGGGAGGAGTACACCTTTGACTCTGAATAGACCTGTGCTCTGCCACCACAATGCCGGCTCCGCCCCCTGTGGAGCGGCTGATGTCTCTGCCCTGCTGCTGAAAGGAAAGAGCAGAGTCACCACAACAAAGTGCTCCAAAACTGGACTGAGCCAGGCCCAGGCCCCCTGGTGACAAAGAACAAAAGAAACTTGGTATAAATGTAGGAGCCCTGCTCCTAAGAAATCAGATCCTGATTGAACCACGAATGAACTCTGCCTGACTAGAAGGACCTGGAAGAAGCTGAAGGAGGAGTAACTTTTCCTGACCTGGGGGATTGGCCTGCAGTTGGTGCCTTGTTGAGAAAGGAGAGGAAAAGACTGAAAGAGACTTTGTACTTTGTTTGTCAACTATCTCACACTACCTGAAGGGTGAGCAGGGGTTATTTGAAGGGGTGATCCCCTTATCCTGACTTAGAATTGAGATTCCCTGCTTGTCACAAGTGCATACCTGTGCCAACTAGAGACCCCCATTTCTAACAACAGGTATCAAGGGTGAGTTCTATGCCCTGGGAGGCATGCCTCACGTAATTGGGGCCATTGATGGGACACATGTGGCTTTGGTACCACCACAGGCACAGGAGGTAGCCTTTCGGAACCGCAAACATTATCACTCTATCAATGCCTTTGTGATGTGTCTTGCTAACATGCTGATTTCCCATGTCTGTGCCCGTTTTCCAGGGTCCGCACACGATGCCTACATCATGAGGCGTAGCAGGGTGCCAGAAATGATGCTGCAGCTGCACGCGGAACGAGCATGTCTTGTTGGTGGGTATACTCTGTTAGTCCTGTGTTTCGCGCTATCTTTGTATCTTACGGCATCTCCTGACCCACTTCTTCACATGATGTTTCCATGTAGGGGACTCTGGCTATCCCAACATGCCATTGCTGATGACGCCTCTCCGCAACCCCAGAACAGCCGCAGAACACCAGTACAACGACACCCATGGACAGATGAGGCGCGTGATTGAGAGGACGTTTGGACTCCTGAAGAGCAGATTCCGGTGCCTCCACAAGACCGGCGGCGCCCTCCCATATGCCCCGGTGAAGGTCTGCAAAATCTTCATTGTGTGCTGCATGCTGCACAACATGGCAGTGGAGAAGGCCGTGCCACTCATCCTTGATCCGGATGAGCAGGATCATCCATCCGTGGAGGATGAAGGGCTTGGGCACGGGGCAAGTGAGGATGAGGATGAGGATGAGGACATCCGGAGTCAGCTTATCCGCAACTTCTTCTCATAATGGTGAGTCCCTGTGTCTGAGTGTGCACGCTTTGAGCCTTGTGTGGCATGTGTTGCAATGTGTGTGTCCAGCTGACTGTGTGCTAAGTGACTTGGAGGTGTGTTCTGATGTGTCATTCAAGTGATGATGTCATTCCACACATTTTAGCTGGGACACTAAATTTTTTCAGGGCATGGTGACAACATCATTCCTGTAGAGTACATGTACATGTCTGCGGATTACTAGCTCTTCGCTGACTTGTTGTGTGTCTGTCCTCCCCAGGTTCTTGCGGCTGTCGTCTGCTCATGTCATCTTTGCCCTCCTGCTATTCCTCATGTGTATTGCAACGTGTGCTGGATCAGAGTTACATGCACAGACATGGTGAAAAGTAATTTTGGGTAAGGAGTGCAGCAAGGCATTTTATGGGTGGTACGTGTTTGTGATATGTGGGGACTGCTCCTGTGCATGTTATGTTACCATGCATACATGTCGACTCACCATGGGGCACATGACGTGTTGCATGGCTCCCATGAATTGATAGTCACCCTTCCTGACAGTCATCTGTAATGGTTTGTGGATTCTGATGAAGGCATCAATGTGTGTATAACGTCCCTCAGGAACATACGGGATGCTAATGGTGGACATAGTGTGGGACATCCCCATATGAGGCTCAATGGGGAATTGCAGACTCTCCGTGTGCAGCAAGGGGTGTTAGGCTCAACCCCTTCACTTGTGTGCCAGCTCAGTAGGATTTACCACATCTGTGTGTTGAAGGGGGTGTCCAGGGTAGGTCACACATGGTCAGCCAAATGACCTGTGAGTCTGTTCCAATTGATGCATTTCCCTTAGTGTGAGGCTGAGTAATAAAGGTGTTCGTCACACTCCAAGGTGCCTCATCTCTGTCAATGCAGGTCTCTTGCCACTTTGCATGCGGCATATCTGGCATAGTTGTGGAAGATTATGCATAGGAATCCATGTGTAGTTTAGCAACATGCATGCAGTTGCTCATGGGTTAGGCTCCCTATTGGGCATGAAGTACATGGTCGTGTATGTTTTTTGGCATGTTGGTCCACACAATGGGCCATCAACACCTGCTGAGGGTGTGTCTCCTGTGCGCAGGTCGGCCGTCAGTTTCCTGATCCGGTGTCATGCTTCTTTGGTGATTGTGCATGCATTGTCTCTGGGTGTGCCATGTGACACTGGACACTCCTTACTTTACACACGCCCCTGTTGCAGTTGTCCTTCTGACATCCTAGTCTTTGTGTGCAAATTCTGGCATTTGGCAAGGAGATGCTGCCTGCTGCTGTGGCCCCTGCAGCAAGGGCCCACAGAGTATCCAGATTTGGCAACACACACGCCTCCAAGATGCTCCTCACTTCCTCCCTCCACCCATTCATTTGGCTGTCCTCAGCTTGTCTATGCCACTGTTGCCGCCACGCGGTGCCAAAGGCGGTACCATCAGCACATGCAAGGTGCACATTGCACCACCATCCTGTCCTTGCATAACCCACATCACACTACAGTCTGATGTAGCAGCCACACTCCGAGCTATGTCCATCCGCACATCTAACGCCTGCTGTCAGACATACCCTGGGCACACACACGACACCTTTGCATGCTGAGTGTGCAACTCCAACTGCCTACACTGCACTGCCCCGCCTTCCAGGCCCTGTCACACCAACCAGGTCACCTCCATAATACTCCCCACCGGCTCTGTAGCCCAGCAAGGGCATGGGAGTGGGACTCAAGGCTTCAGCATATAGTATGGTCTCATCGTCTGGGACATGGCACAGGTATCATCTCTCAGCATGTCAATCTACAGAGTGTCCAAAACCCCCTCTCCACCATCACATGCGCACAGCACCTCATCATCCGCTCGTATGCCATTGACAGCCAGGTGCTCCTCACCCTCAACAAAGACACAGACATTGGCACTTCCATCATTCAAGTATGCATGAGATCCATTAATGAATGGCTGAACACGAGCCACCTGAGGCTGGACTTGTACAGGACTGAGGTGATCGTCCCCTTCCAGCTGGGTCAAGTGCTTGTGTCCCACCCGCAAGAGCCCTGCACAAGCACCCAGTGGCCACACACACAAGATGGTGTGCATCATGTGTGGCTCGCTCACATTTGCCATGCTAGTCCACAGCATCTGTACCTCATGCTGCAACACCCTCTGCATTATGCACATGATCCACAGATAGATCCACTCCAAGAAAAGACAGACCATCCCCCAGGTCCATGACAACATCCGTGTCAAATACTGCCCTGCCCTCTACGGAGCAAGTACATCCAAACTCCCAGGAAACTTGTCCACTTCCAGGGTGCATCTGCGCAACTCAGCTTCAACACCCTGTGCCCCAGCCACCTCACTGTCCACCATAGATAGCTGCAATGGATCACTGTCTGCTGCAGGATAACCTCCACACTCCCCACCCACACTCAGGAGGCAGTCCACAACCCCGACCCCAAACCAACCTTGTACGTCTGTCATCCTAGATCCCGTTGGGCCATCTCCGCGCATCCAACCTTGCCCTGGCCACCGTTCTTCACATCCACCGTACTCCAGCATGCAGGACATTGTTCTCCCACCTGGCCACACATACCTGGGACTCCCTCCCCGGGAACCTCCACATGAGCCATGACCTCTACGCCTTGATGATAATCTCCCAAATAGGTCTGTCCGCACAGTTTAGCAAGCTCCCCCTCAGCAGCCAGAGGCCATCACAGGTGAGTGTTGTGCTCCATGCCTACATTGAATGATACCTTGTGACCCATGTGTGTCCTGTACCAGACTCTGATCCAAGGGTATGGATGGCTGGAGTTAGTTCAACACTCAGGCATAGTTTGACATTTCCACACACATATGTTGTTGAATAATGCAAAATGACAGGAACGTCTCATGACCAAAGTAATATATTTATTTGCGGTGGGGTACGTGTTTTGGTAGATGAAATTAGGTGCTCTACCGGGGAATAGAATCCAAAGTTCACAGGGGGAGATGGTATCCTTGGCATTGGAAGTCATCAGAGTCCAGGGCACAGTGTTGGTCATCATTGGTCAGACTGTGACCAGCAAGTCCATGTGGCAGAGAATGTCATTGGATGAGGTGCTGCTGTTGCGCCAGAGGGCCAGGTGCCAGGCCAGGTGACCTGGGAGACGTGGATGGTCCGCTGACTCTCACGGTCTTTTCCGTGGACGACCCACCTTCCTCCGGGGACCCTCAGATGCAGGCCTTGACGATGTTTGGGACGCTCCGTCAGACGAATCCTCCTCCTCCTCCTCCCTCCCTGTGTCCAGTGCTGGTCTACGCCTGGTGGCACAGGGAGGGTTGCCCATGCTTTGGGCGATCTGACGGAGTGATTGGCTCATGTCCCTGTGCACCGCCAGGAGCTCAGCCAGTCTTGCCTCCATCCATCCTTGGTGTTGTTGATGACTGGCATGATGCTCGACCTGCAGGTTCTTTATCTCATCGAGGGTCCCCTGCATCTCCGAGAGTCTCGACACGACCTGGTTGATGCCTCTCGTGTCACGCCGGTATGTGTCCAGGATGTTGCGTGTGTGTGACATACCGGTGTCCTGAGCTGGCTGGTCAGGTTCGCGCCTCCGCCTGCCTCCACTCCCACCACCCCTGCCCACTTGAGCCTGGCCTGCCCTTGTGGGCACATCGGGTCTACGGGACCCCTGAGGGATGGCATTTGCAGGGCTGCCTGCCTCCTCCTGGGTGCCCGGAGAACCTTGTCCCTCCTGGTCAGACTGGCTCTGTTGTTCAGTGCGAGCAGGGCTCCTGGGTGTGTCCTGGAATGTGGCAGGAATGGGGGGCGTGGTTGGCACAGATGTACCTGACGCAGGTGCTGCAGGGGCTTGGGCACCAGAGGGTCCAGGTTGGTCGGGGTCATCCACGGAGTGGTGAGAGTCGTCGCTGCCGGTGTGATCATCTTTACGCGGAGCCTGGGACTGTGATTCTTCCCCCCCAGTGGGGGGAGATCGACGATGTTGCCCTGTGTGTGAGAGAGAGAGACAATGTTAATGGTGTTTCATGCGACATCTATGTTTCATACATATTCAAGTTGACACAGTTCCTCCAGGTAGTTGGATGTGCCTAGCATTCCTCTCAATGTCCACTTGGGGATGGGTATGTTGCGGGGGACAGATTGGGATGTTCTCCTGAGTGTTTGACCTGTAGATTGTTGGCTCTGATGCTTATTTGGCTCTGGATTGGTCTTGTTGTGTCACATGTCCATTGTGGGAGTGTGTAACTCCGTTGCCTGCCCCGGGGGTGTGTGGTTGTGTTGGGGGGGTGTGACCGGGCGTGCTGTTGTGTGTAGTGTGAGTTGTCATTGGGTCTCCCAGGTGATGTGTCTGTCCCCTCATGGTGCATGCTGGCATGCCAGTGAGTGTGAGTTCCTGTGCTAGATACCTGTGCTTGTGGAGTTGGTGTTTGAGTGTACAGTGGTCCCAGGAGGGCCTTGTGCTGCATACAGCAGGGCCAAGTGTCAGCTACCTTGTCAGTACTTTGCCAGTCCCTGTGCATTGTGCATGGGTATGTACCTATGCCATATGGGCTGAGGGCATTGGTGTCTGCGTCTCATTTTCACAATGTGTTGTGTGGGGCCCACCCTCCCAGCCTCCCGGACATCCAGTCTTGTGGTTGTTGTAGCCTTGGACATGGCCTTGCCTTGATTTGTGAAGGGTGCATGGAGACGTTAGTGGCATGAGCGTGGTTTTTGAGTGTGGTTGTGTGCGGTGAGTGCTTGGGGGAAGTTGCGTGCATTTGGTGTATATGTGGTGTGGACCCCATTGCCCCCATGTTACGTAAGTTGTTTGTGTACTCACCAGGCTCTGCGACTCCTTCGACTCTGTGTACTCCCACCGGCGGTAGCAGGGCCATCACCTTCTCCTCCCAGGGATGGTAGTGTACGGGTCTGCGGGGCGGCCCACCTCCAGTGATGTTACTCTGGGCATATTCTTCGATCATTTTCCTCTTGACCGCCCTGCGCAGATCGTACCACCTGGCTTGGCATTCATGCCTGGTCCTTCGGATGGGCGCAACAGCATTCACCTTATCGACAATCCTCTGCCACATGGCAGATTTTTCAGCTATGCTGGTCTGTCTGACCAATGTTCCAAACAGCTGTGGCTCGACTCTGATGACTTTGTTGACAATGAGGTCTAGCTCCGCCGTTGTGAACTTTGGATTCTTGTCTGTGGGCATGGTGTGGGGTGTGGGTGTGGATATGGATGGTTGTGGGTGTGTGGGCGTGAATGTGACGGTGTGTGTGTGAATGTGAAGAGGGGGATGTTTGTGAAGGAGGTTGTGTGAAGGTGTGTGAGTGAAGGTGTAGTGAAGGTATCAGTAATGTAGAGTTGTTTCTCTGTGGGGTCTGGCAGCAGTGGGTCTGTTGCAAAGGCTCATGGGTTGTGTGTGTGGGCCCTTTTTATTGGTCCATTTTTGGGTGTGGCTGTGTTTGAATTTTGGTGGGTGTGTTATAAGAGGTGGTTGTGATTTGGTCCTCTGTTTGCCTGTTTGGATGTGCCAGGTCAGTCATTGAGATGTATTTTGTCATGTGTTTTGTGGTGTTGTGCGAGTCGAATTGACCCTCCTTGTGCTGTTTTACAGTGTCCTGGTTCTGTAAGAGTCTTTTTCGCGTAGGTACGGTCCGTACATATGCGATGCTGGGTGAGGGTGCTGGGGTACGGTGTTGGAGTGCGGCGCGTACATGTGGTGGGGGTACGGTGCGTACACGTGCGGGCCTGGGGTACGGCGCGTACATGCGGAGGTACGACGCGTAAATGCGGGGGGGTAAGGCGCGTACATAGGGGGTACGGCACGTACAGGTGCGGGCCTGGGGTACGGCGCATACATGCGGAGGTACGGTGCGTACATGCGGGGGTACGGCGCGTACATGGGGGAAGGCGCGTACATGGGGGGGTATCGCGCGTACATGGGGGGTACGGCCCGTACATGGGGGGAGTACGGCGCGTACATGGGGGGTATGGCACGTACAGTTGCGAGGCTGGGGTACAGTGCGGACAGGGGGGGTAAGGTGTGTACATGGGGGAGGTACGGCGCGTACATGCGGAGGTATGGTGCGTACATGCGGAGGTACGGCGCGTACATGGGGGGTACGGCGCGTACAGGTGCGGGCTGGGGTACAGTGCGGACGGGGGGGTAAGGTGCATACATGGGGGGTACGGCACGTACATGCGGGGGTACGGCGCGTACAATGGGGGTACGGCGCGTACAGTTGCGGGGCTGGGGTACAGTGTGGACAGGGTGGTGTACGGTGCTGACATATTGGGGGGTGGGGGGCTGTACGGCTCGTACACGGGCATAAGTTTACCCATGTACATGTGTACTACTGCGTTGGCTCCGTACGGGCCATTTTATGTGTGATTGTGTATTTGGACGGACGGTCGGGATCGTACTTGCGCGCTTGGACTTGTGTTTTACGATTTGCACATAAAAATGTCCGGCTCACTCTCATACACTTTTCCCGACGATATTCGGACGTAAAAACTTTCCGACGCACTCTCGTACACTTTTCCCGACACTATTCGTAGTTAATTTTCACGTACGAATCCTACTTGGCCATTTGTACGGTACTTGTACGACTCGTACGTAAAAAAATACAGATACGGGTCGTATGCAAATTATTTTTAACAGATCGGAATCGGCACCTAAATGTTTATAGTTGCATTACTATGAGTAGAATACTGCTTCATATTTGTATGGTTCTCATTTGCCTATTATCATGCATGTGCTCTCTTTGTGAATGAATCATATATGTTAGACTGTTTATTACCATGTCTATAATTGTAGAGGTTTGAACTGATGTGCATTTGTGTAAATGTACATTGTTTTATGTATGTTTAAATCAAAAGGGGGGGAGATAGAAGGGGTTATGACCCACTCAGCTTCTTTTTTTCTCAAATGTTCAAATATCAAATAGAGAGTGGATCACTGGTCCTGAAAGAACCAGGGTTAGCAACAACAGTACAGTGTACTGTTAAGAAACCCTCAATCACGTTTTTGCAGGTGGGAATTAGCGGTATGTTTGATTATCCGCTACTTGCTTGACAGCGTGACAGCATCATCATCGGGTTAATGAATGCTTCCTCCACCTGGAGGCTTTTCCTCTGGTTTTTTCAGTAGTGATCAGAGAACCGTGTTGGGTGTATAGTGAAGTGATATACAGTGAGTGAAAATTAAAAAACTCGTAAAACCAGTTTGTAGTTTTAATAAAACTGGGTTTGAGTTGAGTTTAAAACGCTTTTCGTGCACAGGACAGACTATTTAGGGTCTGGTGCACTATAAAAATGTGTCCAAAAAAGAGGTCGACATGTTTCAGCCCTATCTAATGCCCAAAAGGGTCATGTAGGCTTTCATCAGGACCTTATTTATGTGTGGAAGACTCTATTGTTAATAGGTCTCCGTTGTGAAGAGGATGAATTATATTCTTCACCAGCCAATCTATTTTCAATTTGAACCTGTTTCAAAAACGGAAAAGAATGAGGGGTGAAAAGGAAAAAAGTGACAAACTGTATTCAGTCAGTATGTATGCTGTAAGGATGTTCAAAACTCGAGACATCAACTGTCGTAGCAACTAAAAAATGACAATACTTTTAAATGTAATTTAGCCAATTTGGCAATCAATTCTCATTCATATGCAGTAATGGCAAAATAAGCCCTCCTTTCTATTAATTTGCAATTGTAAGAAAAAACACAAAACACAAACACAGCATCCATTTTGTTATGACAAATAGAACAGGTAATGTGTGCCTGGTGGGGCACTAGGTTTTTGGCACTAAAAAACTAGTCACGTCGGGTACCATAGAAGCGAGTATTACATGGCGTCCAGGTATTGCACCTTCATGCCAGTTTCATTGGTTGCATCATAATATATACCGTTGGGAAAAGGTTATGGTACAAGCATGTACAGGATGTAGTACGGCAGGTCTGTGAAAGGCAGAGTCTCTCAAAGTAAAGTGTTGAGAGAACGGGATTTAGAAGTGTCAGGTAACTGACGTAACAGGCCTCCTTAAAATATCGGAGGAGGTGACACTCGGAGTAGAAGGTATTGTTAACATTGTGACTAGTACTTTCTAAATGTTAGACAACATGAAAAAGACGGGCAGTGGAGCCATGCATTATTAGTTACTTCCATATTCACAATCAAAATTATAAAATGTCTTTTACAGCATTTTGAAGTAGAGGAAAGAAATACCTTATTTATTCAAATGGAGGGTTACATCTGGTAGAAAAGGCTTTTCCCGCTCTTTAAAAGGAAAACGGAAAGTATTAGAAAGTTAAATACATTACGTTTCTTCGTCGGCGTCCTCGTGTGTTAGGAGCGATACCTTTTCGACGGGAGTAAGTGACTTGTTCTGTCGCTGCCTATCTCCACCCGGTGTGGTTTTGCAGTGTAACCAGGTCAGAATAAAAAGAGACGAGGGTATTCATGGATAACAAAAGAGGACATTCATTGCAGCTCCCTGGTCCGTTTTGTTAATAGAAGTGTATCGCTTAATTAGTACTTTAGTCATTAGATTGTGCGAAAATGTAATAAAATAAAGGCTTCGTTTTTATCAGGATGTTGCTAACCATTAGAAAAATCGGTAAGGTTCGATAGGTTCTTTTCAGGATAGCGTGTTAATTTTGCATAAAATCTTGTCAATAAAGTTCTGGTTCTTATTAGAGATGAAAAAGAGAGAAGGGCAAAACCCATTTTTTTGCACAAGGAGAAGGCATAAAAATTGTCAGCTTGTTTCGTAGCCTTCATACACAAAACATTTTGCTTATGAGCGAGGTTCGTGCTTTCTGAAAGGTGGTAAAAAAGTACATATCTCTACAATACGGCACGATGGTACTTTACATACAGGGTATCGCTTACCCCTGTCAGTCCCATGATTACAATAAAGTTAATGAGTAGTAATCCCTTGTTCATGCCATGATTCATAGTACTTTATGATGATGTGTTTTGGTGTGGTATGGCCAGGAATATCTAATTCAGAGTGTTGTTACAGAAAGCCAATATTTTATAATTTTCATTCTTGTTTTATGTAGCCATGAAGAAGTCCTTGTAGGATGAAACGCGTTGGCTACCGTTTGTTGGTGTGGCTTTAAAAGAAGAAAACGAATAAAGAAATACTGAACAAAGAAACGTCTTCTGCTATGTATTTGTCATATGCATGATTTTCAACTGTCAAGAATACTTGTGTAGTTGGAAAGACAAGAACTTTTGTCCGAATATAAACACATTCTATTTAGATGTAATTATCAAATCCTGAGTGCTGAACCACCAGTAATGCATATTGTTTGGACATTTTGGGGCCGATTCCGATCCTGTAAAAATATTGCCCGTGCGACTCGTATCTGGATTTTTTACCGTCCGAATCGTACAAGTCCCGTACAAACTGGCAAGTACGATTCGTATGTTAAAAAGTCCATACGAATCGCATTGGGTAAATTCCCCGACACATCCTCGGGTCGGAAAAGGTGTCCGACACGTCCCCGGACATTTTTACGTACGGATCTGAAAACTGAAGTCCGAGCGCGCAAGTACGATCCTTCCCATCCGTCCGAATGCACAACCGTATGGAAAAAACACCGTACGGAGCGAACTCCTATAGCAACCATGGAGACATGTGCCCGCATATGCGCCGAACACCCCACCCCAGACCCCGTATGTACGCGCAGAACACCCCCCAGCCCTCGTATGTATGCGCCGAACACCCCCCCAGCCCCCGTATGTACGCGCCAAATGCCCCCCCGTCCGTGGATGTACGCGCCGAACCCCCACCAGTGTATGTTCGGAGCGTACCCCCACCCGTGCATGTATGGAGCGTACTTACACCCGTGTATGTACGCGCCGAACCCCCACCAGTGTGTGTATGGAGCGTACCAACACCCGTGTATGTTCGGAGCGTACCCCCACCCGTGTATGTACGGAGCGTACCCCCACCCGTGTATGTTCGGAGCGTACCCCCACCCGTGTATGTAAATTGTAAATTGATACTTGTATAGCGCACTACTCACCCGCAAGGGTCTCAAGGCGCTTGTACGAATACCGCTGTGGAACCCATCCCGGCTTTCCCTGTGAGGCGTCCACTCCTGGGCACCCCCAAGGTGGAGGCCAGGCATCCTTAGCGTTGTGGGGGCCGTTGTGGAGATTAAGCAAGCTATTGCCCAGAGTTGCAGAGTGGGACTCCATGATTGGAATGGCACCGAGGCGAGAATTATCAGGTCCGTGGAATTTTTGAGCCCAAGACCCGCCGAGGCGGGGAATTGAACCCTGGTCCTGGGCTAGGCCTCTGCATCAGGGTCTGCCGCTCTAATCATTGAGCCACACTTCTCCACATATGTGTATGTTCGGAGCATACCCACACCCGTGCATGTTTGGAGCGTACCCACACCCGTGTATGTTCGGAGCATACCTCCACCCGTGTATGTTCGGAGCGTACCCCCACCCGTGTATGTACTGAGCGTACCCCCACCCGTGTATGTACGGAGCGTACCCCCACCCGTGTATGTATGGAGCGTACCAACACCCCACCAGTGTATGTTCGGACCGAACCCCCACCAGTGTATGTATGGAGCGTACCCCCACCCAACCAGTGTATGTTCGGAGCGTACCCCCACCCGTGCATGTTCGGAATGTACCCCCACCCGTGTATGTTCGGAGCGTACCCCCACCCGTGCATGTATGGAGCATACCCACACCCGTGTATGTACGCGCCGAACCCCCACCAGTGTATGTATGGAGCGTACCAACACCCCACCAGTGTATGTTCGGAGCGTACCCCCACCCATGTATGTACGGAGCGTACCCCCACCCGTGTATGTACGGAGCGTACACCCAGCCCCCCCTGTATGTACGGTGCGAAACACCACCACCAATGGACGGTGCGGACCAACACCCTGCCCGTGTCTGTACGCACCCTACCCCAGGCCCCTACACCAGCACCCTCACCCAACCTCGCGCATGTACGAGTCGTACTAAGCCATAGCAAAGGTCAGCACTGTACAACCACATGGCCCATGTACGCACCGTACAGACACCAAAAACACTCGTACTGAACCAGGACACAGCAAAACAACACAAGGAGAGTCAATTCGATTCGCACAACACCACAAAACATGTCCAACAAGCCCAAATACATCCTATACACTGACCTGTAACTGCCAAACAGCCAAACAGAGGCCCAAAACACAACCACTCCTTATAACACACCCACCCAAAGTTCAAACACAGCCACACCCACAAATGGACCAATAAAAAGGCCCAACACACACAAACCATGATCCTTTGCAACAGATCCACTACTGCCAGACCACAGAGACAACGCACTGCACCATACTACATACATCAATACACCTTACACTTGCACTCCTTCACACAACCACCATCACAAACACCCCCTCATCACATTCACACACACACACCTTCACAACCACACTCACACACCCACAACCATCCACACCCACACCCCCACAGCCATCCACACCCACACCCCGCACCATGCCCACTAACAGGAATCCAAAGTTCACAAAGGAGGAGCTGGAGATCCTTGTCGACGAAATCATCAGAGTCAAGCCACAGCTCTTTGGAACATTGGTCAGACAGACCAGCATAGCCGAAAAATGAGCCATGTGGCAGAGGATTGTCAATTCTGTGAATGCTGTTGGGGCCACCAGAAGGACCATGCATGAGTGCCAAGCCAGGTGGTACGATCTGCGGAGGACGGTCCGCCGCAAAATGACGGACGATCACAACCAGGGAACATCACTGGAGGAGGGCCGCCCCGCAGACGGGTACAATACCATCCCTGGGAGGAGAAGGTGATGGCCACGCTGCCGCCGATGGGAGTACACGGACTAGAAGGAGTCCGAGACCCTGGTGAGTACACAAACAACTCACCTCACATGGGGGGAACGCCATACACAACCAAAATCCCAATCATGCACGCAACCCCCCAAAGCCAGCACCGGACACAACCACACTCCAAAAACACACACATGCCACTAGCGCCTCCATGCCCCATGCACCAAGCAAGGCCATGCCAAGTCACAGGCCACACAAAACACCAACACAAGACAGGATGTCCCCGATGCCGGGAGGGTGGGCCTCAAAACTAACATTGAGCAACTCAGAAGCACACAACAATGCCCTCAGCCCATATGGCCCAGGGCACAGCCATACAAACAGTGTGTCCCCACACAGTACTGTGTTGCCTGCAAATGGTGGCCGCGTTGCAGGATGACATGGGTATGAAGGCACAATTTGCACATAACAGCAGCTAATGAAGATGCAGCACTCTGAAAGAGTGTCAGCACACACCGCCACAGCAGCAGCACAGACTCAGACACTCCGCCCAATGGGTGCCCGGTGATGAGAAACAAACCCACATGAACAAGCCAATGGCCTTTGAAAGACCTGCAAACTGTGTGTGCCCAGGAAGCTGGGCTGAGGTGACAGAGGGTGACACACAGAGGGGGAGAGAGAGGGAGGAGACAGAGGGGGACACAGGGAGACAGACAGAGGGAGGGAGGAGGGTGACAGAGGGAGGGAGAAAGGGAGACAGAGGGAGATGGACAGAGGGAGGAGGGTGACAGAGGGAGGGAGAAAGGGAGACAGAGGGAGACGGACAGAGGGAGGAGGCTGACAGAGGGAGGGAGAAAGGGAGACAGAGGGAGACGGACAGAGGGAGGAGGCTGACAGAGGGAGGGAGAAAGGGAGACAGAGGGAGACGGACAGAGGGAGGAGGGTGACAGAGGGAGGGAGAGAGGGAGACAGAGGGAGACCAAATCACCCTTGGGTGGTGTGGCCATGTCCGCTCGTCAGCAGGTGGACTGTGTGCATGTAGACAAGGTTTGGCAGTGCCTTAACCCCCCCTTTTTCCTTTGAGAAACACTGGGCCATGTGTCAATCCGTGCACGAGTACATCCGTGCTGCAGGCACAAACCTAATCTTACACCCAGTATACCCACCCACTGTGTTTGTCAGAATCCTGTCACAAATGCTTAAATTACCTACCTGCATTCTCAAATAACATGGAAAAAATACCACTTGGTCACGTACAGTGCAACACGTAAGGCGGCTCTGCATGGCTCGCTACGCCCGCTCACTACACTGCTGCCTGCGTTCCAAAAAGATGCATCAACTAAGATTGTATCACACATAGGTAAAGTGTCGAAAGCTGTGGCCAAGGGACATACCCATGCACAAGTGCACTGTGAGAGGAATGCAAGACATATCCAACTACCCAGAGGAAGTGTGCCAACTCACAAAATGAATGAAATATGGATGTCGCATGTAACACAATTAACATTGTCTCTCTCACACACAGGTCAACGTCGTCGATCTCCCCCCAACACTGGGGGGGAAGACTCACAGGACCAGGCTCTGCGTGAAAAGGACACGACCGGCAGCGACGACTCTCACCACTCTGTGGATGACCCACACCAACCTGGCCCCTCTGGTGTCCAAACACCTGCAGCACCTGCGTCAGGTACAACTGTGCCAACCACCACCCCCATTCCTGCCACATCCCAGGAGACACCCAGGAGCCCTGCCCGCACACGACAACACAGCCAGGCTGGCCAGGAGGGACAAGGTGCTCCGGGCACCCAGGAGGGGGCAGGCGACAACGCAAATGCCATCCCTCAGGGGTCCCGGAGACCCGATGTGCCCACAACGGCAGGCCATGCGCAAGTGAGCAGGGGTGGTGGGAGTGGAGGACGGCGGAGGCACGAACCTGACCAGTTGGCTCAGGAACCGGTAATGTCACACGTCCGCAACATCCTGGACACATACCGGCGTGACACCAGGGGCATCAGCCAGGCCGTGGAGGCCCTCAACCAGATAAAGAACGTGCAGGCCGAGCAATATGCCAGTCAACAGCAACACCAAGGACGGAGAGAGGCAAGACTGGCTGAGCTCGTGGCGGTGCAAACGGACATGACCCGTGTACTCCGTCAGATTGCCGAAAACATGGGCAACCCTCCCTGTGCCACCAGGCGAAGAACATCACCAGCCACAGGGAGGGATCAGGAGGAGGAGGATTCATCCGACGGAGCATCACAAGCATCGTCACGGCCTGCTTCTGAGGGTCCCCGCAGGAAGGTGGGTCGTCCACGCAAAAGACCGTGAGAGTCAGCGGAACACATCACCATCTCCCAGGTCACCTGGCCTGGCACCTTGCCCTCTGGCCCAACAGCAGCACATCAGCAAATGACATTCTCTGCCACATGGACTTGCTGGTCACTGTCTGACCAATGTTGACAAAGACTGTGGCATGGACTCTGATGACTTCCAATGGCAAGGATATCAACTCCCCCAGTGAACTTTGGATTCTACACACCCGGCAAGCACCTCTTGTCATCCCCCCCCCCAAACACGTACCCCACCACAAATAAAATTCACCACTATCAAGAGATGATGCCGTCATTTTGCATTATTCCATTACATGTGTGTGTTGTAAAGTGAAACGATGCCAGAGTATTTTAAATAACTACAACCATCCATACCCTGGGGTCTGAGTCTGGCACAGGACATATATGGGTCACAATGTATCATCCAATACAGACATGGAGCACCATACTCACCCGTGATGGGCCCAACCAGCTGAGTGGGTGCCCGCACAACTGTGCCTACAGACCTATTTAGAAGAGCAACAGTCATGCGCAGAGGTCAGGGATCATGTGGAGTGTCCTGGGGTGCTACTCCCAGGTATGTGTAGACAGGTCGCAGAACCATGTCCTGCATGCTTGAGTCAGGTGGATGTGGAGAATGGTGGGCCGGCCAAGGTTGGATGCATGGAGATGGCACAATGGGGTCTTGGATCACAGTGCCACAAGGTTGTGTTGGGGTTGTGGGCTGCATCCTGAGTGTGGGCGTGGATTGAGAAGGTCATCCTGCAGCTGGCAGTGATCCATTCCCCCCATCTCTGTTGGACGTTGATGTGGCTTGGTCGCCGGATGTAGAAGCAGAGCTGTGCAGATGCACCCTGGATGTGGACAAGTATCATGGGAGTTGTAACGCACATGTCCGTAGAGTGCATGGTAGGATTAGACACGGATGTTATAGTTGACCTGGGGGATGGTCTCTCTTGCCTTGAGGTGGATGGAACTGGGGATCTTTTGCATAATGCAGAGTGTGCTGCAGCATGAGGCACAGATGCTGCTGATCAGCATAGCACATGTCAGCAAGCAATCCATGATGAACACCAGCTCGTTTGCGTGGACACTGGGTGCCCTTGCTGCAGGGCCTGCAGCAGCATGCGCCATGTCAAGAAAACAATGCCACAAGTTGCACACAAAGACAAGGATCTCAGGAAGGAACTATGCAAAAGGTGTATGTCAAGGAAGGAATGTCTGGTTCAACATGGCACACACACACACAATGGATGCACATGCAGCACAGTGGCCGTCGTGGAGACTGACATGCCACAATACCTACACAGCCATGGACATCATGCACAATACAGATTATAATCCCTGACAAACAGCTTGCATCTTGCTACTCTACACATAGACTCATATGCACTATCTCTGATAACTATGCCAGACATGCCGCATGCACAGTGGCAACAGACCACCATTGACAGAGATGAGGCACCTTGGAGGCAGAGGGACACCTTTATTAGTCATGTGTGTCGGAATGCTAATGCAACTCTGTCAACACATACACAGGTCATGTGGATGAACATGTGGGACCGACACTGACACCCCCCTTTGCACCACAGATGCTGGAAATCCATAGAACTGGCACACAAGTGACGGCTTACAGCTAAACACCCCCTGCTGCTCACGGAGAGGCTGCTATACACCATTGAGCCTCTAATGGGGAATTCACACACCATGTCAACCCGGTGCAACCCGTATGTTTCCGAGGGCAGTGTTACAAACATTGATGGCTTCCTCACAATCCACAATCCCATTACAGATGACTGTCACCAAGTCTGAACATCAATTCAGATGAATTCAGCTCCATGTCATGTGCCCCATGGTGATTCTACATGTATGCAAAGTAACCAAACATGAACAGGAGCAGTGCACACACATTCCAAACAAATACCACACCCAAAAAGCCGTGCTGCATCCCTTACCCTAAGGAGATTTTCAAACTTGTCCGTGCATGTAACGCTGATTCAGCACATGTTGCTGTGTTCATGAGGAATAGCAGGAGCACAACAATGCCACCAGCAGACAGCATGCGCAAGTACCTGTGGATGAGAGACACACAAGGAGTCAGCCAAAAGAAGCATATCCGCATGCATGTGCATGTACTCGACACGTATAAGGTTGTCAACATGCTAGGTGACAATGATGACTCTAGAAAAACATTCTTCTATTGCACCATCACTCGAGTGACACATCCAAACACACCTCTGACTCACTTGGCAGACATGCAGATGGACACACACATTGCAACACATGCCACACATGGCCCAATGCGTGCACACTCAGACACTGGAACTCACCACTAAGCAAAGAAGTCGCGTATGAGCCGACTACGGATGTCCTCCACCGCCTCCTCCTCCTCCTCCACATCACTTGCTTCGTCACCAAGCCCTTCATCCACCATGGGTGGATGGTCCTGCTCATCTGGATCCAGGATGAGTGGCACACCTTTCTCCACTGCCATGTTGTGCAGCATGCAGCACACGAGGCAGATCTTGCAGACCTTCACCGGTGCATATGGGAGTGTGCCGCCGGTTTTGTGGAGGCAAGGGAATCGGCTCTTCAGGAGGCCAAACGTCCTCTCTATCACTCGCCTGGTCCGCCCATGGGCGTTGTTGTAGCGGTGCTCGGCAGCCGTGCTGGGGTTGCGGGGAGGCATGATCAGCCATGGCATGTTGTGATAGCCAGCGTCCCCTACATGGAAACATCATGGACAAAAGTGGGTCAGGAGAAGCAGTAAGACAGGAAGATGATGCTAAATACAGGACTGCCAGAGTATATCCACCAACAATACATGCTCGTTCGTTGCGCAGCTGCAGCATCATTTCAGGTACCCTGCTACGCCTCATGATGTAGGCATCGTGTGCTGATCCTGGAAAACGAGCAAAGACATGTGATATCACCATGTTGGCAAGACATACCACAAGGGCATTAATGGAGTGGTAATGCTTGCGGTTCCTATACGCTACCTCCTGTGCCTGTGGTGGTGCCAAAGCCACATGTGTTCCATCTATGGACCCAATGACATGGGGCATCCCTCCCAGGGCATAGAACTCACGCTTGACACCTGTCAACTGCTCAGGATTTGGGAATTTGATGAACTCATCCAGGTGATCCAACATGGCCTCTAAAAAATCATGCAGAACACGGCTGAACATGGTTTGGGACATGCCACCGACATGAGCAATGGTATATTGAAAGGTACCCGTGGCAAAGAAATGTAGGGCTGCCATCACCTTCATCTTGGGTATCAGTGCAGTAGGATACCTGTGTAGCGGTTGGAGGTGTGCTTCCAGCCGGGCGGTCAAGTCCTCAATCAACGGTTGGCTGAAGCCGTAGCGGCGTATACAGTCACGTTCCCTCAGGGCAGCCAAGTCTGGCCTTGGTCGGGGGAGAGTCGGAGCCCTGCAGTAAATTTGAAGGGACAACGAAGAGTGAGTACAGTACACCACCAATGTCAATGTACTGAGCACATGTTCAACAGGCAATACACATATGCTACATACAGAGTCAGGTCTGTGCAACATATCCTGGACACGTATGCCAGGCAGGTGACACTCCTACCAAGAGCCAGCCACAAACGTGGATTCTCAAGCTCAACATTACATGGCATGAAACTAGCGGTGGGCCAGTGTGAGTGAACAGGCAGACGCATCACAGGAGTGCCAGACATCCGCATATGTGCAGAATAAGTATGTTAATCATACAGACAGAACACTAGAGGCACAGGTCACATGTCATATAAAAAGGACAGACCACACACCTTGCCATGAAGGAGTACATGTCAAGACTGATCACACATACATTGAGAGTATGCAGATATGTCCTTGTTTTGAAACTCCGTGTCGATGCATACATACACACCTTACGTCAGATTACACATGTGGGCTGGTGGTGTGTAACAGTGTGCCATGCCCATCTACACACAGACACATGTTGGTTGCAGCAACTGCCGATGCATTTGACCAAACACCTACAGCAAACCTATGGGACCACATGACACACACATGACATAGTTACAGCATGCAACGCAGGCATTCACATCTCAGGTGTAATATTCCGTGTACCTGGCATCAGGGGACAGTTGCGGGTGTCGGTGACTGTGCCATGCCAATGACGCATGGCTCAACAAGTCTGTACTACATGCACACATGTCAAAGGAGTGAAGGGGATGTGTGGCACACCATCACACATGACATGTGTACACAGCTCATCATACATTTTTTGGCTTCACACCTCAGGAGTAATGTGCCACATCACAGCCTGACACACCTGTGCCCGACACATGTAGTACTGCACAGACAATGCCTTGATGTCCATCCTTGGCCAAGTATGACAGCTCTATTCCTGTCTGTTTGCCGCCTGTCACCACTGTCAGGTGTGAAACGCACCGTACATACGCACTGAGGGCGTGTGTACGGTCCCTATCACAATGGGAGTGCTGGCGTATGGGTCTGACATAGTAATACGGACCGTACAGGCGTGTGTAGGGTCCCTGTCACTATGGGAGTGCTGGCGTATGCGTACGCCATAGTAATACGGACCGTACACACGTGTGTAGGGTCCCTATCACTATGGGAGTGCTGGCGTATGCGTACGCCATAGTAATACGGACCGTACACACGCGTGTAGGGTCCCTATCAGTATGGGAGTGCTGGCGTATGTGTACGCCATAGTAATACGGACCGTACACGCGTGTGTACGGTCCGTATTACTATGGCGTACGCATACGCCAGCAGTCCCATAGTGATAGGGACCCTACACACGTGTGTACGGTCCGTATTACTGTGGCGTACACATACGCCAGCACTCCCATAGTGATAGGGACCCTACACACGCGTGTACAGTCCGTATTACTATGGCGTACGCATACGCCAGCACTCCCATAGTGATAGGGACCCTACACGCGTGTGTACGGTCCGTATTACTATGGCGTACGCATACGCGAGCACTCCCATAGTGATAGGGACCCTACACACACCTGTACGGTCCATTTCACTGCATTTGGGGTGCCCTAGGGCCGTGGAACGCACCGTACCTGTGTGTAAATATTAAAATAACATAGGGGACACATGAGGGACAAGTATAAGGGCCTAAAAGCATGCTGGTTGTCATGGAGACCGAGTTTAAAGTTTGCATTTTTGCATCAGGTGGCCAGCAGAAGTCGGTTGGAAACAATATACTTTGTTGCAAAGTGGTTGTTGACTTGACATCATGCTCAATTTTTAAACCATGCAAAGCCACTCACTGGGGTAGGTTTACAGGGATTGGAGGAAACGTAGGATGATAATGTGACTGACCAATCACTCTGTACTCCTGTAAATGAAACAGGCCAGCAAGGCAGATATAAGGCAGCCAGGTCCCATGAGAGAGCACTTGCCTGCACATCCTTTAATTCCACAACACTGCTGCTGCTCGTGATTCCTCTGGCACCATGTACAGGTCTGTGGAGAGGGCCCAGCCATTCACCATGGAGGAGAATATGGCGTTGGTGGATGTGATCCTCCCACAGTACACCATACTGTATGGTCGACCAGGGGAGCAGGTGAGTGCAGACTCCACTAGCTTAGACTGTCCCCTTTTTTGTGACTGTGACTTCTGGCATTGTGTCCATGTGTGACAGACATGCAATGTTGTTTAGAGTGGGTCCCAGGGTGGGGAAGGCCTCATGTCTCCCATGCAGAGCATGCTGTAGTTCCTGTGTGCACTCCTCACTTGCATAGTGCTTACTGTGACAATCAATGCATGGTGCATGTCACATTCTGCCTGGCTACTCCTCCTGGGAATGTTGTTTCTACAGTCCTGATGTGATTCTGTGGTCCCCCCAGTGTGAAAGGTGACAGTACCCATAGATGTGTGTTTGTTTAGTGTACCTGTGCTGTGAGTGTCCAAATGATGTGTTCGTCCCCTGGACATTGGTGTGTGTGTAAGTCCCCTGTCATGTGGGTGAGTGCATATGGGAAGTGTTGCACACCAGCTGCATGAGGGATGGATATACCCTGCCCATCTGATGTGAGCAGAGAGCAGTGCTGTGTGACTGCCGTGCTGAGCCAGCCCCACACCCGTGACACCCACCAGTCTAGTGGCACATGGGCAGAGTGAGGTTTGTACCCGCAGTTGGCAATGGCAGGTGATTGTCCTGTGCCTGTGTGTGTCTGTGTACTCTGCTGAGGTTGCGTCAGTGGACTGGGGCATGTGACTGCTTTGAGGTGCTGTACATAATCCTGGTGTAGCTTGTGATGCACAGTGTGATCCAGGATCATTGATTGTGTGGCACCCCTCATGCCACCTGTGTACTTTCAATGCCACGTAGTCCATTTGGCCTTCCCCAGAGGATAATGTCCCTATGACAAAGGTGCAATGAGTTGCCTGCATACCATGGCCTGTTCAAACAAGACAAATTATTAATATGTGTGTCTCTGTGTCATTGCTCAGGTGTATTAAAGTATTCTCACTTTTGCATCCTCACAAGTAGGCGTCCATGCCAAGAGGGAGATATGGAAGCAAGCCGTCAGTGCCGTGAGGAAGACGGAGGGTCGGAAGCAGCGCCTAGCCCAGGTGAGGAAACGCTGGCAGGATATCCGGTGCTGGACGAGGAGGATCGCACAGGTCCTGCTGGTGGACTCACCTGAGAGCCACAAGAACCGTGGGCGCCGGCGTCTGACCCACATCCATAAGCGTGTGCTGGTGGTGGTCTTCCCCGACTTGGATAGGTGCTTACGGGAGAAGCAGCAGCAGGAAGGGGGTAGGTACATGTGTCTTTGTTGTGTTCACCAGCTTTTGGAAGTGCGCAGTTGCATGGATACACTGCCAGGGTTTAAATGTGCAGTGCATGACCTGTTCCCCAAAGTAAACCGGTGCTGTTCTTCCTCCCTTCCCCTCCTTGCCATGTGTTCCCTGGTCTGTTTGTAGTCACTCTTGCACAAGGTTATCTAGGCTGGCAGTTAATCCAAGTGCCCAATGCTTGCAGCATCATGTGTGGGGGTGGTGTGTAACAGGTTTTGGGACCTTGCCTGTGCCCTTGCCAGTTCAGTCATTGTGGGGTCCATGTCAGTTGGCACTGATGGTGAGTCCCGACATAGGAGTGTATCTTATAAGTGTACTGCCTTACAGCATGCATGTCCAATGTTGTGCCCTCTGACATGATGTGCATGAGTGGGAGTAATGCATAGTGCAGGGACGGTTGCTTCAGTTGCAGTCATATGCATCCAGGACCATGGAGGAGTGTGGCCACTACCGTGCCCTGGGGCACCTTTTCCTAGGTATCATGTGTGTCATCCAACAATGTGGACATTCTCTGTGTCTTCGGCATAGGTTGGGCTCTGTGGCATTGTACCCTGGCCTCATCTGTATTTACGTAAACTGTGCTACATGTGTCCACTGTACAGTGTGACCCAATTTTGCTTCTGCATACTCACAGTGGGCAGTGCCTGTGTGTCTTGGTACGACAATCTGATGATGGTTGATTGTCAATGATATATGTGGACAGGCGCACCAGGGGTAGTTTGTGTACAGTCAGGATTTAGTGCAGGCCATGTGTTTTTATCCCAGAGTAAGAGGTGTAAGTACTTCCTCTGTCTCAATCACATTGTCTCAGGTAGGGGGTGGTTTGTGCGGGCAAGGCATACATGTAAAAATCTGAAGTCTCCCTGCTAGGTCTGGCCTGTGTGTGATGTTTGTCTGGACATACACTCAAGCTGCAGTGACCCAGTCATGTTGGGCATGGTTTAATGTATTAGCTTTGCAGCATGTGCAAAAAGTTAATTGACATGGTTCCTGCTCATCCCTTTTTTGGCAACGCTGTGTGGTGCAGATGCTGTGCACGATTGTCCCCAGAACCTGGCTCCTCTGTCCAATTTGATATCAAGTAATTTTCTGTTGTGTCATGCTCTCCATTGTTTCTCAGTAGCATGATGGGTCAACCAACTGTGTGTTGCAGGGCCTACATATGTACCTTGTATTGTAGATGTTACTCATGTTGCTTTTCAGGCTATGCACTGTGACCTATGTAGATTTGACTCATGTGACATAAGTATACAGGTGTCTGATTATTTCCTGTCTCTTCACCTTGCCCACAGCATCGTCGGGGGACTCCGAGGGAGACACTGGCATGGACCGTGAGGAGGGATCGAGCACCAGTTCTGTCCTGTCTGGCGCATCGAGTGGCACGGAGGCCGAGGGGAGTGAGGCGGAGGACCTGTCCAGTCCCACCACCGACTATGATGCTGACGGGTCCAAGGCTGAGCTCCCAGAGGGGGCGGAGGCAGCTCCCACAGCTGAAAGCAGCACTCAATCTCTACCCGCCCCCTCCATTACCATCACCGGCCTCCCACTTGCTCTGGTCCCTTCCCACCGTGCTAGGTCACCATGTGTCTCCTTCTTGCCAGGCACCGCACCCCCTGCCCCTGTCTCCACTGCTGCCGTGAATGCCGAGTCTGTGGACATCCTGCGCCAGTTGCAGGTTGGTCAGACTGCGATGCTTAATGTCCCCCATGGCCACACCCGAGTGCTCACCCAGATGGAGGCATACATGGAGGGCATCTCAGCTGCGCAGTCTGACCAACGCCAGTTGCTGAGGTCCATAGACTCAACACTGACTGCAGCAGTGGATCTCCTGCAGCGCTGCGTCCCCCCTACTCCTGCACCATCCACACTTCCCACTCCCATACCTGTCCCACGCACACCCAGACGTCCCCATGTACGCACCCCACCAGACACAGGCACCACACCACCAGGGAAGGCCAAGCGCACACCTCCTCTCACGCACACACAGGGTGAAGTAGGCACACCCACTGGGTCGGGGGGAAAACGGAAGACACGCAGCCACAGTGGGAGTCCACATTCCTCACAACCCACTCCCCCCGAATCCACTCCCCTCAGCTCTCCTGGCCAAGATTCCAACAAAGATTCCTTCATGGCCGCTCTTTCCCTGAGCCCCAAAGTGACACCACCCCGCAAGCGGTCAAAGGAGTCCCCGGTCAGGGTAGTTGAGTCCCCCCCCCTGTCCACACCCTCCCCCAGTAGCACTGCGACCCATCCCTCCGACCCCCCCCTCCTTGGGGCCTGTGGTTCCTTCGGGTGCAGGGGAGACGCTGGGGGACCTTGCAACCGTGTGCAGCGCCATTCTCACCACCACCTTTGGCACTGCCCCACCCCCTGTGGTGGAGTCCTCCGTCCTTGCACCCACAACACCTACCCTTGCCCCTCCTGTCCCTGCGGTGCCTGGCCTTCCCCCCCACATGATGCCCCCCCCTGTAGAAGCAAAGGAGGTATGAACTGTGCAGGCAAGCTAGGGGACACGCGTCCCTATGTGTCCCCCACCAGGAATTGGACTTTGGACTGCCCTATGGGCCTTGTACATATTGAACTTTTATTAACAATTTTTTCTTTTCATGCTGAATAAAGCAATGTTTTATTTTTCCTTTGTACACTACTGCTTTTCTGGTATTGCTGTTGGTGGTGCTGCTCCATGATTTGGGGTGGTAATAATGTGTTAGGTGTCTGGGAAATGTTGTTGTGTGCTGCTCATGGGGTGGACCCTGGTATCTGTGTGCCATCACAAGGGCTCTGCAAATAATCTTTGGTCATGTGTGTTCTTACTGTATGGTGAAATTGTCCCAAGGTGTGTTCCTTCCTCTGTGGACCCTGACATCTTCCCTGCAGGGTGTTTCCAATATGTTGTGCTGAGCTGTGTCTACATTTCCTTGGTGTGTGACGGATCCGTTCAACTTTGGCCATGCATGCTGGGCAATGTCTCCACCTGCATCACTAGTGGCATCCTTGGTGGTCACTGTACTTGTGTATGGAGTTTATTGACATTACTTCATGTGGACATGTTCCCTTTTACACACTATGCATGTGTGTACTCCCAGCCTCGCACACATGTGTTACGTGTTCTGCAGGGTCTTTGGGCACCGGACTGACATTTATGGCCATTGTATCTGTGGGTACTCCACCCTTTTCTTTCCATGGGCACTGCTGGGAGGACTCTGCACCCACCCCTCCTGTGTCTGGGCACTGCTGGGAGGACTCTGCACCCACCCCTCCTGTGTCTGGGCACTGCTGGGAGTGATAGGCACCCACCCCTTCTATGTCTGGGCACTGCTGGGAGGACTCTGCACCCACCCCTCCTGTGTCTGGGCACTGCTGGGTGGACTCTGCACCCACCCCTCCTGTGTCTGGGCACTGCTGGGAGGACTCTGCACCCACCCCTCCTGTGTCTGGGCACTGCTGGGAGGACTCTGCACCCACCCCTCCTGTGTCTGGGTACTGCTGGGAGGACTCTTCACCCACCCCTCCTGTGTCTGGGCACTGCTGGGAGGACTCTGCACCCACCCCTCCTGTGTCTGGGCACTGCTGGGAGTGATAGGCACCCACCCCTCCTATGTCTGGGCACTGCTGGGAGGACTCTGCACCCACCCCTCCTGTGTCTGGGCTCTGCTGGGAGGACTCTGCACCCACCCCTCCTATGTCTGGGCACTGCTGGGAGGACTCTGCTCCCACCCCTCATATGTCTGGGCACTGCTGGGGGTCCTCCGCACCCACCCCTCCTATGTCTGGGCACTGCTGGGAGTGATAGGCACCCACCCCTCCTATATCTGGGCACTGCTGGGAGGACTCTGCACCCACCCCTCCTGTGTCTGGGCACTGCTGGGAGGACTCTGCACCCACCCCTCCTATGTCTGGCCATGTACGCTCGGGACATACACGGGTGGGGTACGCTCCATACATACACGGGTGGGGTGTGGGTATGCTCCATTCATACATGGGTGGTGGTATGCTCTGTACATACACTGGTGGGGTGTGGGTACGCTCCATTCATACACGGGTGGGGGTACGCTCCGTACATACACTGGTGGGGTGTGGGTACGCTCCATTCATACACGGGTGGGGGTACGCTTCATACATACACGGGTGGGGGTACGCTCCGTACATTCCCGTACCCACGCTCTGCAGGCCTGGGTACGGCCCGTACCCATGCCTTTGGAACGTGGGTACGGTGTGTACCACCATTGTTGGGGTGCCGTAGGGGTCCGCATCGTACCCAGGCCTTAAGAGCGTGGGTATGGGTCATACCAAGCGTACCCCTACGTCACTCCAACAATGGCAGTACGGCCCGTACCCACGCTCTTCAGGCCTGGGTACGGTGCGTACCCCTACGGCACCCCATTGGGGGTCTGCACCATACCCAGGCCTGAAGAGCGTAGGTACGGGCCGTACCGCCATTGTTGGAGTGACGTAGGGGTACGCGTGGTACAACCCGTACCCACGCTCTTAAGGCCTGGGTACAGTGTGGACCCCCAATGGGGTGCCGTAGGGGTACGCACCGTACCCAGGCCTTCAGAGCGTGGGTACGGGTCGTACCACGCGTACCCCTACATCACCCCAACAATGCTGGTACGGCCCCTACCCAGGCCTTTAGAACGTGGGTACGGGCCGTACCGCCATTGTTGGGGTGACGTAGGGGTGGGCGTGGTACGACCCGTACCCACGCTCTTAAGGCGTGGGTACGGTACGTACCGGAATTGTTGTGTTGCCGGTTCGCGTCAACATCCACTTCCGTTGTGGCGGACGCTTGCGTTGCTGGACACGCCCCCACCCCCTCGAGGTGACCAGATCCTGCAGGTCAGGTATGTCCAGGGCATGTCTGATTTGGGACTTGGGTGGGGGTTATGTGTCCTGCCCCTGCCCCCCCTTTGCCCCTGGGTGTTGTTCTGACCTTCTGCGGCGTCTGCGTCGGTTCCTGTAGAGCAGGTGGACTGCTATGAGGGCTGGGATGACACGTAGGTTCGGGTCCATGGCTGTCCGTCGCGTACAGGTGCTCCTTGTGCGCGTCGTCCTGATTTCCCGGCAGTTTTTGGCAGCCGGAGAATATAATCCATGCGGGGTGACGTCGGTGCGGATCGTACTTCCTGGTTCGTGAAACGAAGCCTGAATGCCTCCCGACATCACATCGGCGCTTTCCCGGATCACATTTGTATGTATATTTTCGTCGGTCATGTTTTGTACGATTCGTACGGAAATGGTGTTTCCATGCGAATCGTACTTGCATTTTTGTAATGTTTTTTGGCCGGGTACGAGTCGGACGGAGAAAATGCTCCGTCCGACGGTTCGTACCCGGTTTCTCCAGGATCGGAATCGACACCTTTGTTTCCTTTCGCAATATAGAGGAGCTGTACTCTGGGTTCTTTACAACACCAGCAATATATTATACTCTGCCCAATATCTCTGTTAACAAGTGTGGGATTCTATTGCCTTGACCCCTCTGTGTTTGTATGTGAAATCTAAAAAGAAGTGTATAATTCCCCCCCATTAGTTGTTCTCCTGCATATAATATACTGTTGGTGCAGATACTGCCTCTGGAGAGATGGCTACTCCTACTGCTCCACGGGCCTCCTCAATGCAAGCTTCTTCAAGTACAGCTCAGTCACCTGCTTCCGCTACTAAGAGGTTAAAACAAGACCCTGCTCCACCTTAAAAGTTTTCATCTCCAAATTATTTGGAATTATTGCTGGAGGAGAGTCTGGGAGTTGTGTCTCTTTGTTGAGGAGACTAGTAAACGTATCCAAAATCCGGATGATAACTGGTCATTAATGGAGCATCAGGTTTCTTTAGTGGATCAGCTGGTAGTAGAACTACATGATTAAATTCCCAAAATGAGTCGATTGGAAACGGACATTGCCCAGCTTAAGAAGTATTCAGAGGATTTGAAAAATAGAAATCGGAGGAATACCCTTCGTATTTATGGTCTTCCCGAGGCATTTGAAGGAGCTGATCCTGTTTCCTTTTTTACTGCCTTTCTTCCAAAACCATTGGATATGCCATCTTCCAATTTGCTCAACATCCAGAGAGCGCATAGGTTGGGTCCTTGCCTCATTTCTTCTGTATCACCTGTGAAACCACATGGGGTCATCATTTTCATTTTACAATTTACAGACTTACTCTTGGTTCTTTCTACAGCTAAAGCTAAGAAACACGTGTAGTGGGTGGGGCATACGTTTTTTGGTCTCAGGATGTTTTTACTGCCACTGCAGCCAGATGAAACAAATTCCTCAATCTTTAACCTTTGTTAAGATCGTTATTCTATTTCATTTTTTTTTCCACATCCAGCTTTAGTTATAAAAGGGCAGATATGGTTTGTTCCATCCCTGCATTTTCAAGTAACTTATCAAAACAATACTGCTGTATTTGAAGATCCAGAGGAACCTAAGAAATGTATACATCGGATACCATGGATACTGGTGGATCTTCTCTATGTTGAACTTTCCTTTGATATTCAATTTGTCTAAATGTTCTCATCTCTTTCTGAATCTTGTATGTTGGTTATTGTGTTCACAATGGACTCACAATTGAGCTGAATTATACTTCTATATGGTCCCTACTTTTCTTACAGCGCTTAACTTTTTTCCTTATCTTTGATCGTATTGCTATTTTTTGTAATGTCATTTATTATAATATTCTCCTTTTTTCACAGAATCATCTGGTTTGTTTGCATAATGTAACGTCCTTCCTGAATGTATATCGTCCTGGCGTGGTGTGGACTTTTCCCTTTTTGGTGTGTTATCTGTACTTGTGTCATCACCACCTCATTTCCGTTTGTTCCTTTTTTCAGGTATGCCTTCTCAGTCATCCTGTTTGTACATGTACTGTCTCTTTTTCTTGCTCATTGTCTCCTTTTCAAACCTTCCTTTTTATTTTTTTCCTTACTCTTATTTTTCCTTCGCTTGTGTTCTTTTCTTCTATCCCTTTTCTCCCTTCTCCCTTCTGCTTTTCCTTTCTTATATTTTCTGTTGGCTTTGTCTTATATGCCTTATAGTTTTTAAATGCATTCTTCTCTTTATTTTGCCTAATTGCGAGTAATATCCTGGAATATTAAAGGATCTCTTAATCCTGTTAAATGGCAGAGAGTGCTGTATTTCCTAGGTAAATCTAATCCTGATTTTGTTCTTCTTCAGGAAACCCACATTGTTCACTTTGAAGCCTTAAAATGTAAGCAGGCTGTTGTGTGTCCGGTGTTTGTTTCCCCTTCATTGAATAAAAAGAATGGAGTTGTCATATTTTGTAAAAAATCCCTCAATGTTACTGTGGTGTCTCAAGAAACTGATGATATAAGAATATGGATTATTGTGAATCTTATTATAGACAATGTTCCTATTGCTATAATGAATGTTTATGCACCTACACAACAAGATTTTACTTTTGTGGCCCTCTATTGCACAGAAATGCACACAATTTCATGATACATATTTTATCCTAGAAGGTGATTGCAATCAAATTATGGACCCGTTTTTAGATAGGCAATCCTCGGTTCCATTTGTGTCAAGTAAAATGTATAAGCAATTTTATTCTGCCATTTCTAAAGGAGCCTTGGTGCATTCCTGGAGGTTGTATAACCCCAAGACCCATGAATATACCTTTTACATGAATTCCCATGGTAAACTTTCAAGATTGGACCACATTTTTCTTTCTTGCACAATATATTATACAGTCTTATATAACTCCAATAGTGCTTTCTGATCATGCTATATGGTTATTACAGACTTGGATTTGGTTCACCCTCGTTCCCCTATGCATAGACTGAGATTTAATAATTCTATATTGCAGGATGCTTAGTTTTCAAGTGTTTTTATTTCTTTTGCTTCAGAATTGTTTTCGCTTAATGATGGCATGGATGTTTCTCCTTCTTTACTTTGGGATGCGTCCAAAGCCTCAGCCAAGGCTTTCATTTTAAATTATGTGTCCAAGAAAAAGAAAGTCGTTTAAAAGAATATAATGTCCTGCTCTCAAAAATTAAGTCTTTGGAAAATAAATATTTCACTTCCAAATTGTCTTCTGATCTTAAAAGTGTGCCTCAACTCAAAATGCAATTCAATCCCATTTCTACTGAGGAAGCTGATTATATTCTCCTTAAGACTAATGGAAGGCATTATGCTGGACAGAACAAGGCTGGCAAATTATTGACAAATTATCTTAAGGGAAGAAGGGAGAGACACATTATTGACTCCATTTCAACATCCTTGAGGAAGTTCACTACTAAACATCAGGATATCTTAGAAGAAATTGTTACATTTTATAAATCTCTTTACACCCTTGAATCAAATTCTAATTCCTCAATGATTGTAAATTATTTAGATCAGATCCATCTTCCTATTCTACTGAATCTGTATTTCGACTCCTAAGAGAATAACCTTACTTGTGAAGAGATTTCTTCAGCCTTACAAATCTTGATGTTGGGGAAAATACCAGGTCCTGATGGCTTCAAAGTCGAGTTTTATCTTAATTGCTCTAATATTCTCCTTCCTTATTTATATTATTTGTTTCATCATTTCACAGTATCCTCTTCCACCTCTAGTAGCTTTCAAGAAGCCATAATGTGTCTTATTCACAAAGATGGTAAGGACCCTCATGAATGTAAAAAATGATCGACCTATCTCTTTGTTAAATGTTGATTATAACATTTTTGCCAAGCTTTTAACTTTTAGTTTGGAATCCTTTCTTCCTCATCATTTAGGGAAAGAGCAATCATGATTTGTAAAAGGGAGACATATCTGATAATGCTAAATTATTTCTTAATGTTCTAAGCAAGGCTCCTTCATTTACATCTTCCCTTGCTACTATTATGATAAATGCTGAAAAGGCATTTGACAGAATTAATTGGGAGTTTTTATTTCATTCTTGAAAATGGCATGGATGTGGCCCTAAATTTATTGCTCTCATTTCTCTTTTATATCATGCCGCCCAAGCATCTTTATTGATGAATGGGTTGATTTCCTCATACTTTCCGCTTTATAGAGGATAAGGCAAGGCTGCCAACTTTCTCCTTTAATATTCGTTTTAGCTCTTGAACTCTTCCTCTCTGAAATTTATATTAATTCTTCTATTTCCAGTTTTCCTTATGGGGATCGTCATCTGAAATTTGCTGCTTATGCTGATGATATTCTACTGTTTATTTATTCTCCGGAAACTTCCTTGCCTCCTCTTTTACATGAAATTTCTTTGTTTTTGAATGTTTCGGGATATAAAATTAATAAGGACAAAACAGAGGTTCTCCAGCTAAATAACTGTACTTTAAGTCATTCCTATTCTATTACTGGTTATCACTGGTCTCCGTCTAAAATCAAATATTTGGGTGTTTGGTTTACAAATTCCAGATACTGTTAGACTTAATTTAATTTTAAAGAATTTAGTATTACCATTGATAATATTCTATCCTCATGGAATCCTTTATTTTTATCTTGGTGGGGTCGTTTGGATTCTATTAAAATTATGATTTCCCCTTTATTGCTATACTTCCTTTCTATTTTGTCAGTTCCAATTCCCCAAAATGTGTTTAAAAAAATTAATTCATTGCTTCTCAAATTTCTTTGGAAGAATAAAAGGCACAGAATTGCCTTAGTTACTTTACAAAAGTCAAAATTAGTGTGAGGAGGTAATTTTCCACATTTTTATGGGTATCACAGAGCTTTTGTTTATACGTCAAGCATCCCGTTGGACTCAGGATTTGTCTTTGTCTTTTTCTCCATTATGGCTAGATATTGAAAAAACTTCTCTTCTTCCATTTACTTTGAGGGAAGTTATATCTCTGTCCTCTACTTATTCCTTTCTTCCTTCTCCCCATTTAAGGAATTCTGTTTTGATGCTACGATCTACATTCCTTACACTCACGCTAATAATTCCCTAATTAAGATTAATAATAGATTTGTTTTTGGTGTGCTTGGAAGGATAAGGGTCTTATGTGGGTGTCTCAACTTTTTCTTATAATGGTTCTCCTATCTCTTTTCCTCAGTTTTGTCTTATGTACAATTGTCCTCAATCTTTTTATAAACGTTTTTTAGTATTGATGAATGTGGTTCTCAATGTGTATTTTTCTTGCCCAGCTGCCTTCAGACTAGTTATTTTTCTTCCGGTATTACTCAATTTCTGAAAACAGGCCCTAAAGCATAATCTATTTATAAAGGTCTTTCTCTTCTAGATCCCTCTTGAACCAAATCCGAGTCTGAACTCCTATGGGAAAAAGATTTAGGTGTTTCTTCGACTATTCCTTTTTGGAATAAAGTGTGGGCGTGTATTTATAAAATTCCTAGGTCTGCAAGTGTTATACAATCTTTATTTTTTATTTATTTTACTCCTTTGCAATGCTCCAAATACTTCTTGAATTCTTCTGATCAACATTGGTCTTGGCAGTTTGCTGCAGCAGATTTTGTACATATATTGTTTTATTGCCTAAATACACTTTCAATTTGGTACAGGGTCTCAAATCAAAAAGACTCTTTTAATATTCTTTAAATTATTTTAGGAACATTTACTAATTCTATTATTCCATCATTTCCTAAAGATAAAGTGTTAGATATTTTATTAGCACTTGCTTTTCAGCATATCAGTTTTAATTGGAAAATGTCCTCTAAGTTATCGTATTAGGCATGGTGGGATTTGATAGGCTCTCACCATAAGTTAGATACTATATATGCACTGTGCAATGTTTAACTTCTCATAATGTTCTATTGCTACGGTTACCTCTTACTACATTTCTTAAGCAAGTTGAAAGTGATATTTCCAATACTGTACCCATATTATCTAAAAATGTTCATCCTCCTTAATTATTTTCTCTCTTTCCTTCTGTTCCATTCAAGTGTTATTCTATTGTTTTTTTGTACAGAATTACTGTGCAGTTTATTAAGCTGAATTTTGAAGAAAAGAAAGGTATTCTTTGCCATTGTTCTTTATGATATAATATCAGATGTTTCTTTTTCTACTTTTATTTTTTCCCTTATTCCTCTCCTTTCTCACAAAATTACAAAGATGTTATTGGCTGTTTTTAAAGTTTTTTTACAGCATGTTCATCGATGATGCATTATTATTAGATTATGTTGTATTAGTTTTACTGTATGCACTGGATTAAATAAAGTCTTTAAACTTTGAAAGCCATGTTGTGGGGTTGACATGTTGTACATGTGTAGTAAAGTCCTCCCTTGAGGTGAAGATTGCGCATCACTTCTAGCGTATGTGCTTGTGCTTTTGAGGAGAAACATATATGTGCATGAGTTGGTGGAGTTTATAGTCCCACCAGAACAGTTCCCTAAAGTTGCTGCAAGGTGTCCATCAGTGCGCCTGTCTGCGGGACCATTGGATCTCTAATGAATGTCCTTGGTGGCATTTCTACTTGGCTGAGCAGTTGGTGACTGTATCCCTGTGCTGCACTGACTTCCTCTCAGCGCTCTAATGGACGAGCGCCTGAGCAGGTCGTATTACTGAGTACTATTATCCATTGAGGCATCAAGGATTACTCTGTAGGGAACTTACTGTCAGCTACGACTGAGATTAGATGACGATTTCCTGTCCAAGCAGCATGTCGTCGAGATTGGGGCATCAGCAACGGTGAAGCGCGTCATCCTGTCTCTTCCGAATCTATCCAGTTGACTATTCTAATTCCGGCATACTCGGCTATGCCCGCAGGCGGAGCTGAAGCATCTATGCGCTAGAGGCTCCTAAAGCGGGTAATTGGTACAAGGGTAGGAGCGCCTGGTAAAGGGCTCCCGAAAGCGCTGCTCATTTTGTTTTAACGCTTCTTAAATTGTACTAACGCTGTCTGTACGACGTACTGGGTCACTCTGTTGCCATTTATTAGTAACAGTTGGCTGTTCTTAAACCCACAGCTTTTGAAATCGCCGCTTTTATCGTATTTTAAAATCACTCCCCGGTTGTTTGCATAAACTGTACCCCACACGTGCACCAGGTCTGCGTCTTTCCCGGTCCACCACGGATTGTTCCTGTTGAGTGGAGGGAAGGATAACGCAGACCGGAAGTGCCTCATCGCAACTGAGACGGTTAGCGGTCTAGTTGCTAGAGCACCTGCATAAAACACGATGCTCGCCCCGTCGCGCAGCGGACGCGCGCAGCGGGCGCGCCTAAGGCAAACCCGTCTGCGCCAGACCGGGCCCAGGGCCAGGAAGACTTGCTCCTATGCACTCAGCCCACCTACGCTATTCTAGGGAACAATTATTCCACCTAATGCAACCTCCAAAATCACCATGCCTTCACTCAGTTTCCATTGAGAAACTGCAAAACACATGTACCCACTGTCATTACGATCTTTCACAATTAGGATTGCATGACCCAGATGGGAACCCGTTTAGCATGGCCCTACTGAACTGCAGATCTCTGCCTAAACACTCCCTAAAATCTCCATCCTCCTACAGGACACAAAAACTGAGGTGCTATTCCTCACAGAGACTTGGCTCTCCCCAAGTTCTGACCCTGATGTGGTACAGGCTCTCCCTCTGGGATATCTGATCCAATGCCGTGACAGAAAAAGTGGCAAGGGTGGCGGAATAGCAATCATCCACAAAGAACATCTAACATGCCGCATTAGCCCCCTTCCAGATTGTGAAAGCGCCCATTTCATCATTGAACTCGCCCCCTCTAGATCCTTCTCCGGCATCCTCCTTTACCACCCCCCAGGAGCACTGGGACAATTCTGCAGCTCGCTACTGGAAACAGCACTCTCCCTGGCTAGCTCTTCATCTAACTTCAATCTTCTTGGAGACTTCAATCTGCACTTTGACAACTCACAAGATAAAGTAGCCAACGAATTAACACTTGATCTTGCAGCTTTCGAACTCCACCTTAAGATCCATCAAGCCACACACACGAAAGGCCACCTCTTAGACCCTATCTTCTCAAACATAACAGAACTCAAAGGGTTGGAGCCTGTCCCCATCCCCTGGTCTGATCACTTCCTAATACCCTTCATCTGGCACCCACTCACTGAGGGCCCCCAGATGTCAATCACACGTACCCTAGAACGCCCCTGGCCCAAGCTAAACTTAAAGGACTGGTCGCACAAACTAGAACTAACCATACCCTCTTATGATCCAAACCCTACAGTAGCAAACTAGAGATTTGCCTCATGGGTCGAGGACGCACTGGACAAGGTATTACCCAGAAAAATCCTACAAAAAAAAAGTTGGTCGAATAAATCTCCCTGGTTCACCCCGGAACTCCGCGAACTAAAACAACAATGCAAGAGATTAGAAAGAGCATGGAGGAAAGACTTCTCCAGTCAAAAAAAAAAAGAATATAGAGCCTCCATTATTTCTTACAAAACTGCTCTCAAAACAACACAGGCTACGTTCTATGAAGAGCAAATATGATCCCCCTCCAACTCTTCCAGGGAAACATTTCGGATAGTCAAAAAACTTCTGAAAGTGGAGGGTGGCCGGGATGGGCAGGGTTGATGCCTTTGGAGCCGGACTGACTTGCTTTGTTTCCAGACAATGGCTTGAGCTGATTGCAGTAAATACGGAGGGTTGCGGGAGGAAGATGGGAGCTCTTTCCTCCCTCAGGGTACTTTTTGTAGTTTTGGGTTCTGGTAGGGCGACAGGCACACTGCAAGTTGGGGGGGCTTTGTAAGCTGCAGCAGGGGTGCAGGGTGGGGGGAGAACTGGGATTTTGGGGTTGTTGTTGGGGGGTTTGTTTTTGCAAGGCGTAGTAATGGTTGTCAGGGTTGTTCACTGGTGGCTCTTCGGGTGTGGGGTGGGCCTCTTTGTGTGTGGGGATGGGGGTAGGGGCTTAAATGTTATTAGCTGGAATGTTAATGGCTTGGGAGATCATATTAAGTGGGGGATAGTCTTGCAGTTCTTGAAACGGTCTTTGCCGGATGTGACCCTACTGCAGGAGACACACCTTATAGGTAATACTTGTTATGCTCTCAATAGAAAAGGTTACAAATTCATAGCTCACTCGGGATTCTCCTCCGGCTCCAGGGGTGTGGGCATCCTTGTTAGAGCTTCACTACCTTTCGAGGTGGACTCCACCATTGTTGATGATAGGGGGAGGTTTGTGGCGGTGGCGGGGAGGTGTGAGGGAAGAACGTTGGTTTTGGTTTCGGTTTATGTCCCTCCTGCCCTGCAGGCCTCCACGTTTGCAGATCTGGGCAGGGCCTTGTTGGACCTCCCGGAGGGTATGCTAGTGGTGGGGGGAGATTTTAATGCTGTCGGCTCTGGGTTGCTGGATAGGTACCCGCCCAGGGACACCGGGGGGGCTCAGAAGTGGCTTCCAGACTTTAGAGACACACTCGGCTTGGTAGACTGCTGGAGGCTCCGGCACCCCACACAGAGCCAATATACCTTTCACTCCGGGGCGCATGGTAGTCTCTCTCAGATTGATTATCTGCTCACTCTGGCTGCGCACGCCTCATTGGTATCTGAGGCTAGGCATATGGCGCGGGGCATATCTGATCATTCGCCAGTGTGGGTCCGGCTGGATGTCGGCCGCGAGGGAGGGGGCAGGGTTGCTCCTGTTAACCCCTGGTACTTTCGTGATCCCAAGATGCGCAGTGCGCTGTTGAAGGCAGTTGATCATTATTTTAAGGACAATCAGGGTTCCGTTGACTCGGCCGTGTCGTTGTGGGAAGCATTTAAGACCGTGTTGAGAGGAGAGGCCCTCTCCTTGGTGGTGGCCGCCAAGCGACGGAGAGATGGCGAGGTTATGCAGGTTGAGGATGAGATCGCGGCTTTAGAGGTGGCCCTGGAGGGGGAGGTTACAGCGGCCTCACTGCATGATCTGAGCTTGAAGCAAGCGGAATATAAGGACCTGGTGACGAATGCCGCCAAGACCCTCAGTAGGGAACAGCAGGGTCGCTTGTACGATGTTGGCGATAAGGCCGGGAAACTCCTAGCTTGGCTGGACAAAAAAGAACGTGTTAATAGAGTGGTGCCTGAGCTGACGAGAGAAGGGGGAGAGGTGGTTGTTGATCCCGAGGGTATAGTACAGTGTTTTTCGGATTATTTCCGTATGGTTTACGCCTCAGTTTCGGATAGGCCGACTGAGGATTCGCGTGACCTCCTGCGTGACATCGCTCTGCCCTGCCTTTCTGATGTAGATAGAGATGACCTCGATGGAGATATAACGGTTGATGGGGTGGCGGGTGCTATCCGCGCGCTGAACTCGGGCAAGGCCTCAGGCCCTAATGGTTTGCCGATTGATTTGTATAAGCTGTTCCCGGATAGGGTTGCCCCTCACCTGCACGCCATGTTCGTGGAGGCGCGGGGGAGTGGGTCCCTCCCGTTGGACCAGCGACTGGCGACGATTGTTGTGATACACAAGGATGGTAAACCCCGGGACAAATGTGCCTCCTATCGGCCAATATCACTCCTTAATGCTGAGCCGAAAATTCTGGCTAAAATTCTGGCGGGCCGCTTGGTCAGGGTGCTTGGAGACTTGATTCACCTGGATCAATCGGGTTTTATCCCGCACCGTAACACTGCGTTAAACCTTAGGCGTCTTCATGGAGTGATTGCCAGGGCGAGCACGCTGCGAGAACCAGCTATTGTGGCGTCTCTTGATGCCACGATGGCTTTTGATATGGTGGAATGGGCATATCTGTGGGCTGTGCTTGCCAAGTTCGGCTTTGGCCCTGGTTTTGTGAGCTGGGTGAGGTTGCTTTATGAGGCTCCCCTTGCGAGTGTTGTGGTAAACGGGCGGGCGTCGACTCCGTTCCAGCTTGGGAGGGGCACCCGGCAGGGTTGCCCCCTGTCGCCTTTGTTGTTCGCCCTCGCCCTCGAGCCGCTGGCGGCGTGGATACGCTGGCACCCGGATATACGTGGACTTAGATGGTCGCCCGAGCACGAGGACCGTATTTCGCTCTATGCCGATGACATCCTGTTATATCTCGCCTCGCCTAAGAACTCGCTTATAGTGGTTTGTGACGTTCTGACATCTTTTGGTAGGAACTCGGGTCACGTCATCAATTGGAGTAAATCATATCTGTATGTTTTGAGCGGCGATGTTCCGCCTGTCCCGCGAACTTGTTCGATCCAGATCGCCCAGCAGGGCTTCGTGTACCTGGGGATTTTTATCTCCACTGATTCCACTTTGCGGTATGAGCGGAACCCGCTCCCTCCCCTAGCGCGTTTGCGGCGGGATGTTGCGGGCTGGTGGAGGATGCCGCTCTCCCTCGTCGGGCGCGCCGCCTTGTTCAAAATGATGTCTCTTCCCCGGTTCCTCTACGTCTTGCAGAATACTCTAGATTGGGTACCGGCCAGTTACTTTCGGGAGGTCGAAAGCCTCCAACGATCGTTGCTGTGGGATGGGCGGCCGCGCATAGCGATTGCTAAGTTGACGCTTCCGTGGTACGACGGGGGTATTGCGCTTCCGGACATCCGACGCTATTACTGGGCCACCCAGTTGAGCGCGATTAATCATGGTTACTATGGTCCGGCTCTCAGCCCCGGCTACGCCATGGACCGATGGTTGTTGCGCGGCGGTAATTATCACAGAGCGTTGTACTCGCGGTCGCTGGACTCGTCCCTCACAGGGCCCACTGGGGTGGCGGTGCGGGTGTGGAAGTTGGCGACTGACTCGCTGGGCTGGAAGGATAGGCTCACCCTTGCTACCCCGTTGTTTGAATCTGAAAAATTGGGGAAGCTTTGGCATACGAAAGGTTTTGAGAAATGGGACTTGATCGGTATCTCCAGGGTTGGAGATTTGCTGATTAAGGGGAGGGTGAAGTCCTTTGAAGAGCTGCAGAAGGAGTATGAGTTGGGGAAATCCGAGTTCTTCCGCTATGTTCAGGTGTGTCATGCCCTGCGGTCAGTCCTCGTAGAAGGTGAGAAGGTGCCTGAGTCCTCTCCATTGGAGGACCGGATCCTCGATGGCCATATGCCAGAGAGTACGATCTCTCTCATCTATAAGAAACTGATCAATGTTCGGGCGGACCTGCTATTGGGGCTGCGGGACCAGTGGACTAGGGACGGACTTGAGCTGGATGACGAGGACTGGCAGTCTGAGGTTTCCTCTCCTAAGGAGGTCGCGATCCCATCGCGTCTGAGGTTGGTGCAGCTCAAAATACTCCACAGAGTCTATGTTACGGGGCCAAGGCTGGTTCATATGGGATTTTCTGAGGAGGGCTTATGTAGGAGGGGCTGTGGTATGGTGGGTACCTTCATGCATATCATTTGGGAATGTGGCGTCATCATGGAATTTTGGAGGTGAGTCTATGCGCTAATGGGGGAGGTGACGGGCATTGCTATGCAGCCGGAGGCGCGGTGTTGTCTCCTGAATGTTTGGGGGCCTACTGATCACGATGAGGCACAGACCCTGTGGGTGACTCTGGGTAACATGGTGGCTAAGCGAGACATCGCGCGCCTGTGGGGATCTGCGGGGCCCCCCACATTGACTGCGTGGAAGGAAAACATGGACTGGAGTATGCTCAGGGAAAAGACGGTATACTGCGCCAGAGGGCGCCCTCGGAAGTGGCATGCCATTTGGGGGCGGTGGAACCAATATAGGGGGGGCATATGTCTTGCCCCTGATGTGGATCCCCCCGAGGAACAGCTCTCTCCTTAGCATTCTTTCCAGCTCTGTATATATATCTGATGGTTAATTGACTTCTTGGGCCTCTGCTTTTCCCCCTTTTTCCTCTTATCACAGCACTGTGACTGATAGACGAGGAGGGTCCGGTCTCCCCTGAGGGGCAATCACCAGTGGTATTCAGTGTTTTTCGCCTTGCTTGGGTTTGGTGTGTGTTTATGTTTATGTAAAATAGAACCTTTTTGCTTCTCCTTTTATGCACTGTGGACGCTTCTTTGTTCTGCTCTCCTGAAGCTGCCGAACCTCCGGGTTGTCGGCTGAATAGCTGTGTTCCTGTTTTTGAAGAATAAAGGTTTTAAAAAAAAAAAAAAAAAAAACTTCTGAAAGTCCCAGATCCTCCCCCAACCCCTGACCCCCTCCGGCTCTCGATGCAAGGAATTGGCAGAATTCTTCTCCACTAAAATTCATAATATCCTGAAGTCCCTCCCACCCAACAATAATGATCTATCCCCAGAACTACACTCACATAAACCCCAGAACTCCGATCACTGTCTAGACTCATTCACCCCTCTAACAGAGGAACTTTTCTCCCCCTTACTGGAGTCAATTAAGAGCGGTTCTCTGCTCGATCCAGCACCATTCACCATCCTGAAGTCAGCTGCACCTACCATCAATGCCCCCATCATTAACCTGATCAATGCCTCACTAACTAGGGGCACTGTCCCCCCGAACTGGAAGACGGCCATGGTAAAAGCCCTACTAAAAAAAACCACCTAGATCCATCCGAGATGAGCAATTACCGTCCCATCTCCCTACTACCAGGAATTAGTAAGTTGGCAGAAAAATTCGTCAACCATCAACTCTCTACCTACCTCGAGTCCGGTGGACTACTCCATTCTTCCCAGACGGGCTTCCGCCCTGGTCAGGGCACGGAAACCACTCTAATTGCAGTTGTGGAGGAGGCAAGAAAGATTCTCGACTCGGGAGGATCCGCAGCCGTTATTCTCCTGGACCTAAGTGCAGCCTTCGACACAGTGAACCACTCCACATTGGTACACCGTCTCAACAAGGCAGGAGTAACAGGCTCGGCCCTTTCCTGGCTCAAATCGTTCCTGGAAAAGAGATCCTTCCAGGTATTCGAGGGAACCACTCAATCTCAACCCATTCCCCTCCATTGCGGGGTCCCCCAGGGCTCGTCCCTTAGCCCCACTCTTTTTAATGTGCATATGTCCCCACTGGAGGATATAGTTGCACCCTTTGGAATCAAACTAGTTATCTACACAGATGACACCCAGCTAATTGTGTCTCAGAATCAGGCAGAGCAACCTTCAGTGGACTTGTGCTCTTGCCTCAAAGAAGTCACTAGTTGGATGAACAGGTCATACCTGAAACTTAACGGCGAAAAAACAGAGCTATTGCTGCTAGGCAACCAGTCTAACCTCATCCCCAAATTAATGTGGCCGATTTGTATGGGACCAGCACCCACCCCTAAAAAAGAGATAAAAAGCCTGGGCATCTGGCTCGACCAGGACCTCACTTTCCAATCCCAAGCAAGGAAAACTGGTGGGATATGCTTTGGCCTGCTCCGAACTGCACGGAAAATTCTCCCCCTCCTACCCTGCCACTCAAAAAAACTCCTTATTCAGGGGCTTATCCTCTCCAGACTGGACTACGGTAATGTCCTTTATATTGGCGCCCCCAAAACTGTCATCTCCAAGCTCCAGGGAGTCCAGAACTCGGCGGCAAGACTTCTCACGGGCACAAACAATCAGTGCTCGGCTAAGCCTGCCTTAAAATCTCTTCATTGGGTCCAGATTCAGGAAAGAATCAACTTTAAGGCCCTCTGCATCACCCATAGAATCTTCCAGGATAAGGGCCCCCTATTCTAAGGAACCTGATTAAGCCATACAAAGCCAATCGTAGGCTACGCTCCGACGACCTTCACCTGGCCGATACTCCAAGAATAAAGAAATCCCGGACAGGGGGCCGACTCTTTTCCTACAACTCCTCCAAGCTCTGAAACTCTCTACCCCTGACCATACGCAGACAAACCAACAGCCTTGCTTTTCGCAAACAACTGAAAACCTGGCTTTTCCCGTAACTCCACCTACTCTCTAGCCTCCTCGCAGCGCTGGGATGCCTCCGGGTAGCCATGCACTATATAAATATTATTCCATTCCTATGCACTGCTAAAGACCACTTCTCTGGAGAAGGTCTTCGTTAACTCATTCCTTCCTGTTCACTTTTAGTGACCTATTTATTTTTAAGCTTTTAATGTGTCGCTTCCTGAGAAGGGGGGTATTAATGTCCATGAAGGAGATTTCTATAGGAAAGTGTTCATTTAAACCCCTTTTTGCATTGTGTGGGGCCATTAACAGTTATAATAGCGGTTAATTTATTTCTTTTTGTAATCCACTGTGTGGTGTTGTTAATAGTTCTAAAATTGTCTATTTGGTTTGATTTACTCTTCTATCAGGAATCATTATGGCTTTCACACACACAAAGTATTATGTAAACACTGTTTAAATACCTCTATCATTGTATAAATTTCTATTAAAGTACATATTAGATAATGTACATCATGGCTGTAGCCAACATGTCACAACCCCCTCATTTCCTGGCTGAGGAAGGGGAGCCAGCTTTACCATGGTACAAATGGGAAACATTGTTCTAGTTTTATTTAATTTCTATTGGTGGGGAGATGTGTTTTGCATTAAGAAAACAGCATACTCTGCTCCACAATTTGGGGGTATAGAGCAGGAGAGTATATGAAAATCTAGAAACTCCTCCATCTGAAAGTGAATAAAAAGATGACGGTCAGGAGGAAGTATACTTACTAATATTCCAGAAACAGGAAGAACATTTTGTGAAAAAAAGTGAATATTTCCTGGAGAGGCTCCCATTATTTTGCAGGACTCAAGGCAAAGAAGAGAAAATAACTAGATATATAGTTTGTTTGAGACGATCAGTTACTTTATGTGAGTTTGGGCCATTGTGGGACTCTCTTAAAAGAGATCAGTTGGTGAGGTGCACCTACAATCCTAGGGTGCGCAAAAAGTGACTTGTGTGTCTGAAATGGTACATGTGGTTAGGAATTACACCAATCACACCAGTGGTGAAGAAAGTAATAAGGAGGCTTCTGCAACCAAGAAAAGTCAGGTTGAGGAATTAAAAAAAATGTTGAAGGCATCAAATAGAGGGAAAGGAATAAGTGCTAACACTGTGGCAATTGTAATCACTTATCGAATATCCCCTTTTGTCCACCAAGGTTAATTTTTTACAGGAAATGCAATAAGAGGAGTCATTATGCATGCACTTGTAGAAATGGGGAGCTGGAAAGGAAACAAGTTCATATTTTGGTGGAATCTGATTTTAATCCCAACAAGTTTGTGTTTCAGGTTATGTCTGATTGTGAGGGAGCAGAGAATGACTATCCTACATGTGAAATTCTTTTGGATTGAGTGGGAGTAAATGTGTATGCGGAATCGTGTTCGTCGCGCACTAATATTGGGTGGAAAACATTTGATGATAAGTTGAGGAATAACGGTTACACTCTTATTGATGCATATATCCATCCAGATGCTTACAATCAAGATTCTATAACTTTGTTAGGTATGCTTAACATGTGTATTGCTTTTAAGGATTGCACAACTCAAGACAAGATTTACATTGCAGAGAGAGGTTCTAACTTGCTGGGGTGGACACCTCAAAAATACTTAAGCTAGACCCTAATAGCAGTGAACCAGTTATGGCTATTGAACGTGTAGATTGGAGGGAAAAAACATTCTCAGGAGTTTCCAGAAGTATTTACTGAAAAATGTGTCCACCTAAAATATTTTCAACATGAAATTATGTTAAAGGAGAACGCTGTTCCTGTTGTGCACAAAGTCACGGTCTATTCCTAACGTAAAGTGGAAACCTTTGAAAAATGAATTAGACCAGTGTAGGAGAGTAGGATCTACACTTATGTTGCCCCCACTTTTTTTCTGATGTATACACTGGTTTCTGGCTATAGTCTGGCTGGGTCCCTGCTGATCAGGGCCCCAGTCTCTCTGTTCTCTCTAAACGACTTGGTGTGCATATTAGATGCACTAGTGATTGGATACTGTGGTACCTTATGAGCTCCTAGTATATAGTACCTTAGGTACCTAGGGCATAGGCACTTCACAGACCTACCAGGGGCTGCAGCATGTACTATGCCACCCCTGGGAAGCAGACTCAATCTGACACCACAGGCCTGCTACTGCAGCCTGGGTGAGGTAGTGTTAGCACTCCTCACTGAGGTATAGGTTTCTATATCTCACTATACACAGATATAAACCTATCAGCCACCCCTATGGCAGGCCCTATCAATCCTGAGGGCAGGGTGCTTGGTTTACAATGTGAGGGGGGGCCTCTGCATGAGCAGGGCCCCTCTGCAGCTGGCAGAGTCTATTCTCTGTGGCTGTTTGTGGATGCGCTTAAACCATATACTCTTAAGTACATTATAATGCTAACTTTGGAATGACTGCATCAAAACATGTCGTGTTTGGTGTCAAACATCTTGAACTCATACCCCCACATCAGTCCATGATGTGGGAGCATGATCCCACCCTTCTAGAGGGGACAACATGTGTCTACTGTGGTAACACAGTAGAAATCTGAAAGAGCCCTGGCATCACAAAATGGATGCCAACAGCACAGGCACTGGGCTGCCCTCCTGCTGCTGACTGAAACTCGCAGTGGAGGAGGTTCAGCAATAGGCATCCTGTCACAGGGAGGTGCCACCACCTTCCAGACAGGATTTAGTGTATTGGAGCTGGGTGGGTGCACTTGTAGAGTGCTTTGAAGTCCTGCACTGGGGGAGCAGTATGCTCCTCTGTGCATATGCCAGCTCAAACCGGTTCAGGGGCTACCTGTCCCTGCTCTGGCACGAAACTGGACAAAGGGAAGGGGGTGTAACCACCACCTACCCTGACCCTCCCAGAGGAGTGGTCATAGAGCTAGTCCCTCCCCTATCTTCTGTATAAGATAGCATACTTTGCCATTGCAAAACAGATAACACTGGACGACGCTCTACAAAGAAGAATCCTGGCCCTTCGACATTCCACTACCTTTGGAAGACAGAAGAATCTCCCTTGAAGTCAAGGAGTGACTCCCCTGCTTGGCAGACATCAGAAACTCTAATCAACAGTTGCAAACTTTCCCGCTCCCACCGGAGTCCGAAGTCCCTGCAGCCTCGAAAGTAGATTTTCTGACTTCTCAACGGCCATTGTGAGACCCCAGCAAAGCTGAGGGGAGTGGACTCCACGAGTGACGAGGAACAGCAATACCTGGGTCCCGTGCACTATTGTCGAGTGCAACCTCTTCACGACGTTCTACAAACTTGTGCTTTAGACCTTTTGTGGCCCAAGCCTCCAGCAGGTTTTGCAGTGAAAATCAGAGGTCTACCCTGTCCTGAGTGACCGTGGACCCCTGTGAAGCATTTCCTCAAGAGGTGTCTTTGCGATCTCTTGCCCATTGGCTTGTGGGTCCCCCGAAGACTTTCTTATCAACTCAAAGGGCTCCCCTGGTTGCTTCAGGCCTGCCCTCACTCACCCTTGCTGGGTGAGTCCTTCAGACCTTACTGGTCGGCACCATTGTCTTTCATCACTCTACACGAGACTTTCTGTTGCCAAGGCTAGTTGGCTCCAATTCAATTGCCGACACCGTAGTCAGCTGCAGAAGTCGTGGTACACTCGGAATCCAGCTGCTGGTTATCGTTGATCCTTCCTGGACCTCGTGAGTGAAGAGTCAAAACATCCTTGATCACCTGAAATCACCCGACATCCGTGGGCATCCATCTTCCTGGCCCCGAGTCATTGGCAAGTGACTGTGAACACTGTCCCTTCAATTTTCAGGTCATCTGCATCTCGAATCCACCCTTGCATTCCACCGGACACTTCTTCAGTCGACGCAAGCAGCAAGTCTTCTTTGGTCTCCATAGAAAACAGCGACGCGACCCGACACCAAAAGAAACCTATGCACCCGGCTTCCCTGGGTGAGGTAACCTGTGCACTCCGGTGCCCTAGTGTGTGTTGGCTCTTGATTATTTACCTTGTAAGTGGCTTGCTTGTAGACTTCCCCGAAGTACCCTAAAACTTTAAAAATCAAACCGCGATCAATAGGGAACCCGCGGCTGTGTTCACACACTGCATGCGTCTCCCATGGGTCTGTTGCTTACCTGCTTTCACTGCAGTAGTGAAGCCCCAGCGATTCTACAGGCCCTAGGCCTTGTCATTTTGCAAGTCGACTTTCCTAACCCTCTTTTTTAGTATATGGTCTGGTACGCCCCTAGGGCCCCAGCCATATTTGAGCTTAACCTATTGTGAAACGTTGATATTTGAATGTGTTCCTGGCTTCTAATCTCATAAAGAGATTAGTAGAGTGTGTCTAGAAATAAATACATATATGTTTGATATATATACCTGCGTGGTGTCCTTTCATTTGGTAATTCAAGAGATTATAAGGTAAAACAAGCTGCTTTACATTCCTCTGAGACTTAGCCTGAAGGCTGCTCTCCACAGCTACCACTAGGATAGCTTTCTTTAAAAAGGTTGTCTTAAACCTATCTACCATAAGAGTCGAATTGGACTGGTGCAAGGTGGCAACTATAACTAGTGACCAGCATATGCCAGGCCAACTTCTCACAGCCAGTGAATAAGACATGGGGTGATAGAACCCATTGAAAGCACGCTTTGGTTGGCTACTATTGTTGTGGCCCAGAAGTCAGGTGGCAGAGGCATACGTCTTTGTGTGGATCTTAGGGATTTGAATCACAGCATTTGGGTGGACTGATTACATTTACCCAAGATAAAATATATGATCAGCATGATTGGAAATGCATGTTTCTTTACTGTGATTGAAGCAACTTTGGTATATCACCAGATTGAACTTCACCCTGAATCAAAATTGCTTACTTCATTCACCACACCCTTTGGTGCCTTCTGATCCATAGAATGCTGTTTAGGTTTGTATAGGCAGCACCCATATTCCAGAGGGTGATGCACTAATTACTGAAGGATGTTAATAATGTGCTTTACTTTCAGGATGATTTATTGATTTATGGTGATTCAGTGCATGATCATAATGCTACACTTAAGGATATCCTCATAGTTCTCAAAGATGCGGGCATAACTATAAAGCTTGAAAAGTGCAAGTTCTGTGTGGATTGAGTAAATTATCTAGTTCATCCCATTACCAAAGAGGGAAAAAACTAAACTTGATCTGGTGGTGGCTGTTAAAGAGGCACCTCAACCCCCTTCTAAATATGAATGAAAATCCTTTATGGGTCCGATGAAATACATGGCAAAATTTGTAAGCAACTTTGCTGATTACACCGCACATTTGAAGCACTTGTTGAAAAAAGGAGCTCACTTTGAGTGGGATGATGCATGCAGAGTAAACATTGATGGCATTAAACCAGCCATTGTGAACGCACCATCTTTGTGAAATTTTGACACCACCCAGAAGACAATTCTTTACAGAGATGCTAGTGCTAAAGTGTTAGATGCATCCTTGGTGCAACCAGTGGATGGCAATGAGAAAATTGTGGCACTTGCTTAAGGATGTGGACTCTAACTATTCCTCATTGAGAGGGAATCTTTAGCCTGTTCTTGGGCTATTACTCATTTTAAGTTCTTTTTGTAGGGTCTACCTTCTACATTAAGAACACACCACCAACCCCTAACACACATTTTCACTAGCAAAGGGAGAGACCACACTACTCCTTGTATAACCAAGTGGATGGTGGGTTTGGAGGGCTATAATTTGAAGATCAATTTTGTTCAAAGGAACTAGAACTCAGTGGCTGACTGCCTCTCATGTTTAACGTGGAAAGGGGATGTGGCGGTTGATCACTCACATCTTTATGCTTTTTCTACATTCACCACTCATTCTCACCTTTTGCCTCCCCACTCTATACTTTCTTTCTGTTTTCATGTCTCACCCATTACTCCTCTGTGGTTCCCTTTCATATGCTCCCCGTAGTGCAAGGAATAGTTAGGGGCTGATTTTTGAGTTTGGCAGATGTGGACCCTATGTCAACAGGCACCCAAAAAGCTGGGCATTCTAGGGGGCGTGGCTTGGCGCGCGAACAATATGGCCGCAAGCTAGTGGAGCTCCGACGCATCGGTGCCTTTATCCTGTGAAATATCCTGTCAGGGACCCCCATAGCGGCCGAAAACGATGGCGGAGGCGGCTCGCTCACCCCCCGCTGCAGCGGTCTGCTGAGCGGAGTGCGAAGTTGCTGGGCGGCGGCTCGGGATCGCCCAAGGAGGGAGACCGGCGGCTGGAGAGGGGCGCTGGAGCCCTGCGGCCGGCCGCACATGCTACTGTGCGCCGCGGCTTGCCGCGTGACCCCTGGGCCGTGACCGTTGGAGCGCTGGTTGTGGCGGCCTGGTGGTACGGCGGAGCTTGGACCTCGGGAGCACACTGAGGGCGTATCGGAGGTCCGCACCAGGAGCACAAGCAGTGGAGCGGCGACGTTTGGCAGGTCAGTGGAGTGGCCGAAGGTGCGGACGCAGGAGGCGGCTGATTCCCGAGTGAGGGGCCTCTTGCCTGGCCGCCGCCTGGGCGGGACGCGTCCGGAGCCTTAACGGAGGTGGGCCCTGTGGTCCGGGACCCGCCGAGGCCCGGCAGCCCGGAGGAGGCGGCGGAGGCGGCGCGCCCCCCTGCAGCGGCGATCGCGTGGCTGCCCCGGAGCGGAGACAGCGGACGGGGGAGGCGGCACGACCCCGGTGGGACCTGCAGCTTGGGAGCCTCGGCCCTTGAGGAGGTGGAAGACGAGGGATCACGACGCCCGGCGCTTGGTGCGCTGCGAGACACCCACCGACGGCGGGCACTTTCTGGCTCCCCACGTTGTGGCACCTGGATTGTGACGGCGACCACTGAGCCGGGACGGGAGGCCGCCTGGAGGTAATCGGCCGCTCCTCGGCGGGTGGCGGAGTTGGGGCACCGGCTGCGCTGACTGACCCTGAGACATTGGGTGTGAGGCCTTGGACGTGCAGGGGTGGACCCGAGGAGGACTTCTGAGGCGCCTGGTGGATGGTCTCTGGGGATCGCGTTAGTCTCGGGTCCGTGGTGCGCCGAGAGGTGCGTCACTCGCTCCGGGGTCGCCAGGGGCCCCCGGTTGGACTTGACCAGTTTTGCTTCTTCCCCCCCCCTCTCTCCTTCGCGGCCTGCTCCGGTGCGGTGCACTGGTGAGTGCGGTGGGGCCCTGACACGGCGGCTGGTTCTGAGGAGGAGGGGCCTGCTGCAGCTGGACCGGGCCCATCTACTGGCGGACTGGACTACGGGCGGATGCCCACTGCACAACAGTTTGTTATGGGCCGGCTGCGCAATGCTTAGAAAGACGGCCGGGCCCCGGTGGCAGGACTGGGCCCTGCCCCGGCGCCTGGAGACCCTGAAGCGGCCCCGCCCACTGCTCTACTGGCCGCCAGGACTCGGTGCTGGCGGCTGTGGAGCGGATCGGCTCCTCGCTTGAACAGACTAGGTCGTCGTTGGAAGCCCGCATCGACAAGGTCACGGTCGACTTCACGCTGCTCCACGCGGACCACCGCAAGTTGGCGGACAAGGTAGTGCAGCAGGAGCAAACTCTCCAGGAGGTGCGACCAGTTGTGTCTACTCATACAGCCGCCCTCCAGGATCTCATTGACCGCATCCATGCATTGGAGGACCGCGCGGATGATGCAGAAGGGCGCTCTCGGCGCAACAACGTGCGCGTGGTGGGCCTGCCGGAGGGTGAGGAGGGGAGACAGCCGGAGCAATATGTGGAAGTGTGGCTACGCAACCTGATCGGATCGGAGAAACTCTCCCCGCACTTCATGGTGGAACGTGCCCACAGGGGCCCCACACAGAGGCCCGCCCCGGGGTCCCGACCGCGGCCCTTCCTCTTCAAACTCCTCAACTATCAGGACAGGGATGTGGTGCTCCGCGAGACCCGGGGGATGGGCGACATCACTGTTGGCGGTGGACAGGTGCATTTCTTCCCGGACTACACTGCCCTGGTGTAGAGACGCCGCAGCAATTACCTGGCGGTGAAGCGTCGCCTGCGAGAACTAGGGATATCATATGCTCTTTTGTTCCCCTCCCGCCTGCGGGTGGCCACCACGGATGGTGTCCGCTTCTTCGACACGCCATCTGAGGTCTGGGATTGGCTGGAGGACACGGGGCGCAGTGATGGCCGGCGGCCGCGGAGTCAGGAGGCTGCCACACCGCGCGGCAGGAGATCTCGCCAAAGGCAGGGAAGGAGGCGGCGGCACGCTGAGGGGCGGGGTCAGGGGGTGGCCCCCAGCCCGGAGAAGAGCAGACTGGAGCGACAAGATGCGCTGGCAGCGGTGGCCACTCTCGGGTCGCCGGACGGCGGGAGTGGAGACGCTGTCCAAGAGCGGGGTGATGTGTTGTCCAGCGGCTCATCCTCCCCATCAACTGTGATCTCTGACGACCAGCTGTTGCCGCTGGTCACTCCGCAGACATCGGACCAAGTGATGTAATATGAACGAAACTTTGAGAGATCTGGGGTCGCGGCTGGAGGTGCTCCTTGGGTATGGGTCCTGCCGCCCTCAGACGGACACTTTGTGGCTCCTGACCGTGCAGTGGGCGGAGGCATGAGCTGCGGATGGGAGCACACTTGCTGCTGGAATCCCGGGGACTGATGGACCAGGTGGGCTGCGGTGGTGGCTGGACTTCCGCCCCCCTGCGATGGGGCGGCCGCCCGAGCTGGGGTTCATCTGCCTTTGTGGGTGGCGTGGTGGGGGGGGGATCCTACACTCCCCGGGCCGGCGCTGCGCTCTGATTCTGGGGGTCCCTTCACGTCACATATACACAGGCATCCCTGCAGAAGTGCACCCGCGCGGATTGAATCTCACTTGCCTGCCCCCTAGCCACAATTGGGCTTAGCTCTACTTAGCGAGCATTGTTACATGGTTTGGACGATTACCCGTAGAGGGGTTCGCCCTGACAGTTCAGTTGGCCTGTTTGGCTCGGTTTTTCGCACGGCTTCATGGTGGTGCGTAGTTGCGTTGAGGTGTTTATGTTGCAGCTTTCTACATAGTCAGGTGAAGGCCCGCCGCCCCCCGCCCCGGATGGGCGTCCCTACTCCCCTGCCACAGTATTACCCTTAGTCCTTTCCGCATGGCTGTTACAAATGTAATTACATGGAATGTCAGGGGCATGCATACACCGGCGCGGCGATACTCAGTCTATGCATACATGCAGTGACACGCAGTGGCAATCGCTCTCCTGCAGGAGACGCACATGACGGCCGGGGAACTGGGTAGGCTGCGTGCGCGCTGGAGGGGGCAGGTATATGGCACCACGTGTTCGGTGCACGCTAGAGGCACGCTGATATGGATAAGGGCGGGTACCCCGTTTGTCTGTCTGCAGGTGCTGGTGGATCCTGGTGGGAGTTACACCTTAGTTCATGGGAAACTAGATGGCCAGCAGGTGCTACTGGGGTCTCTTTACGCGCCAAATGTGGAGCAGCCATCCTACCTGGCCAGCCTGTCGTCGGTACTGGAGCCGTTTGTCGGCCTCCCCTGGCTCTTGTGTGGGGACTTTAACTCCGTGCTGGATGTGCACATGGACCGGTCCTTTCCGCCCCTGCGGGGCACGCAGGTGGGATCAAACGCCAGGGCCCTCGCCGCATGGCTATCTCACTGGACGCTCACCGACCTGTGGCGGAATGCCCATCCGGGCGACCGCGTGTACTCCTACTACTCCGCGGTCCACGGCCTCCATGTTCGGTTGGATAGGGTGGTGGGCACCCATTCGGTGCTTCCGTGGGTGACCCGGGCGGAATACATGGGTCGGACGCACTCAGACCACAATCCACTTATTCTGGGGCTTCGCTGGAGGCCCGATAGGCCCCCGGTGCCGACATGGCGTCTTCAGACAGCGGCGCTGGAGGACCCGGAATTTCGGGCCTCCCTGGGCACTGCAATCGAACAGTATTTTGATCTCAATGAGGGCTCCACGGATAGTGAGCTGATAGAGTGGGACGCGCATAAGGTGTACATCAGGGGCCATTGCATCGGTGCGACCTGGAATATTCGGAAGCAGTTAGCGGGGGCTCTCGCCTCCTTGGAATCTCGCCTCCTCTCATGGGAGGTGCGTGGTGAGGGGGGGGGGCTCGGACGCGAGCCACCTATCTGACCTCCGGGCGCAACATGCCGATCTCCTTGAGCGGCTCCGCTGCCTTAATTATGCGGCGCACTCGGCCCGGGTACACGCTACGTCAGACAGGGCAGGGCGACTTCTGGCCTGGCTCATCCGGCAGGATGCGACCCGTACCCCCGTGGGTGCGATCACGGGGCCGGACGGAGTGCTGGTTCACACGCAGTGGGAAATCCACCGGGCGTTCACGGCACATTACACCTCTTTGTACCGGTCAACGGGCAGGAGGAATGCGTGTGATCTGGATGAGTTCCTGGAAGCGGTGGAATTACCGGTGGTCCCGGAGGAGTACCATGAGAGCCTGGAATGCCCCCCCACGATGGAGGAGATAGGGGACGCTATTTCCTCTTTAGCCTCAGGGAAAGCGCCGGGACCGGACGGACTCCCGGCTGAATACTACAAAACTCACCGTGAGTCCCTTATCCCTAAGCTTCATAGTCTCTACTTGGCTGCCCTAGAGGAAGGCACATTGCCAGCGTCGCTGAAGGAGGCTTATCTGATCTCCCTGCTTAAGCCGGGGCGAGACGCCACGCAGCTGGGGTCCTATCGCCCGCTCGCCCTACTCAACACGGACTATAAAATATTGGCGAAGGTGCTGGCGGAGAGACTGACGCCGGTGGTGCCTACGCTGGTGCACAGCGACCAAAATGGTTTCGTGCCCAAGCACAGCACTTCGCTTAATTTACGGCGGTTTTTTAGGGTGATGGGGGAGAGCACCCGACCATGGCCCAGGGCGGGCTGTTTGGTCCTGGACCTCGAGAAAGCCTTTGATTGCTTGGAATGGGGATACCTAGTGTCGGCACTGTCGCGGTTCGGATTGGGGCTGGGCTTCCTACAACTTGCGGCTCTGCTGTACAAGGGACCCACGGTGCGGGTGCGCACGGGCCCACATGTCTCGGATCCCATCGTAATTGGCCGGGGCACTAGGCAGGGGTGTCCGCTGTCGCCCCTCCTGTTTACGCTTGCAATGGAGCCGTTGGCGGCGACGCTCCGTGGGGAACTTGCGGATGGCATCCCGCTTGGGGACGCAACTCACCAGGTGTCCCTTTATGCGGATGACCTCCTAGTATATGTCAGGGATGTATCTTCCATCCCTGAGGGGCTGGATCGCATCCTACACACCTTTGAGCAGCTCTCAGGCCTCCGAGTGAACGCGGCCAAATCCTGTCTGTACGCCTTTGGGGGCGACGTCCAGGACCCCGGCTACTGCCTTGGAGGAGTGCGGGTACAGTGGCAGCCGGACACCTTTCGCTATCTGGGTGTCCAGATCTATCGCCGCCCGGCGGACCTAGTGGAGGGTAACCTAGGACGCGCTGTGACCGCGATCCGGACCCAGATGGCGTTTTGGAGCACGCTTACCCTTTCGGTGACTGGCCGAATAGCGCTCGTTAAAATGGTGGTACTGCTCCGTCTGCTGTACTATTTTGCCAACTTGCCGGTGTACCTACCGGTGTCCTTCTTCGCGCCCCTCAAGCGCTCCCTCCGCGACTTCATATGGGGAACGGCGCGCCACAGAGTTGCGCTGCCGAAATTGTGCCTTCCCGTGGGTGGGGGCGGGCTCGGGATGCCCTGCCTGGAGCATTACTATCTGGCCGCACAGCTGCAGTGGGTGGCTCGCTGGCTGGCTGACAGGTGTCGAGAGGATACGGCGACAGCGGAGAATCCGCCGCTGTCATTAACTGATCTCCTCAAGATATTTCATCCGACGACGGGAGCGCTGAAGCCTGAACCGTTGCTGTTAGTGGTGGCTTGTAAAAGCTACCGAAGAAGCCTCCGGCTGACGAGGGCCATGCTCCCATACGCCCCGGCCATCCCACTGGAGGGTTCCCCTTGTGGGCGAGACACGTTGGGAGCTGCGGATTTACGGGATTGGCACGCGGTTGATATTCACACCATGGAGGACCTATACCATGAAGGGGGCCTCTTGCCGTTTGCGACCCTTGCAGAAGAGACGGGGCTGGCGCAGGGCCAGTTTCTCCATCACCGGGCCCTGATAGAGACTCTGGTGGGTCACTGGGGGGACCTGCAGGTGGAACCGGAACAGCATTTAGTGCTGCAGTATCTCCATGTCATGGGCCGAGGAGGACACCTGATCAAGTGGTTCGCTGGGGCCTTGCGGATTCATGCGGCGCCGAGTCTGGGGACACTGCGCGAGAAGTGGGAGGGGGACCTTGCCCGCCCTATGGTAGACAGGGAGTGGGAGGGAGCGCTGAGGGGGCCGAGGAGGGTGCCCCGAAATATGAGATTCCGTCAAATACAGTTTTTTGTCCTACACAGGGCCTACCTCACACCGGGCGCCATTAATAAGTATTTTTGCAGAACGGATGCGTGCTGCCCCCGTTGTGCGACGCTAGGCGCCGACCTGATCCACATGCTGTGGGGCTGCCCCACACTGCAGATATACTGGCAGGCGATACATAGGGAACTCCGCAGGTGTACGGGCCGGGAGATTCCATCTGAGTGGCCCACATACCTGCTGCATCTCTTTCCTCGACCGCCACCGGCTAAGGTGGCCTGTCGTTTCCTTGATCTGGGGATAATAGTGGCTAAGCGACTCATCACCAAGCGCTGGAAGGCAGATACCGCACCGCATGTGCGAGCGTGGCGTAGCTCTTTCATGGTGTGGGCAAAGGCAGAAGAGGTGGCGCTTCGGCGGGAAGAGACACTGGGCCTTAGGACGACGCCCGTCGCCGCCCAGTGGGGGGAAATGAGGCAGACCCTGTTACAATCGGAGGAGGTGGCCCCGGGGGAGAGCAATGCTGCGCTGTAGGAGCCACGTTAGGCAATGGGGCACTGTTCACCTGGTAGAGACGCCGCGCTGGTGGGTGCGACTGGCTGGCTGGCGAAGATAGTGCAAGCCGCAGATTGGATATCAGCGCCTGATCCCTTTTTGAGTGGTGGGGGCCCGGGAGGGTGGAGCCTGATGGGAGAGGGGTCAGCGGAGTGGGGGCCGACTAGACTAGAAGACGCGAGCTGCTGTTGTACATTGTTTTAGTTGTTAGATTGTTGGAAGGACAGCTGCCCAGCTACAGAATGGGGAGTATAGCACTGTTTGTATAACTATTCGGGGAAGCACTGAGAATAGCACACAATTGGCATCGACGCTGGTGAGCGGATGCTCTCCACTAGGGCTGGGGCCATAACGATATGAATGGGGATGGATTTACTTATGACCTAACAGGTTATACTTTGGGACACAACCGGTTACAGTACACCTAACGTAACGCACCATGTTTGTATCAGTTGTACTTTGGCGCCTGACTACAAGATTTATGTAACAATGCTATTTGATGAAGTATGATGTATTGTGTGGTTTTACCTGCAACGAAAACTCTAATAAACAGATTCCTAAATAAAACAGGCACCCAAAAAGCTGCAGATGCCATATCCATCAAATTTGCAGTTCCCCAACTCTTTTTAGATTTGAGGGAAATACGAAAATGTTTATCGCGGAGCCTCATTTGATGGAAGCCTTTCATCAAAGGTCCTTCCACTGACTAGCCATCAGTCAATGTACATCATATTGTCTGCTATGTTTAGGTCAGACTTTTCAATGTATATATTTCCTGTTCAGGCTTATCAGGGAAAGTCTAGCAGTCAAAAACAGGAAACAAGGGAAATAACCCCTATGCATAGGCAAAACAGTTCTGAGTGCATCAAGGCCATTATTTTATGTCTGTAAGTAACAAACATTTGCACATAATCGATGAGCAGGTGCACTAAAAAAAAATAATATATATATATATATATATATATGGACCTCGCCCACAGGTACCACCCGTGGCTTGCTTCATCATTAGACCCTCACCAAACACTGAACTGAACGTGAGTGGGTGGGCTTGTAGCGTTGATAAGTAGGGCTCTTCAAATAGTAGAGGTGAGTGAAGGCAGGGTAAAGGAGTGAATTAAAATAACCTCTGAATCCTATATGGCAGACTTATTATTCTAGGATTTAGGACCAGATTAAAAAAAAAGAACCGTGTGATGCTATTAGTAATTAATGTTCCCAGGCATCTGTTACGTCAACATGTTTCAGCCATTGTCTTGCCTGTAAAGGGTCAGTCGGCTTTCCTCAGGACCTCGTTCTCACCCTGCTTGTGGCGATTTTTTAGCTATTTGCTGTGTGATTAAAAGATAATAAACATGCAAGTAACCATACAGACCATACTTGTAGAATCTTTTCCCTGTATGGACAAAAATGTCATAGTTTTTCAACAGACAACATAGGGGGTGCCAGGGGAGGACGGACCCTGTATTCAAACATTCATGAATAGAATTTGTCTGCTTGGCTCGTAGAGTCTCCCAGTATCCCTGAATCTAAATGTCTGTATCTAACAGATGCCTGGGAACATTAATTCCTAATAGCATTAGGCTGAGGCTGCCCTGCTGGGATTAAAACTCTCAACTTCCAAAGTGCTGAGCTGCAGTGGCCAGCATTCCACTTACTGAGCCAACCTTCTAGCAGTACAAATCCTTCACATGCATTTCATTGAAGAGGTTCTGACCCAGATCCCCACTGAGAGCAGTGGCCTGTCAGTCATCATGCATGTGCTTTTCCATCTGCTTAATAAACGTTTCACCTTTTCATCACAAGCACTGAATATTACAGTACTGCTGGGACCCTGGGACTTAACAGGATGCTACAAAGAATGCATTCCTCTCCAAACAGCAGCATTTTAACTGCTTGTTTGCAGATTTCAGAAACCAAATGTTGGCATCCTGGCCCAAAACAGTAATGGAGAGTATTAATCTTTTCAGTGAGCAGATTAGAATGTCCAGTAATATCTAGTCTTGTCAACGTATTTCTAAGCTACCTTAACCAAAATGTACATATGAACAGTATTGACCAATGTTTAGTAAGTTTCAAAAAGACAATGGTGGCAATTCACAAACATATTTTGGGCCATTAACATGTGTTTACATCTGAAACTACCTCCATTTATTCATGCCAGGAATACATCAAATGATTCCTGGCAGGAGTTAATGAGTTTAGTACCGCAAATGACTCCAGCACTTGTACTGAGAAATCTGCAGCAGGAAATATCACTCAGACTGCAGCAAGTAAGTATTACAAGGCATTGTTTGCCTTGAAAGTATAGAAGCACCTAAAATCTCCTAAATTCTTAGGCATTTCCAAATACCACTAAGGCCCTTCCCCAACCTGGAAATCATTAGGGATTTACTCTAGCCAAGTTCTATCATAACACCCCTTCCAGGATGGATAGAAGACCAAATCACACGCAGATTTGTTGGGTTTCTAGAGGAAGATCTTTCTTCATAAAGAAAAATGTTTTAACCCAGGAGAGAAAAAGGAAATAACTATGCACTGACATGAAAGTGTTCTTTTAAGGGAACAGAATTATTTCATTTTGTGCATGGCCCAATTGTGTCTGCTTTGTACTTAAAGTGAAATGAATATTAAAGAACGCATTGTTAGAAGCAGGGACATTAGTTCCATGCCTAAATATAACCAGCAAAAACGTAATATTCAATAAGGGCTAGATTTAGATCTTGACGGTCTTACCACCGTCCTTCCGTGGCAGTGGTACTTAGGGGCATATTATCAAGACAGGTGATAAAATTATCGCCGCTTTAGTGGCAGAAAACTGCCGCTAAAACGGCGATAATGGGCTTGATAATATGCTCTATGGAATTCCAATTGAAGCTCAGGTTAGATGTCCTTCACAGCTAACATGGGCTTCAATTGGAATTCCATAGAGCATCTTACCAAGCCTATTATCGCCGTTTTATCAGCAGTTTTCTGCCGCTAAAGCGGCGAGAATTTGATCGCCTGTTTTGATAATATGCCCCCAAGTACTTTGTCAAGTTGACAGTCTTTCGCCCGCCGTAAAGTTGACAGTCTTTCGCCCACTGTATATAGATGCATGCAGGCTGACTCGCCATCCGCATCGACAGAGTGTTTCCCGCCATGGTCGCGTCTCATCGCTGCTGAACTGATGGACTCCAAAGCTGGCGAATAGTACTCAATCACTGTCAGGGCTCCCACTGAGCAGATATAGATTTCACAGTTGTGCAGGCGGTCTCCTAGCAGCAGTTCCCTGACAGAGGGAGTCTGTTGCAGTACACGCTCAAGAATGCACCATCACTGTGGCCATTGGATGGGTGCTAGCATAACATACCTGATGTCGATTGGCCAAATGGAAACACCTGCACACCACACTATGAAACAGGCTCCGTTTCCGACAATGATCTTTTGCCATTTTACTGCACCACAACATTTTCTAGCACAATGCTTGCCAGTTAAGTGAGGTTATTGTGTTGCTTTTCACTGTATCTTGTCACTTTATCTTCTTTCATTTATTTCCTTGTGGTTAATTTATTTGATTTCATCATATTTCTTTGCACAATGCCAGGGTCCAAAAATCCCCTTTTTACTGATGGATAATTATCAGTCATAGTGGGTGAAATCATTAGTGAAGAGTCATAATTGTTTGGAGCCAGAGTCCAAAATACACCCCATCTTAGAAAAGTCAAAGGTGGGCCAGAATAGTCGACAGAGTGAATATTGTAGCAAACAACCGGTGCACACAGGAGGAAATTAGGAAGAAGTGAAATGACCTGCAGGAGAGGGTGCGTTTGCTAGTCTTCAAGCGTCACCTGGAGGCCCAGAGGACTGATGGTGGTTCTCCCAGGCCCCCCCTACAACTCATGTCCTGGGAAGAGAAGGGTTTGCAGATCCTACATCCTGAAGGGCTGACAGGAATACCCGGTGAAGTGGAGTCTGGTAAGTTACACTTTGTAAAGTCTCACTAAACCTCAATATCCTCTTTGTTCTCAACTCAGCTGTTGCCAATATGCTCTGCACATATTTTCCTAACATAGAAACTTTAAAGTATCAGTATCAGATAACGTGGATTATTTGTGTGAATGTATTGTTTTGCATCTAAGATTGCAGATGTCAGTATCCATTACATTGAATACAAAAGGTTCTCACAAAGTGTGAAAGTGGGGGAGGGTCCAAGGGAAAATGTAAAGACCAGCTGCAGTATAAATCCCCAAATCTATATATACTTAACAACAAATACTGAGGGTCCAATGTTCTGTATATACACAACTCTAACAAACTAGACCAATGAGACCTCCAAATCAATTACAGTGAATAACATATCAAAAGTATAATTCCCATCACCCACCAGAGGTGGCTTATCATCATCTGGGAATTGAGGACTGAACTGGAAAGACCAACCACTCTGATGGTAATGGTGGTCAATCAGTTGTCCCAGTGGTGAGAACAAACGGTAGGGTGATGGTTGCAGTGCAAAAAATTAAACAAAAAAGTGCTATTAAAAAAGGCTATCTAGATGCTATCAATTTTATTCTGGCGCTTATCGAGATGCCATTAGTAAAACCTGTGCGTAAACAGCTTAAAGGATAACTGTTGGATTGATGATCGACATGTTTCGGCTACTGGACATAGAGTCCAAGCTCTCATCAGGACCCAAATACGCTACTGCAAAAAGTGAAGAAAAGAACATTCAGAGAAAATTGAAAATTAAAAACAAGATTTCCACCAGAGAGGTATACCATACAACCTGATCTGCTCTGTATGTCCAAATGGAACTGTTACAGGTTGGAAACTTAGGTATGAATCAAATGGAAGGAGGTTCAGCTAGGTGTTAGTGGCAATACAGAACAATATGTATAAAAAGACAATGTCGGTTATCATTTGTCATGAACATAGTGTATATATGACTACAAGTCAAATAGTACTTGAATTGTGCACTTACCCACAAAATTATGGGCATGCACCTCACCTCGCCTGGCATCTGCTCAGGATATTGAGGCCCCGCTCTACAGAAGAAAATTTCAGGTAAACTCATTAGAGATAGATCCCAATGGGCATGAAGTATTCAGAACACTGGAATTACCAGAAAAAATCTACAGGGCGTTTGGGCTAGACACGTGTAAAAACAAGGCAGAGTATTGGTCTCAGAAGACAGAGCGAGTAGTGCACCTCTCTGTCAGATCCTACATGAAGAGCAATGACCGTATATTGATGACAGCCACAACAGTATACACCCCTGTATGAATGATGAAACACAAATGTGCATCTTAAAGAGAGAACTGTCATAAATCAGGTAAGTGTATTGAGGAGTTGCCGTATATGATGCTCCCTAAGGCAAAAGTGCAGTCTTGTGAAAACTAAAGTTGAATACCAAGTACGGAGATTTACACATGCACACATTGACATTGGCATGCAAAAGCGTGAAGTCCCGATGTGGATTAACCGTTGTACAAGCTCTGTCAGACATCGGGCTTACAGAGCCTCTTCCAAATTTAACTCGATATTAATTTTGAGGTAAATATTCGGCACAGTGGGTAACCACAACCATCCGATGTTCGCGCTCAGGCGCGTAACATTCAGATTTTAAATGCTCGGACATAGAGAATGAAACTAAGGGAATGTAACACTCACCTATCCGTCGGTACCCCGCTCCGTCGTCTGAGCTTGAGGGGGAGGTACTCGGCGGGCATAGCTCCCTCCGTAATAACGCGTTAGGTTGCATGAAAACGTCACAACGTTAGAGGTACTTCCGGGTCAGTGTGTCATCACGTGAGTCAGTCAATCCAGTATAATACCGGAAATGACTGGGAGTTGTAGTTCAAAGCAGTCAAACAGGTAGTTAACATCATCTACACATTACTCAAGCATACAAATGCACTAATAGTGAGTGTAAAGAGCTAAAGTTGATATGCAGGAGGATTTTGAAACACCCAAATGGAGATAGGTGACCTGAGATGTTGAGTTGTCAACGAAAGTTGTGTGAAGAGTAGAAAATAATGCTATTACGCTATATGTGCAACACAAGATTACCGATTGAATATGATGCTAAATGCCTCATTATGATGTGGTTTAGATGGATGTGAAACATAAATACAGATGGAAAATTAAGTGTCTCATCTACCTATAATGATGACCACGGAATTTCATCGTTCAGGCCAGTAATGTCACTTTTAAGTTTAAAAACCCACTTCTGTTCTTTATGGAACAGGAATTTGGTGAAATCTGTGACATGGGCTGGAATAAATGGTTGTTCTAGAACCAGCCATCTCAATTCTTCTGGTTTGTGTTTGAATGACAAAAAATGGTTGGTTAATTTTGTGGCCTGTTTGTTACGTCTGATCGTACTCTTATGTTCATTTATGCGTGTCTTCACCTTGCGTGTGGTCATGCCGACATATCACAAGGAGCAGGGACAAGTAATTAGATATATAACCCTGTCTGTGTTGCAGTTGGTATGTTTTTTAAGGACCCAAGGGATGCCAGTCCCTATATCTACCGTCTTAGTCACCTGTGTCTGTGGGCATGCTGCACATTGGCCACATGGGAAATGACCCTGGACAGGGGGCAGCTCCCATAGGGTATTGATGTTAGTAGAGACTTTGGTTTTCGGTCTAGTGTGAACAAGACTATCTCTGAGGTTGGTGCCTCTTTTAAAGGAGAAAAGAGGATAAGGCAAACTATCACTGCCTGTATTGAGGACCTGCCAATGTCTACGTACCGTTCTCTGTACTTGGTTGGACCAAGTGCTAAAAGTGTTGACAAACGTCAATCTAGACAGCGGAGGCTTAGGCACTGGGGGTTCAATGAGAGCTCCTCGATTATTATTCGAGGCTCTTTTCCAAGCCCTTTTCACCAGGCGCTTCGGATAATGTCTATCTCTCAGTTGACTAGAGAGATCTTCTGCATGCTGATTGAAAGTATTGGTATCGGAACAGTTTCTGCGAATACGCAGAAACTGTCCGACAGGCAGATTTTCCCGAAGTGATCTGGGATGATGGCTGTTAAAACTCAAAAGTGAGTTTTTAGAGAGGGGTTTCCTATAAAGTTCACTACCCAGTGTGCCCTCATTTGGGAAGATCACTATATCTAAGAAGGGCAGACGGTTTTTGTCAGAAGTCACTGTAAACCGCAGGTAGTCATTCCTCGAGTTCAGCCAAGCATGAAAGTCAAGGAGTGATGATAGAGAACCTTGCCAGACCACCAAAATATCATCAATATACCTCTTCCAGACTTTAATCCGATCACGGAAAGGATTAGTCTGAATGAGGATATTGTTCTGCTCAAAGAGATGGACATACAGATTAGCCAGGCTGGGAGCAAAAATGCTCCCCATAGATGTGCCTGAGACTTGGAGGTATATAGTCTCCTCAAATTTGAAAAAGTTTTCCATCATAGCCAGCCTGGCCAAGTCCATGATGAAATGTACCGGTGTTATAGAGTCCAAATCTCTATTATCCAGTAGGCTCTCAATTGCCTGCAAGGTTTCCCTCTGTGGAATCGAGGTATACAAAGATTCCACATCGAAACTTACTAGAAGATCGGTTGCTACGTCATAGTTGACATCAGGTAGCAACCGTAAGACATCCTTGGTGTCTTGCAAGTAAGTTGGCATATCCTTGACAAGTGGGCGAAGGAAAAAATCGACAAAAGTAGAGAGAGGTTCCAGAAGGGAACCTATCCCTGAGATGATGGGTCGTCCTGGAGTGGGTATTTGATTCTTATGTATTTTCGGTAATACATAGAAATGTGGCATCACCGGGTGTGTAGGTGTTAAAAAGCGAGCTTCCTGCTCTGTGATCCAGCCAGCTGTTTTCGCATCCTCAACCAGGGCGAGAATTTCTCTTGTTAGTCTCGGAGTGGGATCTACAGTCAAGCGTTTATATGATTTCGGGTTGTCAAGTTGCCTAAGACATTCCTTGCGGTAGTCCACAGTATCAAGAATGACAATGGCCCCACCATTATCGGCCGGTTTAATAATGATGGATTCATCATTGGCCAACGTAGTGAGGGCTTGTTTTTCACTCTTAGACAAATTCTGGTAGATTTTCTCTTCTCTCGACCCTAGGCCAGTGATGTCATGGATAACTGCTTGTTCAAACACTTTGACTCGATCCGGTATTAGGTGAGTCGGAGGGTTAAACGTAGATGGTAATTTGAGACCAGTATTCTTATCAGAAGTATCATCCGGAGATGTAGTAAGTTCCCTGTCCTTGAAAAAAAAGTGTAAACGGATTTTCCGAAAGAACTTGGCCATTTCAACTCTGAGTTGGAACAAATCTCCCTTGTTGGTTGGAACATAACCCAAACCTTTGTTTAGGACCTGTGATTCAAGTGATGTTAAAGTCCTAGTACTCAAATTCACGACTAGATCGTTGTGTCTGTGCTGGTCCCTGGTTGTGGTTATGGTGGACCTTTCCTGCTGCGGGTGTTGGGCAATTGTTGGTCCACTTGCCAGTGTACCTGTGGCTGCCCTCTCCTTTTGCCTCTGCTTCGTCCCCGGCCTACCCCTAAAAAAGACATTTGTCCGGGGAATGAAGGGGGTGGTGTTATAAAAGAGGGCATATGTTGAGTAAAGGGGGGAATTTGATATCCCCAAGGGACTGGTGGCCACCAAGGTGCACCTGGTTGATAGGGATTAGGCATACCACGTCTTTGGTACAGACGAGGCTGTTGTCCCCCTCCTCTCCTTGGTGGTTGCACATTGTTTTCAGGCTCGGAATCAGTAGAGTAAACATCCGATCCTGACGAGGAGTAGTTGGAACCATATCTTCTCCCTTTCTTGTTGAACTGTGGTGGAACATATTGCTCACTAGTATAGGGATAGACTTTCTCCATAGAGAAGCGTGCCAGGTCTTTCTTAAACTTCTCTATTTTCGTCAAAAGGATTTATGTTCCTTGTTGGATTTGTTTGTCTCTTCTAGATTCCGTTTAAAGACTGCACTAGATATGGTAGTCTTAATCTGGCCTTCGAGTGTCTGTATCTCGATAAGGATGGCATCCGCCACCCTTTTAGCTGTGTTTATGATAAGGATCAACCAATCGCGTGTGCAACGCCACGCGATTAGTGACCAGTCCTTTAAGAAGGCTTTATCAGAAAGAAACAGTCTAGGGGCATTGGTCACTATAAGGCCCATCGGAGCGCTATTACTTCTTAGGTATTCGGTCATTATCGCACCGTGGATGAAGGTGCGAGAATGAGAGTTCTTAAGATTAAGTAATGACTGCCAATCGTCTTGTGTGGTGTTTGTGACTGCAGATAAAGAGTCTAAGATACAGGGATTGGTGCTAAGTATGGACTGAAGCATGTCTTCATTGAAGGAAAGACCAGTGAACTCTGCCATGATGTGACACTGTCAAATAGCAAAAAACTCTCCTGAAGTGTGGAGAGTATGTTAAAAGGAGAAAATGACCCGCAGCCGTGGCTGCTCAAATATTGAATACAAAAGGTTCTCACAAAGTGTGAAAGTGGGGGAGGGTCCAAGGGAAAATTTAAAGACCAGCTGCAGTATAAATCCCCAAATCTATATATACTTAACAACAAATACTGAGGGTCTAATGTTCTGTATATACACAACTCTAACAAACTAGACCAATGAGACCTCCAAATCAATTACAGTGAATAACATATCAAAAGTATAATTCCCATCACCCACCAGAGGTGGCTTATCATCATCTGGGAATTGAGGACTGAACTGGAAAGACCAACCACTCTGATGGTAATGGTGGTCAATCAGTTGTCCCAGTGGTGAGAACAAACGGTAGGGTGATGGTTGCAGTGCAAAAAATTAAACAAAAAAGTGCTATTAAAAATGGCTATCTAGATGCTATCAATTTTATTCTGGCGCTTATCGAGATGCCATTAGTAAAACCTGTGCGTAAACAGCTTAAAGGATAACTGTTGGATTGATGGTCGACATGTTTCGGCTACTGGACATAGAAAGGGAGAAGATATGGTTCCAACTACTCCTCGTCAGGATCGGATGTTTACTCTACTGATTCCGAGCCTGAAAACAATGTGCAACCACCAAGGAGAGGAGGGGGACAACAGCCTCGTCCGTACCAAAGACGTGGTATGCCTAATCCCTATCAACCAGGTGCACCTTGGTGGCCACCAGTCCCTTGGGGATATCAAATTCCCCCCTTTACTCAACATATGCCCCCTTTTATAACACCACCCCCTTCATTCCCCGGACAAATGTCTTTTTTAGGGGTAGGCCGGGGACGAAGCAGAGGCAAAAGGAGAGGGCAGCCACAGGTACACTGGCAAGTGGACCAACAATTGCCCAACACCCGCAGCAGGAAAGGTCCATCATAACCACAACCAGGGACCAGCACAGACACAACGATCTAGTCGTGAATTTGAGTACTAGGACTTTAACATCACTTGAATCACAGGTCCTAAACAAAGGTTTGGGTTATGTTCCAACCAACAAGGGAGATTTGTTCCAACTCAGAGTTGAAATGGCCAAGTTCTTTCGGAAAATCCGTTTACACTTTTTTTTTCAAGGACAGGGAACTTACTACATCCCCGGATGATACTTCTGATAAGAATACTGGTCTCAAATTACCATCTACGTTTAACCCTCCGACTCACCTAATACCGGATCGAGTCAAAGTGTTTGAACAAGCAGTTATCCATGACATCACTGGCCTAGGGTCGAGAGAAGAGAAAATCTACCAGAATTTGTCTAAGAGTGAAAAACAAGCCCTCACTACGTTGGCCAATGATGAATCCATCATTATTAAACCGGCCGATAAGGGTGGGGCCATTGTCATTCTTGATACTGTGGACTACCGCAAGGAATGTCTTAGGCAACTTGACAACCCGAAATCATATAAACGCTTGACTGTAGATCCCACTCCGAGACTAACAAGAGAAATTCTCGCCCTGGTTGAGGATGCGAAAACAGCTGGCTGGATCACAGAGCAGGAAGCTCGCTTTTTAACACCTACACACCCGGTGATGCCACATTTCTATGTATTACCGAAAATACATAAGAATCAAATACCCACTCCAGGACGACCCATCATCTCAGGGATAGGTTCCCTTCTGGAACCTCTCTCTACTTTTGTCGATTTTTTCCTTCGCCCACTTGTCAAGGATATGCCAACTTACTTGCAAGACACCAAGGATGTCTTACGGTTGCTACCTGATGTCAACTATGACGTAGCAACCGATCTTCTAGTAAGTTTCGATGTGGAATCTTTGTATACCTCGATTCCACAGAGGGAAACCTTGCAGGCAATTGAGAGCCTACTGGATAATAGAGATTTGGACTCTATAACACCGGTACATTTCATCATGGACTTGGCCAGGCTGGCTATGATGGAAAACTTTTTCAAATTTGAGGAGACTATATACCTCCAAGTCTCAGGCACATCTATGGGGAGCATTTTTGCTCCCAGCCTGGCTAATCTGTATGTCCATCTCTTTGAGCAGAACAATATCCTCATTCAGACTAATCCTTTCCGTGATCGGATTAAAGTCTGGAAGAGGTATATTGATGATATTTTGGTGGTCTGGCAAGGTTCTCTATCATCACTCCTTGACTTTCATGCTTGGCTGAACTCGAGGAATGACTACCTGCGGTTTACAGTGACTTCTGACAAAAACCATCTGCCCTTCTTAGATATAGTGATCTTCCCAAATGAGGGCACACTGGGTAGTGAACTTTATAGGAAACCCCTCTCTAAAAACTCACTTTTGAGTTTTAACAGCCATCATCCCAGATCACTTCGGGAAAATCTGCCTGTCGGACAGTTTCTGCGTATTCGCAGAAACTGTTCCGATACCAATACTTTCAATCAGCATGCAGAAGATCTCTCTAGTCAACTGAGAGATAGACATTATCCGAAGCGCCTGGTGAAAAGGGCTTGGAAAAGAGCCTCGAATAATAATCGAGGAGCTCTCATTGAACCCCCAGTGCCTAAGCCTCCGCTGTCTAGATTGACGTTTGTCAACACTTTTAGCACTTGGTCCAACCAAGTACAGAGAACGGTACGTAGACATTGGCGGGTCCTCAATACAGGCAGTGATAGTTTGCCTTATCCTCTTTTCTCCTTTAAAAGAGGCACCAACCTCAGAGATAGTCTTGTTCACACTAGACCGAAAACCAAAGTCTCTACTAACATCAATACCCTATGGGAGCTGCCCCCTGTCCAGGGTCATTTCCCATGTGGCCAATGTGCAGCATGCCCACAGACACAGGTGACTAAGACGGTAGATATAGGGACTGGCATCCCTTGGGTCCTTAAAAAACATACCAACTGCAACACAGACAGGGTTATATATCTAATTACTTGTCCCTGCTCCTTGCGATATGTCGGCATGACCACACGCAAGGTGAAGACACGCATAAATGAACATAAGAGTACGATCAGACGTAACAAACAGGCCACAAAATTAACCAACCATTTTTTGTCATTCAAACACAAACCAGAAGAATTGAGATGGCTGGTTCTAGAACAACCATTTATTCCAGCCCATGTCACAGATTTCACCAAATTCCTGTTCCATAAAGAACAGAAGTGGGTTTTTAAACTTAAAAGTGACATTACTGGCCTGAACGATGAAATTCCGTGGTCATCATTATAGGTAGATGAGACACTTAATTTTCCATCTGTATTTATGTTTCACATCCATCTAAACCACATCATAATGAGGCATTTAGCATCATATTCAATCGGTAATCTTGTGTTGCACATATAGCGTAATAGCATTATTTTCTACTCTTCACACAACTTTCGTTGACAACTCAACATCTCAGGTCACCTATCTCCATTTGGGTGTTTCAAAATCCTCCTGCATATCAACTTTAGCTCTTTACACTCACTATTAGTGCATTTTTATGCTTGAATAATGTGTAGATGATGTTAACTACCTGTTTGACTGCTTTGAACTACAACTCCCAGTCATTTCCGGTATTATACTGGATTGACTGACTCACGTGATGACACACTGACCCGGAAGTACCTCTAACGTCGTGACGTTTTCATGCAACCTAACGCGTTATTACGGAGGGAGCTATGCCCGCCGAGTACCTCCCCCTCAAGCTCATATGACGGAGCGGGGTACCGACGGATAGGTGAGTGTTACATTCCCTTAGTTTCATTCTCTATGTCCGAGCATTTAAAATCTGAATGTTACGCGCCTGAGCGCGAACATCGGATGGTTGTGGTTACCCACTGTGCCGAATATTTACCTCAAAATTAATATCGAGTTAAATTTGGAAGAGGCTCTGTAAGCCCGATGTCTGACAGAGCTTGTACAACGGTTAATCCACATCGGGACTTCACGCTTTTGCATGCCAATGTCAATGTGTGCATGTGTAAATCTCCGTACTTGGTATTCAACTTTAGTTTTCACAAGACTGCACTTTTGCCTTAGGGAGCATCATATACGGCAACTCCTCAATACACTTACCTGATTTATGACAGTTCTCTCTTTAAGATGCACATTTGTGTTTCATCATTCATACAGGGGTGTATACTGTTGTGGCTGTCATCAATATACGGTCATTGCTCTTCATGTAGGATCTGACAGAGAGGTGCACTACTCGCTCTGTCTTCTGAGACCAATACTCTGCCTTGTTTTTACACGTGTCTAGCCCAAACGCCCTGTAGATTTTTTCTGGTAATTCCAGTGTTCTGAATACTTCATGCCCATTGGGATCTATCTCTAATGAGTTTACCTGAAATTTTTTTCTGTAGAGCGGGGCCTCAATATCCTGAGCAGATGCCAGGCGAGGTGAGGTGCATGCCCATAATTTTGTGGGTAAGTGCACAATTCAAGTACTATTTGACTTGTAGTCATATATACACTATGTTCATGACAAATGATAACCGACATTGTCTTTTTATACATATTGTTCTGTATTGCCACTAACACCTAGCTGAACCTCCTTCCATTTGATTCATACCTAAGTTTCCAACCTGTAACAGTTCCATTTGGACATACAGAGCAGATCAGGTTGTATGGTATACCTCTCTGGTGGAAATCTTGTTTTTAATTTACAATTTTCTCTGAATGTTCTGTTCTTCACTTTTTGCAGTAGCGTATTTGGGTCCTGATGAGAGCTTGGACTCTATGTCCAGTAGCCGAAACATGTCGACCATCAATCCAACAGTTATCCTTTAAGCTGTTTACGCACAGGTTTTACTAATGGCATCTCGATAAGCGCCAGAATAAAATTGATAGCATCTAGATAGCCATTTTTAATAGCACTTTTTTGTTTAATTTTTTGCACTGCAACCATCACCCTACCGTTTGTTCTCACCACTGGGACAACTGATTGACCACCATTACCATCAGAGTGGTTGGTCTTTCCAGTTCAGTCCTCAATTCCCAGATGATGATAAGCCACCTCTGGTGGGTGATGGGAATTATACTTTTGATATGTTATTCACTGTAATTGATTTGGAGGTCTCATTGGTCTAGTTTGTTAGAGTTGTGTATATACAGAACATTAGACCCTCAGTATTTGTTGTTAAGTAGTATCCATTACATGTCACTTGGTGGCATACTGCCTATGAGTGTTAGACCATCTAATTACCCATTACCCATATGTGTGTCATATTGCAAGTGTCTGTCCCATTTCAACTGCATAATTTCCAGTTATGTTCCACTAACCGTTTTGCAGGCGTTGGAAGGGTTGTCTTTGAAATGACTATAACTACCCTGATGTCATGTTTCTGTTTTGCCAAAAGAATATTGCTATGTCATATTGCTCATTCACTGAGGAAGATCCTGGCCCCAATATCGGCCAATACGGAATCGCGCGTCGGCACAGATCCATGGTGTAACAGGAATGTTTGTAATTTTTCTAAGGAATCAAGTATGAGGAAATATCTTATCAATATATACATGAACATATAAAACAGTGTTATTTTTACCAGAGCTAATTGCCTTAAGACAAAGTACATACAAGGCCAGATGGACTGGTGAAAATATTTTCCTGTATGTAAACTCATTATAACTATATATGTCACTTTTCCTGTTGCCCATATTGTTGTATATAGAAATTTCTGCCTTAAGTGGTACATAAATGTGGGATGAGTGAGTTTGGTGGTTGAGGTTTGGGTGAGTTAGTTCGAATGTGGTGGGTGAGAGAGAGAACTATTAGGGGAAGAAAAAAGACAAAAAGGAAATAAGAAAAAACTTGAAATCTTTTTTTGCACACTTACTGTTTTATTAACTATTTATTATATATTATATTTTTGATATGATATTTGTTTAATCCAATAAATTGTACAAGGACTTATAATATGATGTAGTGTATCTTTTGAATTCTTGATACAGGCCAGGGTATATTTTCTATATTATAGCGAGATGGTTCCGCCCCTATATTAGTAAAGGCAGGTGGCATATCAGTCTTTGGGTGGTCTTTCTAGTTTCCTGCCACAGGAACAATCATCTGCAGCCACCCCAGGTCCTGCAACTGTGGATCTCCCCTTCCCTGCACGAACGGACATCCACCCAGATTATCAGAAGGTGAGGATGGCAAGACCTCTACCACCACAAGCAAGAAAGAACAACCCTAATTTTATCCATTGTGTTACTACCATTCACTCTGCACACATTTACCTTTCTGATGACAGTCGTAGTTTGGACATTGGATTTCAAAACATTTTGGCTCTTCAACTGCAGTTTATTCACCATGAGTAGCTTCTTCACTTATTGGTTTGCTTTTTCATTTTCACCCTGTTTAATTTCTTCATGTTTAGTGCAATACATTCACATCTCAAAGACTCATAGACTGGTGTTGCATATCTAACCTCTATCAATGCATTTGTTTTCTCCCATCATAACTTTACAATGACAAAAATCAAATGATTGCGTTAATATAGATAATTAGCAAGTAGGTAATGTTTTTCTTAAGTTCACAGCCATGCCTCCCAAAAAGTATTCCATTCAATCATTCACTACAATGTTTACTCCATTTGTCTGTCAACATTTTCACTAACATAACATTCCTAATAGTGCCAGTTTACACATTTCCAGTTCCAGACCTTTCCAACATAGAAATAGGATATATATATATATATATATATATATATATATATTACCTACTGGCGGTCGCCAGTAGGTAGTTATAGTTAGGACCACGTTTCCATAGGAAAACCTCAACATTCTATTTTGAATAACTTTGGCGCCGGTCGACGAATCCTCGCGAATTTCTCAAAATAGGTGGGGCGCTACGCTCCGCTCCTACCCTGAAAGTCTCGGGGGGATCCGTCAAGCGGGGGCTGAGATAAAAGGGGGGTCCCAAAACGCGTTTTTCCCATGCATTTTTCCATAGGACCTTTAGAACGAGCCACAGCCCGAACGGCTGAACAGAATTACTCAAAATTTGGCAGAGAGGTAGTCCCTAGGTCAAGGAAGTGCCTTTTGTAGGTTTGGTGTAAATCTGTTCAGTAGATTCTGAGAAAATAGCCTTTAAATCAATATATATATCTGAGCCCGCTTACGGTACGCTTACCGTACGCTTACGGTAAGCGTACGGTGGCGTGCGCGAGCGCGATTCTGATTGGCTCTTAGATCTTAGTAAACATTCGAATTGGCCGAAACCAGGAAGCGGCGGCCGCCATTTTCTGTGTTTCACTCTGAAAAAAAAAGAGTGAAAACAAGAAAAGGGGGCAATGAGGAGAGTTACAGACCCCCTTACATTTGTGAGGGGGTCAAAGAAGGACTGTAAAGTACAAAACAAACATTTATTGATTTTTAAAAAAAATCACGGGGTACGCGTACGGTAAGCTTACGGTAAGCGTACGGAAGAAACATGGCGTGCGCGAAGGAGATTCTGATTGGCCCATAGATCTTAGTAAACATTCGAATCGGCCGAAACCAGGAAGCGGCGGCCGCCATTTTGTGTGTTTCACTCAGAAAAAAAACAGAGAAAACAAGGAAAGGGGGCAATGAGGAGAGTTACAGACCCCCTAACATTTGTAAGGGGGTCAAAGAAGGACAGAAAAGTACAAAAAAACCATTTATTGATTTTAAAAAAAATCACGGGGTACGCGTACCGTAAGCTTACGGTAAGCGTACGGTAAAAAAAATAAAAATAAATAAATGAAAAGCAGATTTAAGAGTTTGCTCATCATATGTCCTCCATGTGCGCACGGTGCGCGAAGCGCATCGTGCGTTCATGGCCCATCTAGCGTAATGTGGGCACGCGGTGCACGAAGCGCACCGCGTGCTCACTGTGCGCGCACGGTGCGCGAAGCGCACCGTGCGCGCATGGAACGAACTGCGTTAAGTGGGCGCGCACGCCACAAATGGCGTAAAGTAACTTAGCATTTATAAAACCGTACAAATTCACTGAAAAAACCATAGGTTTCACACATGTTATAGTTAGCTGGACATTTTACTGATAAAAAACCAATGAAATTCCCCCGTTATAGTTACTGTAGGCAACTATAACTCACGCGACCGTAATCCTCTGCTGATGACATATGTGTCTTTATGAAAAAAAAATATTTGTAATATATGTATAGCTAAAATTTAATGGAAGAAGACATGGGCAAATAAGTGTCTAAATACAGTATTAGCATCAGCAGAGGATTGCGGTCGCGTGAGTTATAGTTGCCTACAGTAACTATAACGGGGGAATTTCATTGGTTTTTTATCAGTAAAATGTCCAGCTAACTATAACATGTGTGAAACCTATGGTTTTTTCAGTGAATATATATATATATATATATATATATATATATATATATATATATATATATATATATATATATATATATATATATATATATTACCTACTGGCGGTCGCCAGTAGGTAGTTATAGTTAGGACCTATTATCCATAGGAAATCCGCAACATTCTATTTGGAATAACTTTGGCGCCGGTTGACGAATCTTCGCAAAATTTTCAAAACTCGTGGCCCTCTCTGGTCCGCTCCTATCCTGAAAGTCTCAGGGTGATTCGTCAAGCGGGGGCCGAGGAAAAAGGGGGACCCAAAATGTGTTTTCCCCTTGCAATTTTCCGTAGGGGCTGTTCGTTGCAGCTACAGCCCGAACTGCTGAACGGAATTACACCAAATTTGGCGAAAAGGTAGCCCTTGGTTCACACTCGTGCCTTTTGCTTAAATGGTGTAAATCTGTTCAGTAGTTCCTGAGAAAATCAAAAGTAAAATCATAGATATATCTATGGGCGCGGTGGATTCGCGCACCCTGCCGAGCATGAGCTGTATGCTAATTGGCTGTCAACACTCCAAACCAGGAAGTGTTGGCAGCCATCTTGTGCCTCGTTAGAACCGAGGCACAAGAAAAGAGAAGAAAAAACACACAGAACGCATAAAGGGGGCAGGGTACAAACACCCTGACCCCTAGGCCTGCTTAGGGCGTCCCAAGTTTTTTTTTATTTATAATTTTAAAAATCGGTAAAATCCGCGCTGGGTGCGTGGATCCTGCCGATCCAAAAAAAAACAAAGCGCGGGCTTCAATTAATATTAGCCCCCGAGGGGGTCAAATTCCTGGGGAATGTTATAAATAAAGTGTGGGGGCCCAATCTCCTCCAGCAGGTGCCACGAAGTGTTGTAAAAAGAGGTGTCGCTTCTGAACACCTCTCTGCAACGCAGCCCCCTGGCGCATACTGGAGGTACCTGGTGGGCTAGTTGGCCCCCAAGGACCCACAGGATTGAGGAGGAATTAATTCTTTAACTTGAAACATGCCACGGGGCGTGTTCGCAGACATGTCACCTCAGGACACGCCCCCTTCCTTCACCACTGTGCAAACAGGGCGCGTTTTAAGTTGGGGAATTAATTCTTTTTCAATACTGAGGGTCCCTGAGGGCCAAATAGCCCAACAGGTATCTCCAGTATGCGCCAGGGAGCTGAGTTGCAGACAGGTGTTCAAAGGCTATGCCCCTTTTTACACCTCTCTGCAACGCAGCTCTGTGGTTCTTACTAAATGTACCTAGTGGGCTAGTTGGACTCTAGGGACCCTCAGGATTGAAGGAGAATAATTTCCCCAACTTAAAACGCGCCACAGGTCGTGTTTGCACAGTGGTGAAGGGAGGGGATGGTGTAGGAAAGTGGCTCTATATATACTGGACTGAAGTAAAATCTACGAATTCCGACTTACTCACCTGTTATCAGGAGAGACCTCAGTGCTGCATCTTTGAGACCAGTACTGATCCTAAAAAGTAATTCTAACTGTACTTACCAGTAACTTGAATTTCCTTCCATAGGCTAACATTGATTTGTTTCACTTGGAAATTCTTCTAAGTGTGGAGTTTTGGAACTTTAAAATATTCACCTAAAATCATTCGAAAAACGAACTCCGATTTACTCACCTGTTATCAAGAGAGACCTCTGTGCTGCATCTTTGAGCCCAGTACTGATACTGAAAAGTAATTCTAACCGTACTTACCAGTAACTTGAATTTCCTTCCATAGGCTAACATTGACTGGTTTCACTTGGAAATTCTTCTGTGTGTGGAGTTTTGGAACTTTAAAATAATCACCTAAAATCATCCGAACAACGAATTCCGATTTACTCACCTGTTATCAGGAGAGAACCCAGTTCTGCATCTTTTAGCCCAGCACTGACCCTGCAAAGTAATTCTAACCGTACTTACCAGTAACTTGTATTTCCTTCCATAGGAATCCATTGTCTGGTTTTCACCAGAAACGTTTCTAAGGGTCAACTTTTAAAATACAATAATAGTCCTTAAAAATCACTAGTGTAACCAAAACGCTTTTACTCAACTGTTTACAGGAGATGTCCCAGGACTGAATCTAGGATCCAGTCCTGTGGTTAGAAAAGTAATCCATAAAGTAACTAATTGCATTTAACTGGAAATTCCCATTGAGCTCAATGTTGCATTGGGTTTGAAATTGTGTTGCCCATTGCAACAACTGTAACTACTGTACTTAAAAGTCTGTTGCCTATTTGCAAAGTATTTAAACTAAAGTAATTCATTCTGAGAAAGTATATTTTGTAATGTAATGTATAATGTAATTATAATGTAATTTAAAAAATAAAATATCTAAAAATAAATAGTTTAAAAAAATGCAGTAAATCAGTATCAAAAAAATAAATATAACAATTAATACATTTAAAAATTGTCATTTACAAAACCTTTGAAATTCACTGAAAAAACCATAGGTTTCAGACATGTTATAGTTAGGAATTAGCATTTAAAAAAACCTTAGAAATTCACAGTCAAAACCATAGGTTTCAGGGGCGTTATAGTTAGTTGGACATTTCACTCGAACAAAACCATAGAAATTTTCCCATTATAGTTAGTTCAGCTAACTATAACTCGCGCTCTCGCAATGCACTGCTGATGACGTCACATATTACATCACTCATGACATGGTCAGTGACATCACTCATGACATCACTGATGACATATCAAATGACATCACTGATGACATCACTGATGACATCATCCTTGTGATAGAGTGGCAGACCTCCTCTCACCTTAACCCCTTGCACGCTCATGACGGAGCCGCTCCGTCATGAGCCACGGTTGCCGTGTGCTCATGACGGAACGGTTCCGTCATGTCACGGCCGTTGACGGCCGCTCCGCCTACGCGGCGCTGTTTCCCCGCATGTGCGGGGGGACAACGCAAATGGGCGGAGTCATGACGGAACCGTTCCGTCATGAGCACAGCTCAACCGTGGCTCATGACGGAGCGGCTCCGTCATGAGCACAGCGCCACCGCGCTGCCCCCCCCCGCACCCCCCAGCGCTGCGGCGGAATTCCCGCCGCAGCGAAAGGGTTAATATAACCTTTGATACACACACTCAAAAATAGAAACTAACATTTTCTAAACAATGGTCATACCAATACCAGTTACAACAACCTATTCAGTAATTCTAAGATCTACATACACATACACTCATACGCCAACAGTCCTATATAGTCACTCATACATGTACTCACTCATCATATGTACTCATACACCTATGCATCCTGTTACACACCGCCACTCATCCATAGAGTTACTCACACACATAGTCACTCATGCTAATAAAGAATCAAACATCCATTTACTTGCATATATAGTTATACACACACCAGCACACGTACTTCTACAGAAAGTTGCACATACTTACTCTTTTAAAAAACCACTTAAACAAACACATACTTATTCATACAGGAACTCTTCCAATCTCTCACTCTCACATATACTCACTTATATACAGCATTACTCACATATACTAGTTTAAAACATATGTAGTTACTTATAAAGACACTATTGAGACAGTCATTCACTCACTAACACACCCATACACATACCCATCCACCCATACAGTCCTGCACACATACTGTCTTCAACACATACAAACAGTGACGTACTCATTCATGCATCTATGCACTAAGTAATACCCTTCACTGAACCATACAGACACTCAGACACTCATACTGATACTCGAAAAACCAAGCAATAACCCATATAGACACTCATGTAGCTACTCACCAACCCATGCAGTCACTTATACACAAAGTGAGAGACAGATACAGATATTTACATATTTAAACATTACTCAAAAAAAAAATCATCCATTTAGACACTTATATACTAGGCCTGGGCAAAAATTTCGTTCCGTTCGCGGAAATTGCGATAATTTGACATTTTTGCGTTCCGCGGAGAGCGCGAAAATGTCAAAAATTCCGGTTTCCGCAGCTTGGCGATAATTTGTTTCTTGCTCGCGCTGTAAAATGATACATTCTCGCGCGCGCGCGATCGCCTTACCTGAATCCCTGCGTTCGCCGACAATTTTTCTTGATCCGGTCGCGTTCTCCATGAGATGTTGTATTGTTTTTAGCCATTTGCGCTGTCTCGCGACAGTTCGCGCCCGCAGTGACGTCATGCGTCGCGCGATCACGTCTTTCTTCTCGCGATCATGCACCGCGAGAACAACTCAAAACAAGATGGCCGCGCCCGCAAGCAGCCACATGGGTAAGTTGGCGACCCGCAACCATGCAGAAAATCGCGCGAACATGCCGGAAAAAAACTTCCGCATCTTCGCGATATTTCTGCTTGTTTGCGATAATTTTAAACATTCTCGCGATAATTTGCGAAGGTTAATTCCGCAAATTCCGCCCACCCCTATTATATACCCATTTATTCTTCCATCAACCTTGATATCTACATATATAAAAAATATTTAATTTTCAGAAAGACACACATTCACTGGATGATGTCATCAGTGATGTCATCAGTGATGTCATTTGAGATGTCATCAGTGATGTCATGAGTGATGTCACTGACCATGTCATATGTGATGTAATATGTGACGTCATCAGCAGTGCATTGCGGGCGCGCTAGTTATAGTTAGCTGAACTAACCATAATGGGGGAATTTCTATGGTTTTGTACGAGTGAGATGTCCAACTAACTATAACGCCCCTGAAACCTATGTTTTTTTTAGTGAATTTCTAAGGTTTTTTAAATGCTAATTCCTAACTACAACATGTCTGAAACCTATGGTTTTTTCAGTGAATATATATATATATATATATATATATATATATATATATATATTACCTACTGGCGGTCGCCAGTAGGTAGTTATAGTTAGGACCCTGTTTCCATAGAAAAAACCGCAACATTCTATTTTGAATAACTTTGGCGCCGGTCGACGAATCCTCGCGAAATTTTCAAAACTAATGGGGCGCTACGCTCCGCTCCTACCCTGAAAGTCTCGGGGGGATTCGTCAAGCGGGGGCTGAGATAAAAGGGGGGTCCCAAAATGCGTTTTTCCCATGCATTTTTCCATAGGACCTTTAGACACAGCTACAGCCCGAACGGCTGAACAGAGTTCCTTGAAATTTGGCAGAGAGGTAGTCTACAGGTCAAGGAAGTGCCTTTTGTAGGTTTGGTGTAAATCTGTTCAGTAGATTCTGAGAAAATAGCCTATAAATCAATATATATATCTGAGCCAGCTTACGGTGTGCTTACCGTGCGCTTACCGTACGCGTACGGTGCCGTGCGCGAGCGCGATTCTGATTGGCTGTTAGATCTTAGTAAACATTTGAATCGGTCGAAACCAGGAAGCGGCGGCCGCCATTTTCTCTCTCGGACTCTGAGGGGGGGATGAAAAACAAAGAGAAAAAACATGTAAAAGGACTGTTTAGACTGCTCCCAACCACCTAGGCTTGCTAAATGTATCCCCAAAGAACCCCCAAGGCCAAAAATTCATTTTTAATTTTTTTACGAAAATTCGCCGATTACGCTTACCGTACGCGTACGGTAAAAATTTTTTTAAAAAAAATATATATCTACACTCTCCCCACCCCGTGGGCAAATGGTGCCCGAAGGGCACCATTTGTGCATTACATATTTATTATAAACTGAATATAAATGCTTATCTTTCACAACGAAGCGCATAATATGTCCTCCACGTGCGCACAGTGCGCGAAGCGCATCGAGCGTACATGGCCCATCCACGGCACTAACTGCGTAAAGTGGGCGCGCGGTGCGCGAAGCGCACCGCGTGCTCACTGTGCGCGCACGGTGCGCGAAGCGCACCGTGCGCGCACGGAACGAACTGCGTTAAGTGGGCGCGCACGCCACGAATGGCGTAAAGTAACTTAGCATTTAAAAAAACGTACAAATTCACTGAAAAAACCATAGGTTTCACACACGTTATAGTTAGGAATTAGCATTTAAAAAACCTTGCAAATTCAGTGAAAAAACCATAGGTTTGACACATGTTATAGTTAGCTGGACATTTTACTGATAAAAAACCAATGAAATTCCCCCGTTATAGTTAGTGCAGGCAACTATAACTCACGCGACCGCAATCCTCTGCTGATGACATATGTGTCTTTATGAAAAAAAAATATTTGTAATATATGTATAGCTAAAATTTAATGGAAGAAGACATGGGCAAATAAGTGTCTAAATACAGTATTAGCATCAGCAGAGGATTGCGGTCGCGTGAGTTATAGTTGCCTGCACTAACTATAACGGGGGAATTTCATTGGTTTTTTATCAGTAAAATGTCCAGCTAACTATAACATGTGTCAAACCTATGGTTTTTTCACTGAATTTGCAAGGTTTTTTAAATGCTAATTCCTAACTATAACGTGTGTGAAACCTATGGTTTTTTCAGTGAATATATATATATATTACCACACGCCTTGAAACAAACCCAAGGATGACGATGCCTTGTACTGGCTCAATTGCTTTTAATGTCAGTCAGCCGATTGAACGCGTTTCGCCTGTCCTGCAGGCTTGATCACCATGATGGTTGGTGATCAAGCCTGCAGGACAGGTGAAACGCGTTCAATTGGCTGACTGACATTAAAAGCAATTGAGCCAGTACAAGGCGTCGTCATCCTTGGGTTTGTTTCAAGGCGTGTGGTAATGTTATGCGGACTTTGCTAGGGTAGTCCGCGGTCGACGACGCACCCTCTATTCTGGAGCAGCGGCGGCTGTTACTCAAGCGTGGAGGAGAAATATATATATATATATATATATATATATATATATATATATATATATATATATATATGTATTACCTACTGGCAGTCGCCAGTAGGTAGTTATAGTTAGAACCTAGTTTCCATAGGAAAATAATTTATTGATTTTAAAATAACTTTGGCGTCGTGAAATCCTCCCAAAAAAGTCTATCTAGGTCAGCTCCTATTCTGAAAGTTTGTCAAGCGGAAGCTGAGAAAAAAGGGGGGTTTCAAAACGCGTTTTCACCATGTTAATTTCCATAGGAAATTTTAAGACAGGCTACAGCCCGAACTGCTGAACAGAATTACACCAAATTTTGCAAAAAGGTAGCACTTGGTTAAGAAAGCGACCTTTTTTTTTTAAATGGTGTAAACCCGTTCAGTTGTTTTTGAGAAATAAAAAAAATAAGAGTCAAAAAATCAATTTCCCATAGGAAACTTTAGCCAAGGCTACAGCCCGAACTGCTGAACGGAATTACACCAAATTTGGCAAAAAGGTACTGCATGGCTCAGATAGCGACCTTTAGTAGTTGCTGAGAAATTTGAAAAATAATAATATCGATATCTATGGCTGCGGTGGATCCGCGCACCCTACCGACCACGAGCTTTATTCTAATTTGCTGTCAACACTCCAAACCAGGAAGTATTGGCAGCCATCTTGTGACTCGGTAGAACAGAGTCACAAGAAAACAGAAAAAAAGGTGAAAAAAAAGAAAAGGGGGCAGGGTAGAAACACCCTGACCCCCCTAGGCCAGCTCAGGGGGTCCCACAAAATCAAATCAAATCAGGTGTTTGTTAAGCATGACTACTCACCCGTAAGGGTCTCAAGGTGCTGGAGGGTGTGGGGGGGTTTGCAGGTTCCAGTCCATCAAGGAGGGGGTCTGTCGAAGAGCCAGGTTTTGAGGTTTCTTGCGAAGATGGGGAGCGATGTTATCTGTCTGAGGTAGAGCGGAAGGTCATTCCAGGCTCTGGCCACGCAGAAGGAGAAGGAGCGTCCTCCCGATCTGGTCTTTCTGGTGTGGGGGACCATGTCGCAGGAGAGCTGGGCTGATCTTAGGGTCCTTTGGGGTGCGTGGAATTTGAGTTGACTATTTAGGTATGATGCTCCGGTGTCGTGGAGGACCTTGTGAGCGTGGGTTAGCATCTTGAAGGTGACTCTAGCTCCGAAGGGGAGTCAGTGGAGTGTGCGCAGGTGCTGGGAGATGAGGCAGTGTCTTGGCAGGTTGAGGACCAGTCTTGCGACGGCATTTTGGATGTTCTGTAGCTTGCGGGTGAGGTTTTTGTTTATTCCGGTATAGAGTGCGTTGCCGTAGTCGAGCCTGATGGTGACCAGGGCGTGAGTGATGGTCTTTCTGTGTTCGAGGGGGATCCATTTGAAGGTCTTACGTAGGAGGGTGTGGAAGCAGGAGGATGAGACGAAGTTGATCTGGCGGTCCATTTTGAGCTCTGAGTCCAGGATGATTCCCAGGTTGCGTGCGTGGTCCGTGGGGGTGGGCAGGCTTCCGAGGGTGGGGGGCCACCAGGTGTCGTTCCAGGCATCTGGGTTTGGGCCCATGATGTGTACTTCCGTTTTGTTGGTGTTTAGTTGTTTTCAGCTGTTTTTCATCCATTTGGCGACGGCTTCCACGCCTTCTCGAAAGTTGTGTCTGGCAGTGTTGGGTTCGTTGGATAGGCTGAGGATGAGTTGGGTGTCATCTGCGTATGACACAATGTTGAGTCCGTAGGTTCTGACGATGGGGGTGAGCGGAGCCATGTAGACGTTGAAGGACCCCAAGGCCAAAAAAGCATTTTTTATTTTAAAAATCGGCCAAATTCACGCTGGGTGCACGAATCCGGCCGAGAACATTTTTAAAAAACGAAGCGCCTGCTCCCGCGCTTCATTGTATTTAAGTCCCTGGGTGGGCCAGGTCCCTGGGGCAAGATTTATGAGTTGCGGGGGAGCATGCAGCCCCCCCACATCCCCGGGGACAGCCAACCCCCAGGCTTCTTTTTTAATGTGTGGGGTGGCCTCCGAGGCCCCCCAATCCCCAGGGACTGCCACCCCCTGGGGATTTTAATAATTATTTGTGGGGACTCACGGCCCCCTGCTGCCCTGAGGACTGCCACCCCGGGGCTTTTAAAAAAAGAAAATACACCTGTGTGGGGGCTCCAGCCCCCCACATGCCCCGGGGACCGCCACCTCCCCGGGGCACTAATATTCAAATGCGGGGTTCTGTTACGGACCCCCGAGGCCTGGGGACCATCACCTCCCCTGGGCTTCTATCACACTGGGAGGGGTGCCACACGGCCCCCCTCCTGGAGCCCTCCATGGCACTGGGGACCGCCACCCCCAGGGCCGGCTTTTGCAGTGTCCCAGGGTGCCATTCCCAGGACACTGATGTTTGCTATGACAGGGCAGGAGCCGCGCGACTCCCGCCCTGTCATAGCAAACTGTGGTTTGGATTTTGTAAGCGAGAGCTGGTTTCCTGCCCTCACTTACAAAATCCAAACCACATTTTCCACATGGAGAGCTGCATGTCAGCAGCTGCCCGTGTGGAAAAGCAATGCCGGCTCCCGCAGGAGGCAGGGAGCCAGCGGGACCGTGGGGGAATTGAGGATCCCTCCGTGGTCCCCAACGGAGAGGCCAGGACCCAGGGCCATGAGTGGCCTAGGAGGGGGGCCACATGGCCCCCTCCATCAATTATAAAAAAAGAAAAAAAAATAGAGTCACAGCCCTGGGGGATGCGGTCCCCTGGGCTAATAGAGGCCTCAGGAGGGGGGCCACGCAGCCCCTGCCTACATTTTCAATTTTTTTTTTAAAATAATAAAATAATGGCCATGCCCCTGGGGATGGGGTCCCCGGGGCCGAAATTTGCCTTGGAGGGGGGCCACGTGGCCCCCTTTCCCTTTACATTTTTTCTTTTTTTTTTAAAAAAAAAAGGGGTCATGCCCTGGGGGATGGGGTCCCCAGGGCCCAAAAAAGGAAAGTGAAAGGGGGCCACACAGCCCCCCTACTTAAATTAATTTTTTTAAAAGCCGGCATCTCGGCTATGTCCCGCCCCTCCCTGCAGCACTTAGCGAACGCGCCCTCTGGCACGTTGTAAGTTGAGGAATCAATTCCCCTTGAATACTGAGGGTCCCTGGGGGCCAACTAGCCCACCAGGTACCTCCAGTATGTGCCAGGGAGCTGAGTTGCAGAGAGGTGTTCAGAGGCCACGCCCCTTTTTACACCTCTCTGCAACACAGCTCTGTGGCACTTACTGGAGGTACCTGGTGGGCTAGTTGGCCCTCAGGGACCCTCACGACTCAATGGAAATTAATGCCCCAATTTACGATGCACCAGGGGTGCATTTGCACAGTGGTGCAGGGAGGGGGCGAGGCCTGACATAACAAGTGTGCAAACGGAGCCCCTGGCACATTGTAAATTGGGGAATTAAGTCCCCTTGAATCCAGAGGGTTCCTGGGGGCCAACTAGCCCACTAGGTACCTCCAGTAAGTGCCAGGGATCTGCATTGCAGAGAGTGGGTCCAAGGCCACACACCCTTTTTACACCATTCTGCAACGCAGCTCTGTGGCGCTTACTGGAGGTAGCTGGTGGGCTACTAGGCCCCCAGGGACCCTCAGGACTCAAGGGGACTTAATCCCCCAATTTACAATGCACCAGGGGGTGCGTTTGCACAGTGGTGCAGGGACGGGCGTGGCCTGATGTGACAAGTGTGCAAACGCGCCCTGTGGTGCATTTTAAGTTGGGGAATTAAGTCCCCTTGAATCCGGAGGGTCCCTGGGGGCCAACTAGCCCACCAGTAACGTCCAAGAAACGCCACAGAGTTGCGTTGCAGAGAGGTGTAAAAAGGGGCGTGGCCTCATACCACCTCTTTGCAACGCAGCTCTGTGGCGCTTACTGGAGGTACCTGGTGGGCTAGTTGGCCCCCAGGGACCCAAAGGATTCAAAGGGAATTAATCCCCCAACTTAAAACCCACCATGGGGTGCGTTTGCACTGTGGTGAAGGGAGGGGGCGGGCCTGATGTGATATCTGGTACTTATGCAATCACTCTGCCAAAACCCAAGCACTTATAAATTCACGTTGCACTCTCCTTGCAGCACTCTAATCATCCAGTCACTACCCATGCACTCATGCAATGACCCATGCACTAACTCATGCAGTGCTACAATACCCTGAGAAGTACCCATGCAGTCCAGCCATCGCCCTGTCACTAACCATGCACTCCTCCAATCACCCAGCAAGCACCATGTACTTATCCAATCACTCCGCCAAAACCCAGGCACTTATAAATTCACCATGCACGGTCCTTGCAGTACTCTAATCATCCACTCAGTACCCATGTACTCCTGCAATGACCCAGGCATTAACTCATGGCAAATACAGAGGGGTACCCCAACACATAGTGTTTCCTAGTGTATGTAGGTGTCTTCAATGTATTCTAAGTGTCTTTTAGCATAGCACTGGCTCCGGCCCAGGTTAGTCAGTCAGTTACCACCAGTACCCGTCAGTAAAAAGTTGGGGGCACAGGAGGACTTTCTGCCCCTCTGTTGGTTCTTTCTGCACATCTCTTGCTTCTTCCTGCACTTTTCTTCATCTTTCTGGACTTCTGTTGCCTCTTTCTGCATTTGTCTTGCTTCTTTCTGCACTTTTCTTCTTCTTTCTTCACATGTCCTACCTTTGTAGGCATAGTTAGAAAGTAGCATTTAAAAAACCTTTGAAATTCACTGAAAAAACCATAGGTTTCAGGCACGTTATAGTTAGAAATTAGCATTAAAAAAAATATTGAAATTCACTGAAAAAACCATAGGTTTCATGCACGTTATAGTTAGAAATTTGCATTTAAAAAACCTTAGAAATTCACTGAAAAAACCATAGGTTTCAGGGACGTCATAGTTAGTTGGACATTTCACTCATACAAAACCATAGAAATTCCCCCATTATAGTTAGTTCAGCTAACTATAACTCGCGCCCCCGCAATGCACTGCTGATGGCGTCACATATTACATCATTCATGACATTGTCAGTGACATCACTGATGACATCACTGATGACATCTCAAATGACATCACTGATGACATCATCCACATGAATATCTGATGCACCTTCTCACACTCTAATATAGCCTTTGTTACACCCACTGTAAAATACCGACTACCATTTTCGAAACCATCGACTTACCAATACCAGTTACTACATACGCACTCACTGATTCCTAGGTCTACACACACATCTACTCATTCGCCCATACAATCACTCATACAAACAGTCACTCATCAATACAACACTACCATATGCACTCATACACCTATACAGACATTCACACACCACCACTCATCTATGGAGTTACTCACACACCTAGTCAGTTATGCAAATAATCAATCACACTCCCATTTCCCCACCTATACAGTTATACACACACCACCTCACTTATTCAAACATATATTAACACATACTTACTCTCTTATACAATCACTGATGCAAGTACACACTCATCCATACAGCCACTCTCACAATCACTGACTCTCATGTATAGTCATTTGTACACTCCAACTCTCACATACACTGCCTTTTACATATGAAGTAACTTGGACATGTACCACTGAGACATCCAATCTCTCACCAACACACCCATACACACACTCACCCGCCCATATAGCTGTTTCCACATGCACTCTTGAACCCATACACCCTGTGAATCAACCACTCACACATCTATGCTCAGTCACACACCTCCCACCCACCCACACACACACTCAGTCTCCCATAAATATACTCAGGCAACCAATCAATAACCCATATAGACACTCATGTAGCTCCTGACCAACACATGCAGCAGCTTACACAATAACAGACATACTGATACAGACATTCCGACAGTTTAGTCACTAACCCATGCATTCAGTAAGACACATTTAATCACTCACTTATATAGTCAGTCAGGCATCTACTAATTCCTTCATCCAGACACTTATACAACCACTCATTCTTTAATACTTGTGACTTGGTAGAAGCGAATCACCAGAAAACAGAGAAACAAAGGTATAAAACAAGAGAAGGGGGCAGGGTAGAAACACCCTGACCCCCTAGGCCTGCTCAGGGGGTCCCAGAAGGACCCTCAGGGAGAAAGAAAGCATTAAAAAATATATATATATCAGCGGAATTTGCGCTGGGGTCGCGAGTTCCCGCGTTTTATTTTAATGAGACAGTGGACATTTTCCAGAAAGTGTCTCTTTTTTGATCAGCACCTATCTTGAAAGTTTAGGGGTGTATTGAGGACGTACAAGGTAGGTTGTTGATTGAAAGCAAGTTTATTGCAAGATATTTGCACCCACGACCGGAGCCATCCAGCTGCGAAGACATATTACAGGGTGATTGGTCAAGGGAGGGCTGAGAAAAAAGGGGGGTCCAAAAAAGTGTTTTCTCCAAGCATTTTCCATAGGAAACTTTAGACAAGGCTACAGGTCAAACTGCTGAACGGAATTATGCCAAATTTGGCAGGGAGAAAGGTCTTGGTCCAGAAAGCACGCTTTTGTTGAAATTGTGTAAATCCATTCAGTAGTTTTTGAGATATTAAAGGAAAAAAGATATATATCTGGACAGTGCCTAACTCCCGAGCACAAGCTTGCCTCTTATTGGCTGCTAACACTTCAAACCAGGAAGTGTTAGCAGCCATCTTGTGCCTTGCATAGAGTGAAAATATAAAAGAAAGGTCCCGGGGCAATTTAATATACCGGAGCTCTGTTTGTACGAGATACCTCTTTCACGCTGCGTCTCCCTACCTCAGCAGGTAACGCACCCTTTTCCCCCCTCAACAGTATATCTCCAACAACATTCTTGGGCCCGCAAGTCTCCCTCTGCGAACCACTTGTCGGCTCACAGCTCTTTGGGTGCGAGTTCTCAGGCCCGCAGTTGTATCTGTGAAGCCAAGACTGGAAATATACTGCAGTGATCTCTCTGCGAGATACCCCGTTCACGCTTCCTCTCCCCACATCACTGTTCCTCAGCTATCCCTTTGGAAGCTGACGGCCCGTACCTTTCCCTATACCAGTCGGCCCTCAGGTGTTCCTATGCGAGCCAGCCCGCCGGCTCGTAAGTCTCTGAGAAGAGATGAAATGGAGGTAACAATCATGCAGGTCGGACACCCAACACTGCTCCGACATCCCTCAGCAGGAGCTCCTTGTCTACCATCCCTCCTCACCCCCACCCCCCACAAACAAATGTGACAGTCACATTAGGTTGGACAAATAAGAATCTTAGTCATGTATGGATTTACATATAAAAACAATTATTTAAAAAAACAACAACAAATAAAACTATGTACAGCTATGTCGTGTCATCGCTGGACCATTTGTGAATCACAGCCTGCAAGTCAGAAAGATAAGATGGTGCGTCATGCGTCAAGCAAAGGAGAAAGAGTGAGGGTGAGAGAGAAACAAAGAAAGAGTGAGAGAGAGAGGAAGACAAAGAAAGAGAGAAAGAGTGAGAGAGAAAGAGAAAGAGAGAAACCGTGATATACAAGGAAGAGAGAAACAGTGTGAGAGAGAAGAAGAGAGAGAGAGAAAGAGTGAGAGAGAGAGAAGAGAGGGAGGGAAACAGTGAGAGAGAGGAAGAGAGATAGAATGAGGGAGAGAGAGGAAAGAGTGAGAGAGAGGAAGAGGGAGAAAGAGTGAGAGAGAGAGGAATACAGAGAAGGAGAGAAAGAGTGAGGGAGAGAAAGAGTAAGATACAAGGAAAAGAGAGAGAGAGAAACAGTGTGAGAAAGAGGAAGAGAGAAAGAGTGAGAGAGAGGAGGAGAGAAAGAGTGAGAGAGAGATGAAGACAGAGAAAGAGATTAAGTGTGAGAGAGAGAAAGGAAGAGATGGAGAGGGAGAGTTGACACTGTAGAAAATCTTTGAAGCTCACCTTTGTGCCACCGGTGCGTCTCTAACCACGTCCTGGGACATAGTGCACCCTCAAGTTTAGTCATCTGAAAGATAGTATAGAATTAGTAATTGCATACATACAACTGCATACGCCTAATTCTCTATTTTGGCAATGCGCACTCAGGCTGCTGCAGCCCATCCACTCCCACTGCTCGGAGGTGTCTGTGCGCTCAGGCTGCTGCACACTATCAACTCCCAGTGCCCAGAGGTGAATGCCCGCTGCTACGGAAAGAAGCCTCTCTGCTCAACTTCCGCCACCGGCGTGTGTGTTAGAGGGTGCACCACGTGTCGAAGGAACTTTCTGAGGCATTGTCAGGATGGCCACTCATCATCGCAGGTTCTACACGCGTTCAGCTGTGGTGGAACGTCCATTCGTGAATCACAGCCTGTTAGATAAAAAGCAAGATATGATTGTGCGTCATGCATCCATCAAAGGAGAGAGAAAGAGAAAGAAAGAAATAGTGAGAGGAAGACAGAGAGAAAAAGAAAGAGTGAGAGAAAGAGAGAAACAGTGGGAGTGAGAGGAAGAGAAATAAAGAAAGAGTGAGAGGAAGACAGAGAGAAACAGTGAGCGAGAGGAAGAGAGAAAGAGTGAGAGAGAGAAAGAGTGAGAGAGAGAGAAGAAGAGAGAGAGAGACAGAGCGAGAGAAAGGAAGAGAGAGAGAGAAAGCATGAGAGTGAGGAAGAGAGGGAGAGAAAGAGAAAGATTGAGAGAGGAAGACAGAGAAAGAGAGAAAAAGTGAGATAAAAGGAATAGAGCAAGAGAGAAACAGTGTAATAGAAGCAGAGAGAGAAACAGTGTGAGAGAGAGGAAGAGAGAAAGAGGAAGAGAGAGAAAGAAAGAATGAGAGCGAGAGGAAGAGACAGAGAGAGAAAGAATGTGAGAGAGAGAAAGGAAGAGATAGAGAGTGAGAGAGAGAGAAAGAGTGTGTGTGACAGAAAGGAAGAGATGGAGAGGGAGAGTGAGTGTTGACACTGTGGAGAAAATCCACACAGCTCACGTTTCTGCCACATGTGTGTCTCCAACCACGTGCCGGGATATAGGGTAGCCCTCAAGCTTAGTCATCTGAAACATAGTATGGGATCAGTAATAGATGAGTACATGCAAGTACACAATTTGTAAATCGCAGCCTGCAAGACAAAAAGAAAGATAAGATGATGCATCATGCGTCCAGCAAAGGAGAGAGAAAGAGTGAGAGAGAGGAAGAGAGAGAGAAAGAAAGAAAGAGATAGGAAGACAGAGAAAGAGAAAAATAGTGAGAAAGAGAGAAAGAGTGAGATACAAGGAAGAAAGAAATCCTTACAGCTCACCTTTCTGCCACCGGTGTGTCTCCAACCACGTGCCAGGATGTAGGGCAGCCCTCAAGCTTAGTCATCTGAAACATAGTATGGAATCAGTAATGGATGAGTACATACAACTGCGCATGCCTAAATCGCTGTCCCGACTTTGTGTATCCAGGTTAGTGTACCCCATCCACTTCCACTGCCCAGAGGTGTCTACTCGCTGCTGAACACCCAGGCTGCTGCACCACCTCCACTCCCACTGCCCAGAGGTGTATGACAGCCGCTGCGCACCCAGGCTGCTGCACCCCATGCACTCCCACTGCCCGGGGGTGACTGTGTGCCGCTGCGCACCCAGGCTGCTGCACCCCATCGACTCCCACTGCTCAGAGGTGACTGCCCGCCGCTGCACAAACAAGGCTCTCTCCTCACCTTACACCACCAGCATGTGTCGAAGAGGTTCCACCACGTACCGAAGAAACCACCTCACTCATTGTGTACACGTGTGAAGCAGAGCTCACAATTCAGATTGAGTGTTGATTGCAGGATGGCCTCGCATCATCGCAGGCCTGCCAGACAAAAAGCAAGATAAGATTGTGCGTCATGCGTCCATCAAAGAAGAGAGATAGAGAGATAGAGAGAGAAAGAAAGAGTGAGAGGAAGACAGAGAGAAAAAGAAAGAAAGAGTGAGAGGAATACAGAGAAAAAGAAAGAAACAGTGAGAGTGAGAGGAAGAGGGAGAGAAAAAGAAAGAAAAAGTGAGAGGAAGACAAAGAGAAGGAGAGAAAGAGTGAGAGAGATTAAGAGAGAGAGAAACAGCGAGAGATAGGAAGAGAGAGAAAGAGTGTGAGAAACAGGAAGGAAGACAGAGCAAAAGAGAGAAACAGTGTGAGAAGAAAAGAAAGAGAAAGAGTGTGAAGGAGAGAAAGGAAGAGATGAAGAGGGACAGTGAGTGCCCATAGTGTTGACAAAACCCTCACAGCTCACCTTTACACCATCGCTGTGTCTCCAACCACTTGCCGGGATCTAGTGGAGCCCTCAAGATCCCACATCTGAAACATAGTACAGAATTAGTAATGGGAGAGTATATACGACTGTGTAAGCCTAAATTGCTGTGCCGCCTTTGTGTTTCCACTCCCACCGCCCAGACATATTTGCCCACCGCTGTGCACCCAGGCCTCACTGCTCACCTTTTTGCGGACAGGGCACCCTCCACATCATGCAGTCCCGCTCCGCAGGCCAACAGGTCTCACATTTGGGACTGCGTCTTGATTTTGCCATGGCAGAGGACATACTAGTGCACCGATCATCATCGCAGGTTGCACACCCGCTCAGTCCATGCGCTGCCACTAACTTAGTGACCAGTGAGGTCACGCACGTGGTGTTAGGACTTCCTGTTCGGTGGCTCAGGCCACCGGGACGGGCCATGACAGTGCATGCGGTGGGAGCAACTCTAAAATGGCATAGAGCATGTGTGCCCGGTCTTTTTTATTGGTAGGGTCACGTGTCCTGCGATGCCTGTGCTGGATGGTTGTAGTGTGGGTGTATAGTGATGCGCGCAGCGGGCGCGCCGCCAGCGCGCTGAAGGCGCGCTAAAGGCAAGCCCGTCTGCGCCCGTCCGCGCTAAGTCCGGGCATAGGGCAATTTCCCCTGAGTTTCTTCCGTCCACTATTAGAAGATACTCCAGGGAGGAAATGCTGAGCTGGGACCCGAGGGGGGGTAAGGCTAACTGCCCCCGGATTAATCCTGACAGCATTAGTGGCCTGCAGACAGAGCTATGCCAACAATGTGACTACATATGGATTGGGGAAAATGTAGGTACCATGGGTTGCAGACCTGTTAGTGGCAGACCCGCTTCATCTGAGTACGAACCTTTGAAGTGCCTCCTTCTGAATGCAAGGTCACTAACTAAGCACAGTATGGAATGCGCTCTATTCATGGAAAATCACAATATTAAATTAGCTCTCATTACGGAGTCCTGGACAAATGAAACATCGGGTCCCGATCTTGTTAATGCCATGCCCCCTGGTTTTAGATGTTATACACTTGACAGACCGACCAAAAAAGGAGGAGGTCTGGCGGTGTTATATCATGAAACCTTAAAGTCTACCTTTACTAAGGCCTCTAATTCGGCCTGTGAGGCAACATGTATTAACATGCAAATATCAGATCACGATACTTTTAGTGCCATTCTTCTATATCGACCTCCTGGGCCCAAGGGCAAGTTTTTAGATTCTATTGGCACATTATTAGAGGAAGGGCTATGCAACAAATCTCTCACGGTGTTGGGTGACTTTAATTTTCATCTTGAAGACCTGTCCGACCCGGATAACATTAGCCTACAGCAGATTTGTAGCGGTGGGGATCTTAAACAATTAGTGACAGATCCCACCCATTCGGCAGGCCATACTCTTGATGGGATTTTCTCAAACAACCCCTCTCTTACTTACTCCAAAACACTCCCTCTTACCTGGACGGATCATAGGGCGGTTCTCTTGGATCTTGAAGTAACTAATCGTAATTTTTCTAGATCCTCCACGAAGGTGTCCACGATCACTAGGGACTGGAAAAATATTGATAAACGAGAACTGGGGAATTTGTTGGAATCATCACGGCCTGCTCTATTATTTAATGTGGAGTCAGACACAAATGCTTACACAAAATGGATAGATTCTGCCTGTCAGAAACTTGCGCCAGGCAAACAATGTATCCTTAAACGAATAGTGCCATCTGCCCCTTGGTACTCGGAAAATCTTAAAAAACAAAAACTTGAATGCAAAAAATTGGAACGTAAGTGGAGGGAAAGATATGATACTCATGATAAAGAGATCTATAAACTATGCCTCTCCAAATACAAAAAACTGGTTTTTGAAACAAAGAAATTATATTTTGGAGATCAAATCAAGAAGGCAGGACCTTCATCTAAGGTTTTGTTCAACACAATTGCTAAACTTACCACTCCCGTTAGCCCTAAAACCGAGAGTAGTCTAGAACATTGTGAAACTCTGGCTGCTTTTTTCCTACAAAAGGTAGGAAAGATCTTTTCCTCCTTTTCCTCTATATCTTCTGGAGCCGCAAAAGTTGTTTTAACTCAACCATCTGGCGGTAACATACATACTCCAACATTAGATTGCTTTATTCCCCCAAACCGATCTGAGGTTCTTAAACTACTCTTTGAGATTCGATCCGGCTCCCCTTTGGACCCATGTCCAGTATCTATTTTGCACCAGGTCCCGGAAGTGAGCGTGGAAGTTCTTACCCTACTGTTCGCAGTTATCTGTGACAGTGGTCATTTTCCAAGTGCTTGGAAAATAGCCTCTATCCTCCCCCTCTTAAAAAAAACCAATCTAGACCCTTCTGACCCTTGTAATTATAGGCCTATTTCTCGGCTTCCCTTTCCTGGGAAAATACTTGAGAAGGCCATGAATGGGCAACTCAGTTCCTTCCTTCAAGCCAACTCTCTGCTTGATAAGACACAGTTTGGCTTTCGTGCTGAACATAGCACCGAGTCGGCATTGATTAAATCCACTGAGGAGGTCAGGAAAGCCCTAGATCAGGGAGGTGCCGCCATACTTGTTCTACTGGACCTTTCGGCCGCTTTTGATACGGTCCATCATGTGGTTTTGATGGACCATTTATCTGCGGCCGGGGTTACAGGCAAGGCTTGGGATCTTCTTAGGTCATTTTTGACCAAAAGAACTCAAACAGTAGATTTAGGCAAATATAAATCAAGACCTTTCGCTCTTCCCTGTGGGGTCCCACAGGGGTCCTCACTCAGCCCTACCTTGTTTAACATGTATGTAGCGCCGCTGGCCGCTGTGATTAGATCATTTGGTTTTCAGCTGACCACATACGCGGACGATACACAAATTGTGTTATCTATTAAAAGGGGGGCTGAAACTGAGATTGGATCCAGTTGTCATAACTGTATGCAGGAGATTTCTGCCTGGATGGCATCGAACTGTTTGAAGCTCAATGCTGACAAAACGGAAGTGATTGTTTTTGGGAACAGCATTAACCTCTGGACTCCAGATTGGTGGCCAGCAGAAATGGGCTCACCCCCACTACCTGTGGTTCGAGCTAAGAACCTGGGAGTGATTATTGACTCCAAACTTTATGAAAGACTAGGGTCTATCGAAAGCAGACTTGTGTGCATGGAACTGGCATGGTCTACGGCGCGGCAACGGGTTGGCGGAAGTGTACCGAATTGCCAACTGGAATGTGCCAATGACCAAACCGGATGCAACATATGCAAATGCACTAAGAATGACCAAGTTAATGTTGCTGTAAATACCGAAATACAAAGGCCAATAGAACAATGTGACACAGTGAAAGAAGTTAACCAGCAAAACGGAGAAATTAATCCAAAAACTAATCCAGCTGATGATGGAATTAATAGAACTTTATCCACTGTAACAAACAATGTCGAACAGTCCGTACAGGCACACTCTTTGGTCCAGTCCCCCTCAGATTTGATTGACATACATCTTCCCCCCGAGGCTGCCCCATATGTAGTTGTTCTGACCGGCATTCCACCCTTGGCAAAAGGCACTAGGGAAACGTATTGGGCCTTAAAAAACAAATGTATATTCTGGCTCAATACTAAACGGCCATTACCGGACAATATGCGAGCCGAAATTTTATTCGCCAGGAGGGTAAACTGGGTGGGCAGCAAACCTAAGACAATTAAAGGTGACTGTGTTATTGTCAATTTTAGGGATAAACACTGTGTTGATTATATCTGTGGTTGGTCCCAGATTGTTGATTTTTCATCCCCAGTTAGAACGGTGCCACTGTCTTACTTTTATGTTCCAACACCCCGACCTCTGTTTAGGACATCTGGAGGGAGAGATATGCACATGGGTCAATCAACGGGGGACATCAGGTCCTTTAATCGATATGATGTGTTGTCTGGACTGACTGATTGTGATTGACAGAAGTATAACAGCGGATGCTTCAGTCTTGTAAAGGAGTATGCGGTACCTGAGATAGATTATGGAAATAAATTGGCTGAGATGTCGAGAATGGTGGATCTTAGAGCTGACAGCGATATAAATACGATTGCTGCAACAAGATATATTACTAGAGAAGTAGAGCAAGTCTCATGCCCTGAGTCTGGACAGGGAATACCAGCTTTAATTCCACCTGGTACGAATATAGATCAATTCAAGGGAACCCTTGGTACTGCAGGATGTACAACGTTCTTATCCTGGAATGTGGCTGGTATAGGATCCAAATTAGTGTCACCTTTATGGACTGATTTCATCGATGACCATATCTGCCTCTTTCAGGAGACATGGTCGGTAGAGCCCGTGTTCAGGATAGGTTATTTGAATTTCTACGTCCCTGCAGTCAAAAGGACAAAGGGTCGTCCAGCAGGAGGCTTGGTTATATGGATTAAACAATCCCTAAAGTGTAAAATCCAACCCTTCCAAAACCAGCATAATGATATCTTAGGAATAAGATTAAATTTCCCGCCAAACTCGTGCATAGACATTTATAATGTGTACGCTAGAGGATTGCCGGGGGGAAAAAAGTCGGAGGTGGTAACAACACTTAACTTTCTAGTCGAGTCAAGAACTATTAATACCCTCCCACTAGTAGCAGGTGACTTCAATACGACCTTCGAACTGTTGGGTCACCATGATTTGCACTTAACGGAGGAGGAGGACCTAAGATGGGGCATCCCGCAGCTCGAGGCAAAGGTAGCAAGTAAATGGACTGAGGCTGCCCTATACCTAAAGGGGTTCTGCCTGACCAATCAATTGAGGGCGGCAAATGGCAGGACACCCTCTGACAGAGCGAGGTGTAAAACCTTTGATAACGGCGTTAGGTCTAGCACTATAGATTATATCTTGGTCCACCTTGGGATGTGGCATGGTCTCGAGGATATGATGGTAAAACCTCGAATCGAAAGTGACCATAACCCATTAGTAGCCTATTTTAGATCAGGCATGGGAGAAAGTATGGTAAAAGTAAATGTTATGGAAGGCCTGCCTGTTCGGCTTACAAATGATGAACGTCACCTGAAGTGGGAAAAAGTTGTACAGCAACCCGACCTTGTCGATAAAATAAAAAGTAGTTTGGAAGAGGTGTTGTCATTATTGGGGACGGATTGTAATAATAGCCAACCCAATATAATTGAAGAGAATATGCATACTACATTTTTTGCTAAACTTAAAAACTATTTCTGTGAAAAAACTTTAGCAAAACGGTTCTACAAAAAAAAACAAGAGAATTGGTTTAATATTAATTGTCAGCAAGCACGGGAAGAACTAGGAATTGCGCTTAAACTTAAAGATTTGAGCAAAATAAAGCAAGCCCGGAGTAACTATAAGAGGGTTCAATGGAACGCCAGAAAAGAGTGGGAGGAGAGAGAATGGCAAGATCTTAAGATCGCGTGTAGCGGAAAGAATCAAAAGAAGTTCTGGGACATTTTTAAGTGGAAAAGGGGGGAAGTCACAGAAAGCCCACATAATTCTGTTCCCCAGGACGCTTGGATAAAGTTTTTTAAAAGCCAGTATGCTAAGGATACTGATGATAGCCAGTTTGAATATGAACCCGTTTTTTATTGTGAGTCACCCTTTAGTGCTAAAGAGGTTGACAGAGCTCTCGATACTGTAAACTTAGGCCGGGCACCGGGTATGGATCTAATCCCTGTAGATGTGTTTGTATATGATAGACAGAGATGGCGCCTTTATATTACCTACTTGGCCAATGCCATTGCCCAGGGCATGGCCATACCTCAATCTTGGAAAGGCGCTGAAATAGTCCCAATTTACAAAAAAGGGGACAAGTCTTTGGCTAGCAACTACAGGCCTATTAGCCTAATAGATGCCATACAAAAAATTATCGGACGGCTGGTCCTGGGAAAAATCCAGTCCTGGATGGAGGATGCAAATATTTTGAGCCCTCTACAGGCTGGCTTTCGCCCCAGGACCAGCACTATTGACCAGGTTTTTAGATTTCTAATATTGTATTGGAGGACAGTGGTTTTAGACAAAGGTGTCTTGTACGCAGTATTTGTCGACCTACGGGCGGCATTTGATCTGGTCCCGCGTAGCAAACTGTGGCAAGTACTCAAGGAGCTGGGGATGGCACCGGAGTTGCTGGCACTTGTCGTCCGCCTACATGAGGACAATTTTGCCCGGGTACGTTGGGGTAGGCCTGGAGAGGTTACTGAATCTTTTCCCGTGGAGCGGGGTGTGCGGCAGGGGTGTGTCTTGGCACCTACCCTGTTCTCACTCTTCGTCAACGGGGTGGCAGAGTTCCTCTCCAGGGTTCCCACGGATGCCCCAGCTTTGGCTGGAGCTCGCGTCCCGGTCCTCATGTTTGCGGACGACACTTTGTTGGTTTCGAAAACTCCGAGTGGCCTCCAGCTTACCTTGCGGCGCTTCGAAGAGTTTTGTCTATTGCGTGGACTAGAAATCAATGTCGCAAAGACCAAGTTCATGGTGCTCAATGGCCCTAGACCCAATAAAATGCATAGACCATTCAAAGGTGCAATTCTTATGAATGGTTCTCCACTAGAACAGGTCGACGCATTTACATATTTGGGAGTAACACTGCAGAAAAATATGCACTGGAATAACCATATAGAACTTTCGATATTGAAACACCAACAACAATCTGGTATTCTAATGAAACGTTTTAAAGCCTCGCAGTCTCAGCCAATGGAGCCATTTTTAGAGATATACACGATGAAGATCCGTAGTTCGGCTCTGTATGGGTCTGAGCTGTGGGGGTATGGTAAAAATCCACAGCGTTTGAATACCATGGAAAAGGAGTACATTCGGAAAGCTGTTGGTGTTCCCCAGAGCACCCCCCTGTTACCCCTGTTTCGCGACCTTGGCCTAAAATCCTTGCAGGACGTAGCCTATCTGCGTCCTTTGCTATATTGGTGCAGGGTATGGACAACTGATGAGCTTAGTCATTATGCAATGGGCCTAAAGGAAATTATAGAAAAAGATTCCTCTCACAAGATAGAATGGTTGAAATCTCTAACATTATTATTATATCGTATGGGACTGAGAGATCTTTGGGACGACCCTTCTAATGCAGATTTCCCTTCAAAAGACTCCTTGAAAAATAGATATTGGGAGATGATTGGCTTAGAATCATATATTAAGGGGTGCTCATCCACTTTAACTGGCAGATTTTTGGAATTCAAGTCTGACATCAGACTGGAACCGTATTGGGGTTTAATAGAAGTTCCGTCTGATCGTAAACTTTTTTTCCAGTTTAGGATAGGCACACTTCCGGTGCGATCATTTACATCACATTGGGCAGTGGGGTCAGAAAGTAGATGCCCAAAGTGTTTGGACAAGCATGAATCTATGAGTCATTTTGTCCTCTTTTGTCCGCTTTATACCATCCCACGCAAGAAATGGGTATTACCCGTTTGCCGATTGATGGGCATTCGAAGATATGAGGTAGCCATGAGAATCTTGTCAACTGACCCAAGCCCGACAATCTCTATTGCAATGTCAAAATACATTAAGTGGGCCTGGGCCATTCGGTCTAAACTGATTAAATGTTAAAGTAACCTTTTATCAGAAATTCGACTGGATTGCAATATTTTATGGGTTGATTTATCAATGTACCCATGAGCACTGCTAATTCTATTCTATTATATGCTTTTTTAAATTGTGATTTTTTAATGTAAAAATGTGCTGAAATTGTGTATATACTGTTTTATGTTGCTTTTACAACTTAATTGTTGAATAAAGTATTTTTGAACTGAACTGACTCCAAACTCTCCTTCGGTGACCAAGTTAGCAGGGATGTCTCTTCCTGTTTTTTCATTTTAAGAACCCTTCGGAAAATTAAATTCCTCCTCCCTGAAGATAGCCTAAAGACAGTTGTCACGGCATTTATTCTATCCCGATTGGACTATTGCAATAGTCTTTACATCAATATTCAGGAGAGACACTTGGCTAGACTACAAATTGTACAGAATGCGGCAGCCAGGCTGATCACAGGGACACCTAGATTTGTCTCTGTGAGAAAGGGTATCAGGACACTCCATTGGCTGCCCGTCAAGCAACGAATTCAGTTTAAAGCACTGTGCGTTGTTTTTAAGGCACTCAGTGGAATTGGTCCTGATTTTCTGAAACGTGCCTTTCAGTGGTATGTTCCTGGAAGAGCCCTGCGCTCGGCTCAGGCTAATCTGGTTACCCTCCCGCGCTTTAACAAAACTAAATGGGGAGGTAGGAGTTTCTGCCATTGCGCTGCTAAGGCTTGGAATGGTCTGCCTCCTAAACTCAGGAAGTTCACGGAGCTTCTTTCTTTTAGGAAAGAATTAAAAACATGGCTATTTAACTAAACCTCCTTATCAGCATTATCACAGACCAATCTCAGGTGGATAGCTTACAGCGCCAGGACACCTCTGGGTAACAGAGCGCTATATAAGTCTTTTTAACATAACATAACATACCAGCTGTGAGGGAGTGGCTGTGGTGTAATTATAACTAGACCTGTGACCAGCAGATCACTACAATTAAAATCTGGGCCATGCAGCATTGTTGTCCTTCCCTGTAAGCGTAAGCAGAGTGGGCTGGCCTGGTGAATGCCAGTAGTGCATGAGGCTGTGAAAAGTGACTCCGGAGCTATGGGTGTGGCTCCATCGTGAGCTGTATGAGGAATCAACTGATGTGGCACTGTTGCCAGATTGGGCTAGATCACGCACGATTGGGCTATATTTTTCCCGGTTGTGTGGTAACATTTTGGTTTGTGCTAGTTGCCAGATTATAAATATATATACAGCGCTCCAGCAAACTAGTATGTTAAAGCGCTTTATAAGACAAATATTTACTTGGCAGCCTGCTGCAACATCAATTCCAATGCATTCACGACCTGCTTGACGATGTCCCTGCCCCTCCTTTCTTAAAGTAGTAATATTGGGCTACTTTTTGGTTGTTTTTGGGGTAGAGAATGCTTAAAAAGTCTGGCAACACTGGCATGCGGGTGTTCTTGTTGTAGTGCTGCTGTCACCCGGGTCGCAAGCGTCAATGTGTCACTCTGTGAGCCAAGTCTCACAACATGGCCAACATGGAAGGTATGGGGAATCACTGACCCTACATTCATCAATAGTTCCACACAAGAAAGATGGTGAACATAACACATCTGTGTGGATGTGAATGTTTATTGCACCTTCAGTGAAGTATTGCAGCTGTAGCAATACTGGGCCATGCAAAGTCCAAAATTCTTTTTTTGGGACATGGAGGGCAGCCAATTAGAGACAAGCTCGTTGTCGGAGTTAGGCTGCGCCAACATATGTACTTATACAATCACTCCGCCAATCCCCACGCACTTATAAATTCACTATATACTCTCCTTGCAGTACTCTAATCATCCAGTCTCTACGTACGTACTTTAACAATGACCCAGACAAAGTTACATAACCAAAGTTTTCTCCCACTGTCAAAGGTAAGTTGGTTGAATACACTGTCCAGAGCACAATGTAATGTGCTAGGGCCCAGGGGCAGCATGTTGCATACATAATGAACACACGGACACAGATAGATAGTGGAACTGGGTACGGGCACGTGGGCTCGGCTCCTTTTTATTACCAGGGTCACATGTCCAGTGACGTCTGTGCTGGATGCGTGTGGTATGAGTGTAAGCCAGCCCTCCGAGAATGGTTGGTGCTGGCAACAAGTAGAACAGTAATCATTGGATCAGACACAGAGATTCAATCATAAGCAGTCAATGATTTGTGCTGCACTAAGGTAGGGGCACCAGATGTGAAATAATACACAAAAGATTCTATTGTAAAGGGTCCATGACTTGTGTTACACTGAGGTAGGGGCACCAGATGTGAAATTATACAGAAAATATTGTATCATAAAGGGTCCATGAGTTGTGCTGCACTGAGATAGGGGCATTAGAAGCATTCAGCGTGTGCACAGCCAGAGATGATGCATGGTCCAGGCGGGTCGCACTGGGAGCAATGTCTCTTCCCTACTGGACTGCGTCATCTGCAATGTAGATGGAAGGCAGTAGTTAGCACAGACATTGAAGAATGCTTTTTGTCACTTCCTCTTGACAAAATCTGAGGACATAGAGTACAATTCTGCCTGCAATTAATAAATCAAGACTCAATTTAAATTGTGAGCTCTGCTGACCGCAGTGTAGGTAACAAAAGATGAAATATGTACGGAATACATTGTTGAAATGTGTAGGTTTCGACGACATTATAGTTAGTTGCCTACTAGACTCTGAAATTAATTAATCAAGACTGAATTTGAATTGTGAGCCCTGCTGACCACAGTGTAGGCTGGAGGCAGTGGTCAGCAAAGGCCCACAGCCACGTGGCATTGACTTTAGCTAAAACAGATTGGGAGCATTTTGTTTTCTTAACCGATTATAGGCTCTTACACAATTTGCATCGGTACTAATCTTCAATTTTAATCCCTGCTGACCGCAGTGTAGACCGGAGGCAGTGGTCAGGAAGGGCCCACAGCCATGTGGTGTTGACTTGAGCTGTATAGTTAGTGGTAGGTGTGGCGCTCAGCGTGTGCACAGCCACCGATGATGCGTGGTGTGGGCGGGCCGCACTGCGAGCAATATCTCTTGCCTACTGGACTGCGTCATCTGCAATCGCGACTCCGTCTGAATTGTGAGCCCTGCTGTCCGCAGTGTAGGACGAAGGCAGCAGTCAGCACAGACATCGAGGAATGCTTTTTATGACTTCCTCTTGAGAAAATCCAACGACATAGAGTACAGTTCACTGTGCAATAAATAAATCAAAACTGAATTCGAACTGTGAGCTCTGCTGTCCGCAGTGTAGATTGCAATTCAGTGGTCCCGTGGACTTGCAAGATGAATTTGGTCATTGCACTAAAGCTATAATTGATGTCAAAAAAGTTCTTGAAGCAAGGATACTAAAAGGATATTATTTAGGTTTTGAAGACGTTGTAGTTAGTTGCCTACTGGACTCTGTAATTAATGAATCAAGACTCAAATTTAATTGTGAGCCCTGCTGACCGCAGTGTAGGCCGGACGCAGAGGCCAGCAAGGCCCCACAGCCATGTGGCGTTGAGTTGAGCTGTACACTTATTGGCACCTGAAGCAACCAGCATGTGCGGAGCCTGCGATGATGCGTGGTCCGGGCGGACCGCACTGGTAGCAATGTCTTTTGTCTAATGAATTCTGCCTCAGTAAGGCCAGGTGGTGATGACTTGTGGTGCAGTGAGTTAGTGGCACCTGAAGCACTCAGCGTGTGCGCACCCTGCAATGATGCGTGGTTTGGGGCTGGCCACACTGGTAGCAATGTCTTTTGTCTAATGACTTCTGCCTTAATAAGGCTACGTGGCGATGACTTGTGGTGCAGTGAGTTAGTGGCACCTGAAGCAACCAGCTTGTGCGCACCCTGCGACGATGCGTGGTCCGGGCAGGCCGCACTGGTAGCAATGTCTTTTGTCTAATGAATTCTGCCTCTGTAAGGCCACGTGGCGTTGACTTGTGGTCCACTGAGTTAGTGGTACCTCTGGCGCTCAGCGTGTACGCAGCCTGCGATGATGCGTGGTCTGGGTTGGCCGCACTGGGAGCAATGTGTCTCGCCTACTGGACTGCGTCATCTGCAATCGTGAATCCATCTGAATTGTGAGCCCTGATGTCCGCCGTGCAGATCGAAGGCAGTAGTGTATACAGACATCACTGTGGTGCTGTGCCGCTGTGTTCGCAGGGGGCTTGTGTCGAGGAGGCCCGCGGTCATGGCGGCAGCCACGTGGCAGGGTGAGGGCCGCCGCTCTGGCAGGCGCTTTGGCCTTCACACAAGTGAACCACGCCCAGAGCCCCGGCCTATTTATTCACACTTCTACGCTGGTGTGGTGTACGTTGGACCAGCCCACTGCGCTTCCACTTACAGGGGACGACGACACAGTGACATAACCGAGATCTTTCCCACTGCCTGAGGTAACATGTTTGCGTCCACTGTCCACAACACTACAAGCATCAGTAGTATATGTACATATGGAGAGGTTTGTGCTCTGCATAGTGAGGTCTGTCCAGCACATCACCGCTACAGTTGGTATTGTGTGCATTATTATTGGTGGGTGACTTGCGTCCTTCACACATGTTAGGTTGCCACATCTTGCAACATTCAGCTACTGTGTGGCTGAGGGCCCATGCCGTTTTTGGAAGGTTCGCTGTACTGTGGTGCGCTGCCTTGGTGGTAGTAGGGAGGGGTCCGGGGGGAGGTCTTGAGGGTGGTGGCAGTGGGTTTTGTTGCCTTCTTGGGTGTGGGAGGTGCATGATCAGTAGCTCTATGACATGTGTTTGTCTTCAGATGTGATTCTGGGATGGGCTCCCTTTCACGCTCTAGGTAGTTGTCCTACTTTACACCGGTAAAAGGTAGATGTTACATTCCTACTGCTAATGCAGCTTATTGCCTGATTTTGGATCGCACCACAGATTTGGCTGCTTGTTGAAAATGTGGTGTTTTCGTGTTTCTTTGCATAGGAATGCCTATTGTGCATATTATTAGCGTTAGTTGTTGCTCTCATTTGTGGCGATTTTTTTGTGCAGAAGCTATCGCTGGAAAACTGGTAATATCGGCTGTTTTCACCAGGTTGAGAATGGAATGATAATTTAAAATCACTGAAAAAAATATAGGTTTAATGAACATTATAATTCGAAGTTAGCATTTAAAAAACCTTTAAAATTCACTGAAAAAACCATAGGTTTCAGGGACGTTATAGTTAGTTGAACATTTCACTGGTACAAAACCATAGAAATTCGGCCGTTATAGTTAGTTGAGCTAACTATAACTCATGCCCCCGCAATACACATCACATATTACATCATTCATGACATGGTCATTGACATCATGGTGACATCACTGATGACATCTCAAATGACATCACTGATGACATAATCCAGGTGAAAATCTGATGCACCTCATCATACCTTAATAAAATCTTTGATACACCCACTCTAAAATACAGACTACCATTTTCGAAACAATAGAGACACCAATACCAGTTACTACGTACGCATGCACTGATTCCTAGGTCTACACACACATCCACTCATTCACCCATACAGTCTCTCATACATGCAGTGACTCATCAATACAACACTATTATAGGCATTCATACACCTATACAAACACTCACACACCGCCCATCATCCAGAGTTACTCACAAATCTAGTCAGTCATGCAAAGAATCAATCACACTTCTATTTACTCAGCTATACAGTTATACACACACAACCTCACGTATTCATAGTGATACTAACATATACTTATTCTCTTATACAACCACTGATACAAGTACACACTCATCCATACAGCACTCTCACAATCACTGACTCTCACATATAGTCATTTATATACTCCAACTCTCTCATGCACTGCATTTTACATATGTAGTTACTTGGACATGTAGCACTGAGATATCCATTCACTCACCAACATACCCATACACACACTCACCCACCCATAAAGCTGTTTTCACATGCAGTCTTGAACCCATAAACCCAGTGAATAAAGAACTCACACATCTATGCACAAAGTCACACACCTCCCACACACACATACTCAGACACCCATACAAATACTCAGGCAACCAATCAATAACCCATATAGACACTCATGTAGATACTCATCAACCAATGCAACAGCTTACACAGCAATATACAGACTGATACAGACATTCACACAGTTTAGTCACTAACCCATGAATTCAGTAAGACACATTTAATCATTCACTTATATAGTCAGTCACGCACCTATTAAATCCTCTATCCACACACTTATACACCCACTTATTCTTCAATATACCTTGGCCAGTATATTTCTAAAACATATTTACACTTTACAAAAACACAAAGTCACTGGATGATGTCATCAGTGATGTCATTTGAGATGTCATCAGTGATGTCATCAGTGATTTCACTGACCATGTCATGAATGATGTAATATGTGACGTCATCAGCAGTGCATTTCGGGGGCGTGAGTTATAGTTAGCTCAACTAACTATAACAGCCGAATTTCTATGGTTTTGTACGAATGAAATGTTCACCTAATTATAACGTCCTTGAAGCCTATGGTTTTTTCAGTGTAAATATATATATATATAAATTCAGCATAGGGTTACGAACAGCTTTTACAGTAACCACGCTGCACTCCAAGGTTTTTTTTCCACGGCTTATTTTATTGATGAGTTACTTCACATCAACGTGTTTCGATGGCCTCTCGCCACCTTGTTCACGATAGTGAGCAACCATTCGTTTCTGATTTTTAAAAAAACACTTATCACAAACAACATAAATGAGGGACTACCAGTTTTTCGTCAACACAGTAAAAGGTAGGGAAACATTGTCACCATTTTGAAGTGGTTTTCGTTACATTACTTTTTTGCCTGTTTTCTCCATTGCCATTTTGAAAAAATGCTTTGACGCAGAGATTTTCAATATCATAAACACATATTATTTCATCATAAGTGTCTTTACAGGGAACTACATAATGTTCACATATAGCTTGGCAGAAAAAAAAAACATTGGTAAATTTAAACCTTTCCTCGTATTTACAAGGTAGTTCATGTTCAGTATTAATTGGCTAGTGCCTATATTACATTCCTTGTTTTTCCTCTCCCATCCTTCTACTATTGGTTAGGAACAATACTATTTCATTAAGGTGCATATATATACCTTTTTCTTTTTAAATATTCATTTGTTCACAAAGTGCTAGTGCTTTTTAATGTAAACATATACTCCAGGTTCAGATTTCTCTCAATAAAGTGCTAGTGCTTCAAGTAAATCAATGTGAACAATTACCACTTTATTATTAACTTTTTTTCCTTTCTACAGTACTACATACATTTACATTAAAATGCTTAGTGCTTCAAAGTGTATACCACGTAAAGTATATACTTATTTTTAAAAAACAGGTTCCAGTTTTTCAAATGAAAAATCACTTGAAACATTATTTTATGAGAAAGCTATATTCTCTAAACCTACAAATTAAACAATATTTTAATGCTCCTAACCCTAAAATCAAAAAGCGTTTGACTCCCTCTTTACACTTTAAAACAATTTAATTTCCTCTTTAAACAAATAGTCCATTAATGTACGACATTTTTCTATTTCAACACAATAGGGAAATATTAGAAGATTTCTATTCATTATTATCTTCTATTTCCCTTTTCCTCCTTCTTTCAGTTACTTCGACTTTTTACACTTCTAAATTCTATTTTCTTTATCAATCTAAACATTCCTTAGTACAAACAAGTATGTAGGTCCTCATCCACATTCAAACCTTGTGGTTCCTTACAATCAAACTCCAAGATATAGTAGGTTTCTAATTTACGGAGTTCTCTCTCTCTATACCCTCCCCGTCTTATATATATATAGGAATGAAACCAACAGATTGAATAGGCAAATTATCATTGACTCATGTAATCAGCTGGAGCCAGATCTTCTGGTTCACGTAAGGAATCCCACATTAATAATACCAATAGACAAAAACATGGCAGTGCTACTCTTTGTAGACACAGGATCATTCCAATCCACTGTTTGAGTATCTGGTGGAATGTCACAACGAAGTTTCAGCAGTGTGCCACAAGAAGTATGCCCTAAAATGATGAGACACATCTACAGCAACATACACTTTATACACAATGAGGATTTTGCCAACTCTGAAATGTCCAAATGAAGATGAAATGGTGAAAGAACCTAAAACAGATCAAAAGAAAAATATTACCAATCAAACATAACATAGTAGACACATTACATAATCAACATTAGGAAGACACAGTTTCACAAAACAATCAGAAATAAACAATGTCACTGAACACAGTAGTCAATGTGTGAAAACTATGATCAACAAACACCTTTGGCCTGAATTTCCCTGAACTTGACCTTCTGAACAAATTACCACCACATGCTTCCCTCATCATCACATCAATAGTTGGTGTTACTGTGAAAGTGATAACACGTAAAGAAGTTGTCCATCATATGTTGACATAAGTCAACTTCATCCTCTTCACCACTATCATCTTCATTTGGCATTTCAGGATCCTCACCCGGTGGATCTTCATTGTATCCATCCTCTGCCATGTGAGGGATGTTCTGTTGCAGGGCAATGTTGTGGAGCATGTAGCAGGCAACAGTGATTTTGTACACCTTGTCAGGTGAGTAGAGGAGGGCTCCACCAGTTTTGTCCAGACAATAAAATCTTGCCTTTAGGAGCCCAACAGCCTGCTCCAGTGGCAACTGTGTTCTTCCACGGGCCTCATTGAAGCAGACTTACCCTGGCATTGTTGGATTCCTCAGTGTTGCCAAAAACATGGTTGACTGGGATAAACAGAGTCTGCTAGATGGAAGACAATTTCAGATTATTCAACTAGAATTTCCCCAAACAATATTATGAAAGATTGTACTGACCAACAAGTCTGGCCCTCTCAGGTCCAAGTTGTGACATTTGCAGGGGTATGGAACTATTCCCTAGTACAAAAGAATCATAGACAGAGCACCGTGCACAGATGCTTGTGATGTTCAAAACCAGTAAGCAGACAACTTGCACGTTGATTAAGTGTTTCCGATTCCGGTATACAAGTTCTCTGGTGTGTGGTGGTATAAAGGCCATATGTGTACCATCAATTGCTCCAAATACATGTGGGGTAAGTGATCCAAATGGTAAAAGTCCCCCTTCACATTGGCTAAATCCTGCTGCAGAGGAAACTGAATGAAGCTGTTAATCTGTCTCATCATTGAAGATATAACTTCTTGTAGCACACTATTGAAAGTTGGTTGTGACATTCCACCAGATACTGCCACGGTATATTGGAAGGATCCTAAGGCCACAAAATGCATCTGCATGAGTCTGACAACTGGTTAATAGATGTGGTATTTCTGTTTTGAGGCTGAAGATCTGGCTCCAGCTGATGGCATAAATCCAGTATAGATTGCCTATTTAATCTGAACTTCTTGATTATATATCTTTTTTTCCATGGTGGCAAGGTCTGGAAATTGGTGGTACACCTGAGGCTGTCATTTCCTCACTCTCACAGGGCTCATATATCTGCATTGGAAAAACATTTGAACATTTTTCACATTTTCCAAAGCAACATATTTGATAATCAACGCTAAAGTCATGTAGTTCTACAAAATATATATGGTTTTACTACATATTTTAATCAAACATTTGCATGTTTTGCTTTATTCTTCACACATTTGCATGTTTTCCTTTATTCTTCACACATTACATTTATAGGCTACAATCAATTTAAAAAAATGTGTAACAATACATTTCAAATGCGTTATTTTCACATTCTTTTTCCTTCCTCCAAAAATACCATCAACAGAGGTGTAAACAACACGGCTCAAAAATTGCTTATTAGCACAGTAATGCACCACATATAAATGTTTCTTTTTTTTAAAGTGAGTATCCATCGAGGTTTGTATATGTAAACAAATTAGACCCCACTCTGAGTGTGGTGACGCACTTCATAGTCACAAACACACTATTTTGAACTGCTAAAATGGCAGGTGCCTGACCTCGCTGATAGGACATTTGGAATCAGATAGGCATGGCAGAAGTTGACCGAGTAGTGGGCAGTAAACTCCATGACGGACACAGCCTTAGACTTAAGTTGGTGAAAGTAACGTACAAAGGCCAATAGCTGTGTCTGTCTCTGCTGACAATTGAGTACGTAGTGTACATGTACCCGGCGGTTGGAAAAAGAGCTCACTTGCCTCCAAGCACTGCTGCCATCAAGACCTCCTCCCCTTTTTCCGCTGTCATTGACGTCTGGGAGCATCGATGGTAGGTTGAAAAATTGAGCGGGCTCCTGGCTTCTCACCAGATGACCTGGAGTTGCTAGCACAGCAGGTCCTCTACCTGTATGGCCATCTCTATGGCTCACCAGAGGACAAGTACTTGTCTGAAATGTATATGGGAATCAGGCTAACTGGCTTTTTTCCATTAACACAGGCTACAATGTCCCTTTGAGTTCCTGAGTGAAGTGTAATTAGTAATGTGAAGTGTTATATATTTGTTTCCTTACAGAAGACAGTGATGTTGGGATTTCTAAGCACTTGACAACAGCCGTAGAATGTGTTGTGTGTTTACAGCCCTAGAGTCTAAGTGTTGTGTATGTAGAGATATATCTATGTATATGTTTGAATTACATGTAATGAGTTGAAACCTCACATCATGGAAAACAGAAAACATATTATATACTCTTTACAACTGTACATAAAAATGTTTTGTGTACAAGCCAAATAAAAATTATGTTAGCTATGTGTATCATCCCACAAATCATTCTGCCTAGATCAGGGCTCTGCAAACAGTTGAATGAGACCTACCATTAGCTCAAAGACCCCCTCAGAGTAGCACACAGCCGTGAGGTCATTTATTAGGTGGGCACAAGGCCATTTTTTTAATATAAAAGTTAAGGGAAGGCTGTGGTCATGAGACATCATGAACAGCAGACTGCAGATAATAAGGCCTGACAATGAGCAGTGCTCAGTCAGAATAATCAGCTAGACTGGGACTGAGTCACAGGGACAAACAACTGAAACACTGAGGTACATCTGTCATAAATATGTATCCTTGCCAGGCCATATTTTGAGATGTGCTTAAAAATATGTCCCTGAATGCTTTTGAATGGATGACAGTTGAAAGGGACAGTTGCCTAACGTCTTGATCTAACACTTCATTTCATTTTACTCCCATTTCAAAGTGTGTCATGTCCAAACTACAGGCCCCTTATGCACAGTGGCCATTATTTACTGTGACATAAGTATTTATGTTTAGCCATCAGTAGTTCACAATCTTTTGCACTGATCAGAAGTAGGCCATATCATAGAATATGTAGGAGCCCCATGGGATAGATGATGTTACAGGCCTGGTTTGGTGAGTTTAGGCTATGACATGAGATGAGGGTAGTCAACAGGTCACTACCAAACTGTGTATTAAGAGTTTTGTTTTGGTTGGCATGTGAAAATACACATGTTGTATGCCAACTTATGAGTCGCGCTAGTGACAGATTTAGAAAAATTGTGCTACATCAATACAGACAAACAAAACGTCACAAAACCATTGTTTTACTTTAATTTCTTGTATCCATACAGGTTAACACCCATCAGAAGTGGGAAAATTCGAAGGCAATCCCCAGGAAGGTGCAGACACTGGGAGTCTTCAATAGGCGATGTGTCCATTGCCACAAGAGGTGGGAGGACTGATGACGCTGGGCCAGAAAGTCAGCCGATGTCCAGCTCAGGCAGTCCTCCCAATGTGGGAAGTGCGTGTGCCGCAACCTGACCCTCCTAATGGCCCGCATTCTTGTGGTGGCTTTTCCCCAGTTTGATGGGCAGTTGAGGGCCCAACAGCAGCGATAAGGGGGTAAGTTCTTATCAGAGTTCCACATGTTACATGACTAATGTTTTGTTACAGCCAGAATTTTCCCATCAACCTTAAGGGTGACCCATGTTCCACGCACAAGAAAAGTAATTGAAGGAGTATGTTTTTTACAATGTGTATGATGATGTGCTTTGTCTATTAATTAATTGGAAAGGATCCACCTGATTCCTGTTCACAACCAAAAGACTGTTCTGAGCAGACACCTGACTGCCTAAACTACACATATACATCAGGTTCTTTGATGTTGTGAGGAACAGTTGTACCAAACATGCCAATAGTCTTTATTGTGTCAAGTGTGATGCTCGTTCAATGTTGTGGATGATGTAATGGTAGCCCTATTACATATGCAATTGAAAACTCGGCATTTATGATACAGTGGATGTACCAAATGTCACATTGGTAAATTGGGATTCTATGTCAGGACCGGAGGCGAGGATTTCTTTACTTTCAAGGTAGCAGCCATTTTAAAGTCAACAACAAGTATTCCCATGGTACATCGGGAATGACAGAAAACAATAGAGTGTCCACATCTAGAGTGTCCCCTGTTCCATCATCCAATCACGGCTCCCTTAGGTACAGACAGTCCTCTCTCTCTGTTTAACCTCCTCTTTCTTTGCTGCTGCAGCCTGAGATAAGTCATGTTTCTTTGTGCTTATAACCTATTCATGAATACATAATGCCACTAACTAATGCGCATGCTATGTTCACTTTGGCATGAACGTTCGGTTTGGTACATTCTGGGCATTTTATTTGCCTTTTGCTTTCAGCGCGTAAGAGGAACGGTTTTCCTACCTCGCTTCGGGCGCTCTGGTGCCTGCGCGCTCTTCACTTCGCGCCGCTTCTGTTTTGTGCGGTCGGCGATATTGGTGTTTGTTTTCCGGACTATTCCGGTGTTTCTTGTGTGGCAAGTCAGCCGCTACTCAGCTGACTAGCGCTCCGACCGCGGGAGTGTTCCTCCCTAGCAGCCGTCTCTTGGTGCGGCTCGCGGTGTTGTGTTACACCGCTAGGGGGCGCGTTCTCGCGTTCCTGACGCTGCTCGCGTTCAAAGGATTCCGCGCATTCCGCGCGCTTGAATCTCGGAAAGCGAAGCATCTAAAGAGCCTCTGCCTGTCCCGACGCCGTTCTCACATGGTCGGTGTCATTGCCTTTAGGCATTAATTACAATTACGCCCCTGAACATCTCTAAAGGTCAGTGACCAGTTTTACAAGACTGTGGTGGAGTGTGCACCCAGTCGTGGGGGTCAGTATCCTAGGCCTTTGATTGAACGCTCTTCGAAGTCTGTATTTGCGGTATAAATCCTGCTGGGACCTTGGAGACAGGCTGCCCAATTTATTTCTGCACCAGGGCTGTCGGGTCCTACGGCAAAGTGCCTGCACGCAAGTTTGCTTGCCCTACCTTGGCTGACACCCAGCCTCCTTTCACGGAGTTCACCTCCTCTGCGTCTCCCACTCATTACGTGGTATATATATTTGGATCTGTACCATTGGGCATCTTGCTCCCATCTACATTATGGAGTCTTATGACGACCCTACTTACCTGGATGACCAGGACGAACAGTGGGATGAGGAGCCGCTTGCGTCGCTGCAGTGGGACGATGACTTCTACGACGCCGTAGACTCCTCCATTTATAAAGCTGTCGAGCAGGCCATGGCTCCATTGGAAGATCGCCTCTCTCTGAGGATTGAGCTAGCCTGCGACAGGCTAGCCAGAGCGTCCCAAGCCCTTCCGGCTTCTCTTCCTTCAACGGCACCCAACGACGATTCTCTTCCACCGCCCGCTAAGCAGGCCAAGGATGCTGGGGTGGATGTTGACGCCTTCGCCCGCCTCAAGCAGGCGTTCCTGGCCAACAGAACCCCTCCTGCTGCGCCTACCCCAGGAGTCTTGAGTCTTGGGACTGATGATGGTGCTGGGCTGTCTCACCCTTGCGGTTTTCCGCAACCAGACCCCGCGCTTCGGATTCCGGCGCTATTTCACAAAACCTCTGCGCGGATATGCTCGATCCGGAAGATATTCTGCACCCTCGGTCCTTTGACTGGGCGCCCTGTGACAAGGTCGCCCAGTACGTGGCTAGCCGTATCCGTAGACCTCTGGAGACCTCAGTTCGTAACTGCCTTAGGGCAGAATGCCCGCGCCCGTCGTTGGACAACAAGGTTGCGGCGACCCCAGAAATCGATTCGAGGATGGCAACATTCTTACAAAAGTTTATCAAGGATCCCAAGAAGGGAATTGACTGATCGTGGTGGGCTTGCCAAGATAAACTGTTGGACATTCTTGGGCCTATCACCAAAATTCTTGACATGGCCAAAGAAGCTAAGGCATCGGGGGCCCTGATATCCCCCGACAATCTCTCCTCTTGGGCCCAACGGGTGGTCATCTTCTTGGGGAACGCAAACTGCGCGCTGTCAACGGAGAGGCGCAGATCTCTGCTGATTAAGGTGGACCCCAAACTGGGGGATTTGGCAGACTCCGAGGCGGGCCCGGTTGCCCACGGCCGCCTCTTTGGAGAGCCCATCATGAAGGAGCTAGGGCGCTTTGTGAACACCTTCACAACTTTGGACAGAGCGCAATCCTCCATCCGCAAGGTCTTTCGCCCGCGGGTTTTCAGAGGGGCCGGTCGAGGCAGTGGCCGCTCGTCCGGCCGCCCAAATCAGCAGAGAGGAGGCTCCAACCAGTCGTCGTATCAAGATCAGGCCAGATTCGCGAACTTCTACCCGACGAGGGGATGGCGAGGGAAGAACCGTGGTGGCAGAGGCGGTGGCGTCTCCAGTTCTTCCGGTAAGTGTTCTCCCTTCTTCCCAACTAATAGTGGGGGGCCGACTGGTGCATTTTTTCCAGGCTTGGACGTCTGTCACAGGCGACGCGTGGGTACTCCAAACTGTCCAGGGGTTTCATATCGAGTTCCACGGGAGGCCGCTGCAGAAAACTCCGCCACGTCCCCTGGTCTTCTCGGTAGAGGACTCCGCCTTAGTAGATCAAGAGGTCCAGGCGCTTATGCTCAAGGGGGCGGTGGTGCGATCCACTCTTCATGCACACGGTTTCCTCAGCAATCTCTTTCTGGTAGACAAGGCGGACGGTGGGCAAAGGCCCGTGATCAATCTCCGAGTGTTCAACGAGTGGTTAGTCTACCGCCACTTCAAGATGGAAGGAATCCATCTTCTTCGCGATCTTCTCAAGCCCAACGATTGGCTGGCGCGCTTAGATCTAAAAGATGCGTATTTGACCGTCCCAATTATTCCTCCCCACCGGAGGTTCCTACAGTTTCTTTGGAGGGACGAAGTCTGCAAGTTCTCAACTCTTCCTTTCGGTCTATCCTCGACTCCTTGGTGCTTCACCAAGGTTCTGCGCCCGGTAATTGAACGCCTACGCCTATGCAGCTCATAGTGTATCTGGACGAATTTTTTCTGATGGCACAATGTCCCAAGACCCTTTCTCGTCACCTGCAGACGGTGGTGAATTTACTCCAGAGCTTGGGCTTCATAATCAACGAGACGAAGTCAACGCTCGTCCCTTCCCAAAGGGTGGTTTTCCTAGGGTTCTCCATCGATTCGGTAGCCGCTACGCTAAGCCTTCCTTCCAGGAAGATAACGAAAATCCGCCACAAATTGAGGAGAGCGCTTGCTCAGCATCAACTCTCCCTCAGGCAGATAGCTCGCTTGGTGGGCCTGCTCTCGGCTTCCATCCAAGCCATTTTTCCGGGCCCTCTCCATTACAGAGCCTTACAGCGTCTCAAAGCGCAACACCTTCAGAGAGGCCTGTCCTATTCGCGAAAAGTACCTCTGTCGGCGGAGGCCAGAGAGGAGATCCAGTGGTGGCTTTCCAACATGGAGGCTTGGAATGGACGGGCGATTTTCGGTTCGGCGCCAGATATAATTTTATCGAGTCCGACGCCAGCAGATCAGGCTGGGGCGCGCGGTGTGGCGACTTCGCTACCGGCGGTGTGTGGTCGCCTATGGAGCAACAGTTGCACATCAACTGTCTGGAACTCCTGGCGGGGTCGTTTGCGATCCAGTGCTGGACCAAGGACTCAATTCGGTCTTGTGTGCTCTTCAAGATGGACAATATATCAGCCGTCCGGTATATAAACCATCTTGGGGGAACGCGCTCCAGAGCACTTTCGGACATGGCAGCAAATTTCTGGAAGTATTGCCTTGACCACCAGGTTTCGGTAACGGCAGAGTATCTCCCGGGCCGAGACAACCAAGTGGCAGATTTTCAGTCCCGGCATCTCCACAACAGCAGTCTCTGGAAGTTGCGTCCGGGGGTTTTCGTGGATCTCCAATCCCTCTGGGGTCCCTTCTCAGTGGACCTCTTCGCCTCCCGACAGGACTTCCAGCTTCCCCGGTTTTTCAGTTGGAGACCGGATCCCTTGCAGCGCAGACGGATGCGTTTCTACAGGACTGGCAGACCGAGAGCGGTTATGCCTTTCCCCCATTTGCCATGATCACAAGAGTCTCCGCTCAAGTGTGTCATCAGGTGGCGAACGTGGTCCTTGTCACCCCGATTTGGAGGTCTCAAGCCTGGTTTCCAGTTCTTCTGGAACTTTCCTGGGATTTTCCAATCCCACTCCCCCTATTTCCAACACTTCTGCTCAGTCCGGACGGAGTTCCTCACCCGTTGATACAGCAGGGCTGCCTCGCCCTCATGGCATGGAGGATTACAGGGGACGCTGGGCGGTCCCAGGTCTTTCGAGAGCAGCTGAGAACCTCATGTCAAAGGCCTGGTCCGACAGCACAATTAAGCGGTACCGTTCCACTTGGCGACGGTGGTGTCATTGGTGTGTGCGACGAGGTTTCAATCCCGTAGCAACCGATGTGACGTCCATCTTAAATTTTTTGGCCTCTCTGGCGGAGGAGGGTTTGCCTTATAGAACCATCAATACCTTCCGTTTGGCCATTTTGGCAGGCCACAACATACTGGATGGTTCTCCGGTGGGTGAACATTCCCTGGTTTGTCGCCTCCTTCGAGGCATCCGACTCTCATTACCCCCGGAGCCGCGGTACTCCCAACTATGGGACGTTAACAGAGTGTTGAATTTGCTTTTATCCTGGCAACCAAATAGGTTCCTCTCGAGGAAGGAGCTATTGGCAAAGCTAGCGATGCTTCTCTGCCTGATTTCGTGCAGAAGGGTTTCTGATGTCAGGGTCCTGGATGTCAATAGTCGAATTTTTTCCCCTGAGGGGGTTACTTTTACCATCCATAGACGGACGAAGTGCGGAACGCATTCTATATCCTATCCAGCATTTCCAGATTCCCCGAAACTATGTGTAGTATCCTGCCGCAAGGCATATGAGGAAATGTCGGAGGAGTTTTGTCCTCCGGGGGAGCGGCAATTGCTCCTTGCCCTTCGGAAGCCTCACAAAGCGGCTTCTTCCCCCACCATTGCCTGTTGGGTATGGTGGGTCATGTAGGAAGCGGACATCGACCTACGTATTTTTGGCGCACACTCGGCAAGAGGTGCAATGGCCTCTAAAGCTTTTACCCTGGGCGCTCGTCTGGAAGACATTCTGAATGCTGCGGACTGGTCTTCCGAATCCATTTTCAAACGGTTTTATTTTAAACCGATCCTTGATATGTCTCATTTGGTGGTGAGTAAGCTTTAAACGAGCATAATTCTCGCCTCCGGTCCTGACATAGAATGAAAAATTTCCTAGCTATCGTAACGGAAAGTTTCAATTCTATTAAGGACTTGGAGGCGAGGATTATCCCACCCAGGGTACAAAGTTCTCCTCCTTTGACTCCTTCCCTCCCCGTACTGGGGTAAGTAAAGTGTTTTGTGGGCTAAATTTTAAGAGGTCTGACGTTTGTATTTTCTGTACTGTCGAGCTTGTTTGCCTTGCAGGCTAAACCTTAGACACGACTTCCGCTTATATTCTCTTTTGCGTTTCAGGAGATTCTGGAAAGCAAGACTCCTGAGGTTCCATACTGGCTGGCCTACAGCAACGAAAGAGGAGGTTAAACAGAGAGAGAGGACTGTCTGTATCTAAGGGAGCCGTGATTGGATGATGGAACAGGGGACACTCTAGATGTTGACACTATTGTTTTCTGTCATTCCCGATGTACCATGGGAATACTTGTTGTTGTTGTTGACTTTAAAATGGCTGCTACCTTGAAAGTAAAGAAAGTAGAGCATAATCCTCGCCTCCGAGTCCTTAATAGAATTGAAACTTTCCGTTACGATAGCTAGGAAATTTTTCATTCTACACAAACAAGAGTGAGCATGAGATTCAAAATGATTAGTGATATCACAATTAATGGCCACATTTTGGAATCAAAACATATCCAAATTGTGTTTGGCATCAGAAATACTGTTTCATACATGTTAAAAGTGACAGATTAGTATGATGTCTTACTCTTTCACAAATGTGAATTGGGCAAATAATTGTGATAGGCATACAAATTTTGATGAAACACAGATAGGAATATTTACATATTGGTGACAGAGTAACACATATCACAAAACAATTTCTTCAATGTCCTTTGTCATGTCCAGATGATAAACCAATGATGGAGAAAAATGGGAAACTTAAAGTGATTTTGAAAGATGGAATGTCCCCTCACATATATATTATATTGGTGTCTCCCACATGGAAAATCAGAATCAGGCCAATCTCATGACTCATTAGGCAAATGTTTAAATGCATCAAGTTGTAATATGTTACTTATTGTGATTTACATTTGAATTTTTGTTTTGTATGAATCAGTGTATATAATGATTACTGTGATGTTCTACACATTTTTGATGACAGTGAAAGCCAGCATACTTAGTGAAAACATTTGGCAATGATACAACAAACTTCAAATAACTAGAGTCAAATTTAAGTCTGGGCGGTGAACTCCGCTCTGCTCGCGGAGTTTGCGGAGTTTTCCGCACTCTGAATTACACGGAGCTCACGGAGTTCCGAAAAACTATGCAGAGCGGAGTTTTTCCCTCGCTCGCATTCATCAACGTCAAGTTGGCGAACGCGAGTGAGGGAAATCCACCTCCCAGACAGATTTTTCCTTGTTCGTGGTAGTCAACATTGAGTTGGTGAGCGCGAACATGGAAAATCCACCTCCCAGCCAGATTTCTCAACGCGGGCAGTCAGATTTCTCTTTGCGAGTGGTCGCGTATGCTTGCCACCGCTCGTGTTGAGAAATCGTCCGTTCGCGTTGAGAAAGCTGCCGCTTGAGTAAAAATCTACTCGATATGCAGAAAGGAAGCAGTACCCCCTTGCGCTGTTCATGGTGCCGTTCGCGATGATTGCACCATACAGACAAGCACCTGGCACTGGCTATCACCACAAACGGCATTTATCTAAAGAAACTCCACCACTTGCATAGCAGAACTTCGTGAACTTCGTCCAGGCTTAGTCAAATGTGAAAATATTTTTTCTCTGTACTGAAATTTATCAGAAATATTTCAAGGGCTATGTATTTACTTATGCTGTAGAAGTTATTTGTCAATTCACCCAAATGTGTGTTTCTTTCCATCTTCAACAGCATAGGTATCTATCTAGTATGAGATGCATTGCTAAGCTACTTCGGTACAGAATTAATTTATAATTTTTACATTTGACATATACTTTAGGGACTTGATGTGTTACCATTGTCAAATGCCCAAACAAAGGTAACCTGCTTTCAGTTATTCTAATATTGGCACTACGTTGCAGTATTTATTGGCACACATTTATTCAAATTGTATTTATTGAGAATAAAATTATCCAGTTTTCGGGCCTTTTGAACACAATGTACAAAAGTATTTTTGTGTGATATCCTTTTTGGTGACATCAGTTCACTATTCTAAACTACAAAGGCCAAACAGTTAGAGGTGTGAAACAGTTCCCCATAGAGACATAATAATGAATAAGAGGCAAGATAATACATGATTGTCACGGGGAATGACATAACTGTGACCAAATGTTTTCTGACAATGTTGCCCACATTTGTTTAACCATATTTTAGTCTGACAATGTTGCCCACATGCATGAGCTTATGCTAATGTAGAACCAAAGTTTGAGAGCCTTGAAGCAGGTGAAATCTGAAAACCTGGGAACTGCTTTTAACTAAAGATCATGATCAGTTCTGTCTACACAGATTCAATAAAATGTTTGCATATGTTATTTAGCATCATCTGGAGCAGGTGAAAGAGAAGTTGCCAATGTAGGCGGGGAAGCAGCTGGCCACTGTGGTTTGGGTGTGGACACCACCAACACCAAGGGACCCAGTGGGACGGAGGGTACGGGGAGTGCAATGGAGGAGTCCAGCTTCTCAACATCTTCTTCGGAGGCCTCCTCCTGTGAGCACTCCCTTGTGGTGGTGGACCCAACAGGAAGTCAAACCAGCTGCATCCTTGTCAGCAACCCAGAGTACCATCCCTACTCTCCCTCTTGCTCCCCTCTAATTGCCAAACCCACACCCCTAAAAGGGGTGGTGTCTCTTTCACTGCAGGCAACTCACCACCTGCCCCTGTCTCCCCAGCTGCGTAGGGAGGCTATTCATCTCCTCTGGAAATCTCTGTAGGCCATACTGCACTACTGAATGCCATCCAGGGGTTTGGCTGCCACTTGTAACAAATGGTAGCCTACCTGGAAGGCATTCACAGTGCTATGTCTGGTCTATAGAGGGGTATATTCACAAGAACATGTGATAACTACCGCAAGAGTAGCGTAACGCAACTTTCAATATCGCAGCCTATCGTTGGAAAATAACCCCGTGTCAACGTGGAATTCACAACATGGCGGTACCATGCGATAGTCAGCCGAAAACGCGGACAATGTCCACGATACAACCACCCCGACGGAGCTAGAAACACAAACCACAACACCAGAAAACCTGTGATGAGCCCTTCCGCGATGAGGAAAGCTGGAATAAGCCGCGCGAGGGCAGCAATACTCACGCGCAATGTGGGAACAAGCACAAGAACAGCATACGGAAAATGCCACTGGACAAAATACAGCAACAGCGGAGTACCACGGATGCACCCTGAGCAACTGCAGAGGACAACATGCACACCACAACATCCAAGCACCATGGAAGGACAGAACCGACAGGCACACTGCATGAAAGAGACCAGCGGCAGACGAATCAAAGCCGCAGGAGCGACACACCCACCGGGCAGCATACGCACATAAGCAGAAGTGCATCTCGACATTGGCAACATCCCGGTCCAAACAGCAATCCCTCCACAACTGAACACAGGACACAACTGGATCGGCAAATGTGCACAACCAGGCAAATCACAACTGTAACCCCAGGGATATGTAATATGACAATGCACAATACCAACCTGTAACCTGCAAATATGTTTTATTCACACATGCAGTGCAATTGGACATCTACTACTGTCCCATGATTTCCACGGACGGACACAATGTGACGTGCTCATGAGAAGTAGTTGTCAATGATGTAGTTCCTACGGGCCATTGCTGCTGCAGCTGCAATGGGAGGTGGGCCACCAGCCCCATCACCATCATCATCGTCCAGTACCTCTGGAACTGGGATCCATGGGGTCCTGATGCGAACACAGATGTTGTGCAACACACAACATGCAACGATCATCTTGCACACAATGTCCGGACTGTACAGGAGCTTCCCACCTGTGCAGTCCAGGCACCTGAAACAAGACTTCAACACACCAAATGTGCGTTCAACGATGCCCCTGGTGCATATGTGGGCCGCATTACACTGCCTCTGGGCGGGTGTGTTCAGGTCCCGGAGGGGTGTCATCATCCAAGGGCAGAGTGCATATCCTTGATCACCTGTGACAGTGCAGGGAGAAAAGAGTCAATACTTGGTTCGGCAGAATGTGATGGCAGGCCCACCAATTCAGTGACGCCTGTGCTGGCTGTGTTTGGGGTGATTGTAAGCCAGCCCTCAGGGAATAGCTGGTGCTGGCAACTACATCAACAGTCATCAGGCACTCAGACATGCAATGTCAGAACCACAAGGGGGGATGACTTGAGTCGCATAGGGCCAGTGGCCCCGGATGCACAGCGGCCGACAGGTGACCACCACCACGGGACGCTGACCTGTGGGAGAATGGGGCAGGGTCATGAGGGCAGAACAGTGCCTCACATGTGTCATGGCTGCATTCCACATCTCCACATGTCCAGCTGTTTTGTGGCTGTGGTGCCATGAAATGTCTGTATTGGGTGCAGGGGTAGCCCAGGATGACCATGGAGTGGTGTAGTCGTGTCTGGTAGGTGACTTGTCGAATGTGGCTTGGTCACGTGTGCATCCCCACAGATGTGCTTTGTTCATTGGTGGCTGTGGGATGTGTGTGTGCAGATTTGGTACTTACCAACGAGCAGTCCCGTTCCATATGTGCCATCCTGGAAGCTTTGGTCAATGATGGACTGTCTGAAGATGAAGGAATCGTGCGCACTGCCTGGGTAGTTGGCAACAACATTGGTGAAGAGTCCCAGGTGGTCCACTCTTGCCTGCACATTGTTGGAATGCGTGTGCTTTCTGTTGCAGTAGTGGTGTGCAGTATCCGCAGGGGGCACAAGTGGAACATGTGTGCAGTCAATTGCCCCCAACACAGCTGGGAATGGCGTAGAAGCCTTGCTTTGTCTCCAGCTGTTCCTGCGCAGTGTTGGGGAAGTGAAGGTACTGAGGTATGAAGCTGAGGATGGCTCCAGGACAGGTGTGATGAACTTTGATAGGGCTGGCTGTGAGACTCCTCCGACTCTGGCAGTTATTGGTTGGAATGTCCCAGAGGCCAACAGGTGCAGCACAGCCAGCAGCTTTGTCTGAGGTGGTATGTTGGTTCTCTGCTGAGTTGGAACCGTCAGCCTGTGGGTGATGTGGGTCATGATGCGGAGAATGGTTGTTCTTTTGAGCCTGTAGTGGGCAATGACTTCCTCGGGCGTTAGGTCTCTGAGAGTGGTGCATTTTTGGTAGGTCTGCTGTCTTACTCTATGCTGCCTCTGTGGTGGTCCGGGGAGGTGCGGGTCCATGTCCTGGGGGTGGTGGCGGTCCTGGTGTGGTGTTGGTGGGTGTTGTGACCCTGTTGGGGCTCCAAGCTGCATGATGAGTAACTCCATGGCGCCATTTGTTCTTCGGGTATGGCTGTGTGCGGGGCTCCGTTGCCTACTGCAGGTAGGTGTCCGTCTTTACACCTGCTTGAGGCAGGTGTTAAATACCTGCGGCTTATTGCCTGGTTTTGGTTCGCTTCGCAGTTCTGTCAGTTCGTTGTGAAAGTGGTGTTGTTGTTTTTTTTGGTATTTTTTGCACATGAACGCCTACTCTGCATCTCATTGGAGTTAGATGGTGGTGTCTGCTGTGGTGTTAGATTTTGGGACAGTTATCACGGAAATACTGGCGTTGTCTGTAGTTTGCACCTGCTTGTGAATGGGGTGTTAAATCTATCATCATACCAAAAAATACTGTGGGTCTTAAAGTTCTGTGTGAAGACCTGATATATTCAAAAGAGTGAAAACCATCTGGGGTATACCCAAAAAGGTTGAGTTCCCATCACCCACAAAGGTGGCTATTCATCATCTGGGAACTCTGAACTGAACCATAACAACCAGCCACTTAGGTAATTATGGTGGTTATATGGTAGTCCCAGTCGTGGGTGACCAAAGGTAGGGTGATGGTTTGCAGTGCCAAGAATATAAAAGGAAAAAGTGCTATTAAAAATGGCTATCAAAACACAAACAATTTTATTCTGGTGCTGTCTTGATGCCACTTTAAAAACAGTGCATGGACAGCGTAACAAATAACTGTCAGGGTGTCGGTCTACATGTTTCGGCTATTGGACTAGGGAGTCCAAGCTCTCATCAGGACCAAATGCGCTACTGCAAAAACGTGTAAAAAGGAAACTTATGTGAACTAATAATTGGGATGAATTCCCAATACGACCTGATTGTTCTAGTACGTTTCCCTGGAGTTTTTGAGGGAAAGGAACCTAGTTACAATGGAGAGAAGAAAATCTATTCATTTCTGAACAATATCAGTATTAAACACAGAACACGGCTAGATGTGATGTACTAGCGGTCATTTGCACAATACTAGTAGATGTATTGTTTAAACAAAATGATAGTCATATCAAAAAAACTGCTTATGTACTTACCCGTCAGTTTTCGGGTATGTACCTCGCCTCGCCTGGCATCCGCTCAGGACAGGAGGCACCGCTCTATGAAGAAGAGAGTATCAAGAAGTAAAGTAAATAGCCCCTAGGTAGTTTATCCTGTTTTGTTAAAGTGGGGGGAAGGAGAAAAAACTTCCACATAGTGTCGTTTGAAAATGCAATTATGAAGGCATGGCAGAATCAAGCAATCTAGACAAGTCTAATAAGACGATAAAAAAATATACATGTGTGTGTATGCTGACGTAATTAAAAGTGCACTTTGATGCTTGCACACGATTGAAAGCGGGTCTATAATGCAAAATAGGTGTTGCAAATCCGCGTTCAGCCCCTGGTTAGTGCAGCCGTAGTGCTCGGTCATTCAGAAGGGCTCAGGTGGAGGAGGCTCAAGCTTTATCTACATAGGAGTAAAGGAGCGTGCAGTATAGCGTGTAGGACTCACGCCTAACCTGCAGCTCGTCTATATAGAATCAATAAAGTTTGAAAATCAAAAGTAGAGTATCAGAAAAAGAGTATAGGACTCACCTCTCCGTCGGTACCCCGCTCTTGCTACTGAGCTGGAAGGGGAGGTGGCGAACCGACCGGGGGAGTGTCCTTATAAGCACCAATGAGCGTCCAGCATCGTCAGTTTCTACGGAGCGCTCAAAGGGACGAAAAAGCTTGTATGATGTTTCCGCATTGGGAAACCTGGGTAATGTAGTTGTTTATGTAGTTCCTGTATAGGAAGGATCTAGGCGACATATTGAAGTGTCTGCCGATGAGGTGCGGTCAGGGTAACTTTTTCAGCGAACTAGTGCGCGACAAAGCGCCAGTCATGTGAAGGGCCCTTAAACATATATTATTGTATGTGCTGTCATAATATCGCACCCTGAATGTAAAAAGTGTCACATAATCATCGATGGTAGAGATTAGTAATGCCATATGTGGTGTCAGTCTGAAACGGGTATCTTAGTGGTGTTGTAGTCCCACATCATAGAGTGAATACTCGTGTGTTATCACCTATTCGTCAGAACTAGAGATTTGAAGGATTAACATATTTAAAGAATTAAGATGCCATGTGTAGTATTAGGAGATCCCTTTTGGAGGGGTTACCGACAAATTAATCATAGTAGACACTCCAGTTTGAGTGAGTGGTGTCCTGTGTGCAAGAATGGTGAAGGTCAAAACGTTTGAGGGTTCATAAAATGTTGATGTCTCACAGAATTACAGGGATGACCATGGGATATCATCGTTCAAACCCTTTAGATCGCTCTTGAGTTTGAACACCCATTTTTGTTCTTTTATGAACAGGAATCTACTGATGTCTGTGACATGTGTAGGGATGAAAGGTTGTTCTAAGACCACCCATCTCAAATCCTCCGGTTTATGTCGCAACGACAGAAAATGGTTGGTAAGTTTGGTGGCTTGTTTATTCCGTCTGATGGTGCTCTTATGTTCGTTGATGCGCGTTTTGATCTTTCGTGTGGTCATGCCCACATATCGCAATGAACAAGGGCAGGTTATGAGGTAGATCACCCTTTCTGTGTTGCAATTTGTATGCTTTTTCAGGATCCATGGTGTATTGGTACCAATATCAATGGTTTTGGTGGGCTGAGTTTGTGGACAAACAGAGCACTGGCCACATGGGAAATGTCCCTGTACTGGTGGTAAGCTCCACAGGGTGTTAATAGTAGTAGGGGGTTTCACCCGTGGTCTTGTGTGAACTAGATTGTCTCTGAGGTTGGTACCTCTTTTGAAAGAGAAAAGGGGAGGTGGTAAAGCCTCATTCCCTATGTTTAATATCCGCCAGTGTCTCCTGATCGTTTTTTGTACATGGTTGGACCATGTGCTGAATGTATTGACACAGGTCATTCTCGACAACGGTGGTTTTGGTACTGGAGGTTCTAGAAGTGCTCCACGATGATTGTTGGTGGCTCTTTTCCAAGCACGTCTGACCAAATTCTTTGGGTATTGTCTTTCTTGTAGCTGATTGGATAGATCTACCCCCCCTCCCGGCAGACCGATTGTCTCTGGCATTAACTCTGTGTTAGAACCACTGAGTAAATTTTGCGACTTTTACCTGCGCCCCTTGGTGAGCCAGACGCCTACCTACTTGAGAGATACCACAGAAGTCCTAAATCTCATCGATCAATTCCCTGACGCCAACCGTATAGACTTCCTGGTAACCATGGACGTTGAAGCCCTTTATACGAATATCCCGCAGGATGCCACATTGGAAGTCCTAGAAGACACCCTCCGGAAAATCGTACCATGGCCCTATTTGACACCAATCTCGTTCATTTGCGACTGTGCTTCCCTGGCTCTTAAGGAGAATTTCTTTGCCTTTAAAAATCAACTCTTCCATCAGATACAAGGCACGAGCATGGGAAGCACATTCGCGCCGAGTCTGGCATGCCTTTACATGGCTCACTTTGAAGAGAGACACATTTTGGGAGACAACAACCCATTTAAGGAGCACATTCTGCTATGGCGTCGTTATATAGACGATGTTATCGTATTTTGGCAAGGGAATGGAGACCAATGCACTGAATTCTGCAACTGGGTTAATACCCTGAACCCGTACTTGAAGTTTACCAGCACCAGGTCACGTCAATCCATTCCATTTTTGGACCTTCTCATCTCCTTGGATAATGGGTGTCTACACACTACCAATTACAGAAAACCCACGGATAGGAATAATCTCCTTATCTATGACAGTCACCACCCTAGGGCACTCAGGAACAACCTACCGGTTGGCCAATTCCTACGTCTCCGAAGGAACTGTGACACCACCAAAGAATTTGAGACACAGTCAGATCTCCTCAGAGATAATCTGGAAAAACGGCACTATCCGAAGAACATTATTCGTCAGGCACACAAGAGAGCCAAAAACAGCACTAGGTCTGCACTGCTCGAGACAAAAGAAAAACCTGTACTAGACACAATGACCTGTGTCACCACGTTCACTCCAAGCTCGAACAATGTGCAAAGAGCAATCAGAAGACATTGGCCTATACTAAATTCCGGTTCATTTGAACCAGGACCACCACCCCTTTTCGCATTCAAACGCACAATGAATCTGAAAGACTATCTAGTACACACAAGGCCAAAACCCCTAACCACACACCAAACCACACTCTGGTCTCTACCACCTGTAGTAGGCCACTACCCTTGCGGCTCCTGCTCTAGCTGTGCAGAGACCACGATTTCCAAGGAAATCGACTTAGGCCTCAATACACCATGGCGCCAAATGAGACACACTAACTGTAACACTACCAATTGTGTCTACACCATTGTATGCCCATGCAACAAGAGGTATGTAGGAATGACTACTAGAGCAGTCAAGGTCCGCATGGGGGAACATAAGAGTACCATCAGACGAGGCAAGACCAACACAAAACTGTTGACACACTTTGCAGAGGAAGGACACACCGCTAATAGTCTAAGATGGACCGTCATCGATTCCAATCCTCACTGGACAAAACAGACCTTGTTCAAACAGGAACAACGTTGGGTCCATAGACTGAGATGCGATACAATAGGTCTGAACGATGAAATTCCATGGGTGGAGCTGACATAACATCTACATACCAACCCACACTACGATATCAGAATACTGTCATTGCATTCTCCCCCCCGTTTTTTGAAGAGATGTGTCTCTCTCTGTTATACACGTAGCACACTGGTCACTACGATCCACATATCAACTCAGACTATGGTCCCCATATGATCTGAACACTATTATTGCATACCCCCAGCTGCTGAGACCTCTGTCTCTGTCATACTAGCAGAACTACCTTGGACATGATTAGTAACAAAAAATAATAGCCATTATGAAACACTCTGAATACAGGCATAAAAACCTAACCCCCATTCACTCGGTAAAACATGTGGTATACTTGCACCATTTTTTTGAATGGGACACAACAATGGCTTTAATGGCTTTAATTTACTCAGAGTCTGCTTCTGTCACCAGTTTTCCACAGAAGCCCCCTTATCTCCCTAGATCATGATCCTTTGGTTTTTTCACACAAAAACTTTATTGACACAATATTATACATACGAGCAATTTTCTCGTCAATGCGGGGAGTTACTTCATCATGATATTTGAATACCCGATCCCCTAGACATGGAGCACAGTCTCCGACATGAAGGGCACACTTTGACAACCGAGACCGCAATCTGTACGACGGACCGTCCGACATCAAGATACGTCTACATATTGCCAGAATAACCATGACAACCATTTACATAACAATTAGACTGACGATCGCTCTCCAGACGCTACCACGTCTGTGAACAGCGTCCTACCTGTTGCCATAGTTACCGAACCACGCAACGTAGTGACGTCGTTTATCAGCGCCCAAAAAAACCCCCAATCAGAACAGTGCAGCACTGGTAATCGGATATAAACAGAAGTTTTCGCTCTATGGCTATCCATTCCAGCGATAGACGGAGAAGGGGTAGGTCACTACGTCCCGGGCGGAGGAGCACGTGTGAGTATTTCCCAACGAGAGAGGTGAGCCTAGCCGCGCAATTTTTAGGTCTGACACAGATACCGAGTATCATGACACCTTTCTCTGTCTCCCCCTCTGCTAGTTTCTCCCAAATGCCAACTCCACTTTGCTGATGGAGCCCTAATCCCTACAACTTGAGGGTAGGCTTCAACTATTAATCTAGTCTTTTACCTTTTATTTTCACCTATGTTTCACGGATACAGTCAGTTGTGTTATCTTCACATAAACAAACACACCACTGTATAGATACTGCTCGTCTCCCGCTTAAGCCACGATAAAGCCAGCTTCAGTTCCCACGGGGTAAGTTTTCCTGCCTCACACGAACAGCTGGCCAAGTGAGACACTCGAAAACGACGATACTCTCACTGCACAGTAACGGATTCAAGGCACTTTGGGGTCATAGTCCTCACAAACGAGTCCGTCACACGCGCATGTTATGTTGACTTTAGAAGCATGGCGTGCATTTTAAATTATCCTGTATAGCTTATATGGCATTTGTGACATACAATGTACTAGTATTTACCTTGATGTTACTTTTCTTTGCATATTTCTCCCCTGTCCATGTGTGTGTCTCTCTCCCCCCCTTTTTTTCCCTGCCATTCCAGGTTGGGTTGAGGTTTCCAGAAAAGACAGGTAAACCTCTCAGCGCAAAGACGCTGGTCAACCTTAATATTAAGGTACAACAGGTCTACAGAACCACACCTCACTGAAACCTGTTATTCTATTTCACTCACAGACACTTGCACTCACTATTTAAATTGTCTTAGGTCCTGACGAAGCGCATTTGGGATCCCTTAAGGACCCACCCGTAAGCGCGAAACATGTTGACCATTCACCAGTAGGCTCCCCACTCACATTCCTGAGAGCAGCAGTTACTTTCCAGGATCTGCCCTCTTTTATTTATTTTTTTCATTAAGAGTAGCTCCAGGATTACCATTTTTAACCATTTGCCAGGTAGAGCTGTGAATAAAGGTCTGAAACTCTACCCAGCAATTTTTAAACCGCACCACCCACTTGTCTTCCTATAGGCCCACACACACCCATGCACAACTGCGGCGTCTCCAACCAAAAGATCTCCGCCAAAGAGCCCTCTTGCGGGGCCCGTGGGGGACTGCAGCGCCACCCCCACGAGGAGCAACGCCCTATGATGAAGCAAGACACCCGAAAGGGTGTGTGAGGGCACTATATACAAAAGGAGAAATTCCCCACACCACGTTGAGAGAACACACACAACCATATTCCCTCAGGAACAGTTACCCTCTCGTAATATTTAAGTATTTCTGAGGGAGCACGGGTACTGGACCTACTTTCCAATTACGCTCCCGGTCCCCCCCTCTTTTTGTGATATAATCTCCTAATACTACACATGGCATCTTAATTCTTTAAATATGTTAATCCTTCAAATCTCTAGTTCTGACGAATAGGTGATAACACACGAGTATTCACTCTATGATGTGGGACTACAACACCACTAAGATACCCGTTTCAGACTGACACCACATATGGCATTACTAATCTCTACCATCGATGATTATGTGACACTTTTTACATTCAGGGTGCGATATTATGACAGCACATACAATAATATATGTTTAAGGGCCCTTCACATGACTGGCGCTTTGTCGCGCACTAGTTCGCTGAAAAAGTTACCCTGACCGCACCTCATCGGCAGACACTTGAATATGTCGCCTAGATCCTTCCTATACAGGAACTACATAAACAACTACATTACCCAGGTTTCCCAATGCGGAAACATCATACAAGCTTTTTCGTCCCTTTGAGCCCTCCGTAGAAACTGACGATGCTGGACACTCATTGGTGCTTATAAGGACACTCCCCCGGTCGGTTCGCCACCTCCCCTTCCAGCTCAGTAGCAAGAGCGGGGTACCGACGGAGAGGTGAGTCCTATACTCTTTTTCTGATACTCTACTTTTGATTTTCAAACTTTATTGATTCTATATAGACGAGCTGCAGGTTAGGCGTGAGTCCTACACGCTATACTGCACGCTCCTTTACTCCTATGTAGATAAAGCTTGAGCCTCCTCCACCTGAGCCCTTCTGAATGACCGAGCACTACGGCTGCACTAACCAGGGGCTGAACGCGGATTTGCAACACCTATTTTGCATTATAGACCCGCTTTCAATCGTGTGCAAGCATCAAAGTGCACTTTTAATTACGTCAGCATACACACACATGTATATTTTTTTATCGTCTTATTAGACTTGTCTAGATTGCTTGATTCTGCCATGCCTTCATAATTGCATTTTCAAACGACACTATGTGGAAGTTTTTTCTCCTTCCCCCCACTTTAACAAAACAGGATAAACTACCTAGGGGCTATTTACTTTACTTCTTGATACTCTCTTCTTCATAGAGCGGTGCCTCCTGTCCTGAGCGGATGCCAGGCGAGGCGAGGTACATACCCGAAAACTGACGGGTAAGTACATAAGCAGTTTTTTTGATATGACTATCATTTTGTTTAAACAATACATCTACTAGTATTGTGCAAATGACCGCTAGTACATCACATCTAGCCGTGTTCTGTGTTTAATACTGATATTGTTCAGAAATGAATAGATTTTCTTCTCTCCATTGTAACTAGCTTCCTTTCCCTCAAAAACTCCAGGGAAACGTACTAGAACAATCAGGTCGTATTGGGAATTCATCCCAATTATTAGTTCACATAAGTTTCCTTTTTACACGTTTTTGCAGTAGCGCATTTGGTCCTGATGAGAGCTTGGACTCCCTAGTCCAATAGCCGAAACATGTAGACCGACACCCTGACAGTTATTTGTTACGCTGTCCACGCACTGTTTTTAAAGTGGCATCAAGACAGCACCAGAATAAAATTGTTTGTGTTTTGATAGCCATTTTTAATAGCACTTTTTCCTTTTATATTCTTGGCACTGCAAACCATCACCCTACCTTTGGTCACCCACGACTGGGACTACCATATAACCATCATAATTACCTAAGTGGCTGGTTGTTATGGTTCAGTTCAGAGTTCCCAGATGATGAATAGCCACCTTTGTGGGTGATGGGAACTCAACCTTTTTGGGTATACCCAAGATGGTTTTCACTCTTTTGAATATATCAGGTCTTCACACAGAACTTTAAGACCCACAGTATTTTTTGGTATGATGTTTGTTGACTGGGGATTCATACTGTAGTTGGTCTCTAAACATATCCCTTGGACCCCCCCTACCCACACTTTCCCTCTTTGTGTAGGGTTTTTTTGTACTGAGTGTTAAATCTATCTCCACTTTTGTTGCATTAAGGTGGAGATAAATCAGAGTTGTCTCCTTGTGAATATGCCCCAGAGTCTTTTGAATGTCTAGCCTCCTCAGTAACCACAGCTTCCAAACTATCCCTCCTCCCGCCTCTTCCCCATCCAAATTCTCTAGTCTCAGGCCTATCACAAGCACACTCACACCTTTGCATGCACCCACTCAAACAGACACAAGCAGCACACCCACACAGAAATACCACAAAAAACATAGCCAAACCTTAGCAGCTACCACACCCACATGCACCACCCCCACCACCAGCACATACACAGACACTGCAGCCACTATCACACGAGACCCAGTTTGGCTTTAGGGCAGGCCACAGTACAGAAACGGCCCTAATCAAAGCCACAAATGAAATCAGGTGTAGTTCTAGATGTAGGGGGCCCTGCTGCTCTTATCTTACTCAACCTGTCGGCAGCATTCAACACGGTCGACCATAACCTGCTACGCAATCCTTTGAGCACCTTCGGTATCAAGGATACTGCACTATCACTGATCTCCACCTTCTTATCAGGAAGAGCGCAATCGGTTGCTCTTGGCAGTTATGAATCTTCTTCCTTTGCTCTCCCCTGCAGGGTTCCACAAGGCTCTACAATGAGTCCTACTCTTTTTAACATTTATGTGTCAGAATTAGCAGCGCTAATGGGATCCTTCGGATCGCCACTAACATCTTATGTGGACAATGCCCAAATTGTCTTGTCCGTTTCTAAAAACAGTGAGGCCTATGTACACAAAAGTGACGGAGTGAGGCGTTAGCCATAATGGCTTAACACCTCACTCCGCCACTCCAAAACATAAGTCTGCAGCATATTTACAAGGATATGGCGCAGCCTTGCGTTTCCTCCTGCGCAGGCACTACACTTAGCAGTGTAGCACCAATGCTAGCACCCTTGCACCATGGTGCAAGGGTGTCTGCTTGCAGGGGAGGATTGTTTACGTGTAGGTAGGTGTCCCTTCCTGCACATAAACAGTGCCGAAATGCCATTTTGTCACTTCTATGAGTGCTACTTAATGCAGCACACACAGAAGTTACAAAATGTCGTTTTTTTAAGGGTTTTTTATGTGCAGGAAGGGTCACCTTCCTACACATAAACAATCCATGGTGTTTTGCTTTTTCCATGTGTGCACAAGGCAGCACACATGGAAAAAGCACAAACGAGGATAAATAAATAATTTCTCCTCATTTCCCAACTTAAGACCAGGATTTTTCTGGTATTAATTTTGGCGCTGCCTCCCATTTACGCTGCCCTTGTAAATAGGGGGCAGCTTCAAAAACAATGGGTGGAACGCCCACTGCCCACTCCTGTCACACTAAGCATAGTGCTAAAGGGGGCCTTATTTCCAAGGCAGTGTTAAGACACGTAAAGTGGCTTAACGCTTTCTTGTAAATAAGGCGAGGCCCCTATCACCATCTCAACGTCACTGAAAGTGACGCTGTGATGGCAATAGGGGCTTATACATATGCTCCAGTGTGCCTACGATTAACAGATTTAGGGACTATATGAAGGCAGTCAAAGTCTTAAATTGAACTCAGGTAAAACTGAGATAATCCTTTTTGGCAATCACATCTCCAACTGGTCGCATATCTGGTGGCTGGACAAACTGGGGTAGCACCAACTCTTGTATTCAAAGCGAAAAATCTGTGAGTGATCATCAATGAGAAACCAAACTTCGAGGTTCAAGTTAATTCCTTTTCCTCATCCAGCTTCTATCTACTTAAAGTGATAAAGAAAATCCTGCATTTTATTCCAGAAAATAGTAGAAAGATATTAGTTACATCCTTAGTTCTCTCCAAGCTGTATTATTGCAACGGGCTCTATCTTAGCATGCCGGAGAAGCAGCTACGAAAGCTTTAGATGATCCAGAATGCTGCTGCAAGGCTGCAGTTAGGGATCCCCAAGTTTAAATCAATAGGAAAGCACCTTCAAAATCTTCATGGGCTTCCAGTCAGAAGCTGATCAATTTCAAAGCTTTATGCATTACATATAAAGCACTCCAAGGTACCAGCCCTCAGTTTCTGAGGTGTTTGTTGAAATGGTACTCCCCAAATAGATGCTTCCGCTCGAAGGAGCGAAATTGATGCTTTCCCCCAGGTTTCACAAAGCCAACTGGGGTGGCAGAAGTTTCACAGTGGCGGCCACAAAACATTGGAATAGCCTTTCTAGTTCCATTAGGACTCTCCCTTCCCTGACGGCCTTCAGGATTGCTCTCAAAATGTGGTTATTCAATAAATAGGGATCTCAGTTTACTCAGGACTGCTAGCACCAAGACACCGTTTGGTATTTGTGCGCTCTAGAAATGTTAATATTATAACATAACCTACCTGCACCACAACCACACCCAGCACAACCACAAACACCACATCTACCACCACCAGCACAACCACAGAAACCAAAGCCACCACCACACCCATATGTACCACAATCCCACTCAGCACCTCCACAGCACACCCATCCATACACATGCACATTAAAATTCACACCTACAATACTCACATGCCCACACTCATCCAAAAAACAGACTGCTAAATCGCAAGACACACCCAAACATGCACATCATACACCAGACCCACAGGCACCTACACCCTGAGCAGATGCATGCACATCAGACACTGCCACTCCCTCCACCTCCAAAACCCAACTCCTTGATGAGCACACTACCCATTTTCCCGTAGAATATGTCCTTTTTACCCTTGCCCTGACCCCTTTCAAATCCCAGCTCACTCCTAGCAAACACAAATCTCCCCCTTCCACAGCCCAAACCACCCCTTCCACATCCCTACCCACTCCTAGGAAATGCAAATCTACCCCTTTCAAACCACAACACAGCCCTTCCACACCCCAACCCACACAGTGTACTGATTTAGCATCCCAAAGATTTATACACAAAGCATTAAGCTTTGATCTAAAACATTAGAAAGAGAAGTAACCATGCAGTGACTGAATTGCACAATGTGAAATCAGGGAATCTATCTCGTCATCCCGCATTCTTTTTCCCCGCAGGGAATCACAACGCGGTTGTTACAACGACTGCGTTGTGTTTTCGCATACCATTACTCCGCAAGTCGGAACAACGACTTGCGGAGGGGGGCGCTGGATGTTGGAATAGTATAATTTACTATTCCAACTCCAGTCTGTGTGGACACTAGGGAAGGTGTTGTACTTTAAATCCAACACCTCCCCCGCCACAAGTCGTTGTTCCGACTTGCGGAGTAATTCTATGCGGAATCACAACGCAGTTGTTGTAACGACCGCGTTGTGATTCCCTGGGGGAACAAAGTTTTGCGGTAAACGTTGTTTACCGAAATCAGGAATCTTACATCAATTCTGGCTTTGACTTGCTCACATTGTGTGATCCTAGGCAATTAGATTTTTTATAGTGCATCTATTTGGTTCATCACATGAGAGCACTCTAAATTCATCAGTTCAGGGTGTGTGCGGAACAACAACAAAAACACTGGAATGTTACCTCATAGTAAAGTAATACCATAGGCCACATAACTGGAGCACAAAGCTACAGACTCTCCTCTTAATTCACTAATACCATTGTCGTCAAGGCAGTATTGATGAGGACATGAATGTTTCAGTGTTTGGACAAAATATTGAATACAAAATATTGTGATACCACATTATTGTGTTAATAATATCATGTACAAGAATATCAAAGGTAAGAATATTGTTTTAAGTGTTGTTTTTATTAGCATTGTAAGAAATATTTTTAGAAAACATATTGTTGTATAGAATATTGTTTTTATGTGTTTACATGTGTATTTTATTGTATTTTATTTTATTTTAGTTGTTTGTTAATTTGCTTCAGTAGTGTGTTTATTATAGCAATTTATTTATGTAAATTGCAGATATTTTTAAGTTTTAGCAATGTGTATACTTATTTTTTAATGTAATTGTGTTACAGTACCAGGATGTTGGGCTTTTAGGCATAAGGGTGGGGAGATATTAAAATGTGTATATTTAAATTTGATTTTATTTGTAATTTTTATCAATGTGCAAATTAATTATCTAATATTGAAAAATGATTTGCACGTGAGGAAGTGGCATGCTCAGTACTGGATAGCAGCATTGAGTCAGTACTTCACAATGTGCTATTTAAAGGTTTCCGGGAGAAGGGCTATTCAGACGTAGCATCAATGACTTTGGTCACGTTAACGTGAAAACAACTACACTGCTGAATGCATGTCTTTAACCCTTTGGTTGTCGAAGACGTAATCGTTATGTCCTCGGCTGTGGTGCTTGTGTGCCGAGGACGTAACCGATATGTCCTCTGCACGCTAGTAAACAGCAGAGGGCTTTCCTTTTCTTTTTTTCAGCCTTGGAAGTTGGGGAAGAGCTTCCACAGCTGCCTGAGTCATTTTTTTTCAGTGCAATGATGATCGGAGATCGCAGATCAGCTCATTTCACTTTCACTGCCTACGTGCTTGCGTGGCTATCTTAACCCCCGAGCATGTAGACAGGTGGGAGAGGAACCACTGGAAAGGGGACAATCTCCCCTTTCCAATGGTATGCCTCCCTAGTGGATCGCAGTTTGGGGATTGTCACAAGAGGGCGATTCCCAGGCAGGGATTTACCAGTAGACACCAAGGGCAAAGGCCTTTGCTCCAACATAATAATTTGGGCATTTTAAGTCTATCTGCCCACCCCCCCGGGGTACACTAGGCACCAGGGATTATTTTCTTTTCAGGGTTGGGGCTTCCCAAAACAGGCATGCCAATGCCCCCACCGCCCAAAACATAGGGGACAGTCATTCTGCCCCCCCCCCCGGGGGCAGATGGGCTTATTTAGCCCAATCTGCCCCTCCGGGAGGCAGAAAGCCCACTAGACACTAGGGATTTTTTTTTTTATTATAAAAGAGGAATGGGGGCTGCCACAATGGGCAAGACCATGCCCCCATCATCAGTAACAATGCAAAAGACTTTCTGTCCCCCCCCCCCCCCGGGAGCCAGATTGGGGCACTACCCCTCGATCTGCCTTCCCTCCCCAGGGGGCAGAAAGCCCACAAGGCACCACAGAGTTTTTTATATGTAGGATTGGGGGCTGCCCACAATGGGCATGTCATTGCCCCCACCCCCGGAAAAATACCCACAGTCTTTCTGCCCTCCCCTGAGGGGCAGATGGTAGAAATAGCCCCCAGGGGGCAGTAAGCCCACTAGGAAACAGGGCTTTTTTTAATGTAAATTTAGCGGTGAGCTTTACAGGGGATTCTGGGTTTGATAGTTTTCCCTAGATGGCTGCCCGAGCCCGGGGCCAAAAACACAGGTTGTTTTGTGATAGATAGGCCGCATCTGCAGTTTTGGTCCCGGGCTCGGCAGCCATGTAGGGAAACCTACTAAATCCAGACATTTCTGAAAACTAGACACCTGGGGGAGTCCAGGGAAGTGTGGCTTGCATGGATCCCCCAAAGTTTTCTTACCCTGAATCCGATGAAAACCTCACATTTTGCTAAAAAATCAAGTTTTCCACACATTTGTGTGTGGGGAAGTTGTGGGATAACCAGGCCAACACAAATGTCCTACCACAAGCATTCCCCTAGGTCTCGTGATAAAAATGATACCTCAATTGTGTGGTTGGGCCTAGTGCCAGCGACAGGGATGGGCCCAAAACGTATTATGGAGGCAGCAAAAATTATCGATCACAAAACGACCTGGTTTTGCAAGGCGGTCACCTGCGTTTTTGGTCCCCGGCTTGGCAGGCATGTAGGGAAACTGACCAAACCCAGACATTTCTGAAATCTAGACATCCAGGGATGTGTCCATATTGAGTTTTTGGCTGTTTCCTGCCACAGGAACTAGGCCTACTCACACAAGTTAGGTTCCATTTTTATCGAGAGACTTGGAGGGATGCTGGGTGTGTGGAAGTTTGTGGCTCCCCGCAGATTCCTGAACTTTCAATCACAGGAATGTGAGGAAAATGTTTTTTTGACACAGTTTAAGGTTTGCAAGTTATTCTGGGTAACAGAATCTGGTAAGAGCCACACACAACACCTCATCCTGGATTCCCCTTGGTGTCTAGTTTTTATAAATGTACAGGTTTGCTAGGTTTCCCTAGGGCCCAAAATCATCAGCTAGGCAATTTACAAAAAAAGGGTAAGTTTTCTATGGAAAAACGTTATGCATTCATGTTGGTTTTGGGTCTCTTCCTGCTGCAGTCACTAGATCTACCCACACAAGTGAGGTACCATTTTTATCGAGAAACTTGGGTGAAGGGTGTGTGGGCGGAGGTTTGTGGCTCTCCACAGATTACAGTGCTTTCCATTACAGAATTTGTTTTGGACAAATGTAAAGGTTTGCAAGGAATTCTGGGTAACAGAACTTGGTGAGAGCCACATGTCACCCCATCTTGGATTCCCCTGTGTGTCTAGGCTTGCTAGGTTTCATTAGGTTCTGGCGGAGGTAGGGCCCAAATTCCACAGCGAGGCACATCGCAAAAAAAGGGTCAGTTTTCTGTGAAAGAATGTGATGTGTCCACATTGGGTTTTGGGCCGTTTCCTGTCGCGGGCACTAGGCCTACCCGCACAAGTGAGGTACCATTTTTATCAGGAGACTTGGGGGAATGCTGGATGGGTGGAAGTTTGAGGCTCCCTGCAGATTCCAGAACTTTCCATCACAGAAATGTGAGCAAAATATTTTTTGAAAAATGTATATGTTTGCAAGGGATGCTGGGTAACAGAACTTGGTGAGAGCCACACAAGGCACCCTATCCTGGATTCCCCTTGGTGTCTAGTTATCAAAAATGTATAGGCACCCAGAGGCCTCTGGAAGGGGCCTGTGGAGGTGCCCATAAGACCCATCTTTACAACCATGCAGAGTGTGGCAGGCACCAGGGGGTGTTCGCCACAGGGTGCAAGGTTTTCCGCAACCACCCCTTTTTTCAATGGGAGCCTGTTTTGTCGGTTGTAACACAGGCTGAAGTCAATGGGAGTCCGACCGAATGGTGTTCGGAAACATCATAATCGAACCCGAGTCGGCCGGAACCGATTCCGACAAGGAGTCGGTCGGAATGTTTTCTGACCGACATAGTAATTAGGGTCCTAGTGTTGCATCCATAAAGTCCTTAGGTCAAAGCAAGGTCTGCCAGATGAACGTGTTTTAAACAGCACCCGTACCCAAGATGGCTAATGAGATTTGAAGAGCTCACAAGATCTCGTAGTACGAAGCAATTGCAAGGGCTCACAGGAGCTGCTCCATTCTATGGTCACCAAACAAGAGTGCAATACATTAGGCGAGCTTTTCAAATCTAAACACATGCTTTCAAACATTTGGACATCACAGAACAATGCCTGTGCTTGAGGGGCTGAGTTCTTTACATGTATGCTCGGGGCTGAGATATGTGTGTGGGGGCTGAGATTCTAATTGGCATTCAATAGGTACCATGGAAAATAGACAATAGTGGGGACAGTAACTGGGCATTTGGCAGTAAATAAGTTTATTGACACCTATACAGTGGCCCATGCCCCGGCACAGCCTTCTGGGATTTTTAAATATGGTAAAATCAAGCAATGATCTGAAAGACCTCTACCCTTTGCTTGGCCCGTTCCACCAAAAATTGTTTTCTTCCCATCAAGACATCAAGGGTGGTAGTACTCGTGCCAGAATCCAGCCTGTCCTCCCTTTGTCTTTTGGAGAAAAACATGCCTAGGCTTGACAGAGGGTGGTGACACTTACTCTATGCAGATTCTTCCCCACCGCATTTTTCGAGAGAGAAGGCTAATCCTTCTAAATGGGCCTATTGTCCATTTGGCCTAAACTGCTAGCTGGCCAGCATAGTAACTACCTTGAATCAGCAGGTACTTCAAACCCCAGATAATATTAGGAAAAGCTCAGGAAAATATCACAAATAATATAAAATAAAAAATATATAAAGGAAAGTGATAGGGGAAAAATTATATTTTTATGCATTTGGAAACAGAGAAATATATAAAGTCATTAGCTTTTATATTTTGACTTAATATAAATGTATATTTGACACAGTTTTGATCAAAAGAATAAATATAGTTAAATTCTGTAGAATTACACATTAGCCAGATAGAGAAGGATGTTTCTTTTTCAATTCCCAATTAAAACATAATCCCTACACAGGCCATAGACAGTTTATTCTGAGCCCCATCTGCTGCAGAATGGCCTGTGCTCATACCCCAGGCTGAGTCAGACAAGTATCATCTTCACTCAGCCTGCACATGTATGTAGATGTGTTCACATGTAAACAGTGCAGGGCCGCTTAGCCAAGCTATGGATTCAAGAAGACTGACCAGTGGCACAAATTGATTTTATGTGTGTCGCTTAACAATTCAGATTGTGATAGAGGACCTATAAGGACAGCATCAGTCTGACTTGATCTTTATGCTGCCACTGGCACTCAAAATGGACTGCCAGTGCTCCTCTACACTTCACCTAATGGTGAATTGAAATGGCATAGTCCTTTTAGATTGTTGCTGAATGAAGCGATCATTCTAGGACCTTCCCCAAGGCCTTGTCTAATTTCAAATCTAATAATGGTAGCCACTTTTTAGTGTAAAGCAGTTACCAGTCATTCATTTCACTTCTTTCCAATGTACTCTTATATTTTGTGATAACAGAAATTCAATTGATTTAGCAAGGATATGTTTTGTATGACAGTATATTTTAGTACAATTAGATGTCTGGGCTATGGGGTGTTTATAAGCTCCAGTTGAAATCAGCTGTAACTCAGAAGTCAAATCCTTGTATGTTTTTCTTCAATCACAACTGGAGACATGAACTGTCACTGAGTGGTGAAAGGATGCAAGTGAAACAGCTATTTATATTAGCCTTTTATGGCACTAAAAACATTACGCCTGATAGTCAAAGGTAAATTTACATATTTGTGTAAGTTTACTCTTTTTTGGGTATTCACAAAACTGCAATTTAATAGTAACTTTACGACTGTGGAGTCTCTGCAGCCAAAACAGAGAATTCCACACATAAACAGATAGGACGTGCCTAGCGTTTTATGTGTGGAGTTCTCCACAGTTGTAAAGTTACTATTAAATTGCAGTTTTGTGAATACCAAAACCAGTAAACTTACAGAAATGTGTATGTTTGCCTTTGTAAATCAAGCCCATTGTGTTTAGAATTGAATTATTATACTTCTCATAGAATAAATAGCGCTAAGTAGATTGAAATTTAATGGAAAACAGCTGTTTGTCAGAAGTACTTCCTCTGTTTTAGGTTGGGTATAATAAGACTGGTGTGGGGTTCTGCATGGAGTGGATCTAAACTTCAAGAAATAGCTGTTTCTGGGAAGCGGTTCATTTAAGGTAGTAGTTTAACAGGAGATGCAGTGGTGACTTACACATGGAATACAGTAACACTTAATGAGAAAGGGCAATTTCCAAAGTCACGTTTGCAGGGGTAAGTGTTTTTTCTGGAAAGAGGTCCTTTGGTGGTAAGGTTGGCTCAACTGGAATAGTTGGAGATTTTATCTAGTGGATTCAATCTTGATAACAAACATATGATTCTGGGAAGCAATTTGCATAATTTAAACTGTGGGTATAGTATTGAGAATTTTTAAGGGAAACAGATGTTCTTCATACTTAAACCCTTTCTTAAACGATCATCTAAAAACTGCATTTTAACAAAGCGTACCATTTGTTTGGTTTGGGGTGAAGGCTGTTGGAGACTTTTATATTTTTGCGCCTTTGCCCTTTACAGTGTTTTGTTAAGTTAGGGAAGAAAACAATAAACACAGCAGTAACAGTCCCTCTCCACAGACTCAAAGAAAGCAATGTACTATTCTCTTATCATCCACAGTAAACTAAGGGGGGGCATTCACTAAAATGTGATGCAACACAGTGCTGCAACCGAAGTTGCTGCTCTTCATTGTTTTAAAGGGAGAGAGGAAAAGAGCACTATATCTACTAAGATATCAGACTATTTTTCTCTCCCCCCTGAGCTGGTGCACTTTTGAGTGCCTTGTTCTGCCTAACACACTTTTGCACCATAGTGCACCATAGTGCAATACAAATCCTTGACCTTTGAACAATAACATATGCTTGATCCTTCCACCATAGTGCATGGAGCGTGTGATGTCAAGCATGGCTTTAGTTCTGGAAGGGTCCCCTTCTCGTACAAAATCTGTGTTGACATAGTTTAATAGTTTTCCTACTTTGTATATGTGCTGTAGAGTGCAGCACACATGTAACGTTTGAAATGCTTTGAGGAAAGAAAACCTTTCTCCACGGTACACCTGCTTTGAAGAGACATAGTTTATTGGCACAATGTCCTGCCTACCTTTTTCAGTGCTTCTAAACCCATGGACGGGTAACTGGGATTCCACTCACGGAATTGCATAGCTCTACTTTGCATTACAATAGGCAACTTTCCTATGAAACTCATGGCTTGGGTTGGAAAGTACATCCCAATACAACACTTTGCAGTGGGTTTGCATCACTCTTGTGAAGCGATCCAAGCACAAAGTGTTCGTGAATTTCTCCCATTATATTTTAAATGTGTTTTGGGGAGGACTCTAAAAAATGCTGCATTTCACTGATAAAGATTCATCTCACTCACCTAGCTCACCCAGTCTGACCTTCTGGCACCATACTAAGCAGACTGCGCCAGGACCAGGAAGTTTCACTATTCGTGCTCTTTGGGGCACTTACACTCGAATTCATTCATTTTATGGGCTTGCCTGTCTTTAGTGCTGGCCTGTAGTTTGGTGATGAGCGACCATTGCTCTATGAACAGGAAACTGTTTAAATCAGAATGATGGGGACAGGCCAGTGGTGATGGCTACATAATTGTTTAGTCTCCTACAAAGGGCCAGTCTCCTTCTCCTCACTGTTCTTATCTTTTGTCCCAGAAATTTGGAGTAGGAAGGGTTGAAAGTAAATAGCATTTTCTGATTTGTTTGCTGCAGGTGAATTACACACCCATGGTGCCAGACACCTGGCATGCTGCATAAACCAACTTTTTAACCTCTGTGACTGAAAAGCCCTCAGGCAATTTACATTTTTTCCCTACCCAATTAGATATTTGCAAAGGCCCATTTGACTCTTTTCATCCTTAACTATCTGTAGAGACTATTCTGCTGTCATGCATCTAGTGTAAGCAATTCACATTCTCTGCTGGGTTGACCTGTGAACCATGATCTGAGCTGTTACATGCCCGAAGACCTCTGATTTCTTCATCATCTCCAGGATGCTAGTACCTAGTAACCACAAATGGCCCTCTTGACTAACCCTGGCACTCTCTGCAAATCAACATTTCAATCCCTCAGACATCCTATATTAACTCCATGTCCAATAGAAACATGACCAGAGGGCTCTTCATTTTCCGATCTTTAACATCTTCAGGACTCTTTTCCATACTTGTACTTTCATACGCTCAGTGCATCCTTAATTAGTGACTGTGTTTTCACCCCCCCAAAAAAACTTTGCAAAATTAATGAAGTCCTTACATCTACCTTGTTTCCAGTGCTGCAAACCTTTACACAGGTTGCCTAGCAAAGTATTATTAGTTGATTTAGTTCAGAGCCTTATTAAGTATCATAATTTAATTTAGGCTAATTTGCTTACCGTCTTCATTGCAACCTAATTTGTATTCTATTTTTATATTTCTTCTTTCAACACGGCACATCATACAGCTTCCTCTAATAGCTGCTTAATGATTGTACTACTGAACATCTATCCACAGAATATCATGGTAGAAGAATATTAAGGATAGAATATCGAGGGACAAAATATTGGAAGATAGGTGCTTTTAGGGTAGAATAGATTTACTGTCCCTAAATCTACATCTACGTACCTTACAGATATATGTACCCTGTAGGTGTCAATATTGTGTCCCATCGATATTCTGGGGTGTCATATTTCATACTGGTACCCTAATATAGGTCCAGGGAACATCGTACACTTTCCCTACGTCAGCTCCCATTATTTCATATGAGCAATCCTTATAAGGACATAACTCCAAATATGGACAGAATGCCTTATAGGGACATCACACCTTATAAGGACTGCAGCCTTTTATGGACTAAACCTTTCACCTAGTTCCATGCCGAGGGTGGGTTTTTCCCAATCGATATTGCTAAGACGTCATCCTCAGCGCATATGAATAATTGATGAGTACACTCTCCAGGAGGTATACTTCACCTCTCCTATCGACGCACAAGGTTTAATCCCAAACGTCATCCTCATACTGAACATTGGGTAACACACGTACATAGACTGTATTAATACAGCACCTCTTGCTATCAGAAAGCAGGAGGGACCCGGACTTCAGGGCCGACACACTGACCAGAGACGCTGCAGCTCCGGCATGCCATCGCTCCAGCTAACAGTGGACTGATGATCCCTTGCGGGGTGTCCAGCTCAAGTAAAGGACAAAGTCCCACACTCTCACTATTCAGGTATGGGGGTTTGACTAAAGCCTAGTGGGATTCTTGGCTCCTAGACTCTTAGGGGCTCATTTATGAGCCCCTGCGTCACTTTTGCGCCACCGGTGCGTCACTTTTTGTGACGCACCAGTGGCGTAAAACATGCGCCATGATGCGCCATATTTACAAAGTGACGCATCTACCTAGATGCGTCACTTTGCAAACCCCTGCGCTACATTATACCTGCGTCAGGTATAATGTATGCAGGGTGGGCGTTCCCATGTAAGTAAGCATCGTAGAAGTGACGCAGTGAAATCTACGAGATTTCACTGCGCCACTTCTAGGGTGCAAATGCGTCAATATCTTATGCCTGCCTCACAGCAGGCGTAAGACTGACGCAGGCCCTATCACATGGGGCTTGCCCCATCTGAAAGGACACATTGCTGGAGTTGCGTCACTTTTGTGACACACTCCAGCAATGCGTCACTTTTGCGCCTACAGATACGTCAGAAATACTGACGTATCTGTGACTCCTTGCGACATGATGCGTCATACTGTAAATATGGCGCATCACTGGAGTCGCAGGGAGGGCGCAGTGAAATGTGACGCATCACTGTTTTCACGCAGTGATGCGTCACTTTTCATAAATGAGGCCCTTAGGCTATTAGTCTTAGGCTACATAGCACGTACTCACATGCTAGGTACACTTAGGTACATCTAGTCAGGCATCGTAGGAGTACACACTTCATTTTATAAATGCATTTTCGTATTCATGTATATGTTCATGACTATTGAAAAATGGTCGAATAATACTATTTTTTTTATTCACTGTACTGCTGGTTCTATATCTCTGCTACTGTGTTACAGTTGTAACAGGGCACATATTCTACATGAGAAGAACTACTGTACAATAAATTCTTATTGTAAACACGTTCAACTGTTTCTACTCTGTATCTCTCTGAGAGCAAAAAACAAGCAAGCACGAGTGACTAGGTGAAAAGTATTATATTGTTTCCTCGAGTCTGAGGTTATTGTGTTGTAAGGTTGCCAAAAATGAATCTCTCTGATAGCAGGAGCTTCTAGTGGCACTGCGAGCTATCTAATGCGAACCATAGGCTAATATATGCGGTGGGGGTGTACAGAGCCAGTCTGTCACCAGACCCACAGTATATGTTATCCGTAAACGTTATAGGTCCTGCATAACAAGGTGCTATTGGTTCTACACTACAGGGGTTGATATTCAGGGTGCACACACTACTTAATCCCTTTATTGGACTTGGGTAGCAGTCCCCCTTCAGGGCAACACAACCTCGACTGGGAAGCAGTCATTGCCACTTATTTTTATACTTTTTTACCTCTTGTGATTAAACTATTCTCTCAAGTAACATTCCTTCACATACCCAGCACAATCTTCTTCTCATCACATGTGCTCCGCTTAAAACTATCATGCCTCATACCCAGGGAAGTAGCTACAAACCAAAGAGTCCATCATACTTCAAAATGAATACTACTCTTACACTTGCACATAAATTGGCAATAAGACATTTCAGAATACTACTCTCACAAATAGCCCTGAAACCCACATTGTAGACGGCTACCTCAACGTTAGAGAAGACTTGACCGATGCAGTCACAATTTTACACATAGTTAATGTTCAGGCCTGGTTTTAGGAGGTTTACCAAAGAAGATCCCTTGAGGAAATCAGCTGGCTCCTGAAAATGCCTGAGAAAAACATGAGGTCAAAGAGGAAGATACTGGTCTGAAATTGTTAGTATTTCCATCTTGGGTGGCTAGGTGGGCACAAAAGTGATAGTTTGGAATAGAGCCTAGAGTAATTAAAAGTGGCTGAGATTAATGTAAACACTGCACCCATGGCTTTCTGTTTTTTCAAAGTGGGACACCCTGAGTGTGATGGATATGCCCAGACTTAGGGCCCATGCTTATTGGCCATTATACTTAAGCTGCACCCCGCTGATGAGGCCCACAAGGCTGAACCTGATCGGGTATTGCTTGTGCTCCTGTCTGGTCGGAACCTGGCCTGACAATTTGGGCTGGACTATTTTTACTGAAGCAAACCAAGCTTGATTTGCATATGGCTGGTCTCTGTCAGGTATGGCATAATGGGCAAGAAAAACATTGTCCCAAATGTCGCTTGAGTAATTACCAGAGGAATGAATAATGAGTTTAATGAACTTCGGTATAGTAGACAACAGCAAGCCCATGCTCCAAGCTTCAGAAATCATCTTTCCCAGTCATAACAAGGCCACGTGACGGGGGGCGTGGCTTGGCGCGCGACTAAGATGGTCGCAGCCCTGTAGAGCTCCGTCTTGTTGGTGCCCTTATCCTGGGGATTCTCCTGCAGGGGGACCCCTCCTGGGTGCTGTGGGCTGCGGCGGGGCCGGCTCGTTCACCCCCCAACACATCGGCGTGACAGTCGGCACGCGTGGGCATTGTGCGGACAGCGGGGGACGCCTGCAAGCTACGTCCAGCAGTCCCAGAGTGCGGCTGGAGCTCGGCGCCCGGCAGCGAGCCCGACTGGACACCGCGGCTTGGCGAAGGCCCTCTGGGCCGCGACAGTTACGGCGCCGGAGATCGGGATCCGGAGGTAGCACAGAGGATCCGTAGGGGTGCCAGTGCGGTGCACATGCTACGATGAGCCGGCATTGAGGAACCACGCAGAGGAGCAGGTGTCCGGCGCTGACGGTGTGCATGGCGGGAAGCCCTGGACGGCGGACGACCTGGCCGGCTGCGACGAGAGCGGGGTAGGCTTGACGCCCCAGCGGGAGCCATCCTGCGGCCCGGAGCCCACCGAGGCGCGACCGCATTGCTGTGGAGGGGGAGGTGCTCCGCGCTGCGACACCCGGCTGCCCGTGGAGAACTATGGCGAAGGTACCGGGAAGGCCGAGGAGTGAGACGCCGCCCAGGGCCCGCAGATAGCGGGTCTTCCACTGCTGCCCCCGCTGTGTGTCCTGGGAGTGCGACGCCTCGCCTTGAGGAGCCACGCGGAGGAACAGGTGTCCAGCGCCGACGGTGTGGACGGCGGGCAGCCCTGAGCGGCGGACGATCTGGCCGGCTGCGGAGAGAGCGGAGTAGGCCTGACACCCCAGCGGGAGCCACCCTGCGGTCCGGAGCCCACCGAGGCGTGATCACGTTGCTGTGGAGGGGGAGGTGGCCCCCGTTGCGACGCCCGGCTGCCTGAGGAGGACTATTGTGAAGGTAACAGGAGGGCCGGGGAGTGAGACGCCGCCCGGGGCCCGCAGATAGCGGTTCTTCCACTGCTGCCCATGCTGCGTGTTCAGGGAGTGCGACGCCTCGCCCGGGGTCATTGCTGGGGGCTGACTGGCGGTGCCCAGGCGCTCGACTACCGACGTGGAGGCCCACACATGAGAGTCTGCGTGGGAGTGCAGCGAGTGGATTCACGGTGCTGCGGAGGGAAGGCCGGCTTGGGCTGGACAGGACTTGGTCGCTGGTCGCGTGGACTGCGGGCGGATGCCCACTGCGCAACAATTAGTCATGGGTCGGCTGCGCAATGCCCAGAGGGATGGCCAGCCACCGGCGTCCGGCCCGGGCCGGGTTGCGGCGCCTGGGGACTCTGGCCCGGCTCCACAAACTGAGCTACTGGCGGCTAAGCTGGACTCTGTGCTGGCCGCGGTGGAGCGGATAGGATCCTCGCTCGAGCAAACGAGATCTTCCTTGGAGGCCCGCATTGACAAAGTCACCGTTGACTTCACGTTGCTCCACGCGGATCATCGCAAACTGGCGGACAAGGTGACGCTGCAGGGGCAGACTCTGCAAGACGTGCGGCCGGTCGTGGCCACTCACACGGCCACCCTCCAGGACCTAATTGACCGCGTCCATGCCCTGGAGGATCGCGTGGACGACGCCGAAGGACGTTCACGGCGCAGCAATGTGCGCATGGTGGGCCTGCCGGAGGGGGAGGAGGGGCGGCAGCCGGAGCACTACGTGGAGGAATGGATGCGCGGCCTGATCGGCCCCGAGAAGCTTTCGCCGCACTTTGTAGTGGAGCGGGACCACAGGGTACCAGCGAGGAGGCCCGGCCCCGGGTCTCGACCTCGGCCCTTCCTGTTTAAGCTCCTTAACCCCTTCGATGCTCATGACGGAACGGTTCCGTCATGAGCATCGGTTGGGCTGTGCTCATGATGGAACCGTTCCGTCATGAGGACAGCCCCCGGGGGAAGCGCTGGCGCTCCCCCCCTTGTCCCTCGATCTTGGCCCCCTTTACGGGGGTGGCAGCGGAAGAGCTTCCGCTGCCACCCCCGACCCCCCCCGAGCCCCCCCACGCTTTCTGATGACGTCAGCGCGCACAGCGCGCGCCGGCGTCATCAGGAAGCGTTGGACGCGCTGGAATCCATTTCTTCCAGCGCGTCCAAGGCAGCAAGAGGTAGGTTCCGTTGTCCGGTGGGGGCCGCGGGGGTGATTTCTTTTGTATTGAGGCATCGGGGGAGAGGAAAGAGTATTTCCTCTCCCCCGATGTCTCAATACAGGGCATTCCTGCTCCACGATCGCGCACAGCGTCGCGATCGTGGAGTAGGGATGCCCCACTAGACACCAGGGATTTGTTTATTTGGATTTGGGAAGCGACCCCTTAGGCAAGGGTCGCTTCCTTGGGGACGAAAATTTTGCAAAGTCTTTTCTGCCCCCCCTGGGGGCAGATCGGCCCGCTTTCTGCGCGTTTCTGCCCCCGGGGGGGGCAGAAAAGCCCACTAGTCACCAGGGATGCTGTTCCTACTATGTAGGAAGCGACCCCTTGGGCAAGGGTCGCTTCCTTGGGGGCAAATTTTGTTGAAGTCTTTTCTGCCCCCCCTGGGGGCAGATCGGTCCGCTTTCTGCGCGTTTCTGCCCCCGGGGGGGGCAGAAAAGCCCACTAGACACCAGGGATATTGGTTATGCTATGTAGGAAGCGACCCCTTAGGCAAGGGTCGCTTCCTTTGGGGGCCAAATAATTTGAAGTCTTTTCTGCCCCCCCTGGGGGCAGATCGGTCTTCTTTCTGCCCGTTTCTCCCCCTAGGGGGGGCAGAAAAGCCCACTAGACACCAGGGATGTCTATTTCGTTATGTAGGAAGCGACCCCTTGGGCAAGGGTCGCTTCCTAGGGTGGTAAAGTGATTAGGAGACTTTTCTGCCCCCCCTGGGGGCAGATCGGTCGTCTTTCTGCCCGTTTCTGCCCCCAGTGGGGGCAGAAAAGCCCACTAGACACCAGGGATGTCTTTTTCTTTATGTAGGAAGCGACCCCTTGGGCAAGGGTCGCTTCCTTTGCGGCCTAATTTTTTAGAATACTTTTCTGCCCCCCCCTGGGGGCAGATTGGTCGTCTTTCTGTCCGTTTCTGCTCTTTGGGGGGGGGCAGAAAAGCCCACTAGACACCAGGGATATAAATATTATTGTAGGAAGCGACCCCTTGGGCAAGGGTCGCTTCCTTGGGCCCCTAAATGTTTTGAAGACTTTTCTGCCCCCTCTGTGGGCAGATCGGTTTTATTTTTTTGCCGTTTCTGCTCCCATTGGAGGCAGAAAAGCCCACTAGACACCAGGGAATTAGTTCAATTAGAAATAGAAGTGACCCCTCGCTTCCAGGGTGCAATTTGTTATATGTATTTGGGTCACCTGCCCCGGGACTGAATAGCCTTTTTTTTCCTGCTGTTTTCTGCCTGACCTGGCACACAAACCGATTGACCATTTGGGTAGTGACATGGCATGTTATAATGTTTATTGTTATATGTTTTGTGATTTCCAATTGTAATGTTTTTTTTGTTTACTTTTTTGTTCTAGGTGAAGGCTTTTCTTCTGTTCACGGTGACATTTTGGTTCTGGTGGTTTTGCTGTTTGTGTAGTTTGGTAAGAGACTGTTTTTTTGTACAATGCAAATGTGTTTGATTTCTCTGCCTGTTTTTTTTTGCAAATGGTGTAATAATAGCAGTATGTTTGGTTTTTGAGTTTCAAAAACTTTTTGCATTGGTGCATGATGTGTATTTTGTTGTCTTGTGAGTAATTTGTTTTTTTTTCTTCTTTCTAGTTTGATATCGTTGGTCTTTGCTGTGTCACTGCAGAGTTTGTTTCTGGTGAGTGTAGCTGTCTCTTTTGATTTTGGATTGTATAGTTTTTGAGTACATTGATCTTATTGATATAAGGTACACATTTCTTTACTTACTTGGTTTGCACATTGTTGGTTGTTGTTGACTTGTTTGTGCAGTCTTCCATCTTAGTAGGTATAATGGCTAGCCGCAGGATGACTGCTCAGCAGGTTGTTGGTTTGCTGTTTGAGTCTTCCTCTGATATTGGGTCAGAGACTGACTCTGCTTCTGAGGGAGAGGGGGCAGGGGACGATTCTGGCAGTGAGTTTTCTCTCCGTATGGGGTCATCGGATGATGAAGATACTCTTAGCGCGGATGAAGTGCCTGTGTTAGAGGAGGAGACTGATGTGCCGATAGTGCGGCAAGAGGCATCTGGGCTGCAGCCTGCGCCTGCAAGGCTTCCCGTTGGTGTAGTGCGGCAAGAGACATCTGGGCTGCAGGCTGGGACTGCAAGGCTTCCCGTTGGTGTAGTGCGGCAAGAGGCATCTGGGCTGCAGGCTGGGGCTGCAAGCCTTTCCGTTGGTGTAGTGCGGCAAGAGACATCTGGGCTGCAGGCTGGGGCTGCAAGTCTTCCCGTTGAAAGTGATGACCTCTGGGTTGCCCCTGGCATGGTGCAGCCGGAATTTCCTGAGTTTACTGGTGTTCCAGGGTCTAGAGTGAATACCGAGAACTTTTTGCCTGTAAATTTTTTTCAGTTGTTTATGGACGATGTGTTTTTGGCAGAGATTGTTGAGCAGACTAATTTGTATGCCGAACAGTTTTTGAGGGACAACAGTGCCAGTCTTAAGCCACACTCTAGAGCTACCCGGTGGACTCCCACAAATGTTGAAGAGATGAAGAAGTTCTTGGGTTTAACTTTTTTGATGGGCTTGCTAAGGAAGCCATCATTGGCTTCATATTGGTCTAGCAGTCCCTTGATGGCAACGTCTATTTTTCCGGCAGTCATGAGTCGTGACAGGTATTTGCTTCTGCTTCGGATGATGCACTTTGTAGATAATGGTTTAGCGTTGCCACGAGATCACCCTGATTGTGACCGTCTTTTTAAGATTAGGCCTGTCCTTGATCACTTTGTTGATCGATTTTCTGAGATTTATGCCCCTGGTAGAGAAATTGCAGTGGATGAGTCTTTGGTGTTGTTCAAGGGCCGCTTGGTTTTTAGGCAATACATTCCTAGTAAGAGGGCACGCTATGGAATAAAGCTGTATATGCTGTGTGACAGTAGGACTGGATATGTCTCTAATTTCAGGGTGTACACCGGTAAGGAATCTAGGTTTAACCTCCCTGGTTGTCCGTCCACTTTTGGAGTGACTGAGAAAATTGTTTGGGAACTTGGAAGAGGATTTTTTAACAAAGGCCACCATTTATATGTAGATAACTTCTACACTGGTGTACGGTTGTTCAGGGAATTGGCCAAAGTGGACACTTTTGCTTGTGGCACAGTCCGCTGTAACCGTAAAGGTTTTCCGAAAGAACTTGTTTGTCAAAAGCTTGTGCGGGGACAGTGCAGTGCGTTGCGTTGCCAGGAGCTTCTTGCTGTGAAGTTTACAGACAGGAGAGATGTCTACATGCTGACTTCCATCCATGATGAAAGCACTGCACCTGTGACTGTTTGGGGTCAGGTCGCTGAAGCGCGCAAACCTGTATGTGTTTTAGACTATAATAGGTACATGGGTGGTGTTGACAGAGTAGATCAGAGGTTGGAACCTTACACTGCTCTTCGTAAGGCTTACATTTGGTACAAGAAGTTGGCTATCCATCTTTTCCACTTGGCAATGTTTAATGCTTTTGTTGTGTTCCAGGATTCTTGCCCTGAGTCAACGATGACTTTTGTTAAGTTTCAGGAGTCTGTAATAGGCAGCCTTGTTGTAGTGGAACAGGCAAGTGTTCCTAGAGTTGGACTGGTGGAGGATGTTGCTAGATTGAAAGAACGCCACTTTCCAGATCACATTCCTCCCACACCCGCAAAAGATTTTCCCAGTAGGAGATGTAGAGTCTGTTGGCGAAGAGGTACGCGGAAGGAGTGTCGTATGTACTGCCCCGATTGTCCCTCTCATCCTGCACTGTGTCTCTCTGCTTGTTTTAGAGCGTACCACACGCGAAAAAATTTTTGGGAGGATTCTTGAGTGGTAAAGTGAACTGGCTGGTCTGTATTCTTTGGATAATTTGATTCTGTTTCAAGGTTGGTGTTAGTGCAATGTATTTAGTTGCTGATTTTCTGTTAGAAAATTTGTATCTATTTGCGATTTGTTTGTGTTTTTATTTTTTTCTAAAAAAATCCAAAATGTGATGGCGGTGTGTGTAGGCTTGCGCTTGGCTGTTGGTGTGTGTGGACTGGCACTTGGTTGGTGGTGTGCGTGGAATGGTGCTTGGCTGACGGTGTGCGTGGACTGGCGGTGTGCATGGACTGGCGGTGTGCGTGGACTGGTGCGTGGCTGGTGGTGTGCGTGGCTGGTGGTGTGCGTGGAATGGTGCTTGGCTGGCGGTGTGCGTGGAATGGTGCTTGGCTGGTGGTGTGCGTGGAATGGTGCTTGGCTGGCGCTGTGCGTGGACTGGTTCTTGGCTGGCAGTGTGTGTGGACTGGTGGTGTGTGCGGACTGGTGTTTGGCTGGTGGTGTCCGTGGACTGGAGCTTGGCTGGTGGTGTCCGTGGACTGGAGCTTGTCTGGTGGTGTGTGTGGACTGGAGCTTGGCTGGCGGTGTGTGTGGAATGGTGCTTGTCTGGTGGTGTCCGTGGACTGGAGCTTGGCTGGCGGTGTAGGTGGATTGGCGATTGGCTGCCGGTGTGCCTGGACTGGCGATTGGATGGTGGTGTGCCTGGACTGGCGCTTGGCTAGCGGTGTGCGTGGACTGACGTTTGGCTAGCGGTGTGTGTCGACCGGTGCTTGGCTGGCTGTGTGTGAGTAGTGACTTTCTGCTGGTCACTACACACACTGCTAGCTGAGTGCCACTCCACGCAATCCTTCTGCCTGTGTAGTTGCTGTGTCTGGATTGTGGGCGTGTGAAAGTGATGGGCCCTTGAATGGCGCTGTGTGCCGGTGTGAGTTTTGTTATGTGATGGGCCCGCGGCTGGCGGTGTGAATGGTTTTGTATGTCTCACACGTATGAAAGGTGTATGAATGGCCTGTAAAGAGGTTGGTGCCTTGTCGTGGCTTTACAGCTCACGAGCTGTGAGTCAATGGTTCAGTTTCTTGCCCTTTCAATTATTACCAGTGCATTTCATTTTTTGTGAAATCACTTGGTAATACAATTTTATCTACTGAACCATCACTCACCCTCGTGCCAAATCCAACCAGTATGTGCGTGTGCTTGCGGGTTAGATGACTGTGCAGTAATATTTGTTTTTTTGAAGCAGGGTGTACCTTGTCCCTTTTTGGTGATTTTTGTACTGTGTTGCTTTTGTACCTGGTGGTGCGAATGGTCTTGTTTGTATCACGTATGAAAGGTGTGTGAATGGCCTGTAAAGCGGTTGGTGCCTTGACGTGGCTTTACAGCTCACGAGCTGCAAGTCATTGGTTTGGTTTTTTGTGAATTTAATTATTGACAGTGCATTTCATATTTGTGAAATCTCTTGTTAATAAAATTTAATACACTGAACCATGACTTGCCCTCGTGCCAAATCCAACCAGTATGTGTGTGTGTTTGAGGAATAGATGGTTGTGCAGGAATCTTTTTTTTTTGTTTCTCTGCCAAGGTACACTTTCCATGTAAGAATAACCCACCAACTGTAGATATTGTCGAAAACCTTTGGGAGTTCATGGTGATGTCTCTCTAGTGATTTGAAAAATATTTTTTATCCCCATTGTCCTGTAAACCTCAAATTGTCTGCCACATTTTCTTTGCAGTATTATTCCTAAATTCTCACGCTGTAGTAACAATAGGTAATCTGGTTATGCAAGGGGGGTTACTTTTGTTTTTTGCCCAGGGCTCGGCGGCCATCTAGGGAAACCTACCAAACCCAGGCATTTTTGAAAACTAGACACCCGGCGGCTTCCAGGGAGGTATGGCTTGCGTGGATCCCCCAACGTTTCCTTACCCAGAATCCCCTGCAAACCTCAATTTTTGCCCAAAAAATCACTTTTTTCACACATTTTGGGGTGGGAAAGTAGTGGCATCACCGGGCTCACACAAATTTACCACCACCCAGCGTTCCCCCAGGTCTCCCGGTAAAAATGGTGCCTCACTTGTGTGGGAGGCCCAAGTACCCGCGGCAGGCAAGGGCCCCAAAGGTAGTGAGGCCACCTCAAGATGGCCTATCGCCAAACCACCTGGTTTTGCAAGGGGGGTCACTTTGGTTTTTGGCCCGGTGCGCGGCGGCCATCTAGGGAAACCTACCAAACCCAGGCATTTTTGAAAACTAGACACCCGGCGGCTTCCAGGGAGGTATGGCTTGCGTGGATCCCCCAACGTTTCCTTACCCAGAATACCCTGCAAACCTCAATTTTTGCTCAAAAAATCACTTTTTTCACACATTTTGGGGTGGGAAAGTAGTGGCATCACCGGGCTCACACAAATTTACCACCACCCAGCGTTCCCCCAGGTCTCCCGGTAAAAATGGTGCCTCACTTGTGTGGGAGGCCCAAGTACCCGCGGCAGGCAAGGGCCCCAAAGGTAGTGAGGCCACCTCAAGATGGCCTATCGCCAAACCACCTGGTTTTGCAAGGGGGGTCACTTTGGTTTTTGGCCCGGTGCGCGGCGGCCATCTAGGGAAACCTACCAAACCCAGGCATTTTTGAAAACTAGACACCCGGCGGCTTCCAGGGAGGTATGGCTTGCGTGGATCCCCCAACGTTTCCTTACCCAGAATCCCCTGCAAACCTCAATTTTTGCTCAAAAAATCACTTTTTTCACACATTTTGGGGTGGGAAAGTAGTGGCATCACCGGGCTCACACAAATTTACCACCACCCAGCGTTCCCCCAGGTCTCCCGGTAAAAATGGTGCCTCACTTGTGTGGGAGGCCCAAGTACCCGCGGCAGGCAAGGGCCCCAAACGTAGTGAGGCCACCTCAAGATGGCCTATCGCCAAACCACCTGGTTTTGCAAGGGGGGTCACTTTGGTTTTTGGCCCGGTGCGCGGCGGCCATCTAGGGAAACCTACCAAACCCAGGCATTTTTGAAAACTAGACACCCGGCGGCTTCCAGGGAGGTATGGCTTGCGTGGATCCCCCAACGTTTCCTTACCCAGAATCCCCTGCAAACCTCAATTTTTGCTCAAAAAATCACTTTTTTCACACATTTTGGGGTGGGAAAGTAGTGGCATCACCGGGCTCACACAAATTTACCACCACCCAGCGTTCCCCCAGGTCTCCCGGTAAAAATGGTGCCTCACTTGTGTGGGAGGCCCAAGTACCCGCGGCAGGCAAGGGCCCCAAACGTAGTGAGGCGACCTCAAGATGGCCTATCGCCAAACCACCTGGTTTTGCAAGGGGGGTCACTTTGGTTTTTGGCCCGGTGCGCGGCGGCCATCTAGGGAAACCTACCAAACCCAGGCATTTTTGAAAACTAGACACCCGGCGGCTTCCAGGGAGGTATGGCTTGCGTGGATCCCCCAACGTTTCCTTACCCAGAATCCCCTGCAAACCTCAATTTTTGCTCAAAAAATCACTTTTTTCACACATTTTGGGGTGGGAAAGTAGTGGCATCACCGGGCTCACACAAATTTACCACCACCCAGCGTTCCCCCAGGTCTCCCGGTAAAAATGGTGCCTCACTTGTGTGGGAGGCCCAAGTACCCGCGGCAGGCAAGGGCCCCAAAGGTAGTGAGGCGACCTCAAGATGGCCTATCGCCAAACCACCTGGTTTTGCAAGGGGGGTCACTTTGGTTTTTGGCCCGGTGCGCGGCGGCCATCTAGGGAAACCTACCTAACCCAGGCATTTTTGAAAACTAGACACCCGGCGGCTTCCAGGGAGGTATGGCTTGCGTGGATCCCCCAACGTTTCCTTACCCAGAATCCCCTGCAAACCTCAATTTTTGCTCAAAAAATCACTTTTTTCACACATTTTGGGGTGGGAAAGTAGTGGCATCACCGGGCTCACACAAATTTACCACCACCCAGCGTTCCCCCAGGTCTCCCGGTAAAAATGGTGCCTCACTTGTGTGGGAGGCCCAAGTACCCGCGGCAGGCAAGGGCCCCAAACGTAGTGAGGCAACATCAACATTGCCTATCCCAAAGGTCGCCTCACTACGTTTGTTGTCCTGGCCTGCCGCGGGTACTTGGGCCTCCCACACAAGTGAGGCACCATTTTTACCGGGAGACCTGGGGGAACGCTGGGTGGTGGTAAATTTGTGTGAGCCCGGTGATGCCACTACTTTCCCACCCCAAAATGTGTGAAAAAAGTGATTTTTTGAGCAAAAATTGAGGTTTGCAGGGGATTCTGGGTAAGGAAACGTTGGGGGATCCACGCAAGCCATACCTCCCTGGAAGCCGCCGGGTGTCTAGTTTACAAAAATGCCTGGGTTTGGTAGGTTTCCCTAGATGGCCGCCGCGCACCGGGCCAAAAACCAAAGTGACCCCCCTTGCAAAACCAGGTGGTTTGGCGATAGGCCATCTTGAGGTGGCCTCACTACCTTTGGGGCCCTTGCCTGCCGCGGGTACTTGGGCCTCCCACACAAGTGAGGCACCATTTTTACCGGGAGACCTGGGGGAACGCTGGGTGGTGGTAAATTTGTGTGAGCCCGGTGATGCCACTACTTTCCCACCCCAAAATGTGTGAAAAAAGTGATTTTTTGAGCAAAAATTGAGGTTTGCAGGGGATTCTGGGTAAGGAAACGTTGGGGGATCCACGCAAGCCATACCTCCCTGGAAGCCGCCGGGTGTCTAGTTTTCAAAAATGCCTGGGTTTGGTAGGTTTCCCTAGATGGCCGCCGCACACCGGGCCAAAAACCAAAGTGACCCCCCTTGCAAAACCAGGTGGTTTGGCGATAGGCCATCTTGAGGTGGCCTCACTACCTTTGGGGCCCTTGCCTGCCGCGGGTACTTGGGCCTCCCACACAAGTGAGGCACCATTTTTACCGGGAGACCTGGGGGAACGCTGGGTGGTGGTAAATTTGTGTGAGCCCGGTGATGCCACTACTTTCCCACCCCAAAATGTGTGAAAAAAGTGATTTTTTGAGCAAAAATTGAGGTTTGCAGGGTATTCTGGGTAAGGAAACGTTGGGGGATCCACGCAAGCCATACCTCCCTGGAAGCCGCCGGGTGTCTAGTTTTCAAAAATGCCTGGGTTTGGTAGGTTTCCCTAGATGGCCGCCGCGCACCGGGCCAAAAACCAAAGTGACCCCCCTTGCAAAACCAGGTGGTTTGGCGATAGGCCATCTTGAGGTCGCCTCACTACGTTTGGGGCCCTTGCCTGCCGCGGGTACTTGGGCCTCCCACACAAGTGAGGCACCATTTTTACCGGGAGACCTGGGGGAACGCTGGGTGGTGGTAAATTTGTGTGAGCCCGGTGATGCCACTACTTTCCCACCCCAAAATGTGTGAAAAAAGTGATTTTTTGAGCAAAAATTGAGGTTTGCAGGGGATTCTGGGTAAGGAAACGTTGGGGGATCCACGCAAGCCATACCTCCCTGGAAGCCGCCGGGTGTCTAGTTTTCAAAAATGCCTGGGTTTGGTAGGTTTCCCTAGATGGCCGCCGCGCACCGGGCCAAAAACCAAAGTGACCCCCCTTGCAAAACCAGGTGGTTTGGCGATAGGCCATCTTGAGGTGGCCTCACTACGTTTGGGGCCCTTGCCTGCCGCGGGTACTTGGGCCTCCCACACAAGTGAGGCACCATTTTTACCGGGAGACCTGGGGGAACGCTGGGTGGTGGTAAATTTGTGTGAGCCCGGTGATGCCACTACTTTCCCACCCCAAAATGTGTGAAAAAAGTGATTTTTTGAGCAAAAATTGAGGTTTGCAGGGGATTCTGGGTAAGGAAACGTTGGGGGATCCACGCAAGCCATACCTCCCTGGAAGCCGCCGGGTGTCTAGTTTTTAAAAATGCCTGGGTTTGGTAGGTTTCCCTAGATGGCCGCCGCGCACCGGGCCAAAAACCAAAGTGACCCCCCTTGCAAAACCAGGTGGTTTGGCGATAGGCCATCTTGAGGTGGCCTCACTACGTTTGGGGCCCTTGCCTGCCGCGGGTACTTGGGCCTCCCACACAAGTGAGGCACCATTTTTACCGGGAGACCTGGGGGAACGCTGGGTGGTGGTAAATTTGTGTGAGCCCGGTGATGCCACTACTTTCCCACCCCAAAATGTGTGAAAAAAGTGATTTTTTGAGCAAAAATTGAGGTTTGCAGGGGATTCTGGGTAAGGAAACGTTGGGGGATCCACGCAAGCCATACCTCCCTGGAAGCCGCCGGGTGTCTAGTTTTCAAAAATGCCTGGGTTTGGTAGGTTTCCCTAGATGGCCGCCGCGCACCGGGCCAAAAACCAAAGTGACCCCCCTTGCAAAACCAGGTGGTTTGGCGATAGGCCATCTTGAGGTGGCCTCACTACCTTTGGGGCCCTTGCCTGCCGCGGGTACTTGGGCCTCCCACACAAGTGAGGCACCATTTTTACCGGGAGACCTGGGGGAACGCTGGGTGGTGGTAAATTTGTGTGAGCCCGGTGATGCCACTACTTTCCCACCCCAAAATGTGTGAAAAAAGTGATTTTTTGAGCAAAAATTGAGGTTTGCAGGGGATTCTGGGTAAGGAAACGTTGGGGGATCCACGCAAGCCATACCTCCCTGGAAACCGCCGGGTGTCTAGTTTTCAGAAATGTATAGGTTTGGTAGGTTTCCCTAGGTGCCGGCAGGGCTAGGGTACAAAATCTACAGCTAGTCACTTTGCCAAAAAAAGGGTCATTTTTCACTCCAAAACCATGTTGCGTTTTGCGCCGTTTCCTGTCGCGGGCACTAGGCCGACCCGCACAAGTGAGGTACCATTTTTCTCGTAGGACTTTGGGGAACGCGGGGTGGGTGGAAATTTGTGGATCCACGCAGATTCCAGAACTTTCCATCACAGAAATGTGGGGAAAATGTGTTTTTTTTGTCAATTTTTTACGTTTGCAAGGGATTCTGGGTAACAGACCATGGTGGGAGGCAGTCAAGTCACCCCATCCTGGATTCCCCTGGGTGTCTAGTTTTCAGAAATGTATAGGTTTGCTAGGTTTCCCTAGGTGCCGGCAGGGCTAGGGTACAAAATCTACAGCTAGTCACTTTGCCAAAAAAAGGGTCATTTTTCACTCCAAAACCATGTTGCGTTTTGCGCCGTTTCCTGTCGCGGGCACTAGGCCGACCCGCACAAGTGAGGTACCATTTTTCTCGTAGGACTTTGGGGAACGCGGGGTGGGTGGAAATTTGTGGATCCACGCAGATTCCAGAACTTTCCATCACAGAAATGTGGGGAAAATGTGTTTTTTTTGTCAATTTTTTACGTTTGCAAGGGATTCTGGGTAACAGACCATGGTGGGAGGCAGTCGAGTCACCCCATCCTGGATTCCCCTGGGTGTCTAGTTTTCAGAAATGTATAGGTTTGCTAGGTTTCCCTAGGTGCCGGCAGGGCTAGGGTACAAAATCTACAGCTAGTCACTTTGCCAAAAAAAGGGTCATTTTTCACTCCAAAACCACGTTGCGTTTTGCGCCGTTTCCTGTCGCGGGCACTAGGCCGACCCGCACAAGTGAGGTACCATTTTTCTCGTAGGACTTTGGGGAACGCGGGGTGGGTGGAAATTTGTGGATCCACGCAGATTCCAGAACTTTCCATCACAGAAATGTGGGGAAAATGTGTTTTTTTTGTCAATTTTTTACGTTTGCAAGGGATTCTGGGTAACAGACCATGGTGGGAGGCAGTCAAGTCACCCCATCCTGGATTCCCCTGGGTGTCTAGTTTTCAGAAATGTATAGGTTTGCTAGGTTTCCCTAGGTGCCGGCAGGGCTAGGGTACAAAATCTACAGCTAGTCACTTTGCCAAAAAAAGGGTCATTTTTCACTCCAAAACCACGTTGCGTTTTGCGCAGTTTCCTGTCGCGGGCACTAGGCCGACCCGCACAAGTGAGGTACCATTTTTCTCGTAGGACTTTGGGGAACGCGGGGTGGGTGGAAATTTGTGGATCCACGCAGATTCCAGAACTTTCCATCACAGAAATGTGGGGAAAATGTGTTTTTTTTGTCAATTTTTTACGTTTGCAAGGGATTCTGGGTAACAGACCATGGTGGGAGGCAGTCAAGTCACCCCATCCTGGATTCCCCTGGGTGTCTAGTTTTCAGAAATGTATAGGTTTGCTAGGTTTCCCTAGGTGCCGGCAGGGCTAGGGTACAAAATCTACAGCTAGTCACTTTGCCAAAAAAAGGGTCATTTTTCACTCCAAAACCACGTTGCGTTTTGCGCCGTTTCCTGTCGCGGGCACTAGGCCGACCCGCACAAGTGAGGTACCATTTTTCTCGTAGGACTTTGGGGAACGCGGGGTGGGTGGAAATTTGTGGATCCACGCAGATTCCAGAACTTTCCATCACAGAAATGTGGGGAAAATGTGTTTTTTTTGTCAATTTTTTACGTTTGCAAGGGATTCTGGGTAACAGACCATGGTGGGAGGCAGTCAAGTCACCCCATCCTGGATTCCCCTGGGTGTCTAGTTTTCAGAAATGTATAGGTTTGCTAGGTTTCCCTAGGTGCCGGCAGGGCTAGGGTACAAAATCTACAGCTAGTCACTTTGCCAAAAAAAGGGTCATTTTTCACTCCAAAACCATGTTGCGTTTTGCGCCGTTTCCTGTCGCGGGCACTAGGCCGACCCGCACAAGTGAGGTACCATTTTTCTCGTAGGACTTTGGGGAACGCGGGGTGGGTGGAAATTTGTGGATCCACGCAGATTCCAGAACTTTCCATCACAGAAATGTGGGGAAAATGTGTTTTTTTTGTCAATTTTTTATGTTTGCAAGGGATTCTGGGTAACAGACCATGGTGGGAGGCAGTCAAGTCACCCCATCCTGGATTCCCCTGGGTGTCTAGTTTTCAGAAATGTATAGGTTTGCTAGGTTTCCCTAGGTGCCGGCAGGGCTAGGGTACAAAATCTACAGCTAGTCACTTTGCCAAAAAAAGGGTCATTTTTCACTCCAAAACCACGTTGCGTTTTGCGCCGTTTCCTGTCGCGGGCACTAGGCCGACCCGCACAAGTGAGGTACCATTTTTCTCGTAGGACTTTGGGGAACGCGGGGTGGGTGGAAATTTGTGGATCCACGCAGATTCCAGAACTTTCCATCACAGAAATGTGGGGAAAATGTGTTTTTTTTGTCAATTTTTTACGTTTGCAAGGGATTCTGGGTAACAGACCATGGTGGGAGGCAGTCAAGTCACCCCATCCTGGATTCCCCTGGGTGTCTAGTTTTCAGAAATGTATAGGTTTGCTAGGTTTCCCTAGGTGCCGGCAGGGCTAGGGTACAAAATCTACAGCTAGTCACTTTGCCAAAAAAAGGGTCATTTTTCACTCCAAAACCACGTTGCGTTTTGCGCCGTTTCCTGTCGCGGGCACTAGGCCGACCCGCACAAGTGAGGTACCATTTTTCTCGTAGGACTTTGGGGAACGCGGGGTGGGTGGAAATTTGTGGATCCACGCAGATTCCAGAACTTTGCATCACAGAAATGTGGGGAAAATGTGGTTTTTTTTTCAATTTTTTACGTTTGCAAGGGATTCTGGGTAACAGACCATGGTGGGAGGCAGTCAAGTCACCCCATCCTGGATTCCCCTGGGTGTCTAGTTTTCAGAAATGTATAGGTTTGCTAGGTTTCCCTAGGTGCCGGCAGGGCTAGGGTACAAAATCTACAGCTAGTCACTTTGCCAAAAAAAGGGTCATTTTTCACTCCAAAACCACGTTGCGTTTTGCGCCGTTTCCTGTCGCGGGCACTAGGCCGACCCGCACAAGTGAGGTACCATTTTTCTCGTAGGACTTTGGGGAACGCGGGGTGGGTGGAAATTTGTGGATCCACGCAGATTCCAGAACTTTGCATCACAGAAATGTGGGGAAAATGTGTTTTTTTTTTCAATTTTTTACGTTTGCAAGGGATTCTGGGTAACAGACCATGGTGGGAGGCAGTCAAGTCACCCCATCCTGGATTCCCCTGGGTGTCTAGTTTTCAGAAATGTATAGGTTTGCTAGGTTTCCCTAGGTGCCGGCAGGGCTAGGGTACAAAATCTACAGCTAGTCACTTTGCCAAAAAAAGGGTCATTTTTCACTCCAAAACCACGTTGCGTTTTGCGCCGTTTCCTGTCGCGGGCACTAGGCCGACCCGCACAAGTGAGGTACCATTTTTCTCGTAGGACTTTGGGGAACGCGGGGTGGGTGGAAATTTGTGGATCCACGCAGATTCCAGAACTTTGCATCACAGAAATGTGGGGAAAATGTGGTTTTTTTTTCAATTTTTTACGTTTGCAAGGGATTCTGGGTAACAGACCATGGTGGGAGGCAGTCAAGTCACCCCATCCTGGATTCCCCTGGGTGTCTAGTTTTCAGAAATGTATAGGTTTGCTAGGTTTCCCTAGGTGCCGGCAGGGCTAGGGTACAAAATCTACAGCTAGTCACTTTGCCAAAAAAAGGGTCATTTTTCACTCCAAAACCACGTTGCGTTTTGCGCCGTTTCCTGTCGCGGGCACTAGGCCGACCCGCACAAGTGAGGTACCATTTTTCTCGTAGGACTTTGGGGAACGCGGGGTGGGTGGAAATTTGTGGATCCACGCAGATTCCAGAACTTTGCATCACAGAAATGTGGGGAAAATGTGGGTTTTTTTTCAATTTTTTACGTTTGCAAGGGATTCTGGGTAACAGACCATGGTGGGAGGCAGTCAAGTCACCCCATCCTGGATTCCCCTGGGTGTCTAGTTTTCAAAAATGTATAGGTTTGCTAGGTTTCCCTAGGTGCCGGCAGGGCTAGGGTTCAAAAACTACAGCTAGACTCTTTGCAAAAAAAGTGTAAATTTTCAGTGTGAAAATGTGGTGTGTTCACCTTAGGTTTTGAGCCACTTCCTGTCGTGGGCACTATGCCTACCCACACAAGTGAGGTACCATTTTTCTCGGGAGACTTAGGGTAGTTCAAATTTGTAAAGCTACTGTTATTACCTGTTGATTTTTGATGCATTTCTCCCTTCCAAATGAAAGACATTGTGTAAAAAAAAAGTCATTTTGAAAAATGACCAATAATTGTCATGCAAATATGAGTATTCCCAATTTCGAAAATGTGCAAATATGCACTGTTTCTGAACTCTGTAATTTGTTCCCATTTCAGAAATACATAGGTGACTTTCATACCGATTTTTCCAAGTATACATTTTCCCACAATAATTGCTATATACCCGGACCAAAAAAAAAAAACATTACAAAATGCTGCTCATTTTTCTACTCTGGGTTCGTTGGGCTCTTGATGAACCTACAAGTCCTATATGTCCACACAACCAGGAAGGTCTACCGGATGTAACGGTACATTGCTTTCAAAGAGATGTCATAATTCGAAGAAGTTACAGGTAAAAACGTTGACTCAAGAGGCTGCTTTTTTCAACAAATTTTTAATTTCTCCTATATTTGCCTGTAAATTTCTATAAAGAAACCTTGATGGATCTACGCAAATGACCCCTTGCTGAATTCAGAATTTTGTCTACTTTTCAAAAATGTATAGCTTTCCAGGATCCATTATTGTTTTGTTACCCTTTTCTACCGTTAACTGGAAGGAGGTTGAAAGCACAAAAAATAGCAAAAATAGGGTATGTCCCAGAAAAATGCCAAAACTGTGTAAAAAATGTTGGTTTTCTAACAAAAGTCTGTCATTCCCTAAAAGCTGGATAAATTGTGATTTCAGCCCCACAAACCCTTTTTTGATACCATTTGCAGAGAAAAACCCAGAAGCTTTCATTTGCAGCCCGTTTTTCACATTTTTCACAAAAAAAAAAAAAAATTGCTGTATTTTGACTAATTTCTGTGACCCCTCTAGGAGAATCCACAAACCCTGGGTACCTTTAGAATCCCCAAGATGTTGGAAGAAAAGGACGCAAATTTGGCGTGGATACCTAATGTGGTCAAAAAGTTACAGGGGCCTAAGCGCGCACTACCTCAAATAGCCCAAAAAGGGCTTAGCACAGGAGGGGAAAAGGCCTAGCAGCGAAGGGGTTAACTACCGGGACAGGGATGTGGTGCTCCGGGAGACCCGGCGGATTGGTAACGTCGCCGTTGGCAATGGACAGGTACAATTCTTCCCGGACTATACTGCCCTGGTGCAGAAGCGCCGCAGCAACTATCTGGCGGTCAAGCGTCGCCTGCGTGAGTTGGAGATATCATACGCCCTTTTGTTTCCTTCCCGTCTGCGGGTGGTCACCGCCGACGGCACTCGCTTCTTCGATACACCATCTGAGGTCTGGGACTGGTTGGAGGACACTGGGCGCAGCGATGGCCGGCGGCCGCCGGATGTGGAAGCGGCTCCGCGGCGTAGCAGGAGGTCTCGGCAACGCAGGGGGAGAGGGCACCGGCGAGAGGAGGGCCGTACCCTGGGAGTGGCCCCCAGCCCGGAGAGGAGCAGAATGGAACGGCAAGAGGCGCTGGAAGCGGTGGCCACTCTTGGGTCCCCGGACAGCAGGAGTGGGGAAGCTGCCCGGGAGCAGGGTGGACTGGTGGCCAGCGGCTCCTCTTCCCCGTCCACTGTAATATCGGATGACCAGCTGCTGCCGCTGGTCACCCCACAGACATCGGACCATGTCATGTAGGGCATGGGTGGTGGGGAGGTTGGGGTCGTCGCCAAAGGCACTCCCCAGCGCTGGGCCCTGACTCGTGTGGGCTGATGCCGCTTGGCCCGGGCCTGTGGGGTGGACGGGGTGATGGGGGGTGGACGGGGGGGTGGCCTGTTGTCGGGGTTTTTGGAGGGGTTGGCGGGGAGGATGAGATGAGGAAGAGGTGACCGGGCTCGTGTTTCTCAGTAGTGGGGTGCGCGCCTGTTGTGCTAGACGTTCCCGACTGCGGGCATATGTTGCGCAGGGGAGTCCCTTGCACCGCATATACACAGGCACCTTTACAGAGGAACACACACACACAGCGACCACCACTCGCCCGCCCCATCAGCCGCAATTAGGCTCAGTTTAATATTGTGAGCGTTGCCTCATGGTTTGGACGAACACCCGTAGAGGGGTTTGCCCTGATGGTTACTTTGGCCTGTTTGGTCTGGTTTTGTGTTTGATTGTACGTTTACATGATGTTGTTCTGATTGGTTATCAATGCAGCTCCCTATGTAGTCTAGTGACGGCCCTCTGCCTCCTGCTCTGGGGCGGTGTCCCTGGCCCCTGTCGCAGATCTCCACTTTGGATCTACGCATGGCTGTTACCAATGTAGTCACGTGGAATGTCCGAGGTATGCACACGCCGGCGCGCAGGTACTCGGTCTATGCATACATGCAGCGACACGCAGTGGCCATAGCTCTCCTGCAGGAAACGCACATGACACCAAGGGAACTGGACAGACTGCGCATGCGCTGGAGGGGACAGGTGTATGGCACCACATGCTCGGCGCACGCTAGAGGCACGCTGATATGGGTGAGGGCGGGTACCCCATTTGTTTGTTTGGAGGTGCTGGTGGACCCGGAGGGGAGGTATACCCTGGTACACGGGAAGATTGATGGGCAACAGGTACTGCTGGGGTCCCTTTATGCGCCAAATGTAGAACAGCCCTCTTATCTGGCCGGTCTGTCGACGGCGCTGGCGCCGTACGCTGGCCTTCCCTGGCTCTTGGGAGGAGATTTTAATTCCGTCCTAGATATGCACTTAGACCGGTCCTTTCCACCCCTGCGGAGCACACAGGTGGGGTCGAACGCTAGGGCCCTGGCCGCCTGGCTATCACAGTGGACCCTGATTGACATGTGGCGGAGCATACACCCCGGCGACCGCGTCTACTCATTCTATTCAGCGGTTCACGGCCTCCATGTTTGGTTGGACAGGGTGGTGGGTACCCAATCGGTGCTTCCGTGGGTGGTTCGGGCGGAGTATATGGGCCGGACGCACTCGGACCATAACCCCCTCATCCTGGGACTTCGGTGGCGACCGGATAGGCCTCCGGTTCCGACCTGGCACCTTCAGACGGTGGCTTTGGAGGACTCGGAGTTTCGTGCCTCCCTGGGTACGGCGATCGAACAATACTTTGACCTAAATGAGGGCACTACGGATAGTGAGTTGTTGGAATGGGACGCCCATAAGGTGTATATTAGGGGGCACTGCTTGGGTGCGACGTGGAATATTCGTAGGCAGTTGGCGCAAACTCTCGCCGACCTGGAATCCCGCCTCCTCGCGTGTGAATTACCCGGGGAGGGTGGCGGTGCAGGCTCAAGTGGCTTATTGGAGCTCAGGGCACGCCATGCCGAACTTCTAGACCGGCTGCGCTGCCTTAATTATGCGGCTCACTCGGCTAGGGTGCACGCTACGTCGGAAAGGGCCGGGCGACTCCTGGCCTGGCTGATTCGGCAGGAGACCACGCGAGCCCCTGTAGGCGCCATTGCCGGCCCTGATGGTACGCTTGTCCATACCCAATGGGAAATTCACCAAGCATTCACGGCGTACTATACCTCTCTGTACCGGTCAACTGGAAGGAGAAGAGAGTGTGACTTGGATGAATTTTTGGGCAGTGTAGTACTGCCCATGGTGCCGGAGGAGCACCATGACCTTCTGGAGGGCCCCCCCCACAGTGGAAGAGATAGGAGATGCTGTCTCCTCGCTGGCGACGGGTAGGGCGTCGGGGCCGGATGGGCTCCCGGCGGAATACTATAAGGCCTACCGGGAGTCCCTGATACCAAAGCTCCACAGCCTCTACTTAAGCTCTGGAGAACGGCACGCTGCCGGAGTCGATGAAGGAGGCCTATCTGATTTCCCTACTTAAGCCGGGCCGCGATGCCACCCAGCTGGGGTCTTACCGCCCGCTCGCCCTGCTCAATACAGACTATAAAATCCTGGCGAAGATACTGGCGGAGAGGCTGGCGCCGGTGGTGCCTGCGCTGGCACACGGTGACCAGAACGGCTTCGTGCCTAAGCGCAGCACCTCTCTCAATTTGAGGCGGTTCTTTCGAGTCATGGCGGAGAGCACCCGCCTCTGGCCCCGGGCAGGATGTCTGATTCTAGACCTGGAGAAGGCCTTTGATAGCCTGGAATGGGGGTACCTGGTGACTACACTGTCGCGATTCGGGATGGGGCTCGGCTTTTCTTCAGCTGGCGGCTCTCCTGTATAAGGGCCCGACGGTGAGAGTGCGTACTGGCCCGTATGTTTCGGAACCCATCAAGGTCGGACGCGGCACCAGGCAGGGCTGCCCGTTGTCGCCCCTCCTGTTTGCACTCGCAATGGAGCCGTTGGCTGCGACGCTTCGTAGAGACCTGGCAGACGGCATTCCGCTGGGAGATGCGGTGCACCAGGTATCCCTTTATGCGGATGACCTCCTAGTTTTTGTTAGAGATGTGTCTTCTATCCCTGTGGACTTGGAGCGTGTCTTGTCCACTTTTGAACAGCTCTCTTGACTCCGGGTGAATGCGGCCAAATCCTGCCTCTATGCATTTCGAGACGACACTCAGGATCCCGCTTACCAGCTTGGTGGGGTACGAGTGCAGTGGCAACCGGACACCTTTCGTTACTTGGGAGTCCAGATCTATCGCCGGCCAGAGGACCTGGTGGAGGGCTACCTGGGACGAACCGTGACGGCGCTTCGGGCTCAGATGGCGTTCTGGAGTACGCTAGCCCTGTCTGTCACTGGCCGAATAGCGCTGGTCAAGATGGTAGTGCTGCCTCGGTTGTTGTACTACTTTGCCAATCTGCCGCTGTACTTACCGGCGTCTTTCTTCGCAGGCCTCATGCGCTCCCTCCGGGATTTTGTCTGGGGAGCGGCACGCCACAGGGTTGCATTGCCCAAGCTATGCCTTCCCGTTGGCCAGGGCGGGCTCGCAATGCCCTGTCTTGAACACTACTATTTGGCAGCGCAGTTGCAATGGGTGGCCCGGTGGCTGGCGGACAGATGTCGGGAGGATACTGCAACGGCGGAGAGTCCTCCGATGGCAGTGGCGGAGCTTCTGCGGATCTTTCACCCGACGACGGGTGCTTCACGGCCGGCACCGGTGCTGTTAGCGGTGGCGTGCAAATGCTACCGCAGAAGCCTCCGGCTCACCAGAATGGGACAGGGTGTTACCTGGGCCGAGGAGGGTACCTAGAAATATGAGATTCCGCCAAATACAGTTCTTCGTCTTGCATAGGGCCTACCTAACGCCTGCCGCCATTAATAGGTATTTCCAACATGTGGATGCCAGCTGCCCCCGTTGTGCGGAAGTTGATGCTGATCTGCTTCACATGCTGTGGGGCTGCCCGGAACTGAGTACATACTGGCAGGCGATACACGGGATGCTCCGTCGGTGTACGGGACGGGAGATCCCCCCTGAGTGGCCTACTTACCTGTTGCACCTCTTTCATAGGTCGCCCCCGGTCAAGGTAGCATCTTGTTTTATAGATCTGGGGATCATAGTGGCAAAGCGACTCATCACTAAACGCTGGAAAGCAGACGCTGCGCCACACGTGCGGGCGTGGCACGGCTCTTTTCTAGTCTGGGCCAAGGCGGAGGAGGTGGCACTTCGGAGGGAGGAAACACTGGGCCTCCGGATGACACCGATCGCGTCCCAATGGGGAGAGATGCTGCAGGTCCTGCTACAATTTGATGGGGTGACTCTGGCTGGAGTTGAGGGTGAGCTGCAGGAACCGCGTTAGCTACAGGGAGGTGGTCCGATCTGACGGGGTGCCGCAGCGCTGGGGCTGATTTGCTTGGATTCTGGCGTCCCTGCGTGTCGCAGCCCGGATGTTACTACACATGACATTCCTGGGGTGGGGGCCGGAGGAGGGACTCGACGGGAGGGGGGTGTGAGGGAGAAGGGCGCCTAGAATTAAAACAGGAGAGCTGCTGTTAGATGTTGTTTTCGTTGTTCTGTGGCAAGAAGGACAGTTCCCCAGTTGCAGTGCGGTTGCACAAAGCTGTTTGATTATTGATCAGGGGGTACACTGGGCAGCATACGTCTTTGGCGAATAAGACGGTGACTTGCTACTCTCAGCTCACACAGTGACTGCAACATCACGCGTGATGGTAGTTGTCCTTACAGACTCACGGGTTACAACTTTAGTCCATACTGACTGCCCCTCAATTGGTGTAAAGTGTTATGCTTATATGTGATATGCTCTGAGTCCTTACTGTGCATTAGTTGTAATTATGCTCTTTGCCATTTTGAACTACATTGTATGATTTTTTTGCTGCAAAATTTAAAACTCAATAAACAGATTTCTAAATAAATAAATAACAAGGCCACGTGACCACCTTGACCTAACTAGAGATGGAAGATCACCTCAGTTATTAGTCATCTTCAATGACTATCCTATCATTCTGCTCTTGGCACCTCTCCTGCAGGCTTCTTACTTTACCCTGCAGCACATAGTACATAATAAGGCTCACTTGGCCCTAGCAACTCTGATTATAGTGGGTGGTTCTAACTCTCACCCTTTAGTCACTATTTCTGTTGTAATGGATCTCTATAACAGAGACTGAACTATAAACGAGCACACATTATTACTCTTGAAAACTTATCAAATGAGATCTAATGCTCTGTTTGCCACTTAGGCAATAACCCTCCTACGCCTTGCCTACCATTCTCTATGTCTGTTTTCCAAAGAACTATTCATGGGAGAATTTGACATTTGGGAAGCTGTTTCCTAAGTGGTCACTAACACACTTTCTAGCTGACAATAACTTTGGTTTGGTTTTGGCTCAGTATATTGACAGGCCCAATCCACAGCCTTGTGCATTTAAAGTGTGTGACGCATATCTCAATGGCAACGCTAAAATCAAATTTGAATCTGTGGGTGAGATCTGTAAGCCCATCCATAACAACAAAAGGTTCTCAAACTTCTCATCTACAAAGAAACCTGCACAACATCAGCCCTTCCTATCTCTGTAATGACTTTCCTCTTATTTTCTCACCACCTAACAGGTGCACCTCTTCAATTTTAGGCATTTATGTAAAATAGAATTGTTGCAGCCCTTGACCAGGGTGTAATCTACGCCCCATAAAACCCCATGTGTTTCAAATCTCACATACATCTGAAACAAGAGGGCAGGAATCTTGAAAGATACTCAGTAAAATGTCAACTCACCTCCAACCAGAACATGTATCCACCATATTGGTTACAAGCACGCTTCAAAGGAAGGTTTAGAATCTACCCTGTGTAGGTTAACCAAGAGCAGAAAGCAGCTTCAACACCTCTTCCCGAGGACTGTGGATAAACTCATGATTTTCTTATCCAGTTAATGTAGGGTTATCAGTTTCAGAGATCCCAAAGCAAATCTTGAAGTCAGAGGTGAAAAAATACCTTCCACAGGAAACGTGGAAATCTCATAAAAAGTTTATAAGTAGCTCCACTTCAAATTTACTAAGTGTATTTCAAATTTCCATGCCTCTTCGGATCGATGAATCTTTGTCACCATATTAGAATGGAGCACAACCCAAACACATCTCTAAAATAAACATTACATGTTCAGACAATAATCAGAGTTTTGGTGAAAATGTTAAAAGTTTATTTTCTCTTTAAAAGATTAGTCTTTTGTCTTTTTATTCAGATTAGTCAAATAAATACATTTATAGGACAAGCATACAAAATAACAGCATGGTCCATAATAAATTAGTCCCTATCCTAATCTAAAGGACCTTACCTATCCTAGCAAGAACCCATTCTCTTTTTTCGTTATCAGATGCTGAGTCCAATACTCAAAGGCATGAGGTAGAGCTATACGAGTAATAGAGTTCCCGTACTCATAAATACCTTTATGAATCATCTCCATAGTGTAAAACACTGAGATCACATTCAGTTTCGTCCCTCATGTCATAAGCGTGGAAAAAGATGTCTTTTATCACTTACATATCCCACCTCTGTCTACCCTCTTGCACCACATTACAGCTGTACTTGATTTCCTGGACTTGATGCCTGCTAGGTAGTCTTTACAATTTTCCCATCCCAAAACACCTGTAAATTCCAAAGGACTAAGATGCAATCTTCCTGGCCAGATGTGCAGCGTCCATTGGGCTCAAAGGGCTTCAGCCCTCTCTATCTTGTGTCTTAGCCCAGGCTGGTAACGCTGCTTCCAGGGCACATACAGGTCTATTGCCTATGTGTGTAGAGAAGCTCTGGATGTCAACCTTGTACAAAGTACTTCTTAGGTCAGCCATGGATTGAAGAGCATAAAAAATATAGGAACTGTAATCCGGAGCACAATGGGGCATTGTAGATGTGGCTGGAAAGGAAGGCAATTTTCTGCATATATTTTGCTGGCCTTTCACTTTCAGGTAAATACCTATAAAATACAACTAAATGCAAGTTTAAAGTAATTGCAAGGAAATATATGTTTTTTTTGTTACAACAGCTCAGTTGGTTAATAGGATCACTGCAGATGTCTATGTGTGTCACCAAACTGAATCATTGCACTGGTGAATAGTGTTATAAGTGTTTATAGTACTATATGAGGTCCAAACCTGCAATTGAAAACAATATGCAATATGCAATATGCAATTCATTAAATTAAAATGTTATTAAACTAGGTGTGCGAGTTACTGCAAGCACATGCCAATTCAGCTTATGGTCTTGGCTTCCCCGTTTTACCAAATTGTGTGACCATATGCATATATTTTATTTCACCATATCTCCTTTTTCTTCATTATTGCATGAGAGCATTTTAAAATATGTGAGTTCAGGATGTGTGCTGTACAAACAATTCTGTTATGTTCGATTTAATATTCTATAATATTGCTCATGTATAATAAAAATCTAGGTCACCTTTAATGCGCACATGGCAACTGACATGCCTCTTGGTAAATGAATGGCATTGTCGTCAGGCTGAGGGGGCCATAAATGTTTTTAAGTTCCTCTTTAACAACTATCACTTTTAATGAATGCATCTTACTGCAGTGTAATAATCTAATGTACTAAAGTGAATTTATTCTGCATGTTAAAAAATGTATATTTTGTTTAATTATGAAGAAAATTTATCATATTTTTACAGGGTGATTGTGGCACGATTTCCATGCAAATTATGTTCCGGGCTTGGCTCATGCACAGGCTCTTAAAGCATTGGCTTGGCTTAGCTCACCCACCTCTATATTAAAGAGTGCAAGATAGGCTGCTGCAACCAAAATCCATTTACAGGTCGAGGAAGCTTATCTTATATTTTCATCGCTTCTTGCAACTCATGGTTTTGCACTATCTATGTCTATTCTGCCCTCTTGTGAGGTGGCCATAAAAAACATAGTCCCGATTGGGAACTGTGTGGTGGAATTCCCATGTGGAATTACGTTCCACACAATTATAAGAGGTCCACTTTTTCTGCACACAGATTTTTGGGGCGATGAAAAGAGCGAACCAGATTTTACCATCTGGAAAACCGAGCAGGTAAAATCACTCATCATTTCTAGAATGACCTATGCCAATGGTTGCTATATTGATCTTCCAGAGTCAGGGATTTACAAGCTTCAAAATGTTCAAAATATGGCAGCTAGACTTGTCCATGGCCTGCCATCGCTTTAAACTGCCATTTCAACTTGACAAAAGAAACTTTTTGCCAGGCCTAAACCTTCCTTTTTAATACATAAACGTCACCCTGAGTGTAGGTCACAATTCTGAAAATAGCATTTTAGAAAGTTAGCATTTTCCTGACCCAGCGATTTGGTATCTGCAACCTGTATCCTGGATCACATGACTAGGTGGAGCTGGCAGTTGGTCTTTGTGTATGGCCACCAGATAGACAAGTGGAGACTAGGTATTGGCAGGATGGGCCTTCTCTGACTTGGTAAAGGGGCAGAGCTGTCACTTATCACATTTGCACATCACAAAGCCTCTGCTTGAGCTGTCTCACAAAGGGTTTGACAGTAGTCTTTTGTGCCTCAAGACAATCTGGGGTCAGATCAGGGTGGCAGGAAATTCCAAACACCTCTGGGGGTGGGGGGACCTGCAGATCCTTCTCCTACTTCAAAGCTGGCGCCAGGTATAAATATTGGACTCTCAGACCCAATGTTTCAGTGTGCCTCTAGACCTGTGGAAGACTCAGAAAACTGCTGTGCTGCTGAGTAACTCCAAGGGCTAGTTGGCTGGTCTCCTGATCAGAGCTTCAGGGACAGAAAAGGCTCCAACCACCTTGAACCCAGCATCTGGACTCTTTCTGCTGTGAGTGCTGCTCCCCAAGTGGTGCCACCCCAGTCCTGGATGCTTAGAGGTGTATCAGAAGGTGCTCTGCCATCCCAGATGTGGTCTACCAACCAACGCAGCTCATCACAATGCCTAATAGCTTTGCATCGGAACCGCCGCTGTGTGAGGCATCTCCAATGCAGGGCCCCACAGTTCTTTAGATCCACGCTGGGTGATGCCTTCTCAACGCAGGACTTTGCATCGCAGCCCACTACTCTTTGAACTGCTGCTCAGCGAGTCAATCTTGATGCAGGGCCTCGCATGTAAGCCCCGCAGCTCCCCAGAATTGCCGCTACACCATGCATCCTTGACACAGGACCTTGCATTGCAGTCCGCAGCCATCAGAACTGCTCCTGTGTTATGCATCCTCAACATGGGAGCTCAAAATGTCCTGCAACCCAGATTTAAGACAGTTTGTTCAGAGGGCCTAACTTGGTCCCTGTATTCCACACACCCTCCATCGCAGTCAGCCTGAATTTGTGACTTTGCCCCCATACAGAGTGACTAGAAGACCACAGTTGGCACTTTGAGCTTCTAGGCACTATTTTCACTTGAACCTTTAAAATTGCGTATCTCCGATTATATTGTTTGGATTTTTGTCACTTTGGTCTTAAATAATTGATACATTTGTATTCTATTTTTCTAAATTGGTGTGGAATTTTTCAAGTGTTTTAACTTTATTACTGTTTGAAATGCTGTATAAATACTTTACACATTGGCTCTAATTTAAGACTTACTGCTTTGTGCCAATCTTCTAGAGGGTTGAGCAAAGGTAATGTCGAGTTTGCTTGTGACATCACCCTAACTGAATTTGTGGTTGTTGTTTGAGTAGGGGTGCAGCCTCCAACAAGTAATGAAATGTCCTTCAGCAATTAACTTTTAAAGCTTTGCTTTAGGTTTTGTCAATATAGCTCCATCATCTCCAATGAGACCTGCTCATGTGGGGCTCTGACAACAACTTTTTTTATTTTGAGTTAGAATGGAGTATTTTCTAGGCAGATTAATTAACTGGTGTCAATATTGCCATCTGATTGGCACTCGCTTATTCAATCTCAGGAGGAATGGAAGATGCATTAGCAATCAAACCTGAGACTTGCCAGTCACATATCCCAAAATCAGGCTAACCCACTAAACTCAATATTCTGAGATCTATGCATTATGCAGGCTCAAATATGCATATGTTGCAATGTTCTGACGACCAGATCAGATAAAAGGCGCCTTTGGTAAACAGTCAGACAGAAGAGTCTTATGGAAGATTGAATTAAAAATAGTTCATGAGTTCATTGTCATTTCACAGAAGGAATTTACTAAGAATTGTCAAAAAGGGCCTTCATCTTGTAATAACTTGGCAAACACTGATTCTAAAGTGCTTTGTATTGTCTGTAGAAGCTGATTTTTAGTTGCCAAATCACTCATTGCCCTTTTTAAGGATCTTTGTCAATAGACTATAAATATTATCAAAGCCACTAAAACATGTTTATTGTTGTCCTATCAGGATTGGTCAATTTGTTTAAAATGTTCAGGTTATCACTCTGTTCTCTTGTATTGGCTCTGAGAGCTTTGCCCCAGTGTTTTAAGTTTTAACCCCTCCTCCAGTGCATGACCTGTTATTTCCAACCCCCAAAGCTTGAGTCTAGTTGAACCCCAGCACCCGGCTTACCCTGAAGATGTGGAGAGCTGAGCACATTAGCCCCACAGTATGCCTCCTTCAAAAGCTGGCAGCCAAACTGTACATACAGTTCAAAGTATTGTGATTTATCCATAATACACATCATGAGAGGGCCCCAAAATCTAACTTGTTTCAAAAGTAACAGCTGTCCAGGTAACTAACTCCCACAATCTGCGTGCAGTCCAATCTTCCAAAAATAAGTAGCTGTTAAATTCCCTCCTCTACCTAAGATTCTGGGATGCATTAGGGCAAAGTACAATTTCATGAACCTCGGATGTATTCAGTTGTAGCGCCACTTACTGGCTGATTTGTTACCAATTCGTTATCCTGCTGACCTGCCCCTCTTCCGACTTCCCATGTTTAGCTCTCTTGAAAAACGAATAAGAAAAACATAAAATAATAAATAAAACATATTAACGTCAATAAATGTATCAGTTACCAGGCTGACAACCATTAGCGTGCCAACGAAGCCATTACATGGGAGAGAGTGCAGGCAAGCAACGCTCTGTGCTCCATTTTACATACCAGCAGCTTCTTGTTCCTTTATTTATAGTGAAACGTAAGTAGTCGAGTTGTTTTTAAACTTCCCTTTAAGCTTACACCATGTCTTCCCCTAAAACGTGAACATATAAGCAACACAATTGACAGAATATGAAATGTGTTTTTTAGAGATAAAACGTCTTTGGGGCATTAGGTACAGTACTCTCTGAAAACATCTGTTTTTTGTATAAAGTGCATTGAAAGTCTTTTGATATCATAACAAGTAGACCCCAGAGACCGTGAATAGGTTTTGAAAGAATGAAGTTTGGAAATAACATTCAATATGGGGTTCTTTCGCTCACTTTTTCTCTTGTTCTCTCCCTTTTGTTCTCTCCTACTCGCACCCTCTCTTCCTTTTTTTCTTTCATTCTCTAGTCTCTCTCTAGCTGTCTTTCTATGTCTAGGTTGACAAGTAAAGCCATGCGCACTAATTGCCATTTGTTTTATGACATACTATTATTAAAGGTAGGAGCTTCTCATTGCCTAATACATAGCCATTCGGGAGCCAAATCCATGCCCCTCCTTCCCCAGGCCCAGTCTGTTTTTCCTCCTTTCTAAGTCGGTGGAATGTGTGAAAGCTCTAAAGCCAGGATGCAATTCTGAAAGCAGATGGTTTACCCAGAAAATAGATGAAAGATTTCATCAGCTTTTGTTTTCAATGCATGCTGAAAGGAGCTGCACATGGGATGCGAGCTTGGTAAACAGTGTACTGGGGATCAAAGAGAGAGTCGGCGCTGCAGACTGCACATAAGCGCTGCTAAGCTTTGAAAGATGTGTACAATGAATGTTGCTACTGTGCAGCAGGAAGAATGTACAGACGTGGTGAAAAAAATACCTTTCAACTGGTCAGGTGCGAACGGAAGATCACATTGCCTGCAAATGCACTGTACATTTTGGGGATTATTTAGAATGCCAACATAAGCTCCCTTTTCACTTTACAAAGAGTCTTTTGAATGCAATTTAAAGCCACGGATGAGTCTGGAAAAATAACATCTATTTCGAACTGTGCTCTGCTTCGAGGTATTAAACTGATGTGCATTGTGAGGTAGATAAAGTGATTTAGCATATGGAATGAAATTTAGGAAAGTTATTGAATGTGATATAGCCGGACAAGGGTACAGAAAAATATTGCAAGGCCAAGAGTACACAATAACGACGTAATGAGAACCCAATAAAAAAAGTCCTCCTTTTTCTTCTACAAGCTTTTTATCTTGCTTTTTCTATAGCATAGTTTCAGGAGCATATTTATTAAAGAGTTGCATTGCCCTTGCGGCACGCAATGGGGCACAAGATTGACGCAACTCTTAAGTTAGGTTTATCAAGCCACGCAAGCCTACCTTGTATGGTCCTGCGTGGCTTGAAAATCTAAAGTAACGCAACACAGTGCAAATCGCTGTGTTGTGTTACTGTGCCCCAGGGAGGCATTCCAAGGGTGGAGCGTGGGTATTGCCATGCATCCACCCATGGATTTTGGCACTTTCCTAGATTTACCATTCCTGGTAGACCTGGGAATTAATGAGCATGCTACGCCTCCCCGGGGGAGGCGTAACGAGGAGAAATATCTTTATTTCTCCTCATTGCTTCCTTTCTATGTGTGCTGCATTATGCAGCATGCATACAGGAAAATGCCAATCAGGATTGATTTTGTGTAGTAAGGTGTCCGTTTCTGCACAAACAAATCCTGCATACAATGCAGAGACCTTTGCACCATGGTGCAATGGTGCCTGCATTGGCGCTAGGCAGCACATTGTGTGCCAGTGCAGGTAAAGGCAGGAATGTGCCGTATAATGTTAGATACAGTGCATTCCTGCCCTTTCCCTATCGTGCAGCGCAGCAAGGTGACTTTCTGCCCTGCACTGCATCATTATTTAATTAATATGCCCCTCAAAATATTGACACCTTCCTGCACAAAATCAATCAGTGCAGGCAATTACCTCTTTCTATGTGTGTTGCAAAATGCAGCACATATAGAAAAAGGAAAAAACAAGGAGAAATTAAAAAATTTCTCCTCATTGCGCCTCCCTAATGCTACCACCTGGGGTGACGTTAGTATCTGACTCATTCCCAGGTTTACGATTCCTCATAAATCTGGGAATGCTTCAGATTCTATGGGTGTTGCATGGTAACACCTACAGCATCACCCATGGAACACCCCTTTCACGCAGTGTTTTGCGTGAAAGGGGTACATATTTACAAGGCCATGAAAAGCCACGTAAAGTGTTTTTAAGTGGCCTTGCAAATATGCCGGGGCACATTGCTCCAACGGAACGTCAAAAAGTGACATTCCGGTGCTGCAAGAGGCCTCATAAATGAGGCCCTGAGAATCAATGTACTTTATGACTTCTTCCCAAATCCTAATTGGTTTTCTTGGTGCTTGTTTAACTTGATATATTTCTTCAGCTTTACCCAGGGCTTCTCTTGAATGTAATGGTTATGTTGTGTACTGTTCATGCATTTTATATCATTCTTGTTGTTTAGGTTTTTCTGATTGTCTTACTGATAGTAGTTGTATTATATCAATTTGTTTGGTTAAATAATCTGTTTAGATTTTCATCTCAACAGAAATAATTATTTTGAATTATGTGCATTAAATAATGGAAAGCTTTTGTTAAATTTTGTTTGGATGTACCAATTGTTGCCATTTTTGACAGTCTATAGTTCAAAGTCCATTAACATGAACTAAAATATTTTTCCCAGATTATTCTTTATTACTAATAAATACGTGTAATTTCAACAATTGAAAAGGGTGGAATAAAACTTTGCTGTGTGACCCTTAAACTAATTCTGCAGATAAGTATTTAGGTAGTGTTTTCATAACCACAAAGGTAATTGTGCAGTTATCTTAATGGGAATGGAATGTAGAGCTTGTTGCTAAGGTGGAATGTTACTCTTTGAAGGGAAAGAGTAGTTGGAGCTGAGAAGCTGGAAGGGAGAGCTGGAGGTACCTGTGATTGTATCCTAGTCAATAAAGATACCTGTCTTCACATCTTGCATTGAAGTGGATCTTTACACTGGTGACGAAGATTGGACCCGAACCCACGAGTGCAAAGCACAAAGGATTAGCCCTCAACTCAGCCTCCACATGACGATAATTTTTGAAGCAAACATCCTTAGTAAAATCCTCCATCCACCCTTTTGATACACATCTCATGACATGCTGCAGGACCTCATCATTCAACATGGCATTTGTCCATTCCTCTTTATCAAGGGCCAGTTACTCACTTCTGCCCCTAATCACCGCGACTCCTTCATCCATGTCCACTTCAACCTCATCCACCGGCATTCTAGATAAATATTCAGCCACTAAATTTTTTAAACCTCTCACATACTCCACTTCAAAATTATACTCAAGAACTGAAAACATCCATCTGGAAATCCTGGGAGTCACACTACCTTCCAAACCCCTACCTCCCTTAAATAAATGAAGAAGGGGCTTGTGATCTATGCGGACCTTGAAAGGCAACCCCCAAACAAAAGATCTGGAATGCTTTATGCCCCAACAACATGCTAGGGCTTCTTTGTCAATCACAGAATATTATTCTGCATCTCGAAGTCTCCTAGATGCAAACCTGATAATCTTCTCTTGCCCATCACACACTTGGGTCAGGACAGCTCCAATCCCCACTGCACTGGCATAAGTAGTAATAAGAGTTTTAGCTTTGACATCGAAATGACCAAGAGTCGGGACATGGAGTATACAGGTCTTTACCTTATTGAACGCTTTGTTACAGATATCATCCCATTCAAACACAACACCTTTCTTCATTAGTAGCCTCACTGGTTGCACTATTTCCGTGAACCCACTCGCAAACTTGGAACAGTATTCTGCTAAACCAAGAAAATACTGTAACTGTTCCTTGTTAAGGGGAGTAGGAGCATCCTTGACAGCAGAAACAATACTCTTTTTAGGTTTGATCCCTGCGTTAGATATTTCGTGTCCCAAATATGTCAAACAACTTTTCCTCAATTGGCACTTTTCCTTTTTTATGGTTAACCCATGACTCTCCATTCGCCTCAGAACTTCGTTCATCACCTCATCATGATGTACACTGTCCTTTCCTACAATCAACACATCGTCTTGAAAACAAAGGACATCTTTCATACCCACAAACATATGTTGCATGACTCTGTGAAACGCTGCAGACGCAGATGCTAAGCCAAATGGCATCCTGCAGTAACGAAATGCACCCAGCAGTATAACAAATGAAGTGAGGTGTCTTGATTCCTCATTCAAATCAATCTGGTGATATGCTGCAGACATGTCGATCACACTTAACATCACTCCGCCGCCCATGGCTGTCAGCATCTCAGAGATGTTGGGTAGCGGTTGTCTATCCACCCAAATATTTTTGTTCAGGTCACACAAATCAACACATAAGCTAATTTTGCTCCCATCCTTGGGTGCAACCATGATGGGTGCCAACCATTCCGAGGCCTCAATGAGCTCTATAATTCCTTGTGCTAAGAACTTCTTGAGTTCTTCTTGGAGAGGAGCTCTCATTAAATGTGTCACATTTCTTACTTTGTGTATGGCAGGCACTGCATTTTTCTTTAGGATTATCCTATGAGAAATGTTTTTAAGTTTCCCCAACTTATCAGGGTAACCTCCGAATACTTCTCCATTATCGTTGTCTCATAAGCTTCAATGTCATGCAAAATAGTAGACATGACTGGCTCAGTTGCATTGGGATTGAGCATGATGCCAAGATGGCACCAACCTAGTAAATTCGAGCCCTGTCTTTTTAAGTTTACTCGACCATACACTTTTTTGCCATTAAAGCAAAACACCATCCACTTTAACCCCAAAACTTGAATGGTTTTACCAACGCAACCAACAGCTTTGATATCAGACTTGTCCGAAGACTCCATATCGCTCTTACCTCCCCACACCTCGGAATACATTTCTTTAGATAATAACGTATACAAACTTTCTGAATCAACTAACATCATGACATCACACTCATCCAAACTTATGATACAGCGAGGGTTCTCTAGTTTGTTTGTAATTTCTCTGACAACACTACAATCCAAGACAATATGTTTGCAGCATGATTTGCAAGGAATACCAGAACCCTCTACAAACAACATTCATTCATGGACACTCTCACACGTGTCACCCACTTCTTGTACTAGGCGAAATTGAGATTTGGTCCTGCAAACTTTGGCAAGATGCCCTCTCTTACCACATGCGCTACATATTACATTCCTGGCCATGCATTTGGTACTGCAAGCAATGTGACCAGGAGCACCACATCGATAACACTTAATTACTCCTGTATTGATCCCTGGAGTAGCAGTGGCAACTCGAGGAACGTCATTGGGTTCGTTAGGAGGTGTTGGAGTGGATCTTTACAGTAATCTTACCTAATTCTGCAGATAAGAAGTTAAATATTATTTTTATAACTTAAAACATTTTGAAATAATCAATCTGTATTAATATAGTTCCATATAAGTATAAGTTTGTAAGCAGTTCAAATTGCCGTATTGTTCAAAACACTTCTTGTAGGTATTTTACTATCCTAAAAATGTGTTTAGAAATATGTGCAAATAGTTTCATAATATGCTAAATACTGCTATCAATCTATTATGCAGCAACAAGACAGATAATTAGTACCCATTTCCATATTTTCCTGAATTAATTCTTCAGTAAGGATGATCTTTTGGGGTCCTAAAAACAAGATATGCATAGATCACTGTGAAGGTCTGAAAATATGTCAATTAATGCCTTGCTCAGTTTTGTATTTTTTATATTTTGATTTTTTTTTTATATTGCAGGATTGCAAATCAGTGTTAATTTTGTTTTCCAGTTTTCCTTCGAAGAAAATGTTTACTATTTTTTCTTGTTCTGTTCTAACTTGCTTTTTAGCCCTTTATGTTAACAATGGTGTTATGTTTTGCATACCTAATTTTGGACTTTGAGCTGTTTATTTTTATATTCATTGTCTTGTTTCTGTGTGGTGTGCACCAAAAATGTTTTTGTGATGTAAAATAATTTGATATTTCAGAGTTTTATCGGCAGGTAAGCAATGCCCTGTTAAATTTGTAAGCTATTGGATTGTTCATTATTCCATATTTTGAAGCTAAATGTTTGGAATTATTTTATATTTGTTTCTAATTAGGCATTTTGCGGATTTTAGAGACTGAATGACATTTTCAACATATTGGTGTTCTCCTTTCTTGTGTGCTTATTTCAGGTTCCTTTAGCTGTGTTTTCTTATTTTGCTTCTTTAATAGTTAGCCTATAATAACCACAGAGTTAATTTTCTAAGCGCTGCCATAATCATGGAGAGTATAAAGTGAATTAAATTGTTCCTGATATAGATCCTCTGGAAATCATAACTGTGTTTTGCTGGTATGTTCCCTTGTCTTACAAATATTTATAAATAATTATTAATATGTAATGTTCTTTATTTGTTTGATGGGATAGTATAAATAAATGTAAATAAAAATTCTTTGATTGTTTTGTAAAATTATTCCACGTAACTTACATTCCAAATGTCATGTTTTAACTATGAATTCCTCTGATCATTTGTGGTTTTAAATCTTTTGCTTGAGTAAACAGATTGTTTTACATTTCTCCTTAAATTTGATCAATTGATTTGGAAAATCGTTTTTTTTCATGTATTTGTCTATAGCCCTATGTTTGATTTCTTGAATTTGCATTTTAAGGATCTGGTGGCATAGTGAATGCATGTGTTTTGGTAACAGTTTTGTTTGCATTTGTTATTTTTGTGTTGCTTTTGCTTTTGATTTTAAATATGTTGTTTTAGAATGTATTTTACTTGAATTAATATTAGAATTGTCAAATTTAGTATTATGCTTGAACATTCAACTTGAAGCAGAATTGTTTGTAATCTTTCTGGATGCATTAATTGCATTTTCTTTTTTTCGGATGTAGGGTTTCGTGAAGTAGAGTGAAAAAATATAAAATAGTTTTTAATTAGTAAATTGAAATTCTTTTAATATATTACGCTATCAATATTTTTCATAGGCTTCTAAATTATACTTAGTTTAAAGTAATAGAAATTGCTACATTTCCACACTATATTATGGATGTGCTGTGTTGGTGTGCTTATTAAGATATGACCTAGGGTATACGACTGGAATGATTTTCTGGTATTTATGTATGTTTCTGTATGTTAGAATGTACATTATAAGGTAATTTTGTGTTTGATTGTACAGTGGTGGAGTATGTTATGTTTACATTGTTGTGCACATTCTTGTGAAATGAAGAGTACATTAGTAGGGGGCAATGCCTGTATGTGTGTGAATATAGTTGTGTGTATGTGTAGATTAAACCGTGCCTATCTGCTTTTTATGATGTACTTACAGGGATACTAGGTAGAAAAATGATGATATTTTGTGGATAACTAAGGGGAGAAGTGTGAATGTATGCGTATGTTGATGTGCATGTGAGTATGTAACCAGGTATATGAGTAGATAATGTGTCAACGCACTTGTGAGATGTAGTTATGGCTAGGGGCGGCAGAATGTTTTATTCCACTGGCGAAATTGGAAGAATTTAGTAACTCCCCCTGTAAGGCGGAATTACTAATACATTCCACCGCTCTGCCAGCAAAATTAACCAGCACTGGACTAGTTCTAGTTGAAACACAACCAGTGGACACTGCACAATGTGCTGTGTCAAGCTGGTAACAGCGTAAAAGATGGAAAACATTGGCGTGCTCACACTGTTCTCAGCAGAAGCACCCCACAGCTGACAGGCTTCTACTGGAAGACCACATTTTTTTTTAACACATGGCCTTTGATCTCATACTCAACCATAACTGCTTCCCGTTCTCACTACTTTGACTTCAAGCGACCTCTCACCTCATTCGTATTTAGCAAAGGGCATCATGAATCAAGATTAGACCAAACCTTAACAATGAAGGGAGTTGCTTCTACTTATTTGGCAAGTTCTGGGTATCTTTTATAACACGGACCGAAATTAGAGTGTATAGTAAATACAATTAAGCTTTTCTATATTTTTAATACAGAGATCAGGTTGTAGTCCTATAATGTGACTATAGGAAATGTCAGTCCTAGCCCTCTCCTCCCCGCAGAAACCCGCAATGATATTGCATTGTCTGAGTGACAGTAGCTGGAAGATGGCATCCTCTTGCTTAGCGTTAGCCTTGTATATCCTATCCGTGTGCCCCAAGGCCATCACACCTACCCCTTGTGACAGCTAGTGGGAGCTGCATTCATGTCTGATTTGGTGGAGAAGAGCCAGGACCACCAGCAGAAAATCGTCCATTTTGGGGAGGGTGAGAACCCCCTCCAGATGTTGCATACATGCCTCATCAGGGGGATATTTTTGTAAAAAGGTTTATGGGAGGTGGGAGTCAGATTTGCAGACAAACACAGCAGTGGACCCAGCAGAAATATGGTGCAACAGAAGGACATGGATTAACTTTGTGCGCAATTATACTTAATTCACAGCAATGAATAATGCGCATGTGAAGGATGTTGAGTTTGCAACACACCTGCTCTTGAAGTGCTGTAGGAGTAGAAATAGAGTCTCAAATGCTGTGCCATGTGCTATAAATCAACACCGGGTTCTCACTGAGAAACAGCACGAGGCAGGGTACCTGCCCTGCTCCGTCTGGAACGGTAGCTCTCCATGTCGCATTCAGATCTGGATTAAGCCCTGGCCCAAAAGCCTGTGAAACAATGCCACCCGCACATCTCCATTTACCCACTTGCTCACTCTTTCATGTAACTAGAGGACAGATATGCTCCCTAGCCTGCCAGTACTGTTCCCTACACATCTCAAATATGCACAGTTTGCTGAAATGATACCAGTCCAAATTCCAAGCCATCCTTTCAAGAGTGCTTATGAGCAATACTGTGTTTGGTAATAATAGAGCCATGCCTTGGTTCCTAAATAATTTTTGTTATTATAACTCACCAAGGCAATGGAGAGGCCTCAAAACTAGCACAATATGTCATTTTGTGGAGTGTGCTATAAATTAACACAGAGCCGTCTCTCTCAGCCACTTTTTTAGAATGCCGAAGGTGGCAGCTCACCTGACTTCCCAGATTCAGTGTTACACCCATCTATACAACATTACTGTCCTTAATTTGGTTAATCATCTCGAGCCACATCAAGTTTAAATCTTGATGGATTAGCAATTAGGCCTTCCACCAAGTTTCCCCAGATATCTCAAACAGAAACCTAGGCACTACATACCTTTAAAATCTCGCAGATTCTTCACTCCACCTTCTGTTTCTACCCAAACCAAAATGCTCATGTGCTAGCGGATGGCCTTAATCACTCTTGTGCTAGTGTACAGTCTTTTTTTTTACCTTGTCATCTAGTCTTGGAATTCCTTACTGCTCATATCCATCTCAATGACGATCACTTGACTTTCTAGACAGCTTTAAAAATGTCCTATTCTTAGCAGCCAATTAACTTTGTGTCATACAAAATTCATTTCATTTGCTTTGGCATAGTTATGTGGAATTTCTGAAAAATTGTGCAAAATTATTCATGATTAAGGAAAATGTAAAACCAGCATTAAGAGCTATATTTTAGCACCTCATGCATCCTCACATTATTTGCGGGCACAAAGACGCATTTCGTTCTTAAATAGTGCAAACAACACAAGTACTGCAAACAGCAGCCCCTTGCATTGTGGTTATTCACATTGTTCTCATGCACTTGTGCTAAATCTTTGCAGCAAACCACATGTAATTATGCTATATAACATAATTGCAAACATTTGAGAATCTCGTGTAACAAGCGAAAATGCAAAGATATCTGAGGTTACACCCACATAACGGAATTCTTACTCGGGCATAGTCATATCCCGCTCTCACCAACAAATTCTCATCAGTGCCAGTATGCATTTCTGGGTAACACAGTGCTTTACACAAATGAAGACTAGATTAGACTGTCATCCTTGCTTTTGTGGCTGTTTTTGGCCTGTCATGGAGGCACTGTGGTCCTTACTCTTGTTACAGCTGTGGTTGCTTCTGTCATCGTGGTAGCTGCGGTAACTACTGTTGTCCCTAATATTGTCACAGCTGTGATGAAAGTTGTTTTCACTTCTGGATTTGCAACTGGTAATGTTGTATCTGTTGTTGCCATTGTAGTGACAGCTGCCATGACTACTATTGTGACTTTTGTTGTTCTGTTGCTGCTGTTATAAAGCTTTGTATCTGCTGTTGTTGCTGATGTGATGGTGGAACTTTTGCTCCTTCTTCAGGTTCCAGCTGTGGTCATTACAGTAGTCCCTTATCTGGAGGCAGAAGAGGTAGTTACTCTGACTGTTTCTGTTCTTCCTGTTGTGGTAGACATTGACATTATTGTTGTTATCCCTGTCATGTAGGTAACTGTGGCCACAGTTGGGGTCCATACTTGTGGTAGCTATGGTTACTGCAGTGGTCCCAGTTGTCTTTACCACTGTGGTTGCTGCTGTGGTTGTTCTTACACCTGTGGCAGGTGTTGTTAAGTATTTGTGGTTGCTGTTGTGGCAGGTTCTATGGCTGTGCTAGAGGCATCTGTTGTTACTGCTGTTTCCCTGCTGTGGTGTGTTCAGTGGTAAATACTAGGGTTCTTGCTGTTGTGGCAGCTGGAGTTGAGGCTGTTTCCAATATTGTGGTTGGAAATGTGAGCACTCTTGATGTCCTTGCATTGGTGGCTCCTGTTTATGATATTGTAGTCCCTGCCACGGTGGCAAATCTGATTACTGCTGTGGTACTTGCTGTTGTGACAACTGTGGTTGCTGCTGTCATAACAATTGTTGTTGCTATTGTTGTCCATTCTATGGTGGTGTCTGTGTTTGCTGATACAGCCTTTCTACAGTTAAAAGGTGTAGTTTCTGCTATGGTCCATACTTTTGTAGCAATGTTGTTAATACTATGTTCCCTACTGGGGTGAAAGGGGTTGTCGCTACTGTTTGCATACTGAGAAAGCTGGAGGAACTATAAGATTCAAGATTTGCCACAAATTATTTTTGGGATATGGCTAGCTTCTTTTGGAGAGCTTTTTGACAGTAGAGGACAACCAATGGTTGGGCTGAAGGCATATTTTGAAGAAGAGAAAGAAGAGCTTCTAGTTATGAGATCAATGCCTGATAGATTCATAGTTATTACATACAGTCCCGTAGAAGGATACATGGGGTAGAACAGTTTGTTTGTGTAAAAATGTGTGATTAGTGGAGAGGTTGATACAATTGTTATAAGAATATAAATTGACATATAGCAGAAGCTAGGAAACAACTATATATCATTTATGTCATAGTACTTTAAATAACTGCTGCGGGGAAGAGACATGAGAATGGGTTTGCACAAATGATTCAATAGAATTGTTTACATTCTTCTTCTTCAAAATACAGTGATTCAAATACATTGGACTAGTTGGTGCCATAAATACTTTAAAGTGAAAATCGTGTTGTGAATTGTACTGCTAGTATCCTAAAAAATAGAAGATATACTATCACTGCATGAGCAGGTAAAACAGCAATATAAGGTCGACCCAGTGGGTCAGAAAGTAGAAGGAATATTTTGCTGGCCAGATAAAAGTGAAGTTAATCTTAACAAAAGAACAAGTAACCCTGCATAGGTCAATACTTATTTTTCATTTCCTAGATCGAAGTTTGCATAGATCTTTTCCTCAGGTGGTTGATGTACAGCTGAAAGAGACACTCCCTTCACAAGGTAGACTAGTTTAGCTGTATTTTACATTTGTATTTAAGGAAGTGCACATTTTTTAGGAACAGGAAATACAACTATGTTCAGAGTCAGAGAGTTAGTTACTGCACCTATTTCACACACAATAAATACAAATAGTCTATGACCCTGATGTTATTCATGCACACTAAAAGAAGTCAAGCAATGTGTTTGTTTGTGGACTAATAATCGAATGTAAAAGGATGTGGCTGATCTATAATGGAAGAGAGTTACAGGTGTGCACCGCAAAATGTCTCCCTCCTTTACAGATTAATAGGATGACGAGGAAAGTGATGAGATCTTTTTATCACTAGAACTGAGTCAACCACATGAATGTTGTGAAGGTTCATGAAGCATAAGCAAGTATGTTGAAACCCAACCCTGTTTGAAACAGGTTAGCCAGTGAAGATAAATTCTGGTGTTAGAGATATGGTCTAATTTTTTAAGACATCATACAAACCATACATGGAGTTTGTAAGTCAATGTCTTGGAGTAGGTGGCATGAAGAGCATTCCCGTATTCCAGTTGGAAGTTGACAGCTGCTCATACAATTATACTCCTCTATGAAAGAAATAGCATGATCTATAATATGTTTGTGCTTTCGCTGTGAACTCAATAACTCCTTAGTATGGCCCTCACCCATTGACACTATCAATATACATAGAACATAGCTAGAGTAATTTGGTTTATATTTCTGAATACAGAAAATGCCCATTTTAGAAACTGGAGATACTGAGCAGGTGCACTCGGGCAAAGAATGAAATGCACTGCTGCATTAAACAGGGGAATAAAGGCATGCCATTCAAAAAATATTTTAGATTGATGGGCATAAGGTATATGACATGCATGTGACAAAGCTTAATGGCAATATTAAATAATATAGAGAAGAACTAATCTGATTTTACAATAATTTTGGTGCCGACTGATTATAACAGAGGTGGATGATATATTAGGATTCCTCAACTGAACCCAGTTTCTCATCTCTTTCAAAAATCTTTTCAAAGTGTAAATGCAAAACCTGTTTTTCACTTACTGAGTTTGCCATATGGTGTTATTTCCTCTTCTGCCTAAGATGAACTCCTCAGTTATAAAGTAAGAGTGACCACAATAAGGCCACATGTATATTATTTGCAGTTTCTTGTAGGTATTTACTCTTCATATCAGCTGAAAAGAAATTTTTTAAATATACACACCCTCGTCACAAAAAAGTAGTAAAGCCACATTTGGATGTTTAAATGTACGTTACAGTCTCCTAAAGGAATCCAAATGGAAAGCTGTACCTGGGAAATGTTTCTTTGTGGTTTACTTGGAAAACAAGTGATTTTATTGTTGGTATGCATGTTGTCTTTGTACAAATGTAGGGATTCCTCCATACAAATTCACTTTTTGTATTATTTTTCTCCATGGGAGTCAGACAATACGTTGAGTCAATAAGCAATGGTGAATTAGCTGCAAATGTATTCTTTATCATTGTGCCACATACATAAAATTTACTTTCATTAGAGATCAGGATTTTTCTACTAAAATATTGAGATTTTAATGTTGACCTGTCAAAATACGTAAGACAAATTTTGGCTACAACAATATTGAAATATATCTTCAAAGGACATAGATGTGAAGTTAGGAAAGGTCAATTGATACTTAACCACATATATTTGCCTACACAATGCTCACAATGAAAGAGTAGGCAATATTTTGATCACATTAATTTTTGATGTTTTGACATACAACCAAAGGACAGTCTTGAACTTAGCTATTATGTGTCAATCTATAAATCTCCACATAAAGAATGAACCACAAACCACAGTAGCGGTCAGAATGCAGATAGCAAAATACTACAATCCAGTGACACATAATTAATATGTAAAAGTAAACATTTATGCTGCATGATGGGATTTCATGAGCTCAAAGGAAAAGCATAAAATTAAGGATTTTAGATTGGAGTTGCCCAAAACACAATTTGAACCAGAAGAACGGTGCATGAAATTTGTCATTCTATCATTAGAAATTTTCCTTAGTTTAGAGACTTTCTGAATGTCTGAAAATACTATTCAAACAGTTTGCTCTACTTGCAAATAAAGCAGTGTTAAATAAAAGAAACAGAATTTCATAGAATAATTGAAATAATTTATTTACCACTAGAGCACCACAAAAACATACATTGTGTTAAATACAGAGTGATCAGTCACTAAAAATACAATGGCCATTTTTACGTTCTGTCTTTCCCCGGTGTTTTCCAGAGCAAAAGATTTCTAGAAGATGTATACTCAAAGTTTTCTTTATCTTCCAAAGTGCCAATAATATTTATGTAATGTCATTAGTGACACCAGGAAAACACAATAAAACCAATAGAGTTGGGATGCAGGTCAGCTGTCTTACCCTCTTTTAGCAAGTGCAAGTTTACAGCCAAAAATACCTGGGCATTCCAATGTGCTAGATTCTGGTGCGGTACGGTGTACTGCAGCTTTAGAATAGAAACCCTGTATGTACTCCTAATATTAATAATTTGGGGTTTCAACACATTCAGACATTTTCTCTAAAGGGCAGTGAAGCTGTTGAAGCCTTTTCAAAAGTTATTTTTAAAGTGAAAACAGAAGCCAAAAATATGCTGGGTATTTTTAGTTAGGCTTTTTCATCGTATTGCGTATTAATTGAATATATTCAATGGGGAATCCAAAGACAACACAAAAAGTTCTTTAGAATGTACAAAAGTAGCAAAACAATTTCGACTTCATTTGAAAGAGGACTGCTGGTACTCCTACCAGTACACAAGAGCTGATGAAGAAGGAACACTACAGCAAATCACCTATTAATTTCATAAGGCCCACATTTGTGTGGCACGCTCACTAATGGATAAACAATTCCATTAAAAACGTTATTGCTGTTCATCTGAGGATCTTTAGAGAGACACCCATTTAAAAAAAAAAATGTGTTGATGGTGGGTTCTTGGTACAATCATAAATGTATTGTCTGAGGAAGATCCATTGAATGGTCAACATATTTACTTAATCTGTGATTTACTATAGGGTTTTCTTCACAAAAGATGAAAGGAGGAACACGTTGATGTCAGTGGAAATACTCCTCACAATCACTCCTTTTTTTACAAATCTCTTGTTGATACGGACGATTTTGAACATGAATCCATGAGATTGGTCAGCCATCCTGAGCCTTTCTAGGAGCTGTACATTGTAATCTTAATTCACGGTGTCAAAGTTCCTGCTCATAGTATTGCAGGAACATTTAGTTGACTCTCAGTGAAATAAAGGGTTTTGAAATATAATCGTAAAAATAGTTTTGCAATTCAATTTTACAAGTGTGGATGCAAAAATAACAACATATCATATCATGAAAAACAGTCAGGTAGCTTATGGCATAATGAAGAACAAAAAAGCACATGTACAGCAATTATAAAACATGTTTGTAGTGCAAGTCAATGTATAGGACTCTACTCATACTGGCCAGCTAGAGGGAAACACATTTTTTTCTGAGAGATCGAAAGAGCCCCTGATTTAAATGAAAAGTTATCGTATTTGACAAAATTACAAAATACAAAAATAGGGTGAAAATATACACATTTTACACAACGTTCTTATTGTTGATAGTTTGTAAATTGTGAACTACAAGTTGGTTTCCAATTAAGCTGGCTCTGCTACCCACCTGTTGTGACACTAGAGGTACAATTACATATACCTGAACAAAATCCCACAGCGTAGCTATATAGCATCATTGCACTGTCTTGATTAGACTAATGCATGTACACATTTCACTTGTTTACACTGCCATTTTCACCATTTATTTGTAATAGTCTGCCACTGGGGTTTTAATGATGCTTCAGAATGTGTACACTATATCATAAAAGATAATCCTGCATAGAAATGGGGCATTCTTAACGAAGCTTATTAAAAATACACAAAACTACTTAGGAGGCAGACGTTTAAAAAAATTAAGTGAAGAATTATAGTTCCCCAAACTCAAAAAAAAAAATCTCTTTGGAGTTCAATAGTTGCATTAGGACTACCAAAGAACTTGTTTCTGGCAGTTTATTTGGTCTTCATGTCGTCCACATTTCATTTCCTCAAAAGTTCATTTTTTATATAGTTATACACAAATAAATAATGCATCTTTGATCTACAACTAAAAGGAATGGGTAGGGTGCCTATTGCGCGAAAACGTACTGAGATCAAGTAAGGCACGAGACAGTTACAGCAAGTCCACTTAATGGGATTTTCCTGTTTTTCCTTTCACATAATAACACTAACAAATTCTTCCAGTGTTTAATTTTTCAAAGGTTTTACTTCTTATCTATCTTCCTATCAAAGTAGGTGAAACGCAGGATAAAGCCTTCAACATTTTCTTCTGATGACAGCTTTTTTTTTTTACTTTAATCAAACTTTTTACATACACAGTTCATACTAGTACCGTTTTTCAGTTTTTGTTTTAAAATTGAACACTGATAAAATTAGGCATTTCATTCTTTCATGTTTTAAGGTCTTCATTGAACACGCATTGCTGCTGTGGTATCTTAGCTGCACTTGCAGGACTTCACAATCATATTGGAAAGATGTTCGATTTTGGGTGCTTTGCCAATGTAATACAAGATGGTGAGGGAATCTAAATCTTGAGACACGCAGCAGGGTGAGGCCGACGCTTCTGGGTTGATGGTGTTGTACAATCCGAGTACCTAATAAGAGAATATAAGTTTAAAAAAAGAGAGAAAAGGTCAATGTAGCAAACAAGCTTTGACATCGTAGTCACATGAACTTTTATCTTGTTGAGACAAGAACTTTTTCAATGCAGAAAATACATTGCATCTGTTGATTGCCACCACACAGACAGGTACTCAAGCAACCCATCCTTATGTTTTCATCAGCTTCGTGAAAGTATTTATTTATGTAGTTAGTTGGTTAATTATGTTTTTCTTTATGTATGAGGTGTATAAAGTTCTATGCGTTCTCTTATTCTATGATTACTTTAAGTATGTCTCACATTGTATCAGCATCGTGCATGTCTGAAGTAGGCGCTCATTTCCAAAAGGCCGTGGGCCTTTTGACCTAAACTGAATCCAATAGAAACAAGTCATTTGCTTCCTAAAGCCCTGGACTGTGCAGAAGAAAGGGTCCCGTTCGAAGAGCAAGGTGGCATTTGACTAAGTCTGGGGGAAGAATAGCTCCAGCATCCATGCCCGTTGCTAAGTGAACGAAATATTTTTCACAGAATAGAAGGCAGGGGTGTTCCCACCCACTGTGGGTCTATGAATAGAAACGCAGGGCAATCACGCATGGAGTACAGTGCTACCCCCTCTGGTCTAAAATTGTTTGCACTGATGCCTGCTAGAGCATCACCGAAGGAGCTGGCCTTTTCATTGTGTGCACAAAGAGAGAGGATGAGGCTGCATGGAAGTTATAGGCCGTTTATGAGCCAAAGGGGCTGTGGCAGGGGACGGGGGTAGGCTGTACTACACTGATGATATAAAACTATTTTCCGAGCTCGCCATTAATGTATTAGTTAAACACGAAATGGCAGTTTCCTAGAGATTTAGAGGAATGTTTTCAGCGGAGACAGAGATGTGTTCAGCAGAGCAACACTAGCTACTTCATCAGACTCCTGCGGGCTCGGGGGATAAACAAGCAAACCGCATATTTGTTACCATGGCCAGTATTCTTCCTCTGGCCTTGAAAACATGCCCTGCTCCAAAGATCCCACAGAGCGCCCGTGTGCCAGCTAGCCCAATGTGTTCTCTTTTCTTTGGGCGGTGACTTGATACCAGTGGAACGGTGATCAAGGCACCTCTGTGCAGGGCTTCAGCCAAGTGCCTGGTTCATGGATCCCTGTTCACAGAGTTTCTTCCATGACTAGTTGTGTCACACTTCTGACAGAATGAGCTACACCTGCAGCTTCCAGGAGGAAGGCGTGCTGACTCAAGAAAACTGTGAGGAAGCATGAATTAGCCCTGGAAATTCAAGAATGTGTCACATCTAAGCCTGGAGTAAAACTGCCTACTCAAAGAAAATGCGTGGTGAAAGAAGCCTGGATATTGAGGTGTAGCACGCACCCAAGAGTGGAGTAAGACACACTGACATATTTGTGAATCAGGCCTGGATATTTACATGTAAATCACAATATGCATGGAGTAAAACATACATACTCACAGAGCAAACGCTGGCAATGCTAAGAGGTCTGACTTTGTTGTGGCGCATTCTGCACTCATGCAAGTAAAATGCTGACCCAGCATCTAGAGAGGCACACCTCTCACACTGCACTCACAAAGGCACGCCTCTCACCCTGCACTCACACCGGCACACATGTAATTCTGCACTCACAGAGGCATGCCTCTCACCCTGCACTCACAGAGACACACCTCTCACACTGCACTCAGAGACACGCCTCTCACACTGCACTCACAGAGGCACACCTCTCACCCTGCACTCACACAGGCACACGTGTAATTCTGCACTCATAATACACATTGGAAACCAGCATTCGTGCACACCCCTCAATCTGCACTCATAGTACACACTGAAAACCTGCACTGGGGCACACTGCTCACCCTACACTCACACAGGCACACCCCTCAATCTGCGGCTAATGCAGTCATTCCCCTCACCCTTTACTCACACAGGGACACAACTCATCCTGCACTTACACGTGCACATTACGCACCCTGTACTCACACAGGCAGTAGTCATCTTGCTCTCACATAGGCATACCAGTCACACAGGCAGAGATCTCACTCTGCTCTCACACAGGCACAGCTCACTCTGAACTCACACAGGCACAACTCACCCTGTGCTCTCACAGACAGCACTCACCTTACACTCACACAAGCACAATTAACTCACACAGGCATACCCACGGGCAGTATGCTAAGGCCCGCTGGGCCTTCACAAATAGATGCACAGCCCAACTGGGGTATAAAGTGGCAGGAAGGCAACATGAAGGGGATACGCTGGGAACTCACAGGTGGAAGAGGGGCCAGAAAGGAGAAGAAAATGGAATAGAAGCAAGGAGGACTTGCTGGGTGCCTTCAGGTGGAAGATCATCTCGGTGGAGGATGAAAAATGCAGGAGGGCAGCGTTATGGCGCCCACAGGCACTCACAGATAGATGTCTTGCCTGGCCGGGGAAGGCAGAGGAAAGGAGCAGCGTGATGTGACCTGCCAAATACTTACAGAGAAGAGTGGACTGGCGGGGGAAGAGTGGGTCAGGAGGATAGCATGGCGGGACTCGGGGGTGCTGGTAGAGAAGAGCAGACCAGTGAGAAAGAGAAGGGCAGGAGGGAAGCTTGACAAGAGGAACTGCCCCACACCCGCAGTTGGGCAGAGCATCCAAGCAAGGACTGACTCACTTTGAGTCAGAGCAGCTGTCACCGCTCGGCCAGTGACTCCCCTCATTTCCTCCTTGGACAAAGTGTGGTGGTCTCCAACAGGTGCAGGGGGGCTAAACAGTGCTTACAGCTGCAGAGGCATGTGTAGATGCCAGAGGAGACCATGAGCTTTTCATAAGTCTGAGCAGAGTATTAGGATGGAGTGAGGTGCTAATATTGCTCTAATACTTTGGCACCTTACACATATGATTCCTCATTCGCCCTGATGCCTCACAAAATATACTGAACCATGGGATGTGCAGTCATGGGAGCTGAAAGTACTCAAAATATGGATAACTATCAGTAAAAAGATCAACAAGAAAAACATTTTCTTGTTACTCCGTCAGCACACCAGCTCTACTGCCTCATTACTATGTTTGAACGCAACCGCCATGTTGGATGAGCGGAAACCCATCGGGACTCTATATGAAGGCATAACAAGCTACCCAGTCATTACTTGTTAATCAAGGTAACCATTTTAGATGAAGAGAAGTACTCCGCAACCCAATAGAAATGCAATACAAACACTTTTCAGTATGAGGGCACAATGTCCGCTCAATCAAATAATGACCTCTAAGAAACCAACGAGTGGGAATAGCTCAACCCCTCTACCAGTAATGCTTCTTAAAGCTATGTTTCTGTTTGTGTCATAAGATCTGGTGGGAGCTGTGTTGTTAACTCTTTGTGAACGTCACACATTGCGTCCCAACAAAAAATGGGGAAAACAGACGTCTTCCAATTCCAGTTTGAACTCAGCCATATGCAAATCAGTCTTGACCCTGTGCCCCATGGGAACATTCCAGCCCGAACTGCCAAACCAGGTCCTCCCTGGACTGGAAACAAGCATCCTAGGACCGGTTTCGGGGTTTCACCCCTCTTCAGCCAGGATAGCTTGATTCCAGCATGGACAAACATTGTTTCAAAATGGGTGTGGCTCTCCTAAAATGAAGGGCTAATGTGGCAAGGCATGCTGCCTCTTCTTGTGTATCTACAGCTGATGAAGAAGCAAAAATGTAATGCCCAGATAGATCCCACTTCAAAAGTTCACATGGAATTCAATGAGGGCAGAGGTCAGAGACCAATTGCCCTGTTCATTTAAATATGGAAGGATCTTTCAGACTCACATTTGAAAATTGCAACTTGAAAAAGTGAAAGCCATTTGAAGCTCTGCATGAATTTTGACCCCAATACTCTACAGTAGCTTTGACGGTGTTGGACACATTCCACATGTCACCTCTACAAAGGTCACCAGAACCTCCACTGTATCAGCATTTAACTTCAGCCAGGAATTGCCATCTCCTCCCTGACATCCAGCAGATTCACAGCAGCATGTCTTCGACAGAGCAACAGTTAAAGCAAGTCTAAAGTCAGAGGCCATAGAAGTAGATCAGGGTAGATTGTGGTCGGACATTCAACTTAAATAGGTAGGGGCAGAGCGTCGAACCCTGTGGAACCCCACAAGAGCAAACAGACACAATGGATGGAAACTGAGCAAGGGCTGAGTACATCAGATAAAAAAGGGAACCATTTCAGTACAGTTCTGTCAATGCCGTTTTCAGGGATAGCAGTAAGCAGGAGTCCATGATCAACAGTGTCAAATGCTGAATAGAGGTTTGATCAGTGGCGGCTCCTCCGCAATGGCAGAGGAGCATCGCCCCACTCAATGCAGAAGAAAAATAAAATGATAATAAAATATTTGTATTATTGTTTTATTTTTCTCTGACGGCCGATGCTGCCGCTTCAAGGGTGGGCCGGGCATTCTGAGTAACAGCCAGCAGGTGCAGGTGTTGGACACTGGAAGTGCACATGATGGTTTGGCTGGCCATATTAGGCAAAGGCTACCAGTCACTTACTGAGTGCCTAACCAGGCCGCTCAAACCAATCCAGGTGGTGATCTCATGCTGAGAGCAGTGTCTGGATTGGGTGGGAGTGGCCCATGGACTTCCTCATACCTCTTCACCGAGGTGGCTGGAAGTGTGAGGTAGGTGTGTTTTTAATAGGATGAGCATTTCATGGCGGTGTTTAAATTAAAGAGCCTATCAAAGACAAGATGAAGACAAATATTGACAGCGTGAGAATAGTGAGAGAGTCTCCACCATCTGAACCTGTGGAACGAAGAGTGTGCCGTCTTAGCTGGATCACATTGTTAAATTGTGTTATGTGAAATTAGAACACATCAGAGCTGGACTCTGGGTCCATATTTTGCACATTGTTTGTCAGTGGGGCAAACATGGAATGAAACTATTTTGCACTGTTTGTGATAAAGACTGAAACACCTGAAAATGGCCCAGCATTAATGCACTGGGCAAGATTCGCAAAGTGAAGAAAGTTGGGAGGGGTCACTTGGCATAAAGCCACGTGCAGCTCCACAAAGCATTATGTTGACTCACTTTCCATTATAAAAGCCTGTGGACCCAGCCCAAAACTGTGCAGCCCCTTGCAGGCACCCCCGCAACTCATGGCACATAGCCCTCTTAGTTTGCTTATTTATCATCATTATGTAAATGAGAAATAAAAGGGCAAGGTGGCTGCGTCTCTGTTTTTTGAACCGGTGTAAACATGGCACAGGCTATCACACTGAATGAACGCTTCAAGTAATAGTTGAATAAAGCCTGTAAACGAGACCTACATTCTTCCACTTTACAACAATCTCATTTGCCTGCCAGTAAAATGTGTAAATAAAACTTACCCGGCTGTGCTGTGTGTCCGAACTCCATAAATATGGACAGGCTCCGGCACAGAAGTTTGCATGATATCCTTTCGGTTCATGTATCCATCTCCACCCCAGGTCCTTCTTAAAGTCAATATACAATGGCCGAAGACAGCAGTTGTCTTGCACATTTCTGTGAAAGAAAGAGAGGGATTTTGTATTTTCGCTTACATTTCTTCCCATTTTCTCTCAAATAGAAATGTTTTATGCTTTGGGGGATGTGTCATGGTTCTTTAATTGTCTTTATATGTTCTATTACTTTGATAGAAAAATAATATTTCTTTCAATGCAATTCATTTTAATTTCATGCACTAGATAGAAAACCTAAAATTCCAAGGCCATTCAGCAATAATGAAGGTGATATTTGTGTAACAGAAATCCAGCTGCGGCTCCTCTGCTAAGGCGGAGGAGTGTCGCCCCACTGCTCTCAGATAGTGCAAAGGAAAAATAAACTGATAATAACAGAACGTTATCATAATTTTAATTTTTTATATGGAGCTTGGAGCCATGTTAGGGTGGGGTTGGGCTCGTGTGACATCAGAAGGAGGAGGAGTGGTTGGTTCACCATAAGTGCCCCTGACGGTTTGTCCGGTCGTCTTGTGCCAGCCAAACTGTCATGAGCACTTCGCATGTTCTCCGCCCGGCTGTATTGCACAGTCTGGGTGGAGAACATGCACAGGCTCCCATTCCATGTCTGAGAGCTGAACTAGGCTGCTCAGACCAATCACGATGCTGCTGTCATGCTGGTGACAGCAACGCCATGATTGGCTAGGGGAGTTAGGGAGCTTGTGTGCTTCCGTACTGCCAGGAAAACAGAGAGGTCTGAGGAGAGGCGGCAGCTGGCAACCGGCGACCAGCAGGTAAGTCTTCTTTTTTCTTCTTTTTTTCTAGCTCTCACCACCGTTTCCCTACCAGCCACCACCGCAGAAATACAACCTTGTGCAAGACAAATAAACTGAGAGCTGGAAGACGAGCTTGTTTGACTTTCATATATTACTAATAGTTAACAAATTCACATTGATTATTGATCCATCACACACTCTCAAACACTTCTCAGAATGCACCCACATACCACACTATAATGGCTTTAGAAGGGCCTTGGTGCAACATCACTACAATGTCTGGTCAATAAAGAGCACAACAGACAGAAAAAGCAAAGAACAACATACAATGAGCAGGTGCATACATATGAACAATGATCACCAAAATCTACCGTACCAAACAATGCTTCGGCAGCACTGTTATTCTGCCATAAACTGAAGTTTTGCTCAAGTAAAACTTCATATCCTCCTAGTGAGGACACGCACACGCAGGCAATATCAGTGGCAGGAAGTTGCACCCCCATGCAGGACTGAGTAGACAAAGCCTGGATAACGTTCAGTTGGAACAACGTATTGTCACACGATGAACAAGCAACTCCCAACCTCTCTCAGCCCTGAAATTCCAGGAATATTAGGAAACGTAGCACAGGAGCCTCACAGCTTATCAAGAAGACCAGCCTAGTGCCACAAACCTGAGGAGTTTTTGGAGTCTTTTGTAAAGCATAGTTTTTCATCACATTACAATATGCTTGAAGTAAGAAATTGGATTATTATTTGTGGTGGGCGACTGCCCACCTCCAGGGATGATAATCACAACTCTTGCGAGGATGAACCCTTAAATTCATTAAACTAACCTAATCCATACCCCCTCGTAGCTATGGCACAGAGCAGACAAGCTTAACCTAAGGCAATGTGCATTGCATTTATGTAGTGCCAAAACAGTAATAAAGTAAAACACCAAGCATTAAAAATCCCAAACCAAATTATAAAAATAGGGTAAAATTTTATGAATGAAATAACACCAACATTTTAAAATACAATAAGGGGAACCATATATATGACATTTTTAAATTTTAGGTAGAGATAGCTCCAAAAAGCACTGAGGGACAATGAGAGTCGATGATCGTAGTAGACAGGGATGGTTGTATGATGGAACAATGCAGGGAAATACTCTTCATGCCTTTACCACTCGTTTTTTACTCCACATTTTTTTGGAACGCATATGCTTTTACAATGTATGTCTTCACCACGCATTGTTCATATATATATTTATATATAAACAATGTATTTGTGGGGAGAGAACCCCCACCCCTGAACTTACCTCAAATGTGTAGTAAAGGCATACGTTGTAAAAGCATATGCGTTCTAAAAACATGCATGGTAAAAAATACTTGGTAAAGGTACAACGTGGTAAAAACCACATTGTAAAAGCTCAATCCTAAGGCTCTTAGGAACTCAGAGGCAGAATTCAGGGGCCAGGATTCACTTCAGCGGAGGCCATCATCAAGGTCCTGTCCATTTCCAGTTGCTCCTGGTGAGCGGGCACTCAAGGTAAAAGGTCTCTTGCAGCTTGTTGTTTCTCCGTAGCCCTGCAGCAAGTCCATTTATTTTCCCTGGGTGTATGGTGGAGTAGGCCCAGTCCTTCATGGCTCTTCTCAGGGTACGAACATCAGGTATTCTGATCTTCCAAAGATCCAGAAAGGGGTCTGTACAACTGCCTTTGCTGTGCCACATTTATACCTGACACCAACTAGTGGATGGGGGTGACTCAAGGGCACTTCCTAATGGGGTAAAAGTTCCCAGGGACAACCCTACCCGTATTTTCAATATGGCAAATGCCACACTAAATTTGGGCTCCGAGAGTTGTTGGTATGTAGGGGAGTGCACTATGGTAATCACTTGGGAACTTCCACAATTAAGACTAAAATCGAGTTTAAAGCAGGCACTGCTCCAACAGCAAACCCAGAGACAGAAGTCTAGTAGGATTGTACTACTGAATATCAACCTACAGAATATTGTGGAACAAGAATATCAAGGACAGAATATTACGGTACAAAATATTGGAAGGTGAGTGCTCAGATTGTTCCATATGATTGGTCATCTCTATTGCAAAACTTTTGGGTGCAATGTGGGTGCTACGTAAGAAAGCTCTAGGCCGAACACCCATCTAATGATCCAACTCTTAGTTTGTCTTATACGTGCCCTAGCTGGGTTATCTTTTGTAATACCCCATTTTTTAATGATATATCTTATTTATATATATCCGTACACAATTTTATATAGATATATATTTCATAAGATTTCAGGAAAAGGGTGGTTTTTAATTTTGTCTTACTGTCTATTCTACTGTGTGATGAATTGTTCTTTTATGGCCCTGGTGGCGGAAATAAAGAGTCTTGAACTGAACTGACTGCTTATGGAGAAGTATAGATTTACTACTCCTAACACCACATCCACATACCTTGAAGATATATATACTTCATGGGTACATATATGTGAAGTGAGTATAAAAATCTAGACTAACGTACCTGTCAATATTTATGTATCAATTTTTGGTGCTTGATATTGATTTCCATCGATATTCTGTGGTCAGTATTCAGAGTGCACACCAACTGGTATGGCTAAAGCAGGGTCCTCCAGCAATCATACATGGAATCTGCAAGAATTGTCCTAGCATCCTGTTCTCTCCCTTTCAAGTGCACCAGAGTGCTACATGTAGCGAAACAGACCTGCATGTAGGATTTGACACTGTGTGTCAGCAAAATGCCTACAGTTTCCACCCTTCATATTCTATTAGCTCATCTCTGCTGATTCAGGTCAGCCTATAGTGTGGTCCTGGAAAGAATTTCAAGCCTCAGGCTGTGAGTTTCAGGGGAATTAATGCAAATTAACCACAAGGAACTCCAGGAAGGGAAAAGATAACTTTTCCTAATGTTGTTTTTTTATGCTGATCTGCCATTGTGCTGCATTTTTACTAACTATTAAATCAGGTGTTTATTTATGTTAAGTGGTAAATGCTTTATTGTATAGTTAATAAAAACCATTACAAAATATAAATACGACAATATACTAAGACACAAAGAATTTACACTACTGTAAACATGATAAAAGATAAAAATGAAGATAAGAACGGATGACTTGCAACCGTAAGAAATAACATATTCCAAGTTCAACAGTTTGCTAATAGTTTTTGCTTTTTCTCAAAAAGTTCAATGAATTTGATTGTCCTACAAATGAATTGTGGGTCTACTGTACATAAAGTTTGTATGACAGCGGACCGACATGTACGTGTTCCGTACTCCTTGAACTTGGTTTTCAACCAATTCCGACGTTCCTGTGTAAGAGCTGGGCATATACAAATCAGGTGGACAAAATCTTGTCTTGCTGCGCCACATAACCCGCACCCTTCACTTTCTTGGGACTTCCAATTTGGCTGATCGGCATTAGTTGGCAGGTTGCCCAACCTTATATTAAGGAATTTACGTTTAATAAAAGGCGAGAATGCGAGGTCCAAGAATAGCGCCGGCACAAGTTTTTTGTAAGAATGGAGTGTCATCCAAGCATGAGACCGGCGGCTAAAAGCTGTTTTGTCGTCCAACAATGAGTGTCTAATGGCTGCCTTCCTAACCAACTGTTTAAATGAAGGTACTGGGAGCTTAGATTCCCAGAGGCCAGCCAGATTTGTTGATTCTATTGACATTTTAAGATACTTAGCATGATTTGAATTTGGATTTTTAGTGATTGTTTCCCACATAACTCGATAGAGCATAATCTCTTGGTTCATCCAGACGTCGTACCAGAATTTTATGGTCTCATATTTCCTCAACAGCACTTGGGATTTCAGGCCGAGTTCCAGTCTTATTTGGGCCGGTGATGCGTTACTTGGTAGCGCGAGGACATGTTTATAGATTTTCATTTGCACTTTGTCCAAAAGTTGTGCACTCTTGCCATGATGCAGTATGCTCCCGTAAGCTATCGTTGGAATTAGTTTAGCTTTCATTATTGTTAGCAGAGGCGAAACCAGAGGTCCTTTGAGTTCAGTTGCTAAACTCATGAAAGCGTGCATTAGGGCCATGCCCTTCTTTTCCATGCTGGTGAATTGTGCCTGGAAATTAAGGTGCTTGTCCAACAGTATCCCGAGGTACTTGTAACTTCCAACCGCTTCCAGTTTGACATTATCTATTAGGAAGGTTGGTGATGGTTCGTTGCATCGGGTTATGACCATTGTTTTTGTTTTTGTGCTATTTATTTCTAGCATGTTCAGTTTTGTGTAGCGGGTCAGCTCCTGTAGAAGGGGTTGCAGGCCTATTCTTGTCTGGCTTAGCAGGATCACATCGTCGGCGTAGGATAAGTGTGTTATACGAAGCGTACCCAGCCGGGGGGGATGCGCATTGATCAGGCCAAGGCTTACTGTTAGGTCGGCCATAAACAAGTTGAAAAGTTGGGGAGCCAACACACAGCCTTGTTTTAATCCGTCAAAGGTATGGATCTTTCTTGTTAGCCTTTGCCCATTGTTGATTTTTACCTGCATCCAGGTGTTACTATACAGATCAATGATTGGCAATAGGATTGACTCCGGTAGACCCTCCTGCTTTAATTTGGCCCATAGTAAGTTCCTATTTACACGATCAAAGGCCGCCTTAAAATCGACGAAACAGGTATATAATTTCCGATGGTTGTGTAGACTGTTTTCGCCGAGCAAGCACAGTGCCATTGCATTAGCCATTGTTCCAGTTCCGCGACGGAACCCTGTCTGATTTAACGGGATCTTGTTGTTTGTATCCGACCATTGTGCTAAATCAGCTAGAACCAAGGAAGCATAGTATTTTGCCTCTGCATCGATCAGGGCAATTAAGCGGTAGTTTGATGGATTTTTGGGGTCTCCGCCTTTATAGATGGGGTTAATGATAGCACCCCTCCAACTTTCCGGAACCCGACCTGAGTTGCTGATTGTCCGGAACAGAAGGTTGAATTTGCATGCCCAGAACTTGGGGTCTTCTTTATAGATCGCCTGCGGGATTCCATTTGGCCCTGGTGCGCTCTCTTGCTTGCCTTTCTTAATTATTGATGATATTCGTCGATGGTCAGCTGACCACATTGATTGATCCAGGCAATCGGGCATGCCATTGAGGCTGAGAACAAGCTTGCATTCCTGTGCCATGTTTCTAGGAGATTCGGATACCGTTGTAGCCATCGTGACCTGATGCTCCACCGGCTTTACAGAGAATGTGTCGACTATATGCTGGGCCCAATCATTTTCAGGGATGCATGTCATACTTATGGGTTATGCTGATCTATTGATGGAATTGACTTGCGCCCAGAACGCCTTGGAGTCTGCTTTTTTTGTGTTATACACCAATTTAGCCCAGAAATCATTGATCTTATTCCTTTTTTCCATCCATACTAGCTTTTTATATTGCGTCCTTATCAACCGAACTTCTTGCCAAATGCTTTGATTTGTCCTTGCAACAAACAAATGATGGACGGAATGCTGACAATGCATACATTCTCCCCCAGTCAAGAGATCTGGGTTAAATCCATCGTTCTTTTGCCCACTACACCACCCCAGTTTAGACATGGCCATATGCAAATCAGTCTTGACCCTGTGCCTCATGGGAACAGTCCAGCCCGAACTGCCAAGCCATGTCTTCCCTGGACCGGAATCAAGCATCCTAGGACCGGTTTCTGGCTATCAGCCGTCATCAGCCAGGATAGCTTGACTCCAGTGGCGTAGTGAGCACGGGTCCCACGTCTGGGAATACCCATCCCATTTAGGGCGAAAAGCGTTACAACAAACAAATGATGGACGGAATGCTGACAATGCATACATTCTCCCCCAGTCAAGAGATCTGGGTTAAATCCATCGTTCTTTTGCCCACTACACCACCCCAGTTTAGACATGGCCATATGCAAATCAGTCTTGATCCTGTGCCTCATGGGAACAGTCCAGCCCGAACTGCCAAGCCATGTCTTCCCTGGACCGGAATCAAGCATCCTAGGACCGGTTTCTGGCTATCAGCCGTCATCAGCCAGGATAGCTTGACTCCAGTGGCGTAGTGAGCACGGGTCCCATGTCTGGGAATACCCATCCCACTTAGGGCGAAAAGCGTTACAACAAACAAATGATGGACGGAATGCTGACAATGCATACATTCTCCCCCAGTCAAGAGATCTGGGTTAAATCCATCGTTCTTTTGCCCACTACACCACCCCAGTTTAGACATGGCCATATGCAAATCAGTCTTGACCCTGTGCCTCATGGGAACAGTCCAGCCCGAACTGCCAAGCCATGTCTTCCCTGGACCGGAATCAAGCATCCTAGGACCGGTTTCTGGCTATCAGCCGTCATCAGCCAGGATAGCTTGACTCCAGTGGCGTAGTGAGCACGGGTCCCACGTCTGGGAATACCCATCCCACTTAGGGCGAAAAGCGTTACAACAAACAAATGATGGACGGAATGCTGACAATGCATACATTCTCCCCCAGTCAAGAGATCTGGGTTAAATCCATCGTTCTTTTGCCCACTACACCACCCCAGTTTAGACATGGCCATATGCAAATCAGTCTTGACCCTGTGCCTCATGGGAACAGTCCAGCCCGAACTGCCAAGCCATGTCTTCCCTGGACCGGAATCAAGCATCCTAGGACCGGTTTCTGGCTATCAGCCGTCATCAGCCAGGATAGCTTGACTCCAGTGGCGTAGTGAGCACGGGTCCCACGTCTGGGAATACCCATCCCACTTAGGGCGAAAAGCGTTACAACAAACAAATGATGGACGGAATGCTGACAATGCATACATTCTCCCCCAGTCAAGAGATCTGGGTTAAATCCATCGTTCTTTTGCCCACTACACCACCCCAGTTTAGACATGGCCATATGCAAATCAGTCTTGACCCTGTGCCTCATGGGAACAGTCCAGCCCGAACTGCCAAGCCATGTCTTCCCTGGACCGGAATCAAGCATCCTAGGACCGGTTTCTGGCTATCAGCCGTCATCAGCCAGGATAGCTTGACTCCAGTGGCGTAGTGAGCACGGGTCCCACGTCTGGGAATACCCATCCCACTTAGGGCGAAAAGCGTTACAACAAACAAATGATGGACGGAATGCTGACAATGCATACATTCTACCCCAGTCAAGAGATCTGGGTTAAATCCATCGTTCTTTTGCCCACTACACCACCCCAGTTTAGACATGGCCATATGCAAATCAGTCTTGACCCTGTGCCTCATGGGAACAGTCCAGCCCGAACTGCCAAGCCATGTCTTCCCTGGACCGGAATCAAGCATCCTAGGACCGGTTTCTGGCTATCAGCCGTCATCAGCCAGGATAGCTTGACTCCAGTGGCGTAGTGAGCACGGGTCCCACGTCTGGGAATACCCATCCCACTTAGGGCGAAAAGCGTTACAACAAACAAATGATGGACGGAATGCTGACAATGCATACATTCTCCCCCAGTCAAGAGATCTGGGTTAAATCCATACTGGAATGGCATGGTGAGCAAAAAAACGATGGATTTAGGCCCAGATCTCTGTACTGGGGTGAATGTATGACATTGTTCTGCATTCTGTCCATCAATTGTTGTTTTTGCATTTGTCACCCCGAGTGGGAAGGGTATGCTCAGACGTGAGTCCCTTGCTCTCCATGCCACTGGAATCAGGCTATCCTGGCTGACGAGGGCTGAAAGCCCGAAACCGGTCCTAGGATGCTTGTTTCCAGTCCAGGGAGGACCTGGCTTGGCAGTTCGGACTGGACTGTTCCCATGGGGCACAGGGTCAAGACTGATTTGCATATGGCTGGGTTCATACTGGAATGGCATGGTGAGCAAAAAAACGATGGATTTAGGCCCAGATCTCTGTACTGGGGTGAATGTATGACATTGTTCTGCATTCTGTCCATCAATTGTTGTTTTTGCATTTGTCACCCCGAGTGGGAAGGGTATGCTCAGACGTGAGTCCCTTGCTCTCCATGCCACTGGAATCAGGCTATCCTGGCTGACGAGGGCTGAAAGCCCGAAACCGGTCCTAGGATGCTTGTTTCCAGTCCAGGGAGGACCTGGCTTGGCAGTTCGGACTGAACTGTTCCCATGGGGCACAGGGTCAAGACTGATTTGCATATGGCTGGGTTCAAACTGGAATGGCATGGTGAGCAAAAAAACGATGGATTTAGGCCCAGATCTCTGTACTGGGGTGAATATATGACATTGTTCTGCATTCTGTCCATCAATTGTTGTTTTTGCATTTGTCACCCCGAGTGGGAAGGGTATGCTCAGACGTGAGTCCCTTGCTCTCCATGCCACTGGAATCAGGCTATCCTGGCTGACGAGGGCTGAAAGCCCGAAACCGGTCCTAGGATGCTTGTTTCCAGTCCAGGGAGGACCTGGCTTGGCAGTTCGGACTGGACTGTTCCCATGGGGCACAGGGTCAAGACTGATTTGCATATGGCTGGGTTCAAACTGGAATGGCATGGTGAGCAAAAAAACGATGGATTTAGGCCCAGATCTCTGTACTGGGGTGAATGTATGACATTGTTCTGCATTCTGTCCATCAATTGTTGTTTTTGCATTTGTCACCCCGAGTGGGAAGGGTATGCTCAGACGTGAGTCCCTTGCTCTCCATGCCACTGGAATCAGGCTATCCTGGCTGACGAGGGCTGAAAGCCCGAAACCGGTCCTAGGATGCTTGTTTCCAGTCCAGGGAGGACCTGGCTTGGCAGTTCGGACTGGACTGTTCCCATGGGGCACAGGGTCAAGACTGATTTGCATATGGCTGGGTTCAAACTGGAATGGCATGGTGAGCAAAAAAACGATGGATTTAGGCCCAGATCTCTGTACTGGGGTGAATGTATGACATTGTTCTGCATTCTGTCCATCAATTGTTGTTTTTGCATTTGTCACCCCGAGTGGGAAGGGTATGCTCAGACGTGAGTCCCTTGCTCTCCATGCCACTGGAATCAGGCTATGCTGGCTGACGAGGGCTGAAAGCCCGAAACCGGTCCTAGGATGCTTGTTTCCAGTCCAGGGAGGACCTGGCTTGGCAGTTCGGACTGGACTGTTCCCATGGGGCACAGGGTCAAGACTGATTTGCATATGGCTGGGTTCAAACTGGAATGGCACGGTGAGCAAAAAAACGATGGATTTAGGCCCAGATCTCTGTACTGGGGTGAATGTATGACATTGTTCTGCATTCTGTCCATCAATTGTTGTTTTTGCATTTGTCACCCCGAGTGGGAAGGGTATGCTCAGACGTGAGTCCCTTGCTCTCCATGCCACTGGAATCAGGCTATCCTGGCTGACGAGGGCTGAAAGCCCGAAACCGGTCCTAGGATGCTTGTTTCCAGTCCAGGGAGGACCTGGCTTGGCAGTTCGGACTGGACTGTTCCCATGGGGCACAGGGTCAAGACTGATTTGCATATGGCTGGGTTCAAACTGGAATGGCATGGTGAGCAAAAAAACGATGGATTTAGGCCCAGATCTCTGTACTGGGGTGAATGTATGACATTGTTCTGCATTCTGTCCATCAATTGTTGTTTTTGCATTTGTCACCCCGAGTGGGAAGGGTATGCTCAGACATGAGTCCCTTGCTCTCCATGCCACTGGAATCAGGCTATCCTGGCTGACGAGGGCTGAAAGCCCGAAACCGGTCCTAGGATGCTTGTTTCCAGTCCAGGGAGGACCTGGCTTGGCAGTTCGGACTGGACTGTTCCCATGGGGCACAGGGTCAAGACTGATTTGCATATGGCTGGGTTCAAACTGGAATGGCATGGTGAGCAAAAAAACGATGGATTTAGGCCCAGATCTCTGTACTGGGGTGAATGTATGACATTGTTCTGCATTCTGTCCATCAATTGTTGTTTTCGCATTTGTCACCCCGAGTGGGAAGGGTATGCTCAGACGTGAGTCCCTTGCTCTCCATGCCACTGGAATCAGGCTATCCTGGCTGACGAGGGCTGAAAGCCCGAAACCGGTCCTAGGATGCTTGTTTCCAGTCCAGGGAGGACCTGGCTTGGCAGTTCGGACTGGACTGTTCCCATGGGGCACAGGGTCAAGACTGATTTGCATATGGCTGGGTTCAAACTGGAATGGCATGGTGAGCAAAAAAACGATGGATTTAGGCCCAGATCTCTGTACTGGGGTGAATGTATGACATTGTTCTGCATTCTGTCCATCAATTGTTGTTTTTGCATTTGTCACCCCGAGTGGGAAGGGTATGCTCAGACGTGAGTCCCTTGCTCTCCATGCCACTGGAATCAGGCTATCCTGGCTGACGAGGGCTGAAAGCCCGAAACCGGTCCTAGGATGCTTGTTTCCAGTCCAGGGAGGACCTGGCTTGGCAGTTCGGACTGGACTGTTCCCATGGGGCACAGGGTCAAGACTGATTTGCATATGGCTGGGTTCAAACTGGAATGGCATGGTGAGCAAAAAAACGATGGATTTAGGCCCAGATCTCTGTACTGGGGTGAATGTATGACATTGTTCTGCATTCTGTCCATCAATTGTTGTTTTTGATTTGTCCTTGAACCTTGTATCCGTCTTGTGAGCTTTTGAAGGTGTTTCTTCATAGCTAGTGTGGTAGTCGAGAATTTGGTTTTGGTCGTTGGGCTGCTCTGCCTCTTAGCCTTGCTGCTGGATCTTGGTAGTATTTCCAGGAAATTTGCCCAAGTTTTTGAACATAGACCCTTCTCTGCCGTGACTGTTTGTAATAGTTTCTTAGCGTCCAGCGCTATTTGAGGTAGTGTGATGCTTGTCCACTTTAACCGCTTCAAATTGATTGTTGAGAGTTGGCCTGGTATGATTGGAGCATTTGCATATCTAGGGGAACTTAGTTTCATCTCAATGTGTTGCATTGAGTGATCGCTCTCCAGAGAGCTAATTATTTGAAATGTTTTGACTAAACTCAGCAGGGGCAGAGTTACTAATGTGTAATCCAGGATCAAGTTTGTATTGTGACCTATGTATGTGGCAGCTGGGGGTTTATCATGCATGCATCTTCCATTTATTACCCGTAAACCGAGTCGTTCCAGGTCCCACACCAATTGTTTGCCCAGTATGTCTCCCTTCGAGGGCGGAATGACCTCCTGAGATTCGACGTTCCACATTTCGTTTGCCACTGAGATGTTATCCTCTTCCTCCGATTGATGTAGAAGATTGGAGTTAAAGTCACCTGTAGCCATAATCTCCCAGCTTGGGTGGTCAAGGCGGATGGAAGTTATCATGTTAACGAAAAGTTTGAATAGTTCTTTTTTTTGCAGTTTTTTCGGGTGGGCGTATATGTTGATTAAGACCATTGTTCTTGCCACATGTTTTATTGTACTCTCCAGCTTAATAATTTGCATGTCCATTGTTGAAGTAGGCATATGCGAGGCGTTTATCTTTAATGCAGTAGATACGTAAATAGATAAACCCCCCTTGCGCGACCGTGGCGCTGGGTGCACGTCGCGCTTTCATGGAAGCATAATCTTCCTGGTACATCAATTGGCTCCATTAACCACGTTTCCTGCAGCGCTATGATGTCATATTGGTCCCAGGCAGCTGTCTTTCTACTGTGGTTTAAGATGTGTTTTGCTCCTGCGATGTTCCAGGAGAGCAGTTTTATTACATTTCCTTCTGTTTTACCCGCCTCGCAATAGGTTCAATTTCCATTAATGCCCAAAAACTGTCTCTGATGATCATTGATTGTGGTTTCGGCCCCCCTGGCCCCTTGTAATATTGAGCGAGTAGTCGAGGCTGTGTGGTGTTCTTTTTTCCTACATTTTCTTAGCAGGGGAGTCGGGTAACCCTTTTTTGTTTGTTCTTTCAGGGAAATTCCCCACTCTTCAAATTTGTTCACTTCTGTGAGAATGCTTTTTGCCACTTCTAAATTCTCCAGGTGGCAAGTGTGCCTTCTCTAGACCCATTGTCTCCTGATGTGACGAATTCAATTGATAGTAGATCCGCGGATGTTAAGTGGTTTAGGCTTGGGATGGTCGATGTGAGGTGGAGAATGTTCTCTCGATTTAAGTAATCTTGAGTACCTTGAGTTTCGTAGTTGGGGATGAAAAGAATCTTCCCTGCTGTAGCTATTTGCATCTCAGAGGGTGTATTGCTACTAATCTGGGCCTTTTCATTGTTACCAATTTTCTTGTCAGCATGAACCTTTGCCTTAAGGTGTTTATTTATGTGTCTAGCTGGTCCCATTCCCAAGATATAATATTAGTATTTTAATATGTAGTCTGATTTACTACATAGGACAGCTAGGGCATCCCATAGTGAGAATAGCTTTTAGTGCCTTGTCACTGTAGGGACATGTTAGTATTAATTTCTACCAGTCCCACTGTCAAATGCCAGGATCCCCGACTTGTGGGCTAAAAAGCCTACATGGGGTGACTTAATAATATTTTAAAGGGAGATCTTTACCTGTCAAAAAGGGTTATTTTGAAATGTTTACACTGCAGCAGTCAGGCTACACAGAGAAGGCCTGTAACCATGTTTGCAGTGTACCTGTAGTGGATAAATGTTAAAAATTGGGTTTCTGGTTGGCAAAAGTATTCACCCCGTCCAAGCAGAAGACACAATCCTAGCTAGGGTAAGCTAGATACACACTAAAAGATAACCTGCCCTCACCCTCTGGTAGCTTGGCACAGGGCAGTCAGGCTTATCTAAAGAGGCACTGTGTAAAGTATTTGTGCAGCACACTCACACAGTAACACAGTGAATACACCTAAAAAAAGACTCCATACAGGTTTAGAACAGTAGATTATTATATTAGAAATAAAACAAGACCAAAATGACAAAAATGCAATGTTTAGAAGTTGAGATATTGAATTTTAAATAAATAAATGCAAGAAAGCGCTTAGAAGCAAGTAGCTCTAAAAAGGCTACTTTAGGTCGCACTAGACTAGCGAAAAGTCAAAATTCGGGCTGACTGCGATGAAAGTACATTTCCTGGTCGCCAGCAACAAGATACGTCGATCTTCTCCATGCAGTGAAAGACGGGTGTCGGAGTTGAGAGACGTTGAGCAATGCGCCGTATTCTGCCGCGCAGTTGAGGGGATGCATTAATCTGACCAAGCTGCAGCTGTGGTGATATGCTGTCCGATGCATCGACCACTGGAGGCAAACCTATGGTTCTGAAACACAGACAGGAGATGCGTTGATATCCGTGTTGTAAGTATATGGGCTAATTCCATCGAGCCAGGCACAGGAAGAGGAGTAGAGACTTTGATTTCCCTGAGTCTCAAGCAACAGGAAGCTAGCCAACAAGCCCTTGGAGATCACTTGGAATGAAGGCAGAGTGCAGCTCTCCTTCAGCAGAGTTAGACAGCAGCAGGACAACACAATTGAAAAGCAGGACTTCCAAGTCTGCAGTGCAAAGATGAGTCCTTTAAGTAGCAAGCACATCATTCCTTCTGACAGAGGTTCAGTATAGGATCGAGAAGTGTCTGATTTTAGTGGGTCGGAGACCCAGTACTCATACCCAAAAGTGCTCTTTGATGTGGGGGTGACTTCAAAGCAGCTCTCTGAAGTGCACAGATTCCCTTTTTAGCCCAGTCCTGTCTGCCAGGCTATCTAAGGTGGGGTAAATGAGACCTTTGTGTGGGGACACTATCTGTTCACGTGAAGTGTTAAACCCTCCCTTCCATCCTGCCCAGGCAAGGCCATCAGAATGCACATATATGTAGATAGGTACTTAGACACACCTATCCTTCCAGTGTTGTGGCTGTCTAGAGGGTATTCACAGAGTGTAGCTGTCACCCATTCCAGACGTGTGTTGAAGACAGGATGTCAGGCACATAGAGCAGTGAGTGCCAAGAAATGTAAACTTTCTAAAAGTGGCATTTCTAAAATAGTAATGTTAAATCCACCCTCACTAGTAAGTAGGAATTATCAATACCATTCCAAACACATGAAACATGAAATAGCTACTCCTCTCTGATCAGGAATTACAGCTTAACAGCTTAATAGTGTATTACGGAATTCCCAATGCTAACCTGTGAAAGGAGTAGGCCTTACAGTCGTGAAAAACGAAATAGGCTGGTTGTCACTACCAGGACATGCAAAACATAAAAGTACATGGCCCATCTTTTACATACATAGCACCCTGCCCTTAGGCCTACCTAGGGCATACCTTAGGGGTGCCTTACATGTAATAAAAGGGAAGTTTGAGGCTTGGCAAGCAGTTTTGAATGCCAAGTCGAAGTGGCATTAAACTGTACATACAGGCACTGCAGTGGCAGGCCTGAGACAGGTTTGAAAGGCTAAGTCTGTGGGTGGCAAAATCAGTGCTGCAGCCCCCTAGTAGCATTTAACGTACAGGCCCTGGGCATATGGTATACCACCGTACAAGTGACTTACAAGTAAATTAAATATGTAAATCAGGTATAAACTGATTACACACATGTTTAGGGAAGAAGCACATGCACTTTAGCACTGACTAGAGGCTTACAGGCCAGTTAAATGTGGCAATCATGATTAAGACAATTTAACCATGTTTAAATGGGGAGCATAGACACTTTTTTACTCCAGAAATATGTCAATTCATGTTTGATTTTAGAAAGTTGTGTGCAGCTTCGAAAAAACAGAAAGAAGACATCTCAAAATATGCATTCTACATTAAAATGCCAGTGCAGAATAACTGAATCAAAACAATTGTTGCTCAAGGGTTGTCCACTGGCTGTGTTGAGTGCAAGACAATGATCATGTTATGGCCAAACGTTATGCCCAGCAGACGGTGAATGGCAACTGGAAGAATAAAGGGCACCCTGAATTAAAAAGGACCTTTCTCCTGAAAGCTCAATACACTTAAATACATACTTCACGCCCAGGACATCCTGACAAAAGACCTAAGACACTGTCTCTGCTTTCCAAGCAGTTTCACAGATACTACTAGTTAGCCTACTGGAGCTTCAGACAGGAAAAATACAGCTTTCTACAGTCACGTTTCCTTATGTCTATCAAAACTTCAGCTTCAACACTGAAGTGAATTTTTAATAAGTATTGGCTGGTCAACAGTGGTTGAATGTACTATATAGATTTTTAATAAACCAAATTTACAGAAATATCATTTTGAATGCAGCTTAGCTTTCCTCGTAGCACCTATAAGTGAGAAGAACTTGTATGATATTGCCGTTGTAGGAACATGCCAACTTTAAATTCATACATTTTCTACTTGTAAATACTAGGCACCTCACCTTGTGGGCTGCAAAGCCTTCATGTGGTGACATACTATTTATTTAAAATTAGGATTCCTTCCTATCCTGCAACAGGTTTGCCTGCAGATTTAAAAGATGCAGCAGTCAGGTTACACATATAGTCTTGAAGCCATGTTTTACTGGCAGCCTGGTGGATAGCATGATATATGCAACAGTTCACAATTAACATTTAGCTTCATTGCCATTGATGAAGTCCATATACCATATGTGCTGGCCTTACTGGAATTTTAAATTAGCAGGTGGCTAATTTTGTCATGCTGTAGGGGTCAGAACGAAATACACTGCTATCTGGACAGCAGTGCCTCAGTGAGCAGAGCTAAAAAAAAAAAAACAGCAGCACCAGTTCACAACACATAGAGGTTTAACCCGCAAAAAAAGGCACTTTCTCAAATTGTATGTTAGGACTGAAGTTGGTAACCCATTCAACAAAGGTCAAAAGAGCCTCTCCAACCACTGGCTGTATAACAAAGCAGCAACCAAAGATGATTTTGTTGGTTGTCTGAGTTACAAAATTAGGTATATTCAAATGCATACTTATAAAGCACTGCTAAGTTTTACACAAAACAAGTATCTATAGCAGTACATTTGATTTAGAGATAAAAATACTTTTGACACAGTCAGTGATGAAGACACTAGGCACTTTGAATGGCCTTGATCTCCTGTTGGGTGTCTTACTGACAACTGCAAAAGTACCTGAATTTGGGATGTTGGTATAAAGTAGGGGTAGGCAGTTAACTCTGCTCTGCGGAGTATTGCAACTCCATGCTCCGCTTGGAGAATGGAGTCTGGCAAAAACTCCGCATTCTGCAGCGTGGCAGAGTTTACTGCCCACTAAGTTCCAGTACACAATTATTGCTGTTCCAATATGGCTTCTTTCTAAGGAGTTCTTGTTCATTTTCGCTGTTTATTGATCAGTCAACGTCATGTGTTGATTGCAACTGTGGCAGTGAGGCTGCGCTCGGTAGTATGCAGCTGTGGTGTGACCATGGCACCTTAGAGCAAGAGAGACAAAATGGCAGAAGCAGAGTGAGTGTACATTTTGGGCACTGCTTCTTACTAAAGATTGATAGGGGCAGAGTGAAGGGACTGTCCTAGAGAGGCATTCTGCAGAGTACGGGTGAACTGTAAAGGCATGGCACGAGAGGGAATGCATCCCTGTGCTTACACCGCCAATGATAAATTTTAAAACATGATACCTTAATGAACACCAGGAAATCTGCCCTTTTTTCCTGTTTAGAACACCTTCAACGCTCAACCTTTGCTCCCACCCCTTCATTTGTGTACCTTTCTGAACACATCATCTGTCGTATCACCCTTCTGGCTCCACAGTGTTTTAGGTGCAATGAAACAATCCTTTGGGCTCTCCTTTAACACCAGGCCTACAGTTTCAGAAGATATGCCTAGCGTTCTCCCCTCACCCCGGTGTGCAGCAACAACCCACACCCTCACTGTCCCTTCATGCCAAAGCACTGCATGTAGTGCCAGAACACAGTGCCTCTCTTTACTTCGTCGCACCATACAGACTGAAAAATAAAACAGTTCTCACGCCCACCCAGTGCCCATTGTGTCAAAATACTCCCCTCTTCCTACATAACCGAGGACCTTTGTTTCCCTTTCACGGAACTGCCTCATGATGATGACACATCCAATTCTTCCTGTACTCAAGTGCACGCCTGAAATGCCACATTTTCCCTGTTTTCACACCACCCTAGTCCCTGCGGTGTTGGAACATGCCCCATCTCTAGCACACTTTCCAAGTCCGTTTGATGTATGTTCTAGGCTAGTGAAAGCTGGACTTTTAATGCAGTAGTAGGGTGATGCTCATGTTCCCAAATCTTCCACTAAGTCCTGAAATTCATAAATTGATCAATCACCTTCAGTTTCACAGAGTAATGACATGTGACAACAAGGCTGTCAGAATTTAATTACCCTAAAGGCGTGATAAACTGAAAACTACACTATTTGGAAACAGTTGTCTTAGATTTGCTATTTCTTTTTACATAGTAAGTACACCTTATCACAACATACCACATGTGGAACTTCAATCCACAACACATTACATTCCAGTGATTTACAAAATAAATACTCAGCTGATAGCACTGGGGCTGTGATCCTCTGGTAGGGTACTGAGTTATCATCAACACGGGGCAGAAATGTTCCAACCTAGGCGTGGTCATTAATGGAAAGTTACTCCTCAAAGAATCCTGTCTGGTTGTAGTGTACCCCAGGGCTCTATCCCTCAGCTCTTTGGGAAGGTTTTTTTTTAATTGGAGAATCTGGTACACTAATAGCATCTCCTTTGGATTGAGTTGCTCTGTGCATGAAGGCAGCAGTCCAGACCTCACCAGGGTCCTATAACGAGCAGTATCGGGGAACAGAGATAGAGGGGATTTTGATGAATCTCCCTTACTCTGCCCGCTCGCAGAAATCTGCGGAAGTTTTGCATAGGTTTTCGATAACCCCACAGAATTCCATGGAGTGAAACTCCACGAGCTCCGCTCAGGCCTAGAAGTCACTGCATGTTGAAGTTGCCAAGGAATTCAGACTGGGGATCGAAGGGAACGTCATCAATCTTGCTAATCATGTCTATTCTGTCCTTGACAGAAACATGAGTACCTTTCACAAGAAAAAATTCAATATAGTAATCAAGAGGTTACAAAATAGAACCACAACCATTCATGATAGGATGAGTGGCGGTTTGGAAGTCTGTAAATAGTGAGAGTGCAAAGGTGAGTGCGGGTAAGAAACTCATTCTTTTTGGCTACACACCCCTTTGCAAATGCTATGTTGTCTACTGCACCTACATGCACACATATGGTGGCCATCTTGGGGAAAAAGCAAGCATTGGCAAAGTCAATAGGTTTCATGGGTAAAACCAATTACCTTAACAATTGCTTGATTGAGATTGGCGAATTTCCTGTCCCACCACTGCATATGTACGTACAGCAACTTATCTTGCTGTTGAAAAACAGCCATACGTTTGTGATAAACTTGCATGGATGGTCAAAAAGCTGTGAGGTCTAATTACACGTCACTTTGTTTTGGTGCCCTTAGTTCACTAATTCTCGCAGCCCACCGATCAATGATTAATTTGTGTAAGAAATACATTAATTGAAATTTTTTTGAGGGTATTTAGAAGGGTATTTAGAGACTATAGAATTTTGGAGCTGCATTTAAAAACTATCTTTCGTACTATTGCTTTTTCTTACTGTTTGTCATTTGCTGTGTCAAGCAGAGAAGCCCATTTTGTTAAACGTGTAGTGGGATGGTTGACTGATCAAAGAGCCCCCAAGTCATGCACTGCGGATCATCATTTTCTGCACCTGGTGCCAGAATAAAGACCTTTCAACAGCCTGTTGCAAGTACCGCTTTGGCTGGAATGTCTTAAGCTACCTATGAGGTGTGGATTTCCAGTAATTACTGGCGGGTGCAAAGGCATGGCAGCAACAGCAGCAAATGCACTAAACAAAATAGCATGAACTGATGAAAGAAGGCATGGCGAAAAAGGTAAACCATCCAGCTCGTCATTGCACAGAAGCAGAGAGAAGCAACTGCTTCACAAGTCAGTGTTTCAGAATGAGACCTTTTCTGACAGCAGTCAGTTCTAGTCTTTGGACATCAGAATACACCGGTTGCAAATATGGTGATTGTATCTATTTATCATCCTCTCCAAACACAAATCACTGTAATCAGGCGCACTAACTAAGGTGGTTCAGGATTAAACCCTAGGAACAGCACCATGACAGCATCGCACAGTAATTTTCAGAGAAGTCTGAAAAATATGCACAACTACTGATGAGTAAAATTCCCAATGTTGAATATTTGGTCCTGTCTCAGGACTTCGCAAAGTGTAACTTTGATTAGCATGTTTCGTGCAAAGGACACGACTGCAAAAAGTAACTATTCAAGTGATGAGTTTTTCAGGTTCAAACACAGAAATGACCCAGAAAAGCAAAAACAGAATTAGTCAACTCATGTTAAGAATTTTGTTACTAATAAAAGGATTTCGTTACTAATAAAAAACATATGTATAAACTAATGCAAACAACATAAACCCGCCATTGACAATTTTCAGAAAGTTTCACTTTCAAAATTCTCTGACGCTTACCTCCAAATTACTTTTATTATGTAATCCAATCACTCTGGGTTTTATTTAGCCTCACTTACAGTCAAAATTAATGTTTTACCAAACAAAAAATTGTTTATTTTCAGTAATAAAAAAGAAAAGTACTGAAATTCACCACTTATTGTTAGCTAATATAACTTGCACCCTCACACACCGCTTATGATCTCACATATTACATCACTCATGACATGTTAAATTACATCTCAAATGACATGTTGAATGACAAAAGGGTTTTACTCATTCTTTGTCTATAGGGATGTGCATTGATACATAACAGACACAGACCCTTATGTATCAAAGAATTTCCCCATAGACACATTATATGTAAAACTATTTTATACATCAGGCCGCTAGTTTTGTAATTTTGAACAGTCTACTGATACAGGGAATATGTGTATTGTCATGAATTATTTTTACTTAATTTACCAGTTTCATTCAAAGCAGTTGATTACCTACTCGTCCTTGAGTGCCTGGTTTAAATTAGTATTCAAGTACTGGTATAATGATGATTAAGGGCCAGATGTACAAAGCATTTTTTGGGTTGCGAACGCCTGATTCACATAATCGGGTCATTTGCAACTGGCAAAATGCTTTCTCTGATGTACAAAATGAAAATAGGTAACTTGTTACGGATTCACAATTTACATTTGCAATTTGGTATTTGGAAGGGGTGTGTTTTGAGCGTCCCTTCTAAACCTCAAATCGATATAGTATGTATTACTGTTTTGCGACAGAATTCCAGTCGCAAAACAGTAATAATTTACCACCATTCAAAATGCGGTGGTAACCCATTCGCAAATGGGTAGGGGTCGCTTTGGGACCCCTTCCCCTTTGACAATGTTGAAAAAATATTTTGTAGGAGCGGGCAGTGTTCACATGGACCACTGCCGACTCTTACAAAAAATAAAACTTAAACATTTCATTTTTTTAAACGCATCCCATTTTCCTCTAAGGAGAACTGGCTGCTTAAAAAAAAAACTATCACAGACATGGCGGTCTGCTGACCTCAGCAGGCCACCATCCCTGTGATGGCTGTGATTCGCAAAGGGTTGTAAACTACCTCATTAATATTTATGAGATAGGTGGATTTGCAACCCACAAGGAGTCCCTAAATAAAACTCAATGAGTTTCATACATTAGGAATACAGATTTCCTAACTGTGATTCAGATAGAAACGCAATTAGGAAAACGATATTTCTAATGTTAGTTCATCTGGCCCTAAATCCTTTTCCATTGATATAGACATAAACTGTGGTCTAGAACCCAGGCATATAGGATTTGGATACCTACTCCACGGGTGCAAGGACTTAGTTCAATGCGTGAGGTGACCTCGACGAGGGGGTGAGGAGTACACACCTAGGTGTTGTCACGGGAGACGCACCTTGAGGAAAGTTTGACTACAGGGGTCTTTCTCCCTCATCCTCCTATGGGGCTACTTGGTCTCGTTCCGAGGGCTTGAATACACAAGCTGTATTACAGTGGAGTGTGACATAGGTCACCCCACGGAGTGGAACCTTCTCACCATAATCTGTGAAGAGCAGAGCCCCCCCCTTTTTCTTTAGGTTCTGATGAATGCCATGGACCCAACTGGGCCAACTGGCAGAAACATGTCGACCACATTCACCACGGGAGGGGGACAATAAAACTCCCCATTACACCGTACACTTGTTTTTAAATACCATATAGCCGCCAGTCACATTAAAATTTATTTGGCATCTACAATGGCTTTTTAACCTCACTTATTCTTTACACAGGCCCCCACTTAGCTTAGAAGTGCATCCCTGTCGTCAGGTGTATGCTCGCTGTTAGAAATGGGATCTCTGGTTGGCTAAGGTTTGCGCCAAAGCCAGGCAGAGACCACCAATCTAGTCAGGGAAAGGGAGTTACACGCCAAAGATAACCCCTGGTCACCCCCTTGGTAGCTTGGCACGAGCAGTCATGCTTATCCCGGAGCCCATGTGTAAAGCATTTGCACATGCACACAGCAACAACATCCCAGGCACACTACAAAAGGAACTCCACACAAGGTTTTTGGTTGCGAACGCCTGATTCACATAATCGGGTCATTTGCAACTAGCAAAATGCTTTCTCTGATGTACAACATGAAAATAGGTAACTTGTTACGGATTCACAATTTACATTTGCAATTTGGTATTTGGAAGGGGTGTGTTTTGAGCGTCCCTTCTAAACCTCAAATCGATATAGTATGTATTACTGTTTTGCGACAGAATTCCAGTCGCAAAACAGTAATAATTTACCACCATTCAAAATGCGGTGGTAACCCATTCGCAAATGGGGAGGGGTTGCTTTGGGACCCCTTCCCCTTTGACAATGATGAAAAAATATTTTGTAGGAGCGGGCAGTGTTCACATGGACCACTGCCTACTCTTACAAAAAATAAAACTTAAACATTTCTTTTTTTTTACTTTTTTAAACGCATCCCATTTTCCGCTAAGGAGAACAGGCTGCTTAAAAAAAAAACTATCACAGACATGGCGGTCTGCTGACCTCAGCAGGCCACCATCCCTGTGATGGCTGTGATTCGCAAAGGGTTGTAAACTACCTCATTAATATTTATGAGATAGGTGGATTTGCAACCCACAAGGAGTCCCTAAATAAAACTCAATGAGTTTCATACATTAGGAATACAGATTTCCTAACTGTGATTCAGATAGAAACGCAATTAGGAAAACGATATTTCTAATGTTAGTTCATCTGGCCCTAAATCCTTTTCCATTGATATAGACATAAACTGTGGTCTAGAACCCAGGCATATAGGATTTGGATACCTACTCCACGGGTGCAAGGACTTAGTTCAATGCGTGAGGTGACCTCGACGAGGGGGTGAGGAGTGCACACCTAGGTGTTGTCACGGGAGACGCACCTTGAGGAAAGTTTGACTACAGGGGTCTTTCTCCCTCATCCTCCTATGGGGCTACTTGGTCTCGATCCGAGGGCTTGAATACACAAGCCGTATTACAGTGGAGTGTGACATAGGTCACCCCATGGAGTGGAACCTTCTCACCATAATCTGTGAAGAGCAGAGCCCCCCCCCCTTTTTTCTTTAGGTTCTGATGAATGCCATGGACCCTACTGGGCCAACTGGCAGAAACATGTCGACCACATTCACCACGGTAGGGGGACAATAAAATTCCCCATTACACCGTACACTTGTTTTTAAATACCATATACCCGCCAGTCACATTAAAATTTATTTGGCATCTACAATGGCTTTTTAACCTCACTTATTCTTTACACAGGCCCCCACTTAGCTTAGAAGTGCATCCCTGTCGTCAGGTGTATGCTCGCTGTTAGAAATGGGATCTCTGGTTGGCTAAGGTTTGCGCCAAAGCCAGGCAGAGACTACCAATCTAGTCAGGGCAAGGGAGTTACATGCCAAAGATAACCCCTGCTCACCCCCTTGGTAGCTTGGCACGAGCAGTCATGCTTATCCCGGAGCCCATGTGTAAAGCATTGCACATGCACACAGCAACAACATCCCAGGCACACTACAAAAGGAACTCCACACAAGGTTATATATAAAAATAGCCTTTGTATTATCATAACACATTCGAATAGTACACACATATTATACACGGAGCCACCTGGCACTAGATTATATTTACAAGGGATTATTTACACCTGACAGGGCCATCACAAAGTGAACTTAGTAGATGTAGAACTTATCATAAACATAGAACACAACCAGTAACTACTGATAACCACTGTACTCAGCATCAGCCTGTAACATAAACTACATTATGCACAGTATCACATCAGGAGCGAATTACATTCTGCGACAACCTCACCAGCATAAACACATTAATCAATCCTCTCATAAGTCTAAACACATTAGACCCTAACCTCCTAAGTATAACTCACAATAGGGGCATAAATCACACAGTGGAACATAATCTCACTGGCATAAACACATTATGCAAATCAACCTCATAATCGTAGGAACACATTTAGAGGTATAGAACAGGGTGCATAAAACATAGTATCTACATTGCATTTCCTAGCACCACATAATCACATTAGGGCCTGGCGCCCTACACACCTCACAGTCCCCCTGGCCAACTGGCCATCTCAACAAGGGCTCAAATGCCCTATGTCCAAGAGTCAGAGTGCGGTGCCAATGCAGCAGAACCCATGGGTGCGCAATTGCACAGACCTAAATGTTGCAGTGGCACTAAGTGCTGCGCAGCTGGGAAAGTACTGGGGCAGAGGAGTGCATTTCACTCCTAACTCAACAACCATGCCCCTGAAGAAGGAATGACCTAAAAAGTGCAGCTGCCCACTTCTTTCTGGACAGCTGTAAATATCAAATGAGGGCCTGGGCTTTCAATATGCCCACTGAATCAACACAAAACGTTGCAGCTGCTGGCGCTCTCGCAGGGCAGCTGAGATTCATCTCAAGGGCCCTGGCACAGCTGTGCCCTCGGGGCCTCACAGGGGCTTTTAAATACACTTGTTCACCTATTGTTGCAGTTGCCCACTGTCAAGCGGAGCAACTGTGAGAAAGTGGCCAACACAGGGAAAGAACAAACATCCCCCATCGTTGGAGCGCCCTGGCGCTTTAAACACAACATGCCCGCCTCGTTGGAGTGGCCCTCTACCAGACAGGGCCACTCATGAACTGGGCACCGACACTGTCCCCCGACCTCGTCTCCCCCCCAGCCACCTCAAGTCACTGTTCTGTGGGGACTCTGCAGGATGCGGGGCTTCCTCTCACGACGAGACCGGCACTCCGCTCTTGACTTTAGGCGCCTCTGCTGACTTCTCCTGGGCAGCAGGCGGGGCTCTTTCACTCCTGAGAGACTCGCTGGCATTGGCGGCCTTCACCTGGACCCCCTCCTGGGACCCAGCGCTTAACTCCCCAGAACTCGCGGAGGCAGGGTGGGCTCCCTTCCTCTCCGCACACCTAATTTTTCACTCGCGGGGCTTCCCTTCCGTCTCGGAAGCCCCGCCCACCAGGACACCACCTCGCCTGACTTCCGAGTCGCGCTGGGCAGCAGCCTGGAAGAGAACTCTTTAGCGGCTCGGGCCGTGGCGGGGATACGAGGGGTAGGCTCCCTCCAAAGTTTATCTTTAGAGCGGGGTGGGCACCCGTAATAAAATAAAAGCAGAAGCGGGGTGGGCACCCGCCATTTTTAAGAACCATAAAGCGGGGTGGGCACCCGCTCCAAAACATGCAAATGTGGGGTGGGCATCCGCTCGGACTGGCATCCCGGGGGAATCCCTCACGCTGGGATTCCCTCTCCAAGGGCTGCAGCTGCCGCACTGCACAGACCATGTTCTCCCCTTTCCTGGGGAATAATTAAAATATAGCGCTCACGAGGCGCTAGCAGCACAGAGTCCTGAAGGTCCTGGAGATTTTTAAGAAAAAGCAAAAGGGGTTCCAAGAAGTCCTTGAGGCATAAAGAAATGGAGCATAAAGCTCCCAGCAAAGAGGTCTTCAGAGATGAAGGGGCAGTGCAGGGCCCTCCAGTAGGGAGGCAGCCCCAATGGCGGTCCCTCCTGGGCCCCAGCAGCAGCAAGTCCCCCGCCCCCCCTCAGGAACAGAACAGGAATACTGAACAATTTCATGGGGTCACAGCCCCTACATTTATATGCCCTTTTCCTTTGTGACACAGCACAGGGCTTGGAATACCAGTCAGAACTGGTTTAGAGGAGCTTTGGAGCTCCTCTCTCCTTTGTCAGGTGGTGGCTAGGTGCTCAGACGCACCACAGGGAGCGGAGCCAGCTTTGTAGAGGAAAGGCACAGTCCTATTTAGGTCCCAGGTGCAACTCCTCCCTCCCATCTAGATGCAGATCTCTCTATTCACCACTGGGCTGACTCACCCTGGCTCCTGTAATTCCCCACACCATCGAGCACCTGTCAATCACAAGCCAGACATGCACTCCACATCAGGCAGGCAGACACACAGCACACAGAAATGCCAACTTCTAAAAGTGGCACTTCTCCACCAGTCACAATGAATCTGCGCACACCATTGCACAGCATTTATTCTAACGAGTTCACACATACTAAACTCGACCCTGAACTCCTCTCCTACCAGGAATTACCATGGACACACATATCCCCCATGCATTCCTATGGGAGGGCAGGCCAATCTCACCATGCGCACTCAAAGCGCGTACGCACTTTACACTGGGCCACAGTGCTAAAGTGCCCAGAGACACTACCACCATGTCAGAGCTTAAGGCAAAAAAGTTCAGGGGTGTACTTGCCAAGAATGACCAAGTCCAACACAACCCCCTTCCAGCCAAAACGCAGGGCAGACCAATCACCACTGTGATGGGCTTCCCTGCTTGGGGTGATAGAACACAGACGCGGGCCCGCACTGTAGGGACACCCTCCGGTTCTACGCCACTCTGAACCAACGTGATTCCCTCTGAAAAAAACTCTCAGGCCCAACTAGGCTACCCCACTGGTACTCCCTAGTTGTCCACGGCCAGGACCAGGCTCTAGGCCATCCAGATACCACTGGTCCTTGCCATTCCACAGAGTGGGGGGCAGTAACCCCTGGCATCCAATAGCCATATTCCACTCTCCCTCTCAGTGTAGTTCCAAACTACCACTGATCCTTCAACCTAGGGTCCGCACCCTCAGGCTGACCAGAGGTCATGGGCAAAGCATCTCCTCACCCTACCTCTACTTCTGGGGTTGTGCACCCTCCCAGGAGAAGCACCCTCCAGAACACAACTCTCCCTCCAGTTCAGGACCTCTTTCCATCAACTGATCTACCACCTGGGATCCACATTCACCAGATGCACAGGGGTCAGAGGCAAGGACTCCCTCCCTCTGCACCCCCTTCCAGAGTTCTGCACCCTCCCAACTGGAGTGGTACCCCTAGAAGGCAAACCAGCCAGGACACTGATTACAGCTGCCCTGCCGTCCAGGACAGGCAAACACCTGAACCTGGCTCCCCAACCCAGGGACGGTACTCTTTGGTTAGATGCCCGGCGAACCGGGACTTCACGGGGAGCACGCATGCCCCCGAGGGTGACACATAACTAATGTGTCATGTGACAGTCTGCCTGGCGCAGATCTCACGGCCTCCTGTCCATGTGACAGTGCGTGCAGATCCCCCAGGACAGAAGTGACATCACCATGGTCAATCATTGGCGACTCAGCTCTTCCGACTGGCCCCTGACCCACTGGTTCCCACTGGGGACTCTTTTCCCCTCTTACCCCTCACTCTGGACTTCTGCACCCTCCCAACTGAAGTGGTAATGCCAGACACCAGAACTGCTGGAGCTCTGCTTACAGACGCTCCACGTTATACAGACACTAGGAGATCCTCCTCAAATGGCTTATTAGTACAGCCTAGGCTCCCAACATGGTGTTCCCTAAAGAAACCATCCAGGCCCTGAGACGGGGTTTTGGGCACCTTTGACACGCAGGCCCACCCACTTCTTCTCCTCTGAGACAGGACGTGAGCCCCTACACCAGGACCTAGCTGGGCTACTCTGAACCTCTTCCACCACTCTGGGTTGGAAGACACCTCAGCTACTCCTTTTGGAATCACGCCCCCATGCAAGCTTCTTATTTCAGAGAACTCACACTCAATCGTTCAGCAAGCTCCATATATCAGAGAACTCACACTCAATCGTGCAGCAAGCTCCTTATTTCAGAGAACTCACACTCAATCGTTCAGCAAGCTCCTTATTTCAGAGAACTCACACTCAATCGTCCAGTGCAACACACTACTCATCCACGCACACCCCCCCCAGACCGGTGAGACAGTATCTACTGCCCCTGAATCTCAACCTGCACCCCTCTTACTGAGCACCAGGTACCATACTCTGTGAACGGGATTGGGACTTCAATCACTGAACACATATTGCTTTCACCACTGGATCCCACCCTTACTGGTGAATCCAGAAAAACTAACACTGCACTTAAGGGATAATCTACCCTCCCGAGCTAGTTACTCCATACCAATTAAGTCACCACTGTAGGCCAACCCAAGAACCAGCACAATAGCTCAAGGGCTGTCTCTCCTCCAGATTCTCTGGTTACTGTCATTGGCAGGACAGCCAACTCATAGTGCACAAGAAACACATTTCCAAAGAAATGACACTTAAAACAAACTTAGAAACAATAATGCCTTTCCATGTGACTATCTAAAATGCAGAGTTTTGTAATGCAGCCAGTTGTCGCTGTGGTACTGCGCAAACACAAGTCCTAATCCCACCGCTGCCACAAATGTTAGAAATGGGATCTCTGGTTGGCTAAGGCTTGCGCCAAAGCGAGGCAGAGACCACCACTCTAGTGAGGGCAAGGGAGTTACACGCCAAAGATAACCCCTGCTCACCCCCTTGGTAGCTTGGCACGAGCAGTCAGGCTTATCCCGGAGGCCATGTGTAAAAGCATGTGCACACGCACACAGCAACAGCATCCCAGGCACACTACAAAAGGAACGCCACACAAGGTTATACATACAAATAGCCTTTGTATTATCATAACACATTCGAATAGTAAACACATATTATACACGGTGCCACCTGGCACTAGATTATATTTATAAGGGATTATTTACACCTGACAGGGCCAACTGGACCACTGTCAGAACCATCACAAAGTGAACTTAGTAGATGTAGAACTTATCATAAACATAGAACACAACCAGAAACTACTGGTAACCACTGTACTAAGCATCAGCCTGTAACATAAACTACATTATGCACAGTATCACATCAGGTGCTAATTACATTCTGCGCCAACCTCACCAGCATAAACACATTATGCAATCCTTTCATAAGTCTAAACACATTAGACCCTAACCTCCTAAGTATGACTCACATTAGGGGCATAAATCACACAGTGGAACATAATCTCACTAGCATAAACACATTATGCAAATCAACCTCATAATCGTAGGAACACATTTAGAGGTATAGAACAGGGTGCATAAAACATAGTACCTACATTGCATTTTCTAGCACCACATAATCACATTAGGGCCTGGTGCCCTACACACCTCACAGTCCCCCTGGCCAACTGGCCATCTCAATAAGGGCTCAAATGCCCTATGTCCAAGAGTCAGGGCGCGCTGCCAATGCAGCAGAACCCATGGGTGCGCAATTGCGCAGACCTAAACGTTGCAGCTGGCACTACGTGCTGCGCAGCTGGGAAAGTACTGGGGCAGAGGAGTGCATTTCACTCCTAACTCAACAACCATGCCCCTGAAGAAGGAACGACCTAAACGGTGCAGCTGCCCACTACTTGCTGCGCAGCTGTAAATATCAAATGAGGGCCTGGTCTTTCAATATGCCCGCTGACTCAACGCAAAACATTGCAGCTGCCTGCGCTCTCGCAGGGCAGCTGAGACTCATCTCAAGGGCCCTGGAACAGCTGTGCCCTCGGGCCTCACAGGGTCTTTTAAATACACTTGTCCCCCTATCGTTGCAGTTGCCCACTGTCAAGCAGGGCAACTGTGAGAAAGTGGCCAACACAGGGAAAGAACAATCATCCCCCTTCGTTGGAGTACCCTGGCGCTTTAAACACAACATGCCCGCCTCATTGGAGTGGCCCTCTACCAGGCGGGCCGCTCATGAACTGGGCACCGACACTGTGCCCCAACCTCGTCTCCCCCCAGCCACCACAACTCACCGGACTGTGGGGACTCTGCAGGACGCGGGGATTCCTCTCATGGCGAGACCGGCACTCCGCACTTGAGATTAGGCGCCTCTGCTGACTTCTCCCGGGCAGCAGGCATGGCTCTATCACTCCTGAGAGCCTCGCTGGCATCGGCGGCCTTCACCCGGACCCCCTCCTGGGACCCGGGGCTTAACTCCCCAGAAGTCGCGGAGGCGGGGTGGGCTTCCCCCCTCTCCGCACACTGAATTCTTCAATCGCGGGGCTTCCCTTCCGTCTCGGAAGCCCCGCCCACCAGGACACCACCTCGCCTGCCTTCCGGGTCGCGCTCGGGCAGCAGCCTGGAAGAGAAATCTTTAGCGGCTCGGGCCGCGGCGGGGATACGAGGGGTAGGCTCCCTCCAAAGTTTAAATCTAGAGCAGGGTGAGCACCCGTAAAAAAATAAAAGCAGAAGCGGGGTGGGCACCCGCCAGTTTTAAGAACCATAAAGTGGGGTGGGCACATGCTCCAAAACACACAAATGCGGGGCGGGCACCCACTCGGACTGGCATCCCGGGGGAATCCTTTCACGCCGGGATTCCCTCTCCAAGGGATGCAGCCGCCACGCTGCGCAGCCCACGTTCTCCCCTTTCCTGGGGAATAATTCAAATATAGCGCTCACGAGGTGCTAGAAGCACAGAGTCCTGAAGGTCCTGGAGATTTATAAGAAAAAGCAAAAGGGGTTCCAAGAAGTCCTTGAGGCATAAAGAAATGGAGCAAAAAGCTCTCATCAAAGAGGTCATCAGGGATGAAGGAGCAGTGCAGGACCCAGGGGCCAGCACACAGGACCCTCCAGCAGGGAGGCAGCCCCCATAGCGGTCCCTTTTGGGCCCCAGCAGCAGCAAGCCCCCCCCCCCTCCCTCAGGAACAGAACAGGAATACTGAACAATTTCATGGGGTCACAGCCCCTATATTTATATGCCCTTTTCCTTTGTGACACAGCACAGGGCTTGGTATACCAGTCAGAACTGGTTTAGGGGAGCTTTGGAGCACTTTGATATGCTCAGCTCCTCTCTCCTTTGTCAGGTGGAGGCTAGGTGCTCAGACGCACCACAGGGGGCAAACCCAGCATTGTGGAGGGAAGGCACAGTCCTATTCAGGTCCCAGGTGCAACTCCTCCCTCCCATCTAGATGCAGATCTCTCTATTCACCACTGGGCTGACTCACCCTGGCTCCTGGAATTTCCCACACCTGTCAATCACGAGCCAGACATGCACTCCACATCAGGCAGACACACAGCACACAGAAATGCCAACTTCTAAAAGTGTCACTTCTCCACCAGTCACAATGAATCTGCACACACTATTGTGCAGCATTTATTCTCACGAGTTCGCGCATACTAAACTCGACCCTGCACTCCTCTCTTACCAGGAATTACCATGGACACACATATCCCCCATGCATTCCTATGGGAGGGCAGCCCAATCTCACCACGCGCACTCAGAGCGTGCACGCACTTTACACTGGGCCACAGTGCTAAAGTGCCCAGAGGCCTAAAATCACTACCACCATATCAGAGCTTAAGGCAAAAAAGTTCAGGGGTGAACCTGCCAAGAATGGCCAAGTCCAACACTCGCCCTCTACCAAACCAAGTTTCTAGAGGGTGAGGACTGGTCAATGATGAAGCATGAAACTGGGTTGTGTGTGAGACCAGTCCTTCACTTTTTGTGAGATGCCTGCACTCACAAACTAACACTCTAGCACCTCGGTCTCTAGACTGGGAGTGCCCCATTTGTGCTAAACATTAATTAATACAGACACACATCCTATTATTATGAAATAGAGAAAAATATAATGGCAGAGTCCTATGTACATCAGACAGGCTCTTGAATTATCATATCACAATATGCAGTAACACAATTTCATATTCTTTTCCTATGGGTCAATTGCAAGATCCAAATACTACCTTGCAAGATTGCCAAGCAACAGTTACTTACATTAAAGCATTTATCATCTCCAATTAAAAAAATCGTTTTACCTAAAGCAATAGGCAGCATCTAGTGCACGCTTCTTCCGCCGGCTGTGCTGTTGTGAATCATGTCTGTAAGAGGGTAACAACATCAGAAGAAGGTGTGGGGTCTTTCCACTGTGTTTTTTCTTATTCGACCTTAATGTTTTTAGATCCCCACTAGTACCATCAATACCTTGAGAATAAAACAAGATAAACATTGAGTTGCCTTATGTACATAACTCACGTTTGAGATCGCTTGCACGCACAACTATTCCAAATCTAGTAAGTGCAAAACAAACCATAAAATTCCCAAACAGTCCAAAATAAACCATAAAATTCCCAAACTATGATTAGCTCTGCAATTTATAACTTGCACACCAGTGATGCACACCATAACTCCCAAATGCAACCCTCATGAGCTCACCCTTAGTGTGACAGATCACAAATGACATATATCATCTCACAGGTGTTGTCATATGGTGTCATCTTTAACATTGTCAATGATGCATTTGTGGATAAAGTATGATTTCTTTGCTTACATATGATTTGTTATTTAATGAAGTTGTGCTCTGATGTGTTCCTTCCTATTAGTATAAATGTGAGGATTTAAGCATTGCACTTTGTGTGCAAGTTATAGTTTGCATGGGTGGTGTGCGAGTTAAACATAACTAAAAATATTTAAGAATATTTTGGGTTTTAATTCATAACAGTAACAGTACTTTACCTGTCATGTTTTGTGTGAATTTCAAAGGTTGTTTTAAACACACATCAATATATCAAGAGTAAAAGAAACCATAACTACATTTTAACTGAGCTATTTAGTGGATTTTTTTTAAAGTTACATATGCATGCCTATTGTTGTGCCCAATCCCTGCTGTGTACTTTGACTGGGCCCTGCACCCCACTCCTGCACATGTCCAACTTCAGCAAAACTCAACCTATAGCCATGAGCAGAATGGGAATGGGTGCAACCTCACGACAAAACCCTGCATGGACCTCACCCCAACATGTGCCCAACAGCCACTATGCCTAGCTTTTGGCCATTAACAGTGATGGTTAGTTGGAAAATGTAATCATTACTTTTGCCTTGAGAATGACTCTCACAGGAGTTGGAATGCATGAGCTGCCGAATAAAAAACAAACCTCTGGAGTACCTACAGGAACATTAAGGTAGTTTTGCATGCTAGTATGTGGGCACCTTTGTCAATTGGTGGGTGTGGGTGGGAAAGCACAGCAGCTGCAGAAGATATATAGGCTACAAAACAGTACTTTTACAAAGTTTCCAGATATTAGAAACTATATATAAGCAATCTAAAAAATGTAATCTGGATCTTGCACATACAGTGGTGTTTGTTTCATTCACTGAACAAAACCAGGATCCCACTAAATGATGACATTGAACACCAGAATTATTTGTTTTACCTGCAAATCTTGTTTCCAATTCTTCACTCTTGTTAGGGATGATATAATTATTGGAAGGCACAAATGTACAGCAAGGACAATGTAAACTTATTTTGAATCCAAGGTTTCTGTCTGCAAGGCAAGAAAATGGGAATGATAAGTCCATGTGAACAAATGTATTTTGTCATGAAGGAATAATAGTTTTCACAAAAAGCATGCAACATTCTTTAAGAAAGAAACACAAAGGACAAGCAATATGTACATCACTGATATTTGCTTAACACTTGAAATTATGCCTTCTAATTTCAACAGTTTGTAAATAACTTCTCAAAAACATAAAGGGAGAGGGAGGAGGAAACAAGGGCATGTATCTGAGCTAGATAGAGGGCACTGTTGTGGGGATACTGACCCTGTAATTAAAAAACAGAATAGAAAAGTAACAAAAGAGCCAAAGTAGACAGGACATAGGGTGAGAAATAGGGAGAGGAAGATAAAAATGGGGCTACATACTGAAAAAAATAAAAAAAACATCTAGAAAGAGAATAAATAATCTCAAAGTAGTGAGGTACATGCCATTTTCTCCTCCATGTTTTGATTTGCCACTTATTTTCTTACAATGTAAGGATGAACAGCATAGTATCCCTAGCAAAGCTAATCTGACATCAATTTGAAGATTGCGCATGTATTTATAAAAGAATAAGAAGCAACAAATAATTATTGCAACATACCAATGTTGAGCCATCCATTAAAAACCATGAATCTGCAGTGGGTCCCAACAATTGTTTGGTTTATGCTCTAGGCAGTGCTTGCGCTGTCTCGAAATATAAAATGTGGTATATACTTTGTGGGCTTCAGCCCGCCCATAGGCTACCCATTTGGTGTATCCATCATGGCTTTCCTAATCTTTGTCCCTCTTGTCCATGGCATGTATGTGTCATGCCTCTTTCTGTGTTTAGCCCTCCCCGAGAGCAGGGACCAATTTCTAACATCCATCCACTCCTCCCATTTAATGACCATTTTAGGAACTTCTTTTTTCTTTATTTAAGAGCCCACCACAGGAGCGGTCATATATTCACTCGCTCTGAGTGCTGCGCCATTTCTGTAATTAGGCCTGGAAATCATGTTCTTATCTGGTTTCTTGTCCCTTCCTCCAATCACCCTCCTCTCGCTGTCACTTTCTCCATTCTGTGCCCGTGTCTGCTTGCCCTGTTCTTTCTGACCATCGTGAAACGGCTCTCTCCACTCTGCATTTTTTCATATCCCGTCCCCCAATCACCCTAATCCCACTGTTGCTTGCTCCCTCCCGCGCGACGTGGCTGCTTGCCCTGTGCTTTTCCAACAGTAAAGGACCAGGCCTGTAAATCGTGTTCTTATCTTGTTTTTCAAGCAACGGCATGCTTTTCAATTACCAGGAGAGAATATGCAGGGAGAGAGCGAGAAAGTCAGCAATCACCTCCATGGTCTCCATTGCCTTGCAAGTTCACGTGACCACTTTGTTTCAGCTGCAATTCACTCACTCATTCTCACCCTCTCTACATCCTTTGAGAATGTTACAATAAACAGGAACGCGTCATAACAAGCTCTCTGGTTACTAATAAAAATGGACTGTGGGAAGGGCTTGTTTTGTTTCACTGGATGATCACTGTAAAGCGCACCAGGCCACCAACTGAACTCCTAGGCGCTTGAGTGCATTTGTATAGTAAGCATTTTGTGGTTTAGAATACAGCACACAGTACATAATCAAGAACATGGTTTGTTATGTAGCAGAATTACAGATTAAAAGCAAATGATCATGAAAGGCTTATTGCAAGATAAAATAAATAAAGGCATTTTCAACAGATAGCGCCCCACCTTTGAGATATAGATTTGGTAAATGTTGATGCCAGCACCCAAGTAAAGTCACATTACTCAGATTTTGAAAACTGCAAAATACCAGGGTCACCAAGGAGGCACTTTGCACGTGCACAGTCTCTAAGCTTCGTGAGAACCACGATAACAACAGTGGTAAAAAATATACAATACTATTATATAACACATTAAGGCTCACATATCTAAGTCCAGCAAGAATTTGTTACCATTACACAAAGTAACAGGACTCATTTTATCAACCTCAGACCATCCAAAGGCTGAGTTTGCCCTGCCAGGAACGGGCCATGTGACCCAGTGATAACAATATAGTGGCCTAATGAGCTGGCTTACCACTTTCTTGAAATGCCATCTAGGTGGTAATTGTAAATCCAGTCCACTGACTGGAAGGGAGGTATGGTCAGACTATACAATGTTTATGTGAAGTCAGATAGACATTACAGACATTACAGTGACCCACAAAACACCATGTAGTACGAAGAGGGACTAAATTTAATAAAGGATTCCTGAATTTGAATCTATGCATGCAATGATCTCTGCATTTTGATTTGTTGCCCATGATACTTCTAGCCAGTTGGATAGCTCAGTGGCCTGCAGTAGGCATGCCTGTGTAACATGTAAGTCATAAGTATGAATTTCACTAAAGCAGATGGTACCTTCTGTTCTTGAAAGGTGAACAAAATAAGTATCATGATTTTACTAAGTAATTTAGGCAGCACTTGTTAAAAGGAATTGACAAAATTCATACTGTGTTTTGCTCTCTATCACATGGTAAATTTAATTTGGGATGTCTTGTTCATGTATGCTCATGGTTACAAAAAGAACGAATGGTGCATCAGCTGTGGGCACTTGGGTGCTGCATCTGCCTGGGAAACACTTACCATCTAGCCATGCAATGCTGAAACACATTGACATTGACAAAGCCAGTAGCTCTCGCATTGTCGAGACCGATTGGCTTTTCCAATGCTTGTTTTTCTCCTTCAGTGACTGAATGAAAACAACAGCAGGAGCCTCTTACACTGCTTTTTATGCTCTCACTGCTGCTCAAATTTAACAATAGGGGCTGTAAATACAGAGATTGTAGATGAAGGTTTGAGGTATTTATACCGATTTGTGCCTTCAGTTGGAGGCAGGGATAGTTTTCCACTCCCTCATGTGGCTTCTGCTGTTGCAGGCCCACAGTCTGAGCTGGAGCTGTATACTTGCTCACACTATCAATCTGTGAAAAGCACGAGCACTTGGGGTTTCACATATGCCTGCAACAAAAATACCGACTGCTGCACAGAGTTTGTGACAAGTTGTTGGAAATTAGGTTACTGGCTGAGGAGGGTGACACCATACTCAAGCACCAACCACAATCTCTGTCAGGGTGAAACACAAGGAAATCCCAAATTAACCTTTGTTCAACTCTGTGGTAGCTTGGCACAAAAAAACAATCAGGTTTAACTTAGAGGCAATGTGTAAAGTATTTATGCAGCGCTTCAAACAATAATAATGTGAAAATACAATGCAAAAGTAATCCCACAACACTTTAGATAAAATAGATAAAAAATGTAATAAATCAGTTGAGAGCAAAAGAGCAAAATAACAACAGTACAATCAGTAGAACTAGTGAATTGCAATTTCAAGGTTTTAGGTAAAAAGAGCACCTAGAAGCATTAAGCTCCAACTTTGGTTATCTGGTCACACCGGATCAGGACAAAGTCACAATTTAAGGCCAACTACAATGGAGCATGTCCCAGACACAGGGGTCAAGTTAGGCTAGCTGAAGAAAATTTCCCCTTAAATCCTGGTTTGAGGAGCATTGCGAGATCCTGCTTCTAGAATGTGTTGCGCAGTGGTGGTTCAGAGAAGCTGTGAGGCAATGATACGGAGTCCTGTGTTGTCATCCAGGATGCCGTTGATGAGGGGCTTGCGATGCGAAGTTCTGCATCGAAGATGCATCTCCCACCAATTTTTCCAAAGAAGCAGGGGAGCTGCGATGCAGAGTCCTGCATCATCATCGAGAATGCCATTGACAAGGGGCTTGCGATGCGAAGGTCTGCATCCATAATGCATCATGCAGTGGCAGTTCTGAGGAGACTGCAGGATGAAATGGAAAGTTCAGAAATGGGTAGTGCTGTGGCTGCTACTCAGTGTGGCTGAGAGGATTTGCATCAGGCTGTATCGTTACCAACCACAGAACCACAGCTGGGCTGGCAAAGCACCTTCAGGCCCACTTCCAAAGGTCCAGAACTGGGTGGCAACATTTGGGGGGTAGGATTCACAGCAGATCTAGGTGTTGGGTTCAGGGTAATTGGAGCCTTTTCTGTCACCTGAATCCCAGCCAACTAGCCCAGGAAGTCCCTCTAGTGGTCCTGGTTTCAAGATGCAGGTCCAGTCCTCTCAAGCAGCAGGGCAGCAGAGCAGCACAGCAATACGTCTGAGTCTTGCACAGGTCCAAGGATGTACTGAAGAGTAGTATCAGAGGGTCCAATATTAATACCCGGTGCCCACTTTGAAGTAGGGTAAGTGTCTAGAGAATTACCTTTGAAGTGCTTGAGGTTTCCTGCCTCCCCAGTCCTTGCCCCAATCTGGCTACATGGACAATGTACTGGTGACAAGTCCTTTGTGTGAAGGTAGGGCAGAGACTATTAAGTTGCAAGTGGAGCTGTACCCAGCTCTGCTCCCCAATCCTGACTGTTGACGGCCCAATCCAAGTACCCCTATTCCCTCTGCTGTGTGGCTCTCTGGAAGGAATAAACAAAGTTCAACTGTCAGCTACACCCTGTCATGTGACCCAGGAACAGGCTGTAGGTGCCAAATGGTTGGGACAAGAAATGCCAATTTTCTAAAAGTGAAACCACAAGAAGGGTTTGGCCCGTTGGACAAGAGTCAAGTAGGGCCGTAATACTTATCAGAAACAAAGGGGGGTACCTGACTCCTTCGATACTTTCTGCTTTATCTCTTTGTAGCATCAATCAAACCAATGCCTTTTTGTTTGATTGGGTTATTTATTAAACCATTCATTTGAGATTATTTTCATATATTTGTTAGCGAAATTCGAAAGTATGAAAAGAAGAGACACATAAATTTCAAATGGCATAAACAAATAGTACATTAAACAATTCACAAATTACATTCATGGACAAAACATTGAAGTGTGCCATCACTTATATACAACAATTCAAAAAAAGGTGTTGTTTTTTACACCATTTCATTTAACACACGGCAAACCTTGGGGCTTTCTATTAGACCAAAACTCAAGGAAATACCTAACAAAGGGAACTCCTTTCTGCATATAAAGGGGAATTAATTTTTCAGTCCCATTCCCTCAACAGCAAAAGTATAATTTTTGACAGTTCCTCAGTGTTTTGGAATGCCAACGCGTTTCAAAGCACAGGCTTTAAGGTATTGTTCCTATCATCAGGGCTTCTTATTCATGGATATTTCACGAAATTCTGCTAAATAAATGATGCAAAAAACGCGTGTAAGTGTGTAACTAATCTAGGTGACTTTATTTAAAAACAAATATCATGCACTCCAACAGGATCTGGCACTTGCTGGACAAAGAATTACCTAATAAAACTTGGTTGAAACAATTAGTTTGCCTCCATCATGGCAACAAAGTTGCGAGTCTGTATCTACTTTGAATTCGGACAATGGGGCCTGTTGCTTAAACTGAAGTTAAAAGTCATCACATATTTATCTGTAACGACACCAAAAGTTGAGCGCCAGTGGTTACTTGTTGCAGCTCACGTTGCATATCAACTGTTTATTTTTACTTTTAAAAGGATAAACATGTACCTTTGCAAACGCGAAAATATCGCACGCCTCGCGGACCTCAATTAAAATGCGTCCCGAATTCCTGAAAAATGATGTCAGTTACCAAAATGGACCAGAGGGTTAGCTGCAGCACGAGTGGTTAATGCTTGATTTTGCAAGACTTACTTAAAAAAACTTGATTGAATCACTCCAGAATCATTCGACCAGCATGTTAGGTGGATGGGGTCATTTCTCGTCAGAACATACAATGCGCGTAAAACTGTGCGTGGCCTCATGGGAAATGTGGTTTAAACACAATCAACCAATAGCAATGCAAGCTGGGGGTGAGCATTTTATCTCCACAACAGGTGCGTTCTTGAACTTGTGGTTTGGAAAGTGAAACATTATGCTCTAGACAGTTCTATCATTCTGTTAAGGCCTGTAACTGCACTATTATATTTTAATATAAGGTAAGCCTCCTTTTGAATTAAAGCAGTGTCAATATCAATTAATCGTTTTGTTGTGTTCAAAGCAAACAACACTGTCAACTTAAAATCCTTTTCACTATGGGATTTTTCAATAAAGTGTTCGACCATGTTGCTGTTAATACTTTCTTTTTTATTCTGGAACAATGTTGTGTAATACGTTGGTTGATCTGCTGATTTGTCTTGCCTATGTATAACTTCAGACAAGGACAAAGAACAGCATAAACCACGTTTTTGGCTTTGCAATTTGAAAACTCTGAATGGCGCCATCTGATGGCATTATGTACAAATTCAGATCCTTCTATTGTACTGTCACACACAAAACAGTTTCCACATTTACCGTCATTTCTGGGGCGAAGGTACACGCAGATACCCCAAGATGAGGCACTACAAGTGATCGAGGCATACTTGGAAGACAGACCATGTCCTCAGAGGGTGCCAACCACATTTATTGTACAACTAGCTGAGGTTGCACTTAGAAAAAGCTATTTCAAGTTTGAAGACTCATTTTTTATTCAGGTGAAAGGGACCGCCTTGTGTTGTCCCTTCATCCCAGAAATGGTGGTTCTCTTCATGGCCAAATATGAATAAAAATTCCTTTTTAACAACAATGCCTTCAAAGAAAAAATCCTACAGTGGCTACGCTATATAGACGACGTTTGGTGTCTATGGCACGGCTCCCAAGAAGAATTGCAAATTTTTCATGGTTGGCTGAACACTCGCCATGAAGATATAAAATTCAGCTTGAACTCAAGTAAGACCTGTATGACATTCCTGAATGTGGAGGTTTCCCCACATGAGAATAGGTTGACTACCTCACTGCACCGCAAACCCACTGACAAAAACATCATCCTACACCACAAGAGTGCTCATCCCAGAAGTCTGAAGGAAAACCTTCCATATGGTTAGCTTTTGCGGATCATACGGAATTGTTCAAGAAAAATTGACTATGAAAAGCATGCAGCCATCTTTCGTGAACAAATGACCATGAGGGGTTACCCAAAGAAAATGCTAAAACACGCAATAAAAAGAGCTTGGTACACACCCCGTGAAGAACTCCTAGAAAAGAGGGAGAAACCCCCACTGGAAAGATTGGTTTGTGTCACAACGTTTGGCCCAGATACTAATAAATTCAAGCAAATTGTACTAAAGAACTGGCACCTGTTAGAAAACTTGGAGTGTCCTTTTCCGAAGCCTTTATTTGCTATGAAGAAAAATCAGAGTATTGGCCAACAAATTGTAAGGGCAGATATTTTTCCCACACAACCCAAGGGTAATCTTCGATCACAATGGCAACTTGAACCTGTCATGGGCCATCATAAATGTGGAAACTGCTCTGTGTGTGACAGTACAATGAAAGGATCTGAATTTGTACATAATGCCATCAGATGCCACCATTCAGAGTTTTCAAATTGCAAAACCAAAAACGTGGTTTATGCTGTTCTTTGTCCTTGTCTGAAGTTATACATAGGCAAGACAAATCAGCAGATAAGCCAACGTATTACACAACATCGTTCCAGAATAAAAAAGAAAGTATTAACAGCACCCATGGCAGAACACTTTATTGAAAAATCCCATAGTGAAAAGGATTTTAAGTGGGCAGTGTTGTTTGCTTTGAACACAACAAAACGATTAATTGATATTGACACTGCTCTAATTCAAAAGGAGAATTACCTTATATTAAAATATAATGGCGCAGTTACAGGCCTAACGGAATGACAGAACTGTCTAGAGCATAATGTTTCACTTTCCAAACCACAAGTCCTAGAAAGCACCTGTTATGGAGATAGAATGCTCAACCCCAGCTGCATTGCCATTGGTTGATTGTGTTTAAACTACATTTCCCATGAGGCCACGCGCAGTTTTATGCGCATTGTATGTTCTGACAAGAAATGCCCCCATCCACCAAACATGCCGGTCGAATGATTCTGGAGTGGTTCAATCAAGTTTTTTGAAGCAAGTCTTGCAAAATCAAGCATTACCTGCTTGTGCTGGAACTTTGCGGTAACTGACATAATTTGTTCAGGAATTGGGGACGCGTTTGAATTGAGGTCTATGAGGCGCACGATATTTCCACATTGCAAAGGTACATGTTTATCCTTTTAAAAGTAAAAATAAACAGTTGATATGCAACTTGAGCTGCAACAAGTAACCACTGGCGCTCGACTTTTGGTGTCGTTACAGATAAATATTGATGACTTTTTTACTTCAGTTTATACAACAGGTCCCATTGTCCGAATTCAAAGTAGATACAGACTCGCAACTTTGTTGCCATGATGAAGGCGAACTAATGGTTTCAACCAAGTTTTATCAGGTAATTCTTTGTCCAGCAAGTGCCAGATCCTGTTGGAGTGCAGGAGATTTGTTTTTAAATGAAGTCACGTAGATTAGTTACACACCCGTTTTTTGCATCATTTATTTTGCAGAATTTCGTGAAATATCCATGAATAAGAAGCCCTGATGATAGGCACAGTACCTTAAGCCTGTGCTTTGAAACGCGTTGGCATTCTAAAACACTGTGGAACTGTCAAAAATTATACTTTTGCTGTTGAGGGAATCGGACTGAAAAATTAATTCCCCACCTATATGCAGAAAGTAGTTCCCTTTGTTAGGCATTTCCTTGAGTTTTGGTCTAATTGAAAAGCCCCAAGACTTGCCGTGTGTTAAATGAAATGGAGTGAAAAACAACACCTTTTTTTGAATAGTGGTATATAAGTGATGGCACACTCCAATGTTTTGTCCATGAATGTAATTTGTGAATTGTTTAATGTACTTTTTAGTTATGTCATTTGAAATGTATGTGTCTCTTCTTTTCATACTTTCAAATTTCTTGACAAAATATATGAAAATAATCTCAAATGAAATGGTTTAATAAATAACCCAATCAAACAAAAAAAGCATTAGTTTGATTGATGCTACAAAGAGATAATGCAGAAAGTATCGAAGGAGTCAGGTACCCCCCTTTTGTTTTTGATAAACTTTCTAAAAGTGGCATTTTCAGAATTGTGACTTTGACTCTGACTACCAATAAAGAGGGCTTTAATTTACAATTCGTTAGACACCAAACTCAACATTCTTACCTGCTCTCAAGTGAAAGTTGAGAGCTTATTAAATGTAATAATGTAGCACAATGTTAGCCTAAGGGGAGAGGTAGGCCTTGCAGTAGTGAAAAACGAATATAAGAGCTTTTAACTACCAGGACATATAAAAGTTAAAAGTACATGTCCAACTTTTTAAATACATTCCACTCTGCCCTATGGGCTGTTTAGGGCCTACCCTAGGGATGATGTATATGTATTAAAAAGGAAGGTTTAGGCCTGGCTAAAAGTTTATTTTACTAGGTCAAAATGGCAGCTTTAAACTGCACACACAGGCTGCTATGGCTGGCCGGAAACACGTTTAGAAAGGCTTCTTAAGTGGGTGGTAAAATTAGTGCTGCAGGCCACTAATCCCCTCAGTTCTTGTTCCCCAGCATCAATGCTCATGGGTCTTAGGAACACAGCACCAACTTTCAGTGGGAAAACTACCATAGAATGTTCTACTGAAAAATAAAAAATGTATGTGGCAAGATGCGCAACTATATGTCAAAGAAGAGGCACCTTGACAAACAAATATGTCGCCATAGATTTTATTTTTGTTTTTTATATATTAGTACTTTTTGTGAAGTCACATGTCCCATATAGGCAGTTATGTTGAACTGCACCCTCTAGTGCTCTCTTAGCAATGAACATGTCACAGTAGAACTCCATGAATATCTTTAGAGAAGCTTCTGAAAGGCAGTCTCCCCATCTAGGCTGTAACTCTACTGAACCCTCTTATCCCCCTGTTAAAGTGACACTGTTTAGACTGTAGAGGGGCTGTATAGAGGGCCTTGAATGGCACACAGTATATCAATATCAAGACACATTGTTTAGTGCTGACAAATGGCACAATGTTGCAAAAGTGAAATAATTTTTTAATTTGCTATTTATCTAGCAATGTGTTAAAATATGTATAACATGGGGGACCATTTTTACAGTTACAGAAAAGAGGTACCTAAAAAAGAGTTATACTGTGCAATGTCAGTCTAATGAGCATGAATTTGTAGTTCATATCAAATTGTTACTTCTTTCTCATTTTATCTATTTTAAGTTAGGATCAACATACAGGTTTTTGATTTCCTCTCACTTCCCGTTAATTAGCTAAGATGATTTTGAACTTCAAATCATGCTGTATGCAGTACACCAGATGTCTTAATTAATGGTTCATCATATTAAAACATCAGCTCAACATAGGAATGTAGAATGACAACCAATGTTCTCCCCGTGGTTCAATGCTGGAGCTAAATTCCAAACCATGAAACCATCAAGCACTGTGATATGTGTACGAACCAGTACTTCAGTTTGAGAAGAATATACTGATAAGATGCCTGTGGTAGGAAATAGTCCTGTGTACCTCTGTGATGGAGCCATTCCTTGACGGCTTCTGTGACATCGAAGGAGAGCCATTCACCTTCAGCTTGCGTTTTCACCACTTTGCTATCAATGTAGCGTTGTGTAGGTGACGCTAAACCTTTGGATGTTAAAACCTGTGAGGCATAAGCACAAACAAATTTGTTATAATTTGGTCCCAAAAACACCTCAATGATTACATCTTGGCTCTAGAAACGTATTAACATAAAAACATATTTTCGTGAAAATATTTTAGCCCGTCTGCTGAAAAGCAACATATAGATATTTAAAGTTTAACACAATTATAGAGCAATACTTTAAGACGTATATATGAAGACATATATTTATCTAGCTCCTCTGAATTGGTCCTGAATAGCATTTGGAAATAAAAATGCAATGCATCAATAAAAATAGAGACATACACAAATATGAACCACATAAAGCTATGGAAATATGGTATGAGCATGTCAAGCTTACTGTAAGGTCACTGACTGACATAACAGAAGTGGTACTGTTCAGGAAGGACACCTCACTATGGAACTCCAACTGGTGGCCAGCATATCTCAGGCCAACTTCCTGCCCAGCCATCCAAGCCAAGAACCAAGAAATAGTGGTGGAGAGCCAACTCTAGAGGGCCAGCCAAGTCAACACAGTCATCTCCTCCTGTGTCCACACCCTTAAGATCCTCAAACAAATCTTCAAGTGGCTCCTGATCAGTACGCGCTGAACCATCATCCAGGCCCTCATCATCAGCAAACTGGACTACTGCATTGTTCCCTACATCGCTATCCCGGCCCAACTGACCAGAAGACTTCAGACCATGCAAAAATAAGCAGCCAGGCTCACTTTCAGACTGCCACTGTGCGCACACATCACCTCGTAGCTCAGAGATATCCTTTGGTCCCCTAACCCAAAATGTGCATTCTTCAAGCTCCTCACATACACATACAAAGCCCCATACAAGCTAGGTCACTCCTCCCTCAACAGCTGCATTAATGTCCCCTCCTGACCAGAAACCTCTGCTCGGATGGCCTCCTGCTTGCACACATCCCCGGCATTCGCAAAGCCAAAGCGAGTGGTTGTACTTTCCTTACCCCAAAGGCTGTAGCAATCTCCTAATGGACATCACAGTCGCCGCCTCAATCTTTGAATTCCTCAAGAGACTAAAGCATGGCTCTTTACCAAGAGCACAGGCTCAGTCAGCACAGTTCCCTCATTTTGCTCTAGCACTTGGTTACCTTCCAGAGCGACATGCACGCTCCCCAAATAATCATAACATGACAGAATTGATGCTAACCAATCATTACAATTCATTCTCTTAAACATTTTGGTTTGGTAAGTTTATTTGTTTCAGAACTGCAGGCAGGACTGTTTCAAGGTGCTATAGACAGCAATAAAGTTGTGAGGAGTTCACAATCCAAAGAGTGTGACTAGGCATGTCGGTCCATAAAACCAGATGCATGGCTTAAAAGTGCGCTTTCAGTTGTAAAATGGATTTATGCCTGAAAAATGTTGTATACTATGCAAGTCACACTTATGCATGATTCAGAAAGGTGTAAAAGTCAGTGACTTACTCATCCATAGATTACACACATAGACAAACACACACAAACACACATAAACACCTTCACATTCCTGGGCTTTCCAATGGTTGTGGCACAGGAAGGGTTGTGTGGCAAATGCCATTAAATGTAGGAAACACCCATTCAACTTTAACTGAGTGACTATTTACAAACATTTGTAAATATTTGTCCTCTGATCTCCAGAAGCAAATACTGCTGGAAGTGTGAGAAAGCAAATCTTGTTTTATGTGGGTAAAAGGGGGGCAGATAGCAAGAAAAGACATGTTAAGGAAATAATTTTAAAGTGAAAAGGAAAAACAATTTCAAAGTCTGTAATTATTTATATATATATTTTTAGCTCAAAACCTGTGGGTGTAAAATATGCATAGATATGTTCAGTGAAACAGTGTTTTGTAAATAGTAGTGACCTAAAGATGTTTTTCAGACATGCATTCCACATACACAAGTAGGTTTTCTGAGCTTAAACAAGTGTAATTTACACCCATGAGAAAATGTAACCTATGCACAACATCAGCTCCACTTGATTTCGTACATCGGCCTCAATTTGTTCAAACCATCTGCAGTAGTAACACTTCTGACAGTATGGAAAATGGCATAGAATTTCTTAGCGGGCCACCTGACAGAGAAAGCTCTTTTGGTCTCCATGGAATTAAAAGCATAGAGCCTTAAAGATTGGGAACGGGGAGAGTATTTCACGATGGACAAACATTTTCAAATCAAATTGATGAACCCAGTAGCGACTGGCATCTACGGGGAGGCGGGGGTGGGGGGCACACAGGCAAAATATTATACAAAATAAATAAAACTTACCTAACGCAACGTCCTTGCTCCGGACCTCTTCTTTGCAGGAACTCCGACTGGATGCTGGAACTCCCTTGCCCAATCCTGGTGCTGCTCACATGCAGCAAGTGAGCAGCACCCTGATTGGAGGGAATGGCCTCACTCGGCGCTCCATAGTGCACTGGAGACCTGCACTTACTCTCAGCCCAGCTGTCTTGAGACAGCTGAGTTAAGAGGTTTAAAGTGCGCATGTGTGGCTGGCTGTCGCAAGACAGCTGTCCAAAAGGCGTAGGCAGCAATGTTTTCAGACCTCTGGCAAGGTAAAGTTAAATTTACCCTGCATGCCAGCATCAATGAATTCCTGCCATGGGATAGGTCTGCAGATGATGGGTGGTCTGGCAACTGGAAGTCTTGGCTGGAAAACTTAGCATAAAATAATTGTGCTGCCCATTGCCAGGGGTGTGGGCGTAAGGTTTCGGTAGGGAATGTTCGGAGTGCTATAAAAAATATTTGCAATGCAATAGGTCTCGCATTTAAATGCGAAACCTTTTGCATTGCATGGCACGCTGAATGTAAGCAGAGCACGTCGTGCCTGCAGTGAGAGAAGCTAATAAAGCAAATAGTGCTTACAAGACTAAATAACACGTACCGTGGAACAACCGAAGTAAAGGGGCCAGTACCCATGGGAAGTTACTAAAGAAGACAAAGCGGTACTAAGGAGGGACTAACAAGCCTATAAAGGAATCAAAAGTCAGCATTTAGGAAGGACACTGACACAAGCCAATGACAAATATGGGCGGAGAGTGGGCGGGGCTTCTCTTCCATACTCCACCACAGCAGTCTGACTCAAGCTCGACCTAAAAACTGGCTAAAAGCAAAAGTATGTTTTGTTCTCAAAATACACACATTGCCATAGTAGTCCCTAGCACTGAAGGAAACTACCTTATGTGTGGATGTGCTCCTTGTGAACGACCAGAATGCTGTCATTTATAGTGAACTTAGCAAATTTCTGATGTGGGCTGACCCACTGCCCCATGCTGTTTGCTGGAGTGGGAGGAAGAAAAATGCGAATGACGCAGCCAACAAATGAAAAGGCCTGGCTGAAGGCCCCAATAAATGAGTGCATTTTATATACGTAAGTAATATGAAGTAATAAGAACAACATGGGTGAAACAAATTGCAACAAGTGCTCGCAACACCTGAATTTCCTTTCGCTTCAGGCTTTCAGTCAGCCTAGACATTAGGATGGCTTCCTCTGTCAGTCAAATGGAAAACCTAACTTCAAATGAGGTCATTAGTGTGGGACAGGTTTTTTTCCCCCTAATTTGTTTTAAGTTTATAACATCACCAAGATTTAGATCTAAGCAGCAGAATGCTTTACAGGGAATAGTGTTATTGCAGCAGGAGTATTTCCAACTGTACATTGCAATGTATGGTATGTGTTTTCTTGTTAGGATCAGTTTACAGCTGGGACAACACATAGAATAGTTGATTTTTTACAAATTTACATTACCTTAACATAGATTACATGACATATATTTACATTTAAGGCATAGTGAGATGAAGTGATTTGCCCAGAATTACATGTTTTTTTCAGTCCAATGTCATTAGAACCCAGGTCTACAGGCTGAATAGGCATTTAAAAGCATAATGACTGATAATTGCTTATCTTAACTTCAGAATACTTAAGATGAGGGTCGTGTAATACCTACACAAAACTCGAAATTTGATAAACTTCTGGATTACTCTAATCATAAAGTTAGAACCAGCAAAGCTGTATGCAGCGGCAAAGCGCGATCCTAGAATTGCTAGGGCCAAAGTTCCACAATGCACTGCAATTTGATAGAGAAAGCACCATCATTTCGAACAAGCGCGGGAAAGTTGTTGATTATACAGTAATTGCCAGCCACACTGGGACCATAATTCCCAGAAAATAACACATCTTTCAGATTTGACTGCCAAGAGGAAATTGAAGGCTACAATTGAGCAAGCAATGATACCTAGAAAAATAACAAACACCTGCTTGGCACAGCCCCAGCAGAATAATCTATACCATTAGAAAACACACTTTTACAATCTACCCAACAAAAAACAAACACGTGCCATGAGATTACCCAAAATAAAAGGGTGGAACAGACACATATAGGAGAGAAACAAGTATTTATTACGAACAAAGAACACCGAAAATGCAACAGACGGGACAAATGACCATTGTAGCCAATAGTGCAATCAAATCAATGGAGTATGATGCAATTAGATGAATCCACAGACAATATCACAGCAATGAACACTTAAGCAACAGATTTGTACACAAACACATGCATGCATTGGACGGATGTATGCCACAATACTGTGTATTTAATATTAATTTGCAAATATATTGCATTTATGATATTAACCACCAACATAGTGCAAGTTAAGCTTATATAGGGGACTCTAGATTTTCTGAATTTCACATCTAGTTACCTTGATGATATGTTGTTAGTCGATATGATATCTTTGCAAGCTAATATTGAAACCATGGTACAGTAATATAACATTGCTTGCAAACACCATTAAAGCACAGAAGTCTTTACCTACTGCTCCAATGAAGGGGAGCTCCATGGTCTAGTTTACTCTAAAGATTTCCAACAATAGCCCAAGTACCTAAGAACATGAAGTCAATCAGTGCACATATTTTCCTAAGTGACCCATCAGCACTGGCATTCAATATCTAATGAGATTCAATTTCATCAAGTTCTTCAATGACAAACATCTACTTATTCCTCATATAAGCCCCCGAAAATCACTATGCGATGTCAAATACGTGACTTTTATGTATACTTAATTTGACAAGAGTTGTTCTCCACTGTCCAACCTGAAGCATCTGTGCTGTTGGCATGACTTTTTTTGTCAACCATATACTTTTGGTACCATGTTGCATGCATCTGTGGGTGGCTTGGTTTGGCACATTATTTTCTGTTGCCTATGTGATCTATAATTTTTTATTGTTATTGATCTACTGCTCCTGACATTGTTTACTCCTTCCCTTATCAGGAGTGATGCCTTATCCTTTATTCTTTTTTACTTTTGTTGCTATTGATTTTATTTGTCTTTGAACTATTGTAAAGTGCTCTGATACCCACAAGGGTTCACGCTATAAACAACTTTCAAAATAAATAAAGAAAGTGTGGGCTCCTGCTGGCTGGCAGTGCTTAGTCAACGGTATAGTTTTGAATTTCTGGTTGTGAGTGGGATGGTGCTGTTAGGCCTGACTTAGTTGTTTTTTTTGGGGGTGTCAAGGGATGAGTGATGAGACTATTTATGAGTTGTTGAGGAAGTATTTCTGTCCCATCTATATTGCTTTGGAATCTTGTGCAAACATGAGAGTAAATGTCAGCTCTCTCATGTTCTGTTCAAGCTTAATTTATGCAAATTATTGATGAAAAAGTCAGCATGGGGTAGAACATGGATAGAACAAGGTATACGAGTGACTATTCACTCGATTACTGGTTTCACAGCGTGTGATACAATTCTTCACATAATCATAATAGAAACATACACACTTGAACAATACAGAATCAATTATGAATTGTATCACACGCCGTGCAACCAGTAATTAAGTGAATAGTCACTCGTATACCTTGTTCTAGATTTTAGGGGTTGGCCACCTCTGCCTGGTTGGTACGCATACGAGTTGAATTTTACTTTCATTGTCATAAAAGTTCATAATGAATTGGTGTGTGCTAACTTCTTCATCAGTAGAACATGGCCACCCAGGTTATATTCTCCTAGGAATATTTTTTTCCATACCAGTCTCAGAAAAAGGAAGCAAAATAATCATATTCAAAAACGTGCCCAATGCCCTACCATTGTAAACATATTCTGTTAGAAATGGGGTTTCTGGTTGGCTAGGGTGTGCACCTAAGCCAGGCAAAACCCACCACTCTGGTCATGGCAAGGGAGTAACACACCTAGGATAACCCCTGCTCACCCCCTTGATAGCTTGGCAGAGCAGTCAGGCTTATCCCCGACGCAATGTGTACAGCATTTACGTAACACACACTAGGCACACCACAAAAAAGCCTCCACACAAGGCTATATAAAAATATCCTTTGTATTGCACATAAACCATATTAGACCGCAATCACATAAATTACTGTGCCACTAGGCGCTTGTCATGTTTTCACATAGGTTCATAAATCATTTGGCCAATTGAGCCACTTTCATAACATTCCAATTGAGTGCAAACAAATAAACGCTTGTAAGTTGCACATATAATGAAAACATCAAGACGTCATGAAACACCTCATCCCCTAGTATAGCCATAAACACATCTATTACCAGTGGTTATCACACCACTAAGAGCGTCAATTTCCTACTCGGGGGCCCCGTCCCGCGCTTTCCCCTCAATGCCCTTCCAAGAGTAAGGGCTTCCCAGGTAGGTGTCACTCATGCAGCTGCCCGCAATCATGCTGCGCAGATGCTGCCACCAATCTTGCGTGTTCAATTCGCAAGAAAATGGCTCAAGGCCACTCTGGCCCAATGTCGGGACAATCCCCTCATGGGAGACCTTCCCCGGTCTCCATACTCCACTGACATGGCAGTTCAGCCGCTGCAACATTGGCTTCCTCTCGAGGAGACTGTCTCCATCGGGGCAGAGCCTTCCATCTAGCATCCCCAGGCTCTCCACTCCTGTGCAGGGCAAAAGCCTCCGTTGGACCAGGGCCGTCCGCCCTGGCTCTTTGAGCCACGGCTGCCCGAAACCACGTGGTGCAGCCGCTCCGTTTCGTAAAGGGGGTGGCGGCCTGCAGAACATGGAGCAAAGACTTCATCTGCTCTGCTCTCTTCAGCCCGGCCCTCCACCATGGCTGGGCCCTGCCCCTCTGTGACGTGGTCAGTGCTGTGCAACACAGAGGATTTCCCGGGCAGGGATTCGTCGCTGTTTCTGCAGAGTTTGTCAGCCCAAGGCCACGTAGCAGAGCCCCGGCTGCAGCAAGCCAACAACGATGCGAGAACATGGGAGGGAGAGGGAGAACGCTTCTGTTGCTGTAGCTCTCCTCTCCCCTTGCTCAACCAGTGCAGGGGAAAATGCAGCCCTACACAAGCTGCAAGATAACAAAGAGCACCCTTTCCTCGCTTCAGCGGCAGGGGGCAACACAACCTCCCAAAGCACTTACTACGCGCTGCTAGCAAAGAGGGAGGGTTACCCTACCCAGTCCATGGACAACAAGTGGGGTGGCACCAGGCAGAATTAGGCAGCAGGCCAGCACATCAGGGCACTTGCCGAAAAGAGTGGCAGTCCTTCTTGTAGCCCCACAGGCTACTGGTCAGCACAAAAGTAAGAGAATCCTATGGCGGTTCCTCCTTGCAGCCTAACAGTTCCTTCTGGCCAGGTGTAGTCTGAAGAGCCAGCAGCGGCTGGTTTCATGTCCCACGCAGTGTCTGTTTTCATGGGGTCAAAGTCCCTATACTTATAGTCTGAATGTCTTTGTTCTGGGGGCACTTCAAACACTGTATAGAAGTGCACAACACCTCCATTCACATTTCAAGCCCTGGCCCCAGACACACCACAGGGGGGCAGAGACAGCATTGTAGAAAGTAGGCACAGTCCTATTCAGGTGCAGGTGCAACTCCTCCCACCACCCCAAATGCAGACTAGGCTTATTCAGGTGCAAGGGAAACTCGTCACACTACTCTAAATGCAGTCAAGGGACATTCAGCCTAGCGCTGAGTCACCCAGGAAAGGCAGGACACACCTCAACCCCCCTTGTGACTGTCGAGAGTGAATGCACATCCCATCCCTCCTGTCATTTAAATCAGATGGTGAATACACATCCAGGCAGGGCACAAAGACACATAAGCACAGAGAAATACCCACTTCTAAAGGTGGCATTTTTAAAATAGTAATGACAAATCTGCTTTCACCAATAAGCAGGATTTATACCTACTATTGAAAACATACCAAACATGGTCACGCTACCACTCCCATATCAGAAATTACCACTGAAGCACATATCAAGGAATCACCAATGCAAACCTATGAGAGTGCAGCCTCACAGCAGTGTCACTACCAGGACATGCCACACAGTTATGACCCATGTCCTACCTTTTACCTACACAGCAGCCTGCCCATAGGGCTAGCTGGGGACTACCTTAGGGGTGACTTATATGTAGTAAACGGGGAGTTCCAGACACTGCAACCACCTTGCATGCCACGTCACTGTGGCAGTAAACTCCACCCGCATGCCCTGCAGCGGCACGGGCCTCAGACAGATTTGAAAGGCTACTTCGTGGGTGGCGCAAGCAGCACTGCAAGACCACTAGTAGCATTTATGTTATAGGCCCTGGGTATATGGGATACCACTGTACAAGGGACTTACAGGTAAATTAAATATGTCAAACAGGAATAGACCAATCTTCCCAAGTTTACAAGAGAGAGTGCATGCACTTTAGCACTGATCAGCAGTTGTAAGGTGCCCTAAGTCATAAAACCAACAACAACTGGTCAGAACAAATACAGGAGGAAGGCAAAAAGTTCTGAGATGACCCCGCAAAAAGGGCCAAGTCCAACATATGCTATGTCAGTAAAGACAGTTTTCATGTGTGTCGAAAGAGATCGAAGGTTCTCATATGTCAGGTGTGAGCAGTTCACGCCGAGGGAATTTTTGCTCTTTGCTTCTAATGCATACATTTTTTCCTTATGCCATTTTATTTTTGCACTACAAGTGCCAAAAGTAAAAAGAAAATCAGGGCTCAAAATGAAGTCCTTTACTTGAGTGAACCTCCACTACAGCAAACTGGGTTTCATCAATAAAACGAAGCCATACAAAATGTGTATGCCACTTATATTAATTAGCTTGCATGTTCTTCTAGCATAGCATTGAGTTTTAGCAGACATTTAGTGCATTACTTAGTATTGCACTGCTGTCAACTGGGCTCATTTTGTGTGTGACACGATCTGCCAGTAATTCTTTTAGACAGCTGCACTCTACTTCTTGACTACTGTTTGATCATGCTTTGAATGAAGGGCTACTGAAATATTAGAACACAAAGTCAAAGTGCTGTTGACTAAAACTCCAGAAGTGACAGAAAATGACCATCGTCTTATGGCACGGTCGGCAGCTATGTAGCTGTACCATTGCCCACATCGATGTTAAAACGTGTATTGTGGAACATATATCCCTTTCTATTGTAGGAATGTCTGCTACCGGGTGCATGTTGTTTGCATTTCAGTTACAGGCTTCCACAATCTGGATATCCTACTCAGGAATTGTCAAACTCTGTAGTAATCGGCATGGCAGCCATGTGAACCCAAGTCGTATATGACACTTTAAGCCATTTATGGCTTTTTAGCCAGTAATACTATGAATTGTAGGTCCTGTAGTTTCACTTTTCCAATACACAATATGGATTTAAATATTTATGGCCTTATTATGAGTTTAGCAGTGTGGCAGCAGGCCACCATGCCAGCGTCCCTCTGCCACACCACCGAAGCCAGAATGCGACCATCCGCTGGATTCCGACTGGAATCCACGCTGGGCGATCCTGCGGCAGCTGGCCCAGGACGGTGCAGTTCTAAGGCTCATATGTGAGCCTTATCAAGGCACCGTAAATGGGAACACCATTGCACGTTCCTGCAGGGAATGCCCTGCAGGAACTGGGGGTGCATGTAGAAAGGGGGCACACCCTGTGCCCCCCAGCATGCATCCCCTGGTGCAGGGGCACGTTTCCTCTCTGCCACACTTTTCATGGCAGGCTCACCACCATGAAAACTGTGGGAGTGAGGAAACTCCTAATGTTCTTGGTGGTGCTGCAGCAGAACTGCCAGCATATAATGGGCCGTGACCACTCCAGGACTGCCAGGGATCACAGATTCCTGGCAGTAGCAGCAGCCCCATTGTGGTCCGACCACCCGACTTGTTATAGGGCGGTTGGACCACCGGTACAGCAGTAGCCGCACCTCCACCATGAGTTTGGTGGTCCATCGGATCACCAAACTCAAAATAAGGCCCTTAGGTATGAATCTTTGTGAAAGGCTTTTTCTCCTGCTGGTAGAGGGCGGCACTGGAGGAGAACGTGAATGCATGCCAAGCGGACTCTTGTCATGTGTGGCACCCTCAACCAGTCCTGACTTCTTAGCAAAAAGACTTTTGCATTTTTTAGCTTGTAGCTTTGATTTTATCAGTAGTTCAATGAGCCTATAAATCAATGCATACAAAGTATTGCTAGATATGGACTCTGGGCTGGTTAGAGGTGACATACATTAGATGATGCTAGGATTGTTGGCACAGTGGCCAAAGTGACATTTTGCAGCTTTACCTACTGGCAGTGGGGCCAGACATGATGCTCTTAAGGGCAATTTAGTGACCTTTACCTTATCATACACAAGGCACATGCCGACGACTGCCTTGTGGTTGCAATGAACCAAGACGCCCACCAGGAGGTAATTTGAGAACTCTGAATCTATACTTCAATATACCACCCACAGAAGCATATTTCTTTTGCATTATTGTCCTGTTATACAGAGGAGATTTGTAATAGAGAGAGAAAGAGCTAGATTGTTGGCACAGTTTCACTGGGAATTCCTGTGGCTTACCTTCAGGTTCTGTTCCACTGGAGTGTAATGTAATACAGGATCATGAAAGCTGCAAAAGAAGCAGCCGAAGGGGCTCAGATAAGTCGACTGCTCTGAGCTTTAAATCAATAATTCCAGCAGCTCTTGTTTGGAAAAACAAAATTGCAGCTCACCAAGTTCTACGCTAATGCAATCAACCGGGAGCGCGGGTCGCCGCCGCACATCAATCAAAGGCGCATTCACTGGGTAAACATCAAAGAACCAGTGTGAACAGTCAGCGCCTAGCATCACAGAAAGTTTTTTCACGGTCACTAGGATGATTATATACCCTCACTTAAGGACTTAAAAAACACAGGGGAACCTGGTAAACATAACTGCAGTCTCAGAGGAGAGCTTTTACCACCCCCAGGCAATGAAAGAGGTTTGTCTACTGTTGGAATTCAAGGTAAGTGTCTTCAGCTCAATCCACTTTCTTAGTTTATTTCTCTGACCCCTGAAAACTGCAGCTGAAGTCACACACATCAAACGCTGACATTCCCATCACTCAGACACTCTCAAAGCATATTGTTTTCTCTCTCTGATCCCAGAAAAGTGTTGTCTGGAAGAGAAGCTGTTATCAAATGCTTAAACACACTCTCTCTGCAGGCTGCTCCCCTTCACGAGAAAAGTGGCGGTCTAGTCATTATGCCAGCAGCAATAGAAAAGCTCATCAATTCAAATCCTGTTCGCCAACTCACCCGCTCCGAGACCTCATGAACGTGCATTGTCACCCTGTACTGAGACTAATCAGAGCAATGAGCGCTCTAGGTTCAAGCCAAGGTCCTGTTAGTTTGTTTAATCGCAGTCTTTGAAACAGTAAACTGAGTGAGATGCCTCTACCTTCAGTGGCGGCTCCTCCACTAAGGCAGACGAGCGTCGCCCCACTGCTCAAAAATAAAAATAAAATGATAATAACTTATTGTTTTTATCATTTTATTTTTCCTATTGAAGTCATTGGCTCTCGGGGTGGGCGGGGCTGGCCAGAGCAGGGAGAGGAGTTGTTTGCACTCCTCAAGTGCGCATGACTGCTTGGCCGGCCCTCTTGGACCAGCCAAACATTCCTGCACACTTTGCATCTTCCCCACCAGGCTTGCTTTACACAGCCTGGTGATGAACATGCAAAGCCTCCCAGTCCACCTTCTGAGCGCCATGGTTCGGCACTCAGACCAATCACAATGCTGCATTGCAACATTGTGATTGGTTATGGGGAGCCTGGATGCTTCCTGCTGCTTCCTGCAGCCGTCGGAGACAGGACTAAGAGGACGGAGGAGAGGCGGCGGCCGGCCAGCCCAGGAAAGTGTTTTTTTTTTTATTTCCTTCTGGCCTACCACCTCACCACTCCCGATCATTAACAGCCGCTACTGTCTACCTGGAGTTAAACAGAGCCATTTTCAGATAGCCTTTATCTTTATCATCATAGGAATACATTGTTAACTCACTAGTTATGTATTTTTAACTAACACAAACACCACTCCCCCAAAACTGCACAACACATAGTTTCACACAAAAAAGTGCTCCTACGTAAATCTCGCAAGTCGTAGCACGTCCCAAGCAGTAGTTGCTTGGGATGGCCCCAATGATGAAGCATGTCACCTAGGGGCAACCCTGGGTGAGTGAGGGGACTCTAGAAAAGCATTTTTCTTTTCAAAATTGTTGAGGCTCACCAATTTGGTGAACCCACTGTCTGTTGACTTAGGCTAGTTTCTCATGATCCATTATCTATGGATTAATTGAGTGGACTGTTACCTATAAACCAAATTACTTTACCTTCATGTTCTCTCAAACTTGTTTATGCACTTTGATGCCTCTTTCTCCATTCCAATTCCTTTTTTTTTATTTTGCACTGCACTCCAAGATTGAAATAAAAATAAACAGATGTTATTATTATTCTTCTCCTCTATCCTGCGGCTCACCCTGATCTGGATTATTTCAGTAGGTATTTCTGAAGATGATTATTTCTAGATATAAAAGAGCCATAACAACAGAAAAGTCTAAAATGTTTCAGATATTCATGTCAATCAGTCAGGACGTTTTAGGAGTTCACAGGAATTCATTTAAAATACAGCTTTACCTAATAATTTATTACAATGTATTTAGATGAAATTCTTTCGAGAAAGAGCAGCATTCTTCTAGCTTATGAATTAATGTCCTAATGAGCTAGTTATTATATTAACAATATCTAAATTCGGGCTTCTTCTTAGAAGCAATGGGGAAAGATTGGTATCAACCTTGATATTATCATGCACATGTTGAGTTACGATGCTTGCAATATAGGTTGGCACACTCCTCGTTAAGTATACTTAATAACAGAATGCACCTTCTCCACAAAGCCATCTTGTACAGAAAACAATCATGCTAAACAGCTGATTCCCATAACCAAACTCAGGTGGTTGTTAGATGTTTAATGAGATGGGTAGGTGTTGGTGAAAAAAGCATACCCGCCTTCATATTGGCAAATCCAGGGATGGGAATTATCTGTCCCCTATCCCATGTGGGTCATAAAGAGGGCCATAGTGTTTTACAAAGTAAGCACTGCCATGGATCAGCAAAGATGTGCAGAACCCATCGTTGCATTTCATGGGCACTTTATTAATAGGGACCCTGTTGTCATATTAATGGACTGTGAAGGATCCAGATCGATTTAGAGCCCTGTGAACAATAAAAATCAGATTTGAAACTGAGCAGTATTTTGTAAAGAGCAAACTCTCACACCCCAGCTTGGTACCAAAAACACCCCAAACAATGAATTAGTCACCTTTTCTAATGTATTCGGTTCGCAAGATGCCTTGAAACAGGACTCTTGTGGTCATTACTGATTGTTTTTCAAAATAGTTTGATAAAAAGTCTTAAAAATTAAAAGCTGAGTTTCCTTCAAGAGGATTTAAACAAGCACTGGCAAAGCCAACAGGCCCCACTTACGTTAGGTATCGGCTTGTTCAATTTTAGGTTACACAGACCTTAGTGCCAGTGGCCAAATTTTTTGCAATGAAGTGCTTTTTGGCTACATAACATGGCAGCTGGAAAGAAGAACCCGGGGGACTTTGAAAAGAGAATTGGGAAAGTGAATCACTATTTCTGTAATTTCCACATAGCTTCATGAGTATACAATATCAATGCCTGTAAAGTTGTTGAATTTGGTTTAAATATGTGCCACAAAACAGAGCTCTTCATATTTACTCAAATGCTACTGTTTTAAATAATAAAATAAGGATCATATTTTCCTAAACTTGCCCCAATTAGTCTTTGCATTAGTGACAGATGAAAAATGTTCATTATTATGCAACTGAATATTAAACATTTTATGGACCATCAGAAGGATGAAAGGCAGAGTGAAAAATGGGGAACACAGATACTTGCACTTGATGCATTAACCTACTGGGCCTCCAGACCCAGCTACGTCAGATTAACAACTCACAATATAAGTTTAAATACTTTTTACACCCTATTGCACGTGCAGTATTGAAAATGGGCTAATGAGAGTGCTTCCAATAAATCCCTAATAGAGATCTATTTGAGGTGGCCATATACATTATTAGAACTCAATTAAAACGTAAATTTGCTCAGGCGTGTTATCATGTATATTGGCCCTGAGATAGCTGCCACCACTTTCTAGTTGAAGAGCTGACATCCAATCAGACCTCACCATAAGATCCTTGCTTAGGCTCTGCCCAGATAACCCTATTTGCTCTACCTTAAATTTCTCACCAACTACTGACTGGAAATGGAGAGCATTGGAAACATTGTGCCGTAAGCAGCACTACCCATTAGGCTTTGTGGACTTATCCAATCAACAATAAAGTCTGTAACCAGAAGGCTTTCTGAAGTCTGCTCCTTTTCAAAAAAGTAAAATCTCAATTTCCAATATAAATATTGACGTTTTTCTCTGCTAGATAAACCATGAACACAATAGGAATTGGGAAAAGAAAATTATTTCTTTTGACTGTAGGTTTCGACTTAGAAGTGATTCTGATAGCCAAGTCAAGTCAAGTCAAATAAAGCTTTATTCGATTGCTATATCAAACAATCATAAAAGCACATAAAAATAAACACATCAATCATTACATGAAAAGGAATACCAAGCAATCAGAAATAATTATCCACAGTTCATTATAAGATTTTAGACATAATAGCGTTATCACAGTTCCAATTTCCAAGAACAATAAATTAAATAAACTTACATTTCCTTTGACTCAGAACTCGTTTTTAAAAAGTTACAATTCTGAAAACCCTATGCTCATTATCCAAAAGTTGTAATACAATGAGAGCAGGTCGACATTGTCGAAGCCCCAACGATAATACACAAACTTTCCTCACATCAGCATAAAACCTACAAAAAAGAACAACATGTATAGTAGACTGTGCTGAATAGTTATCACAAGGACACATTTGAAGATCTTGAGCCCAGTCATTCATTTTCGGAAAGGTAACAAGTCTGCGGAAGACACCCAACCTAAATCTGTTCAGTAAAAACCTATCATAAACACCTGGTACAAAAATTAAATAGGGATGAATATTAAAAGTAGTCAAAATCAACTGATGGCTACAGGACAGTTGGTTTTGTGACCTCTGATGACATTCTAATAGTGTCCAATAACAAAAGGGCCTATTTTTTTAATTCCTTCCTTGTTATTATCTGAGTAGTTCTTGGATTGGTGAAATATTCTATGCAACCTAAATCATGCAAAAAGTCTCGAACATATCTTACCCATAGAATCTTTAGGGCCCCTTCCAATTTCAGACTATCTGTGAGAATATCTCTATTTAACTTTGTTTCTTCTCTAGTCCAGAGCATAGGAGAATAGGCTCTAGCTTTATTAAATCAGAAATGAAAGGAAGGCCCAACTCAGCATGACATATGTACAATGAAGTACTATTCGGTACAGATAAGATCTATCTTAAAAAAGAGTTTTCCACCCGTTGTATCAGAAGCAAATCACCGAAACCCCAGATCCTTGCCCCATACACTGCGGTGGAGACACACTTTGCTTTGTAGATTTTATTAAGCTCTACTGGTGGTCTCCTTCCCAGTTTTCTTGCAAAGTTGGTAAAAGAGCTAGTTTTTTCACTGAAACTGCTTGTACCCAGGTGTCATTTTGATCAAAGAGAATTCCAAGATATGAAAATCTTTTGGTAACCCCCATTTTCTGTCCTGTCACAAACATATCCTTGGACCTCTTATTACCATGGCCGCACCGCATAATAAAAGTCTTCGAGGTGTTCATTCTTAGACCAAGATCTTTCATAAAATTAGAAAAACTATCTAAAACCCTCTGGAGGCCTATTTGCGTACGGGACATCAATACCGCATCATCCGCATATAGGAGAGCTGGTATTGGACGTCCAGCTACTTGAGGGAAATCTTGATTGTCTTTCAGGACTGCCTCACCCAAACCATTAATATAAAGATTAAAAAGAAATGGGGCCAGGACACATCCTTGTTGGAAATGAGGCCGAGTGCTCACCACTCAAACCACAGTGTACACTTGCCTTGGCATCAGTATAAAAACGCTTAAGAAAATAATTATTCTGTGCATCAACCCCCATAACTTCTAATATTGCCCAGAGTTTGCTGTGCTTCACACAGTCAAAAGCTGCTGTGAGGTCCACAAACGCTAAAAACAACTTCCCTTCTTCGCCCATGTATATTTCCCCACTAAAATTGATCGATTTAAACTCTGTTTAACTATCCCAAAGCCCGCACGAAAACCATATTGTAAATCAGATAAGACCGCATTGTCCTCTGCCCAGACTTGAAGACGTTCTAATATTATTCGGCCTTCTATTTTTGTCAAAGCATCCAGTGAAGAAATGGGCCTATAACATCCAGGATCCTGTCGGTCCCCCTGTTTAAAGATTGGGACAATGGTGGATTCTACCCACATCGATAAAAAAGGGGTACAGCAACTAGCAGCAATTTCCTGGGTGATAATTGACCCCCACAAAGAAGTATTTGACTTAAATAAAACTACGAGTACCCCGTTTGGACCAGGGTCATTACCACCCTGACTTGAAGAAAGTGCCCGATTCACTTCATCCAAACTGAACTGCAAGTCTGAGTAATAAGGCAAGGAATCTAAATTATGTTCCCCTTGACCAATATTACCCGTCACATCAGAATTTTCCTCACCATTATGTACTTTTGAAAAATGGTTAATCCATTGGTCCTCAGAAATGGCAATTTCAATTGACGGACCAGCTTCGTTGGTCAAAAAAGGTGCTTCAACCGCCTTCCAAAACGCTGAAATATCTTTCAGTATCGAGGCCTTATGCATAGCCTCCCAGACCTCGTTTCTCAAAGCAATTTTCCTATCTCTAATTGCTCGCTTATAATCCCCTCCTGCCTGCCTCACTCCTTCTAGGTGTCTTATGTAACTCGTTTTTAAAATTAGAATATGCTAAAGTACACATAGAGTCAAACCATCCATGTGATTGACCCTTACTGTGTTTCTGGATGAACAAGGTTTCCCTTTCCGATAGAAATATCTGAGAATTTTTTAAAAAAAATAGCGGATACTAATAGTCACTAACAGGAAGCTATAGGCAGCATTGTGGTGAAAAATCCGGAGACTAAACTCGCATAACTCTCCAACTCATTGTTGAGTTAATGCATTGCCTTTCAGTGTGAAACCATACCACAGAGACATACTTAAGTGCCTGCAATTACAGCACCATGGGAAACCTCTGGCTGATTGTGCAACATATTACATGGCAGGAAGCAATGCACTTCTAATTAATGCTAACTAGACTGAAACCAAGGCTTCCTCGAGGAGAGGGCATCACAAAGAGGCTCAGAGTTCACTTTGTGACACCGGTTGCAGGATGGGACGGAAATTGAGATGGAAAGGTGGAGGGTGTGTTCGCATTCAGCATTGTCTTGTGTCTAGGATGGTCACCTCACCCCCAATCATTACAGACTGTCTTGTACTGGAAAGTATGGCATTTATGGCCAACAAATTGTATTTTCATGCTTTCTCATTCATTAGCTTATCTCGTCAGTTGCAGTGTGGCTGTATCCTTGCCTCGGTGTGCATGTAAAGAGCCTGCTGGACTTGAGGACTGACACCAAAGTGCATTGCAGTTAATTTACAAGTGTGTACAAGGCACATAATTACTCTACTTTGCATATAAACTGCTATGTTAATTCTTAGATAACAGACTGTGATATAGCTATTGAGTCCTCAACCCCCTAGTTAAAAGCACTACCTCTTGAAGATTTGTGCTCAGGACTGTCTACGTGGGTTCGCTGAGCACGCCAAGTATCAAAAAAGTCATTAGGACCTTATAAACTCTAGAAATGGACATTATATAGGATAATATACCAAAGAGGCGTGAAGGTACTGGTGCCCTCACAAATTCTGTGAAAATGGATTGACGCTGCTCAATGAACCTGTTCACTGAAGTGAGCAAATCTGCTAAACTGTGTGTAATCTGTGATCCTCCCGAAACTCAGCAAGGGAAGCAATTTCCTTTGGTAAAATTTGGGTGACCACCTTCCTCCAGGTGATTGCAAAAAATGTTTGCAAATTCTGGACTTTTGTGGGATGGCCCTATGTTTCTTGTAGGGTGTTAAAGTCTTTTTGTTGCCTTAGAAATAATTAGACTAACAGAACTGAAATCAACAGTTTGCAGGTGAAAAGGTCAGGACTGAAGACAGTGTCTGTAGTGATTGGGGGTGAGGTGGCCAACCTAGACACAATAAGAAACATGCCAACTTCAGAGATGAGGTTCAGAATCTAAAAGTCTCAGCACTAAATATGCATCAGACCATTAGTTAAACAGAATGTACATTGCACCCCCTTTTCTAAGACGAAAATGTATACCTGTGGAAAATCGAAAGCAAAAATTGCCTGCATGCCATGAGGCACCCAGCACAGGCTTTGTTACAATCCCAGGAGTCACGAGAAATTAGGAGCAGCTGTGGCAATATAGCTCCTGTCTATCCGCATTGTTTTGCGGTTCTTTGATATCAAAAGGCCAAAGGGAATAAAACACATTGTTCGCATTTTTTCTATTAACACAGGGACACTGAGGTATGGTTGTGATTAGAAAACTGAGATACCCAAAAGAGACTGGGATTGAAAGGGAGAGGTGTTCCTTTCTGGAGCACAGAAAATCCCTCAAAGAAACTGAGAGTGGAGCGCTCACAGGGGGCTTTGTTGGTGCAGTTACGGTGTCCTGTGGCTGGGGCTCCTTTCAAATGAACTGCTTCAATTGAAGAATGGAATTCAGCCTGTGAGTAAATCATGTTTGATTTCGTGAGCTGGCCTCTTTCTGAACTTTTGTACTGCCTGTCACAGTGGCCTGTTTGTTGCAGCCATTGCTGGCCGCCAGCTTCAGGCTGGAGGTTTGAGAAAGCTAGGATAACCACTTTTTGTTACTTCAAAGCACCTAAGATTGTTTATTTAATCTAAACTTTCTAAACCCTGCTTTGCGTTTGGAAGATATTTATAAAATGGAAACTCCCACAGGTATTGGGCTTTTGCTAAATTACACACAGCCTACCGATGCATTTCTTCCCCAGACTCCTACGAATTTCTCTCATCTTTTTTCCCTTTCACATTTTTTGGTATAAAACAAGTCCTGCCCCTTCTGCACACCATACGTTTTTCTGTCTCCATCAATGCATGAGCTGCCGGTTTCCAAGATGTAACAAGAAGCATCTGAGAAAAAGTCAAGAAAGGGGACAAATCATTTTTAATATTCAATGATGCGACCGCTTTTCCATCATAAGATCGCAGGGGAAGGCCCAATGTGCAACCTTTTTTGTGCTGCTTAAACCACGAAAGGTGTGCATGTTGTGCAAGTGGAAAATGTAAGCAATATCCCCAGGCACCTAATAGTGAGCTATCATTTTGTGACCTTGAGGTAGGTATGTGTAACATGGGTAAGCACAACATGCAAAAGAAAATGGTAATCAGGAATCATATTTTTTTTTGTTTAATATATTTTTATTGATTTTCTCCCAACATCAAACCTCTGGCAATACACTTTATAACATTTCAGGTCAGTACCAGACATTATATCAACATTAGGTGTTCAACCAACCATTTTAGGTATAGGTTCAATCACCCCTCTAGGGCGTCCAATCATAGTTATCTTCTCTTACCATTCTCCATTAATCGCCCCATAGTTTGGGAAAGGTGTTCTTCTTATACTCCTTCGGCACCTGTGTCCAGGATCCGACCAATCAATGTATCAATAGATATAGAAGTCAGTTTACCCCCCATATCCTCCCCACCCCATGCCACCGGTGTGTCCTCCCGTAGGATATTAACAAAGCTAACCACACTGTACGACCATTACTATAAATGCTGCTCCTCTCCCCACGTTCAGATTGGGCGAGTCTACCAGGGTCTAAGTCCGAAGCCTGCACCCCTTGGAACTGTTGGAAACCCACCATGATCCGCTTTCTCAGGGTGTGTCCTCCTGCATCTCCAACACGGAACCTCCATCGGACTCTGAGTCCGGGATCTGTAGAGTCACTACCAATGCCTCCCATGCCTTAGCTGTTTCTAGCGCCCTATCCTTATTTGACCTCCTAGCATGCTGGAAACGCACCGTGCTCTCGCTCGTTGCCCACTTCAGTACTTCTGCCCTCCAGCACGCAATACTGGGTCCTCGCCTAGATTTCCAGTGTGTCGTTAGTTCTCTTTTAGCAAGCAACAATCCTAGATCCAAGAACTTACTCATAACCTTTGTCTTCGATGTATGGGGAAACCAATGCAATAAGCAGGTACCCACCTCCGGTTCAACCTGTCGACCTGTAACTTCACAGAGCGCATCGACCACTTCCTCCCAATATGTCCCAAATTGCGGGCAACTCCAGAGCATGTGAGGAAACTCCAATGGTAAACAGAAATCATGATGTTGGATATGCAAAATTGATCACCCCTTGGGAGTGGCCAATGACACGTATTTAAAAATAAATTGAGTTGCCAAGGGTTCAGAAAGTGTATTTATTGACAAGAAAAGGATAAACATGTTGCTTTTTATTAGAAGTAGCTTGTCGGTGGTATACGGGCTATAGGTGGAAACAATTACTTTGGTATTAAAATAGTGGGCCTTGAGCCATGTTCAATGCTGTCAGTTTGATACACGACTGACTCTTCACCTGGTGGTCTCTTAAGGACATGTAGGACATATTACTGACACTGTCCATATCTTTAGAGGCATGTCAATCACAGCATAATTTTTAAAATGTAGGTAATTTTGTATCTGGGTTGGACAATATGACAGATACGATCCTGATATATGACTATGTGCCACCCCAGCAGCCTTTTAGCAACCTAGCCCAATGCTTGTCCTAAATATGAAGATGGATGCTACTTAAACTAGACTCTGAAAAGACGACTGGATTTCCCCTATTATCACAAAACAGCTGTTAGATCCTAGCTCCTGATTGGATCACTAAACCACATCTCCTAAAGATCGTCCTAAAGATTGTGGAACCAGCCACATCTGTATACATCACACTGGAAAACTCCATTATTCATCACCTGCATATCAAAGAAATGACTAAAAGTGCTAGATTTAAACTGAAGATTTTGCTTGAACAGACCCTTCCTTCCCATGACTTCGAAGCAGCTGTACACGCATGTGATATCTTGCATAGATAACAGGCGCCCTCTCATACCCGGACAACCTAAGTCTGGTCTACCCCCTCTCAAAGCTGTCCTCTAATGTGCAGCCAGGCTGATCACCCACACAAACGTTAGATGGAAGTATTGCAGTTGGAAAGTGCCTGACGAGGATAACAGGTGCATCTTTCTCCACTTATGCAACAGCTTGTCTTACACACAGAAAACTACAGCCACCTCCCCCATCTCTCACAAAAACAGGCACTGCCCTGTAAAAAGTGGATACTAAGAAGCAGATCAAATTACCTAGATTCACAAAATGGCCGCTGTGAAACAAATGTGCCTAGGGAATGCACCTACGATCTGGATGCCTTTCCAAACAACATGACTCGCTCTCTCATTGCAAATCTTCAAAGTTAATCTAAAGGTTCGTCCACTAACCTTGCCTCAATATTGCTAATTATTTCATGCCAATAAAGTGGCCCTGCTGATAATGTTGACTTTCTACGTTGCTGCTATGCGTTACTGCTGCTGACGGCCAATGATTGCAACTTGTCAGTTGCACTTCTGCTAGGCACACTGGGAGCTATCTAGAGTTTTCTCTGTCCTAATTAAAATGTTTGGCCAAGTGTACACTCTAAATAGCACGGATGGGACATCCATTCATAAGGGCGTCTTGCATTTGTCAATCTCTAACTAACCCCCAGATTGTTACATTATTTTCGCCACACAGGGGTTCATGTGAACTTTATGTCCCCTTTATCTACTAACCACCTCCACACCCATCTTTTTCCCCACAATTTCTGCCTAGTGCAAGTGTATATTTATATTTTGCACCTTACTATTGTACTGCTGTTGTCAATATCTTTTCAGTCAGTACTATTCAAAATGTGTTTTCTTCTAAATGTCCTATGGTTATATTGATGCCAAGCTAAATGTGCTCACTTGCCTCACTACAGTACATATTATGTCATATCTTGTTGTAGTGAAAGCATTTACCATACTGCTCCTTGATGTACAGCACTATATCACTCTTTGGTGTCTAGCAGCCCTATATCACAAACGTTAAAATAATAAAAGGTTAGTCAGCCATGCAACTGATCCCCCTCTAGCCAATCCTATCCCCTTAGCGTTCCTTAGGGTAGTTCAACATGTGACTGACTGTGTTAAAACTCTCAGCCTTTCAGAAACACAGGCATTTGAATACATCTCCTGATTTTTCATTAGGTGTATCCACATTCTCAGAGATGTATTTTAGCTTTGGCCAATACACTGTGATAAAAAGCAGAATTTCAGGTGACTACTTGCATTCGTCCTCTTTTGGGATAAAAGATGCAAACACCAAATTGTCAGTGGGGTATAGCACTGATGCATAGACTGATGTGAGGGTGCCTTTTTCTGTTCTGTTTTCAGTTCTTTGTAAATGTGTCCAAGTGCACGTGCTGTACCACACTTTTCCCTAAGAACACTTCTTCCATCCTATACATCCGAGCTTAGCTGTTGACATGCTTTTTACTGCACACCCTCAATGGAATTGCCACGCAGTCTTGTACATGAGCAATAGCAGTTTCCCCCATTTTTTATTCTACGTTTTCATTTATTTGATATATCCACTAATGTGAAACATCTGTTACTGCACATTATTTCACTGAAAAATCTATTGGAAGTAGCAATTGTGAGGGAAGACACTTATGAAAGTCGGTGTACCCTCTTCTAGGAAAGCCAGAAAAACAGGTGTAACATCGCAGCATTTCCCCAAAGACCATAAAAGGCAAAGGAAGTAAGCCAGTCTCCAGATGCAGATTGAAGGACCAGGGGCCAGAAGATGATGAGGGTGGATACTGAAGGCATAGAGTGGGCTGAAAACAATGTGTACCTAAATCTCTGGTCAACAATACAAGCAAAGGTGAGAGTAGAGCAATTTAGGTCTCAAGAAGGTATGGCTTGATTTAACAATAAAATTCAGAATCAAGCACAAGCAATATTGCAAGAAAATAGCATCAAACGAATAATCATATTACCATCTCCTGAGCAACAGAGAGGAACAAATACCCATCACCGTGGAAGAAGAGACCATTCAACACGGTGTTTGATATGAAACTGCGAATGGACCCCAAAGTTACCCAGTGCTTAGTTTCTAAAAAAAAAGAAGTGCCAGGGCTCTTGTCAGGAGGCCACTGCAGCTTGCACCACACGTTGCCCCTGCTATGCTGCCAACGATAGTAACAACACAAGTACAAACCATCACACTCCTACAAGTGTGACAATTCGGACTATTTCAGGCCCCCAAACTTATAAGAATGGCTTGGGCAGCAGGCAACAGTCATTTTTAATGTTTATTGAAGAATAATTACCTGTTGTTGTGGTCTTCTCCAAATGAGCCAGACAGCGCCAGCCTGTAGCACCTTTCACAAGCGCTGGTGTTGAGAATTAAGTGCCGGTGTGGAGCACCGGAAAACGCCGGTTCAAATTAAGCACTGAAGATACCCATGAGTGAAAGTAATTGAATACATGTGCAAGATTCCAAACATACATGTGGCTATCTTTAACTCCACACACATGTGGAGTTTAGTACAGCTATACTTAACTATGCGTCCATATGTTGATGGTATTTTGGTGCTCAATATTCTGGCTACAATATTTGCTAGCTCAGCATTTAAAAGTTGATATTCGAGTAGAAAACCAGATCACTACAACTTGTGCTTATTAGCCCATATCTTGCGTGTGCCAATATGAAATGTCACACATGCCTAATATATATGAGAGACTATGAGAGGGACATCAGTACTCCTCATAAGTGGAAGCCTGGAGACAGCTAGACACAGGTCCAGATATTAAATCAAGCCCTGAAGAGATCCGAGCTCCAGATTCCTCAGTAACACAACCAGTAGCAGAACAGTAAGCAGAGCATCCACCAGAACACAGGCGATGGCCAGAACCAGTATCTATTATTAACCACACACTTGAGCCAGATAATTAGTAAGGAGTGCAGCACACACTTCACAAACTCAAGACTGCTGTGGCTGAAGTGGGAGATCAGGTTATATGAATACAAAGGTCCACAGGTCATATAAATACAAAGGTCCACAAAGAATGAGGATGAAGCAGGACATACATCTACAGCTCCTCATGTGATAGCCATCCCAACCCAAAAACCATACCTAATACATCAAAAATCACACTCACCAACCACAAGTAGCATTGAGAATGTCCAAGTGCAGAACATTAGCTCACTGATCACAGGGCAGACTGCTTTGTTGAACAATGCAAAGCGTAATTTTAATGTAACTATGCAATAAGCAATTCGGTGGATGTGGCTCAATCGTTTCCGAATCGTCAAATGTCCTGGTCACCCACTCAAGGTTCCCGGCAACATCACAAAATAGGATTACGGAAGTATGCTCTACCTTTTACTGGCACACAATGTCATATCACACCCAATCAAGGTTCCCGGCAACATCACAAAATACGGTTGCAGAAGTAAGCGGTACCTTTTCCTGGCACAATATGTCATATCACACCCACTCAAGGTTCCTGGCAACATCACAAAATGGGGATGCAGACGTATGCTGTACCTTTTACAGGCACATTATATCACATCACTAAAGGGATAGTTTGATGACAACACTTGTAAAATGGCACTATACAGTGTTCAGAAAAAGTGACTGTACAATCCCTACCCATCCATGTTTTCTCAGAGTCAATTTCAGCACTAATCCTCCACAGGGGATATGCTCTTGATCTGCAGCTCGGCCAAATGAAAGAACCCCCTTTTCTGACTCTATGAAATGCTTTTCATTACCGTTTGTTTAATTGGCTGAGTACTTGGCAACCTGGCAGAGTTAGTTGACTGCTCACCATTGAAATATGCAGTGATCTCAGCAAAGCTAAGTCCGCCTTACGACATGGGTATACTGGTTAATAATAGCATTGTTATTTTACAGTGTGGCATAATTGATATGTGAAGCCCTATATTGAAAGAACTTATGATTATTATTTTTATTATGATGCTGATTGTTATTAATATTATTATTATTACTACTACTACTAGCAGTAGTATTACCGTCTAACCATTGTTGACAACCAATTGTGCTATGTACACCATATTCTGTAACTTGCAAAGCACCATAACTTTCTTCTTCATATTGGGAGAGAGATAGTCAAGGACAGATGGAGAAGGACAGCAACAGGAACAGAAAAACAAGTGTGTATATGTGTGTGAGGATGGGTGTGCATGCATGTGTGTTGTGTGTGCTTGTGTGTGTGCGTGTGTGTGTGTGTGTGTGTGAATTGTTCATGGTATAGGTAATATTATTGAACATTTGAAAAGGTGAGCTGGAAAACATCCCTGTGTGGCTTGTACGCATGTACGTGTCAAGGTGCATGATTGCGTTGTCACAATGCTATAGCTTGAGTTCATCCACATGCATAAGAACATGTTGAGTGTTTAGGATCCCACTCTTGATTGGGTGTATGTGATTGTGCAATTAATACTCATGGAGGATTAACAACCAAAAACAAAACTTTACTCGGTGTAAATGATGCAAAAATATGCATTTACACTATTATTTTCTGCCATAGAAAAAATGGTTTTACCTGTGAAGAAACTCTCCAGCTACATCCATGAAAAGGTATTTACTCCTTGTTAGTCCTGGCTTTTCTAGTGGGATTATCTCCAGACCTTTTGCTTTTTGGCCTCCTGTTTTGAACCCTGTTTTTACTGGTTTTAGGACTCTGGGCACTTTACCACTGCTGATCAGTGCTAAAGTGCATATACTCTCCTGTAAATTGTATTTATGGATTGGTGATTCCATGATTGGCATATTTAATTTACTGGTAAGTCCCTAGTACAGTGCACTGTGTGTGCAAAGGGCCTGTAAATCAAACGCTGCTAGGTGGCCTGCAGCACTGATTGTGCCACCCACATGAGCAACCTGTAAATGTAAATCAGACCTGCCACTGCAGTGTCTGTGCGCAGTTTGGTACCCACTTGCCAGGCCCTAACCTTCCCTTTTCTTACATGTAAGATACCTCTAGTGTAGGCCCAAGGTAGCCTCATGGGCAGGGTGCAGTGTATGTGAAAGGTAGGACATGTACTGAGGTGTGTGACATGCCCTGAGAGTGAAATACAGTGTATTTCATTTTTCACTATTGAAAGGCTATCTGTCTCATAGGATAGAATGGGAGTTTATTTATAACATCTCATAAATATAACTTCCCATTGGGACAAGATAGAAAGATGGCGTTTAGTATGCCTGAACTCAGACTATAAAAATGCATATTTTAGTAAAGATGATTTTTATATTGTGTGATTGAAAATACCACTTCTAGAAAGTGGGGATTTTCTTGCTTAGCCATCCTGTGTGCCTCTGCTGGTTTTTGGATTGACTGTCTGGCTTTGGAGAAGCAGTGGCTGGGGATGCACATTCTCTCAGACAGCCACTGGGGGGGGGGGGGGTTGATGTGTGTCCTGCCTTTCCTGAACGAGTCAGGGCTGGGCTGAGTAGACCTGGGCTGCATTTAGAGTAGGGGGAGGAGATTTCTTTCACACCTCAATGGGCCTGGTCTGCTTTGGATTATGCTGTCTCCACCTCCTGCTGGGCAGCTGCACCAGAGAGGACAGAATTGGTTTTGGCTGGGCAAAGAATTTCTCTGCCACCAGAGAACAAAGGAATTTTTGCTATAAAAAGTGGGGCCCAGATTCCCTGAACCTAAGATTACTGCTGAACTAAGGAACCTGTCAGGAAGAAGAACAGGGCGAAACTGGAGGAGGAGTACTGCCCCTGTGCTGTGTTCTGTTCGGGTTGATCTGCAGTGGTTGCTTATGTCTTGGACAGGGAAAGGACTAGTCTGTGCTTTCATCATCCTGCTGTTAGAGTTTCTCCAAGGGCTTGAAGTAGAGCTTGCCTCCTGTTGGAAGTCTCAGGGATAGAAAAGATTTCAAAGATAACTTCTGGAATTCAAGAAGAACCTTTGCCAAGGAGAAGAGCTGGAGAAACTGAGGAGAAGCACTGCCCCTTTGCTGTGTGCAGCCTGGTGTTGGCCTGCAGTGGATGTTTCTGCCAAGGAAAGTTAAAGGAGTTTGCTGTGTGCTGTGTCCCCTGCTTGAAGAAGATCTCCAAGGGCTTGAAATAGAGCTTGCCTCCTGTCTTGAAGTCTCAGGGACACAAAGGCTTCACCCCCCCAGCTCCCTTGAACTCTCTTGCTGGGAGTTCTGACCTGCCAAGAGGTGCCTGCTGCTGTTCTGGGCCTCTGGAGGCTGTTCCTGCTGTTGGGAGCTTGAAAGTAACACGAGGAGAAGCGTGACGCATCTGTACCTGTTTCCGACGCATCTCTGAAGAAACCAATGCAGCACCTTCTTACGGCTAGAGAAATCGCTGCACGCTGCATCGAGTGCACCGATCTATGAAGGCCGAGATCACTGCACCGGCTCCGATGCAGGCCGTGCTATGCGGCTGCAAGAACCAACGAATCGTGGGACAGCGGCTGGAGAAACATTCGCAAGTGCCTTTGCCACCGCCACATCGAGAACCCCCGCATCCCCGATCCTCATGCATCGCACCGGGACGCCAAGTCTACAAGGACACCGGAGCCACAGTATGAAACCAACACCTCACCTTCCTGCACAGGTAGAAACTGATGCATCACCTCCTCGCACAGTAAGGAACCGACACATCAACTCCCTTGCGTGGCAGTAAGGAACTGATGCATCACCTCCCCCTAGAGTAAGGAACCAACGCATCTCCGTCCCTGCGGCTGTTCTTGCTTTTGAATGTGACGCATTCAAGGTACTTTGTGCTGAAAGTATTGCATCTGCAATTTGCTTTGAACAGAACTGTTTCTAACTTTGAAATTCATATTTTTTTACTGTATCGTGGGTTTTTGTTGTTTTGGTCTTGGTTGGTTTAGATAAAGATTACTTATTTTTCTAAACTGGTGTGGTGTCCATTTGTAGTGTTTTCACTGTATAACTGTATGTGTTCACAAATGTTTTACACACTGCCTCTGAGATAAGCCTGTCTGCTCATGCCAAGCTACAAAGGGGGTGAGCAGGGGGTGAGCAGTGGTTATTTTAGAAGTGTATCCCCCTGACTAGGAAGAAGGGTCCCTAATTGGACAAAGGTGCAAACATCGGCAGTGGTAACGTTATTTACCAGGTAGGACAATGGTGTAAGCATTTGCCAACTAGAGACCCCCATTTCCAACATTCCTGCCCTTCACAGGAGTAGCTTTTGTGTGTTTCCGGGGAGTGACAAACTGTTTTTGAAAAGTCACAGATGTACGAGTTCCTGGTTGTTCACTGCAGAATCCAGAGTACTACTATCACCTTGGCATCCTGCATGCCTACACTTCCTCCTGCATTTATGAATGCAGAAAATCCACCATAATGGTTGATTTTTTAGGTTGAGCCTGTGCAGAGCATGCGCTGCTCTGCAAGGCATGCTGTATTGAGGTATGGCATAGAAGCTCCGCCCATTTCCTGCCCATCTTTTCAATTGGCTCCTGTTACTGTCATTTCAAAATTGTTGCTTTTCATTCGTGAATAGGATTAGTAGTCCATCCTTGGTACCGCCTTGTCTGCATTTGTAATCTCCCATAACGACTGGACTTTTTACTTTTGTTGTTACACAGTCTGCTTTATCTAGTCGGTGAGCACTATTTTCTTTAATGATCTTCCCTATTCCACCCACAGCATCGCAGCATGCCACCACCTTTTACATTGGTATTAATCATGTATTTTTTCATTTCCACAGCGGTCCGCTTTAACTACAGGGGTCGCGCTTAATTAATTATTTGAATTAATTATTCAATTTACGGTGCATTCCGCTTTCACTTTAGCGGCCGCGCTTTTTTATTTATTTGATTTACAGCACAGGCCGCTTTCACTTTAGCAGCCGTGCTTATTTATTTATTTAATTTACAGCACGACCACTTTCACTTTACAAACTTTATTTATTAATTTGTACACTTTGTGAAAAAACGCCCCATACGCGCTTTCACTTTAATGTTCGCTGCGCCCCTTTCTTTAGATACTGCTCACTGTAACCTGAATACAGCGAGCAGCGTCTAAAGAAAGGGGTGCCGCCACCATTAAAGTGGTCTCACATTTGTGAGAGTTTGAGCTATCAGCATTAGAAATTACAATGGCTTTTATATATGTGGTGCTTTGAAAAACACATAAATAAAATGCATTATCATTTACAATGCCAATAGCTTAAAATCTCGCAATTGCAAGACCTATTGCATTCAAAAATGCCTGTTTGTATCTGAAATGTGGTTTAAAAGGAAAGAAAATATACAAATACTGCTTCAGTAAAGCAGAGGATGGAATTTTCTCACTCAAATTGCACTGATTAAAATGCTTATGGATTGGGGGAATACGGCTAGAAACATACAGCACTGTCTGCATCTTTTGGATGTGTCTTTAAAAATACCACAATTCTTCAAGCAACGTCTTGCCATTGTTTTTATAGAGCTATTGACTACATTGTAGCACTAGAGAGGTATTTGGGATAAAGTAGTCTGAGCTGTCCATTATAAGGATATTCCAAGTCACAGAGGAGTTCCATGACCATATTGAGAAATTAGGCCAACGGCAATATCCTCTTAAAGTATGACAGAGGATAGTCATTTCTTATAATATATGGGCATATAGCATTACCCTTCTCCATATAGTTTTACAGCCTTGGTTTCTTGATTCTCCATATCAATGAGCATTGTTGAAAATATGTAGACTAAATGTAGAATCTTTAGTGCAAAATAAAAATCACTAAAATACAGCTAGCCATTCATAAAAGCATAAAGAGTTCAATGTAAGTCTCTTTCAAAAATACATATTGTTCATGTGCGCTAACATGCAGAGTGCTTCCTGTCTTTGTGTAACGAAATATAACCCTGCAAAAAATAACCCTGCTACCATAAATGGCTTAATTCTCCTAATGAATAGTTCAATCCAGGAAAGAGTTTAGAAGAGCTAAAAAGCTACTTCTCACTTCCATTGGTTAAACAGAATATGTCACTCTGCTTCTTGACCTACCTTTCACACTGTCTGCTGGCTTTTGCAGCAGTTATTGTGAGGTCACAACTCAACTGTAATAAATTATTACTGTTGAATAGTGTAGCATTCTGTTTTGAAGGTGCCTCTGGTGAAGATTATGTCATTTCAAATTTCGAGTTGGGTGGCCTTCTAGGCTGTGATGTAATAAATCTCTTATCTTGAATATGTGTACCATTGCGGCTTCTCCAGCTGTTACATCATTTTCTTATTACAGGTGGCTAGTAAAGTCACAATTAGCCTATCATATGAAACTTAGAGACAACTTTTAATACCAGGATTAAAGGCTCTCATTTATGATAATGCTGTACTGTCCCAACGCCAATGTCCACTCTCGCTGACAATGAATTTAGTGTTTATCTACATCATTTGACAAAGGCCACAGTGCCTGTACCACCTGTAATGCCTGTGAAGTGTGTTAGTGTGACTGGGGCTTCGGTCTAGGCTTACAAGTCCAGAATCCCTCCAGCTCATGGTCTACCGCAGGCGTGGATGGCTCTAATTAGCATTAGAGCTGCCATCAATCTCTTGCTGAGACTATATCAACTGTGACTTGTTGTTTTATTTAATCTCTCTCATGTGCGGATTACATTAATTTTCTGTCTGAAATTTCTTGACATGTGAACATGCTCAAATAAACTACATGCCTCCACAGAAGCTTGCGTTGACATATGCACAATGCTTATTGTGGAGCTAAGCAAACAGAGAGATTGGGCTTGCTAAAAGGAGAAAAGCTGTCAGTTTCCAGCTCTATAATACATTGCAGGTGGAAGCAAAACCACCAAAGCTAAAACAAATATACGTCCACGAATCACAGCCGCGCATACTGCCAAGATATTACAGCACATAACCATTTGTCCAACCCACCCCCTGTGGCCTCATTACAAACTCCTCTAAGGGGATCGCTTTAGGAATTACGAGATCCCTGGGAATTCTATGAATCCATTTTTGCTGCTGATAGAGCGGGTGGAGAGAGAGAAGGGGTATGATTTGATTTCATCTATTATTTATAAAGCGCAAACAAATGCCTGGGGGCGTCCTGGGTTGAATATTGGGGGAATTTGCCCCCGAGCTACTGAGGGAACAAGTAACTAATGATAATTCCAAATTTCTATATTTGTAGGAGGACACTCAAGATCCCTCTTGTAACCTCCGGTAATTAATTGCATCCCCCTGCTCCACTCCAGAGTTACCAATGTTTTGCATCCCCCTGCTCCACTCCAGAGTTACCAATGTCTCCAGCATTGATCAGGCATAACAACGGGTACCTTGTTATGAGGCACTTAATAGAGGCTTTCTCTCTTCTATAGTAAGGGGCACTAACCCTTGAATGTTTCTCTTTTAAATTTCACTTTGAGTTTAATTTGAACCCTTGAATGTTTCTCTTTTAAATTTCACTTTGAGTTTAATTTGAAATGTAGTATCCTTCCTCCAGTTTTTCGCAGTAAAATATTGATACAACGTTATATTGGAAGATGCTGTGAATGCTGACAATTAATCATGTCCACTTAAGTAATAGAAATCTGTCCTTGTGGGTGCTGGTGCTTATGTTTGTTTTCATATTCTGCACAAGGAGATGGCCTCTGGAGCTTGCATCTGTGCATGATGATATTGTGTATTTAAATAGTGAGCATCATCAGTAAAAGATTACATGGAGAGTTTTAGGGACGTCATGAGTGATGTATGCATGCATGTAGGTATGAATTGTTTAAAAACTGCTTAAAGCATAGGGCATCGACAGGCGCACTTCTTTATGTCAATGGGCTACATTCAGCCTGATGGAGAAGAATTTTGCATCTCATACAGTCAAAATTTCCCAGAATAATCCATACTTTCTGGGGGATAGAGTAAAAATTACGACAAATATGTCAAACATGGACATGTCTCTATAGTCCTTGGAAGAGGTATATTTTTAGTTTTTTAGAATTTTGAGATGTTGGATTTTGTTTGGAAGCAATTTAGAAGTCTATTCCACATGGCAGATCTTGCAACAGAAAATGCCCATCCTCTAAGAGGTACATATTTGAACAGCTTTGTTTCAATTACATTTTGGGTTGCAGACCATGGGATTGTTCATAGGAAGGTATTGCTACTCGTGTTTTTGTGGTATTTGGGTACGTTGCGATGTAGTATCTTTCGGATCATTACTCATACCATAATAGACAAACCTTTATGACCTGCAGTCCTTACTGTGCTCTGCAACAGAGCGTAGCCTATTCAGATCTCGGTGTTCAGATTATGGATTCTTTCACGAGGAACCAAGACAACAATCTTAGGAAACCCAATCATTGGTACCATGTGACCTTCATGCCCCTTACAAGAGCATTATCATCAAATGGCACAGCTCAATACAGCAGTGCAGATCCAGTTTGTGCAAAATTCAGCTGTCTGATGACTTTTAACCTGTGAAGGTGCTTCTGGTGAAAGGTGTTTGACCTAAACAGTATTAGCAGGCCTACATTGTCATGGCAGTCAACGCACATATCCCCCAGTACTAACCATTGTGATCTGTTGTTTTTGGAGGAGGTCTTTAAAGACAATGAAATCAGCCTCTGTGTATGCAAATGATACTCCCTAAGTTACTTGCCTCACTTAGCTAAAATCGAATGAGACGCCTATACTGTAAACCAGGTGTGGATGACACATATAGATCAGGCACACTGCAAACATTTTGCTTAATGTAAGTAACTGGGTTATCGGTTTAGGGGGTTAAATCCCTAGCCAAGCAACAACCACAGTCTCTGTCAGGGTGAACCACAGAAGTCACTAAATTAGCCAGTGCTTAACCCTCTGGTAGATTGGCACAAATCAGTCAGGCTTAACTTAGAGGGAAAGTGTAAAGTTTTTATGCATAAAACAAACAGGCATAAAGTTGTTTCTGGACCATGAAATACCTTGAAACAAAAAGACACAAGAGGTGTTTGGCAACACAGGAGCAGTTTGTTTAAATAAATAGTGTGGCTGGGAGAACAGTCACAGGCATGGGGGGTTGTCTGAACTTACAATCGATCTTATATAGGTTTTTATACATTTCATGGAATGCCATAAATACGGCGATCCTTTTTTGGTAAGGAATGTGAACCGTTGTCTTTGGAGTCATAAATGAATGTATTTGATGAGGAATCCAGGTGGGACTCGGCCTTGCGTGGACATAATGTGGCCAGTAGGTAATGTGTCCAGCTGTCCAGCTTGGGAAGCATGTGATCACTGCCTGTACTGTGTGTGTTGTGTCCTGATTGACTATGTGTTCCTAACTTCATGTGGCATCTGACTTTATAGTGTTCTGGGTATGTGCGTACCCCTCCGGCCATGTGTGCTTAATTGGGGGCCAATCTCTCTGGACCATTGTCGTGTTGCTGCGCCTATCAGTGGGATTGATCAGGGGTTTCCTGTTCATCCGTTTGTCTGCCGGCTACGTGCCACCCCATCTGTGACCTGTCAATCAGTGACCTCCGCCCTGGGTCTCAGAGCCTGCTTGAGTACATATTTCTGAGTCGGGGTTGACGTTGAGTTCATAACTGGCGAATTCGGCAATAAAGACGCAACTTCGTTTTTATACATGAATGTATCATTATTCATATTTACATCAACTTTCTCAATATTAACATTGTAAAAACACAACATAAGAAAAATTCAAAATCAATTTAGAAAATAAAGTAATTTGTAATAAATAGAATTAGACCAGAATGACAGACATCCAATCAGTAGAACCCGAGATATTAAATTTTAATGTTTTCGGTAGACATAGCTCCTAAAAGCACAAAGCGTCACTCGTGGTCATCTGGTTGTAATAGACCAGGGGAAAGTCACAAGTTGAAGCCGACTGTGATGGAAAGTGGCCCAGATACAGTGACCAGGTTAGTCCTGCTGAAAAGAGTGCCTTCTGAAAGTCCTGCACAAAGAGTTCCTTTAGGAGTGCAGGAGGTTGTGAGGGACAGCATTGCAGGTAGTTGTAGTTGTAGCGTGAAGAGTGGGCCTGGTTTCATTGACAGTCACTGCCTTAGTGCAAAGATCTGGTTGGACATTGAAAATGGTTGTTGGCTGGAGCTTCACACTTGCGGTGATCTTGGGTTGTTGTTTCTGTAGCGCAGTGCAGATCTTGTGTTGCCTGTCATCGCTGGAGGTTGCTGTAGCACAAAGAATGGTGTTAACTAGAGCTTCTCACTGGGGGTAGTCACGGTGGCAGAGGCTCAGTATGAACAGGCCCCTTTACAGTCATGAAAAGCCCAAACCTTCAGGATTTCACCTTTGTTTCACAGGAGGAGCTTAACTGATGCCAATCAAGGGTCCAGGGCCTGGGAGGGTTTAGGTGGGGGTACCTCTTGGGGATCAGCAACTCACTCCAGCAGAGGCCAGCAGGGCTCAGGCAGGTCCAGTGGAGTAGATCAGCTGGGCAGTTGCAGGGAGACCTCTGGAGATTGTTGTGCCATGTAGCTCAGGCAGGTGTTCATCCACCTGACCCTTGGAGTGACTCAGGTTATCCTAGAAAGAAGGGAGATGGTCCACTCTTCCTTCTCAGAAAGCAAGGCAGTCCTCAAGCATCAGGGTAGTCCTCTGGTTGCTCCCTCTCTGGAAGCAAGGCAGTCCTTCCAGAATGTCCACAGGTCCAGGAGTACACTCAAGAGTTGCTCTGAGGATCCAATATGTATACCTGGTGCCAGCCTTTAAAGTGGGGGGATTCCTTATACTACCCTTACATCTGGTTCTGGAAAGTTGTTTCCTTCCCCTGACAAGGCTCCATGCTGTCTGGAGTGTAAATATGCTGCTTTCAGGTTCCTCTGTGTGTGCTGGGGTCCACTCAGAGTATTGTTAGGAAATCATGTTGGAGGCACTCTCTTTGAAGTGCAAGTGGGACAGGGCACAGCTCTGTTCTCAGCTATCGTAGCAGGATGGTCCATCCTGTCCACACCTAATCTCATTTGTGTCTCCGCTTGGGAGCAATATACAAACCCCAAAAGCAGAGCCATTCACAGTCATGTGAACCAGGACACTGGCAGAAGGTGCAAATGGTTAGCACAAGAAAATGCCAGTTTTCCAAAGGTGCCATTTTCAGAATTGTGACTTAAAATCCGACTTCACCATAAAAGATGATTTTAAATCCCAATACATTTGGGCGTAAACAGCTTATTTTTATCTGCTGCAAATCAAAGTTATCAGAGGATTTTTAATTACAACTTCATCCACCAAACATGAAACGTTAACCTGTTCCCAATGAAAGGCTATTACTTACTAAATGTAACAAGGTTACCCAGTGTGAGTCAATGACAGAAATAGGCCGTACAACAGTGAAAAATGACTTTAGGACATCTACTTTTTTATTAAGGTATACCCTGCTCTATCAGCCATTAGAGCCTACCTTTTGGGTTATCTATAAGTATTTAAAGGAAGGTTTAGACCTGGCAATAGGTTATTTTTGCCTGGTTAAAATTCCAGTTTAAAACAGCACTACAGGCTGCAGTAGTAGGCCTAAGATATGTTTTTAAAAGGCTATATTAGTATGTGGCACAATCAGTGCTTCAGACGCACTAGTTGCATTTAATATACAGGGCCTGGGTACAGGTAGTACTATGTACTAGGGACCTACAAGTAGTTCAAATATACCAATCAAGTAGATGCCACTTGTACCATGCTTTTAGTGAGAGAACACAAGCACTTTACTACTGGTTAGCCCTGGTTGGTCCTAATGCAAACAAAAAACGGTTCAGCAAAAAAAGGCCCAAATCTGGGAGAGACATTGCAAAAAGAGTCAGGTCCAACACTGATGACAGACAGATCTACCACATTTGAATTGCTCAGTTCCTGAGTTACATGCATATAACATGTGGTCCTCCTGACAAGGGATAATAGCATATTTGGACCAATCAGCTATTGAGTTGCTCAGAGATCGGATGGGAGAGAAATCACCATTTTATAATGAGCAATGTTGATGAAGAGCCCCAAACAAGATCATCAGTGAACTGATTGAACTGAGTATGGATGTAGCTAAACTTCTGTCAGTCTCTCACAATGCTTAGTTCAAAGGTATGCAATGCAACTTTTGCACTGCACGTATCTGTTTCCATCCAGACATTCACAACATATAAAAGACTATAAGGGATTCGCCCCATGTATCTAGCTGTGAATATTGACCTCTTCCAAATGATCTGTTCGTACTTGAGTTTGCAGTTTTTCTGGAAAGAGGTCCCAGATAAAGGGCAACCATATCATGGAGTTCAAGCTGGCTCTGAACGGAGGCGTGCATCTTAGGCCTACTTACTCATCTGGAGGGTGTAAACCAGAGTAGTATAATTATCAGCCATGTACTGTTACCTGCCAAGCACAGAATTACTATTGCAAGAACATCAGCAGATTCTCCCAAAATAGCAGACTGGATGAGGGATCTTTTGCATTGGCAGAATGTGGAGTTCACAACACAGAGACCATTAGCAATTGCACAAACATTACCTCCACTGGGATGTGGGAGGCCACATGACTGAAACTCTGAAGAATCTCAGGTTCCATGGCACCAGAGACAAGCAGTGTAGCTCAGCACTATGAGGGAGCTGGACAATTGGTACTTATTGATATTATATATGCGGTTGGATTGAAGGAGCAAGGAGAAGCACACTAATGTTCACATAGTGGAGGTTAAGTACGTTGCTAGATAAAATATTGGGAGGTATTCGAACCCACTGGATTCTTGGGAAGGATTTGTTGAAACATTGTTCAATATTCTGCAACTAGCTTTGCTCTCCTGTCCATATTTTGATTTGTACTTATGTCATTTGTTACCTGTATCCTGTACCCAACTATGTGTTTTAGAATTAAAATAAGAAAAACATGTAATCTCTGCAGTCGGCACATGTATAACTGTTAGAAATGGGAATCCTGGTTGGCTGAAGTATGCACTCAGACCAGGCGTGTACCACCACTCCAGTCAGGGTAAGCTAGACACACACTTAAGGATAACCTGTGCTCAACCTCTGGTAGCATGGGTATACCAATACGGGTTTTTTCCTAATCTTCCTAATAGGGCATGGGAATAAGATAGATAACAAAAAAGGGTGTGGTTTGACCAGTAGCAATAAAGTGTTAGACGACTAAACCAGAAAACGTATTAATTGGTCACTGTATGGTATATAATCCCAAAATGCTATTTATGTCTTAGAGTGAAAACCCCAAACTCCTAGGTTGGGTTGAAGGAAGCAGTGTATCTATATACAACAAATACAAAAGACATCTACAACAAAAATCAAAATGGACAAGATTAATTATTACAATACAAACATATATTGTGTGTGTATATATATATATGTTTGTATTGTAATGCACCAATTTTACTTCTGCAACCGGCTCGATGCGCCATATCTGCTACAACCACACAGGAGATGTGTTGAATCCAGGTTGCAAGTATCTGTGCCACTTCCAGTGAGCCAGTCACAGGAGCAGGGGTAGAGACTTTGATATCCCCGAGTCTCAAGCAACAGGAGACAAGCCAACAAGTCTTTGGAGATCACTTGGAGGGAAGGCAGAGTCCAGCTCTCTTTCAAGTCTCTAGTCCAAAGTTTAGTTTTTTAAGCAGCACAGCAGTCTATAGAGAGAGTTTCAGTTCAAGACCCAGGAATGTCTGATTTGTGTGGGTCAAGGACCCAGTACTCGTAGCCAAATATGCCTTTGAAGTGGGTGAGATTTCAAGGAATGGCTTTGATGTGCACCAGTGTCCCTTTCAACCCATTCCTGTCTGCCAAGCTATCTATGTGGGGTAATCAGTCCTTTGTGTGGGGACAGGACACAGCCTATTCAAGTGAAGTGTTAGCCCCTCCCTTCCATCCTGTCAAGGCAAGGCCATCAGAATCCAGATGCATGTAGATGGGTACGCAGACACACCTATCCTTCTTGTTTTGTGACTGTCTAGAGGGAAGTGTAGCTGTTACCCAGCCCAGACATGTATTGGAGACAGGCTGCAAAGCACACAGAGCTACAAGACAAGAGAAAAGTCCACTTTCTAAAAGTGGCATTTCTAAAATAGTAATGTTAAATCCAACTTCGCCAGTAAGGAAGATTTGTCATTAGCATTCCAAACATATGAAACATGAAAAAGCTACTCTTCTCTGATCATGAAATATAGCTTAAAAGCGTATTAAGAAATTCACAATGCTAATCTATGAGAGGAGTAGGCCTCACAGTATTGAAAAACGAAATTGTTGTTTGTCACAATCAGAACATGTTAAACATGCCAGTACATGTCTTTCTGGCTTTCATGTTGAGGAAGCTGCTGCTCAAGTAGAATGTCTACTCGAGCAACAGAAAGCACTAGTGCCCTCTGGCACAACGTGCAGGACAAACGTCTAGTGCTAAAATTCAGTGTGAGCAGCGCGACTTAACAGACTCCTTCACTGGAGGAACTCCGCAGAATGCAGCAGAGTTTTTCTGGCACGCCGCAGAGTTCCACGCAGTAAATCTCTGTGAACTATGCCCAGGCTTAGTCATATCACAAATGTGGCCATGGAGTAATGGTTGGGACATGGCTGCCTTCTCTGCTCTGAAAGTGGCCCTCTAGCCTGGAGCACACCTGGAACATGCCAGAGTGAAACAATGATCAGTCAGGCGCTAGCAATAAGAGGTATACCAAGATTCTGACAACACGTTTGACTACGGATATCCGGGCAGTTATTCTGCTTGTCATATTAGTTTTTTTAAAGGACAGAGTGTCTAGGGATACCAGTTGGATTTTTAGTCATGTCGCTTACTGTGTGATCCGGCTTTCAGAATCTTTTTCTGTAGTGGATTTGATCATAAATAGTTATTTCTTTGAAATTCCATACACGTATCAGCACTGTGTGTGTTCACCTTGGAGCTTCTTTTATGATCTGTTTTTAAATGCTGCAGGTCTCTTCTATTTCACCTCTCCCTCACTACTTTCCAAGGATGTGCCTTATTGCCTTGGTTATTTCAGTCATTAATAAAAAACAATGGCTTATGTTATATGACAATCGCAGGACATCCCAAGCCTCAAGAAGAGATGGATAAATTGTAGAGTTGGCTGGTTATTCAAATGCTATTATTTTAATTCTGACCTACATGGATGTAATCAAGGATCACTTAGAGGTCTCTGGATACACTCCAAAGTGGTTGAAATTTAATATTTTGTCTTTGAGACCCTTCCATCTATGAGACATGTGTAAAGCTTTTGTTCTGAAATGGAAGCAGAGGAGTACAGCATATTTGTACACTCACAGTAATGTGAGCTGCAATGTGTGATTTCACCAGTTTTTCCACATTTTAGACCACTACAATTTTTACAATTCTACTTTGATCTGAAACATGCTGACCATGCCTCTGTCACATGTATAAAAATGTAATTTACTTTGATCCCAGTGCAGTTCACGTAACCTTTCAATGCCCCAACATTCTACCTAGACACCAAGATGATACTGAGATGAGTCAAATAATAACAAACCCATTACAAGCTAAGTGGTGCAGACCACAGACAACCTACTCCAGTTACATATGTGTTAAATTATCTAGTTGCAAAGCAAGAAATTTCCCACACAGACAAATTTATATTATGTGGTTTCCATGGACCACACTGAATCCTGGCAACCTTTACTGCAACTCTCTTATATCAAGTAAAAGTACTATGTGGCCTTGAAATAACATTTCTGGCCTGGTGGTGGCTATAAGCTTTAAAATGCACATGTTTTGATCATCTCTTTTTGAGTTATGCACAATGAAGATTGCTTTATTCAGAAAAGGTGAATTGATTACTGATTATTAGGGGTGAGAAGATTTATAATACAGCCTGTGAAGATTTGTAAAGTTGACAAACATTCCAACTTTTTGAAGCTGTTAAGAGTACCACCTACACAATATTACCTGTGAACTAAGATTTCCTGCAAAGAAATGTTTCAGAATAAACAATTGAACGGAATACTAAGTTGTCCTGTTTTCTACTCGCGAAATCTTACTTTTAATTTGCTCTTTTAGGCTTTCGTGAAGCTTGAAAAGTTGTTGAAGTTGGTAAAGATTGAGAACAATTCCCAAAGATAACAGGACATTTCGAACAGCCAGGGGAATTACCTCTGTGCTTGAGAGTACATATAAATTTCATATGCAGATTGCTCTGCAGTGAACAGCTCTTGCTCCTAGGTTTCAAAATACTATTGGACAAAGGCATGTGATGATGCTAAGATAGCATCATGGACTTGTCAGTCCTTAGTAGGGATGCATGAATGACTGCTATCAACTTCCTCTATCCTGATATGTAGTCTTAAAAGGGTCTTTGTCTTCCCTCCTTGTAGGAGGTCCCTGCCTTGTGTGTTGCTGCAAGGCATTAGAATGCATTTGTTGTGGTGGGAGTATGCTTAGAAACAAAGTAGTTGATCTAGGGATCTCTGTGTCCACATACGGTCAAGAGAGCCTTCAATTGTTTTTTTTTCAAAGAATCTCTTTGAAAAACTTAATGTGCTTAAAGGCAAGCCTCTCTGAACCCCACATGCTATGGAAATAGGTGTGGGACATTTGAAGGAGAGCTATGCATGGGTTTAAAGTAACATACCAATGACAAATCAACATGAACACTTTAGAAACTCCCCCCTCCCGTATAAAGCTCATGCTTCACAGAACAAGATTGGAAAGGAGAAAATGGATGCAAATCCCATGAATGCAAACAAAATGTCCTGCTCTGCATGCAGGAGGACAACTAGGACAGATCCCCCAGCCTCCTTAAACATCTTCTTCTAAAGACTTATTCCAGAAGGGTTAAAAACAGTAACCTGAACATATCCTCAAGAGTGCTGTGCTCTTGTTTAACTATTGACATCCAGCAAGTTGCTGTTAGGAAGGTCCTCCTCTAGCCTCAGGTGACTGGAGACCGATGGCAGTCGGATGATAGGAAGCCTAAGCCCTAGTTTGAGACTTCCTTGTTAATTGGCATACCAATGGGAAGATTTGTTAGACAGGTTACTAATAGAACTCCTAAAGCTTCTTTACATGAGGTGGGGTTATAATAAAAACAAGTCTTAACCAATAATGGAATACAATTCTGATTTAACTGGAATTTGGACTCTTTGTCGACAATTGGTGATGTGTTCTGAGTAAAAGCATTATACAAGTAGAATGTGTAGTCAAGAAGAACCCCAGGCACTACTTCACAAGAAGGTCCAACTAAATCAGACACAACACAGCCTCCTCTGAGTTTTCTCTTTTGCCTCTGTCTAAAGGCTATCCAGTTTGAACTTGCCCCATTAGATACAGCTTGCTGACTTGACTCATTAAATGTAAATCAATGTTAAAAGTACTCTGAGTTTGTTTGACTTGTGTCAACATTGCGTCTGCATTTCAGTGGGAATTTCCTTTCTGCTCAGATCAAACTACCAAAGGTGGACCAAGATCATTTTAGAATTTCAGAAAAAACTAGTTACCTTTGATGATCTTTTTGTCTGCAAGTTTGGAACTCATTTACAAACCTGTGACCTTTCCCTCCCACAGCCTCCCTGTTGTAGTCCTTACTGAAATCTTCTTTGCTTGAAAGATTAATCTAATTTGGGATAGTCACTAAGAGGTGTGATAAGAAAAGTGAACCACTAATGCATCATTGCACAAGTATAAATCTTTTATGAGCAAAATTGAAGATTTATAGATGTACTATCACCCATTATCAAATATACAAATATTTTGCTATGTTTGGTTATGAGGGCCTAATGCTAATATCTAGGGTGTGATTTAGATCTCGGCAGATGGGTTACTCATGACAGTGGTGATGGATAGCCTATCCACTGAAATCTAAATCCCATTATATCCTATCAGATTTAGATTTCTGGAAGATGGGATATCCATCGCCATTGTGAGGGAGCTACCCATTCATCGAGATCTAAATCAGCCCCTTAATTTGTGGAAGCTCTAAACAGGCCAATAAGATCATGGTCTACTCAGAATTTGGCATGTGTATTGCTATGAAATCATGACTCAAAAGAAAGTTTGTAAAGAATCATCTAGGTCACTCAGCAGTCAATTTGGCATATACTCACACAAGATCTAACATCCAAGGGAGATAATTTTTTTCCCCACTGTAATCATTTTGTGCAAGTAGTCGATGTAAATGGGTGGAATATAGTGTACTGGTGACAGAGATATAAAATGTCTCTTTTTCTCCATAGTATATGAGGAATAATATAAATAGCGCATAAGTAGAGTAGTGTCTTCCAAAAATCATATATTTAAGTTTTGTGAAGAAGTTGTATTTTTAGTTTCTCTATACATGTGCAGGAGCCTCTCAAAGGCAAAGAAAAACATAACTACTATACTTTTACACCGATGGTATGTAATTGTATCTTTGTTGCCGTATCATCATTATGGCTGTGCGAATGAAAATGTCATTTATTCTCTAAAAAAGGTTTTAGTCCCTATATATGCACTGCTCTCAAAATAAATCACACTCTTAAATCATTTTTTTCACACCATATCTCCCAAATTTGACTACACTTCGAAAGAAGACATCTGCACGCATTCAGAGTTGGCCTGAGCAAAACCCCCTCCCCTCAAATTGGCCTGTAATATTCCAAGGTTTCCCGAAGTAATTCAAGTAATCAACAAACATTTGTGGATCAACTGTGCCTCCAGATTCTGACAATACAAATATGCAGGATTTCAGAGCCTTCTGAATATTGTCGTCTGTGGAAGATCCCGCCTCCTACAGGGATGTGCAGGGTTTTTCACATAATTATAGTTTTTCCTCAAAAGACATGCTCCACAATCAAGTACAGAATTGTATTATTTTAACTGTGTATGGTATGGGAGTTCCATTAAGTGCCTGAAAGTGCTCTAAACAACTGTCACCTGTTTAATATGAACGTGAATATTCACTACTAGAGATGCAATACTACTGTGACACATCCTGAGGATTTTGGTTCAGTGACAAACATAATTAGAACGTGGCTTGGTGTGGTAGAAACACAATGGGGCAAAATAGTACTTTCAATTTTCCAAATCCTTATTCTGCCGAGTCACCAGCGAAACTGAGCGCTCTTCTTTAAAAATCAGAATATGGGTAATTATGCTAAGTAAAATGAAAATTGGATATCAAACGTGACGAAGATATGATTTTCTAATCCTAGACATTTATGGATATTCTTAAAATCATTTTAGTAAGAGATTCCGGTGTGGTTGACATGTTTCTAGTATCTATCACAAAATAGTAAGGCATGAGATAAACACCAGAAAATTAACTCACATTTAATTTCAGAAACCTTTTACTAGTTTGCCATATGTTCGACTGCTGAAATCTTTGAGGATTATAATGAACACCTTGAGGCTGCATACCATAAAATAAAAACTGTATCTACAAACTTGCGAGAATTTATTGACAAAGCAGCTCTAGGACAAAACATGAAAATCCCTTTGCAATGCTACTTTCTACCACCACCATTAATAATTCATAAAAAAACAATTGAAATATTGTGCCTGTCATGTTGCTTGATACCACTTCACGTGTATAATTCCCTAGTAAATTTCAAAGTGCTTCATTTCACAAAAAATGTTGATGTGATGTCGCCTCCTTTGATAATCTGTGATAAAATATCAATTCATCCACAGAACATGCAACAGAATTATAACCTAGTGTATCCTGACCTTGTTTCTTTTATTTTGAAAGTTGTTATGGATCATATAGTTTAGTTCTACAAATAGATTCATATGACATATTTTCAAATTTGCACATCAAACATTTCATCAGGTATAATACATCCTTTAAAAAATTAACGTTTAGAGTAATTGCTTGCACGATTCAAATAACCAGTTGTTGCCTTCTTTTCCGTTTAACCTGTAAAATACTGATTTCTATTTCATAAAAGTGGTACCTAAGCACCCATCAGTTACCCACTGAAGAGTGGTTTTAACCCAAAAACTTTTCCATTTTGGGTGATAAGCAGTCTTATCAATTTTGATCGTTATAAAAATGATCTGCATATTTTGCTGAGGGACACTGAGATCCGTAACCAACATAATATTATTGATGTTAAGCTCAGTATCACAGTTTAGCCTATCAGCTAGATACCCAGTCATTTCTAATCATGTAACTTGGAGCAGTTGGTAACCATATGCACAATGTCCGTGCCCTCTCTATGCCAACAGGGAGAGGCTTTGTTTATGCTGGCCTCAGGACTATGGGCACCTTACAACTGCTAACCAGTGCTAAAGTTCTTGTTCTCGCTCCCCAAAACATGGTGACATTAGCTTCCACCCAATAGGCCAATTTACTTGTAAGTCCCTAGTACAGTGGTACTACCTGTACCCAGGACCTGTAAATTAAATGCTACTAGTGGGCCAGCAGCCCTCATTGTGCCACCCACTTAGGTAACCTTGTAAACATGTCTCAGGCCTGCCATTGCAGCCTGGGTGTGCAGTTTTTAAACAGCAATTTTGACCTGCCAAAATGAACCTTTTGCCAGGTCTAAACCTTCATTTTTAATAGGTACAGGTCAACCCTATAGTAGGCCCTAAAAAGCCCATAGGGCAGGGTGCAGTGTATTTAAAACGTTGGACATGTATTTTTAGGTTTTACATGTCCTTGTAATGAAAAACTCTTAATATTCTTTATTCACTTCTACAAGGCCTACCTCTCCCATTGGATAACATTGGGTTACCTTGTTACATTTAATAAGTGCTAACTTACAATTGGGAGCAACTAAGAATGTCAGGTTTGGTGCCTAAAGTGTTTTAATTTAAAACCCTCTTTAATGATAAAGTTGGGTTTTATGTCACAAGTCTGAAGGCATTTTCTTGTCCTAACCATTTGGGGCCTGCAGCCTGTATCCCGGGTCACATGTCTAGGTGTAGCTGTCAGTTGGCCTTTGTGTCTTACTCCCAGACAGTGAGACAAAGGAGAATAGGTGATGGCAGTATTGGCCTTCTCCGACTTGATAGGGGTGTATCACCTACCACATTTGCACATCACAAAGGCTCTTGCCTTAGCACACTAGCAAAGGGTTCACCACTATTTTTTGTGCCCCCAGACAAGCTGGGGGCAGGAAGAAAGTACAGTCCCAACATCTCTGGGGGTGGAAACCTCAAGAAACTTCTCCTACTTCAAAATTGGCATCAGGTACAAATAATGGACCCTCAGGCCCAGCTCAGTACACCTCTCGGCCTCAGGAAGACTCAGGAGAACTGCTCTGCTGCTCTGCTGCTCTGTTGCTCTGCAGCAAGAAGAGCTGCTACTCTGCTGCCCTGCTGCCTGGGTTAAAAGGACTGCACCTGCATCTTGAACTCAAGACCACCAGAGTGACTTCAAGGGCTAGTTGGCAGACCTCCCGATTGTGCTTCATGGACAGAAAAGTCTCCAATCACCTTGAACCCAGAACCTGGACTCAGTCCACTATGAGTCTTGCCCCCCACCCCCCAAGTGGTGTTGCCCCAGTCCCAGACCCTTGGAAGTGGGACTGACGGTGCTCTGCCAGCCCATCTGGGGTCCATGCAGAACCGATGCAGCGTGAAGCATCTCCTCGCATCGGAACCGCAGGTGAGTGATGCATCCACAACGCAGGACCTCTCTGCTTCTTGTTGCTGCGTGACACATCCCTGATGCAGGAACTCGCATTGCAGTCCCGCAGCTCCCTGGAAAAGCCACTGTGCAATGCATCCTTGAGACAGGACCTCCCATCTCAGCCTCACAAGAATTGCAGTTGCACAACACATCCTCGACACAGGACCACTCATCTGCCACTGCAGGACACATCCGTGATGCAGCATCTTGCACTGCTCCGCAAACAGGACTTAAGGAACTTTGTTCAGCAGGCCTAACTTGGTATATGTATCTAGACTATGCTTTATCACGGTTGTCCTGAACTTGCGAATTTTCCCAGTCTGGCGACCAGATCACCTCAATTGGTGCTTTGTGCTTTTAAGCACTATTTCTAAATCTTTAAAATCGCATATCTCCAGGTCTGCTGATTGGATTTATGTCATTTCGGTCTCAAACAATTTATTAAATTATGCTCTAAGTTAAACCTGACTCCTCTTGTGCCAAGCTATCAGAAGGTCAAGCACAAGTTCATCTGGGGTTTGCTTGGGACTTCACACTGAATGTAATTGTGGTTGTTGCTTGAGTAGGGTTTCACCTCCCCACCCCCCCCCCAATCAGTAACCCATTTTGCCACAAGGACAATAAAGCCGCTAGACCATATAAATCGCCCTCTCTGAAACAGGAAAATGCACCACAAAGATCAGGAATAGTGATTTTACTCTTTGCAGAATGTACTAGTTGTAATAAATCATATCTTTCAAGACTGATATTAACATTCATGCTGTTTGAAAATAATCCTGAATCTAAATACGTGTGAAAAAGCTATATTGCAGCATGGCAAACACTTTTTGAAGTTCTGATAATATTCAGCACGCATTTGTAAAAAAACATTTGCGGCCCTTATGTGACATGTAGCATCATGAAAGATCTATAGGAATGAACAATGCTTCCAAAATATTTCATATGAATTGATAGCAGTGTTTTATACAGTTTATGCCAATCCGTCCACAACTTCCAAGCATCCAGGATCACCTTAAATTTAAGTCCTTTCAAATAATTAGATGCTGAGTGGCGAGAGTGGTGCCCCCTGCATCAAACATTAATGCCAACTGGTAAATGAATAGTACTTTGGTGTCACTTTTATCAGGTAGCAGAGAGTGTATACTCTATACCGTCACCACCCAATAATACAATTTAAAATTGGGTGATCCCCAACCACCCTTTTGTTAAGGAAGCTCGATTAATTGGATAGCTCTTGTAGCCTGGCCTTGTTGTGTAGGATTTTACAAGACACCTCAGCCTTCTTTGCTTCAGGAAAGCTTCATTCTTATGTATTGCATACTAGACTGACACTGGGAGAAGCTGATGGAGTGTAGAATTGAATTGCATTGCTCTTCACATTTCCCGAGAAGGTAGACTGAGGTATATTGAGATACTTCTTATCAAAGTTCAGAATGAAAATTGACCACACCTTCCCTCAAATATCAATCGGATTCTCAGCTGAATACCAAATACAGCCATAGTCCTCAACAGACACGATCAGTCTGCCATGTTCAGTGGGCAGGAGGAGAGAAAACACTGACCAAGTTTACAAAGGAAAGTGCAACTGGTAATAATAGAAACTTCACAGCAGAGGTTGTAGCTATATCAACAGAACATGTCAGCAATTCGCAAAATAATTGCCACCAGTATTAGGATAGGCTATGCTCAGTGTGATGTAGTTAAGAGAAAATCTGGCCCTTTCATTCCAAAATTAATGTCATACTCCCTAGCCCTCTAAAAAGGGAAAAATCCACGGATGTGAAGTGAGTACATGTATTTTTTTTTCTTTTATATAACTTCAACAGTGCATGTAAAGTGTGTTAGATCATTTTACAGAAAGAATGATCTACGCCATATAATTTTAGCACATACATTATAGACTGGATTATAATGTAAAACTGATATCTTAAAACAATGATGAAAATGCAGGAATACAATTATATAAAGCTGGAGGGTGAGAACAACGATTTTAGAGATTGAAAGTGAAACCTCAAGAGTAGTTCTTACAAATAATGAAAATGAAATCTGGGTTAAAACAGCAGCTCCACAAAAGGTATGGTATTAGGTTCTGACTATGTCACATCCTTGATATAATAAAAGTCAGAATTTTAAAAATACAGCTATTTCTATCCTTTACGCTATGCCTGCTAAACCCCTGGATCTTTGTCTAATAAATACAGTTGCTCTTTCCCAGAAAGGTCTAGCCGTGAGTGGGCTCCTAGGCCTGAACAAAATGAAGATCATCTAAAAATTTAACCTGAGATCACACCACAGTTAAGCCCATGTAGTTCTTCGCACAGTTTAAATAAACCAAATTTAAGGTGATAGAACACAGATCATAATAGCAATATTAGGTGTGCCTCAAAGAACCTAAAGATGCATTTCTCAGACTTTTCAAAAGTAGATTGGATCCAAAATATCAAGCATTGTAGCAAATATGTAGGAGGCACGCTAGTGGCATGCCAGGATTCAGATTGGCAGGTAAACTTTCAATCGTCAAAATCAAATTTAAAACACCCAGTGGAAATATTGAAGGATGGATCAAAATTTGAAATATTAAGTTAGTATTTAGGAGAAGCAAGCAAGAGTTAAACGGCACAACAGAAAGCAAATATATTGTGTTCCATTTTTATTGTGTGATCTACCCCTGGTAGCTTTGGCACAAGCAAAAGGTAATCCCCAGTGTTGTGCATGCTAAGTTCAAGTAGTGCCAAAACCTTCAAAGTAAAGCACAGATATATTAAAATTACTGACTCAAATATAGAAAATAATTACTGAGCAAAAGGACATACAGATCATCAAAAGAGTTTAAGGGGAATGGAGATGAGAATATTTCAAGTTTAAGGAAAAAATAAATTAGGAAAAAAATGGCAAGCACTAGGGAAAACAACAGTTTGCTGTAACCAGGACCAAGGTGACATTTCAGGGTAACCATGATGGAGCAGAGGTAAGATACTGCAAACAAGTTATGCTAGTCAACGTTTTTAACTTCAGACTTAGAGCCCTATTTATCAAGTGGTTGCATCACTTTTGCACCACACAACATGGTGCATGCATGACACAACCCCAAAATGTGATTTATCAAACTACGCAAGGCCACTTTGCATGGCCCTGAGTGGCTTGATCAATCAGGAGTATCGCAAAGCAGCACAAATCGCTGTGTTGCATTACTCTGCTCCAAGGAGGTGTTCTATGGCCATTGTGTGGGTTCCCACGCAACTCCCATGGATTTTGATGCTTTGACAGAATTACCATTGCTGGTAGACCTGGGGATGCGCCAAAATGCTACGCCTTCCCAAGGGAGGCGTAATGAGGAGAAATATCTTTAACTCTCCTCATTACTTCCTCTTTCTATGTGTGCTGCATTCTGAAGCACATATGGAAAGGAATATGCCTCAGCAGGTTGTTTTTTTGAAGGAAGATGTTCCTTCCTGCACAAAATCAATCCTGATGCAAAGCAGGCACCCTTGCGCCATGGTGCTAGGGTGCCTGTGTTGGCGCTAGGCTGCCCATTATGCATCAATGCTGGGGAAAGGAAGGAATTCGCTGTTTTGTGATAAATATGATGCATTCCTGCCCTTTCCTTCTAACACGGCTCAGCAAGGTGAATTGCTGCACTATGCTGCGTTACATCTAGATAAATATGGCCCTTACTCTCCAACTGCTGACAACACTCCTTATGTCCATTCCTGCAGCCCCAAGCTTCTTGAAGAAGGCTTCAAAGCTTCAGGTCTGTCTCCAGCCAGGTCTCCTGCAGGGTCATGTCCTCTCTAGTTAGCTGGGTCCTCTTGGAGTGAGTAGGCCTTCTTATTTTTGTGTCACTGAAGATGGTAAACAGAAGGCCAACAACCTGACTTGGAGCACAGTTCCAGTCCCTGGGTGCCAGCAAGATTCAATGGTTCTGAAGCTTTTTAGTCCTTGTGTGAGCCGTCTTATTCCAGCAGGAGTCAGAGGTCAGGATGCGTCTTCCAGCCGGATCTTCTTACTCAGAAGTAGTCATCCCAGGCCCAAGAATGTTCTGAGGAGGTGGTGGGGCCAGATTTACCCTTTGCATTATCCAGTGATTGGAGAAACTCCACCACTTAATCCTAGCGATTTTCTCGCAGCCTCTCCTCTCCTTTTGTACTTGTGATATATACAAATGTTGGTCCGCTTTACAGCAAGGACTCACATTTATGATACATTACAAATATATGTGTGAGATGCATCATCTACAAGGCGTCCATACATGCTTTATAATTGTTTTTAAGGTAGGTGAACTTTGGCAAAGTGTCTATCACCACATATGGACCATGAAGTCTATGAAGACCTGTACTAATACACCTATGTTTTTTACTGGCTTTTACAGTTTAGTTCAGCATGTCCATACTTCTAGGACTTGATATTGTGGTAGAACACCCCAACATCATTTGAAAGCCTCCTCAGAATGGAGATTTGTAAGCAAAGAGGTACCCCGGAAAGTTGTGTTTCTTTAGAAGCACAAGTTCCATGTGATAATTAGCACAATTGGCTCTCAAAGTACGACTCAAATTTTGCCAAAATCATTAATTTGTACAAATGTAAATGACATGGAGGATGTAATTCAGAAAGGTTTCACGAATCTCAATTCAGGATTAATCTCAATTTGTGACCAAATCAGGATTCTAATTTGGAAATAACAGCCTAAATAAAGGACTTTTTGCAACCCGAATACAATTCCAATATTCCCCCTTTCTAGGTCTGAATATCAAAATGATGTGCCAATTGCACACTGTTAGACCTGGCATCCTTGGAGTAGGTTTCCCCAGTATTTTTGCCTATGCCTTTTGTGATTTTACTGTGTGTTGACCTTTGTTTTTGCTGGCGTAGATGCTTTAGGCACATTGCCACTGCTGTTCAGTGCCACAGTGCAAGTCCTCCCTAGGTAAATTGTTGTCATGGATTAGTGTTTCCATGATTGACTTATTTGGTTTACTGTTAAGCCCCTAGTACAGTGCGTTTGTGTGCCCAGGGCCTCTAAACTAAATGCTGCTAGCGGGCTTGCAGCACTGAATGTGCCACCCTCCCAAGCAGCCTTACAAAAGGGTCTCAGGCCTGCCATTGCAGTGTCTGAGTGCAGTCAAGTACTGGCAGGTCGACCTGGCAAGTGCACCCACTTGCAAGGCCCTAACCTTCCCTTTTCTTACATATGAGTCACCCCTAAGGTAGGCCCAAGGTACCCCTGTGGGCAGGGTGCAGTGTATGTGGAAGGTGGGACATGCCCTAATGTGTGTGACATGTCCTGATAGTGAAATACTGCCAATTTCGTTTTTCACTATTGAAAGGCTATCTGTCTCATAGGATAGAATGGGAGTTTATTTATAACATCTTATAAATATAACTTACCATTGGGACAAGATGGGAAGGTGAAGTTTAGTATGCCTTACCTCAGAAAATAAAGATGCATCTTTTAGAAAGAATGATTTTTACATTCTGTCTTTGAAAATACCACTTTTAGTAAGGAGGTATTTTAGTGCTAATCCATCCTGTGTGCGTCTGCTAGGTTTGTGTATTGACTGTCTGGCTTTGAAGTGACAGGGGCTGGGGATGTGTCCTGCCTCTCCAGGGTGAATCAGGGCTGGGCTGAATAGACTGTATCCTGCTTGACCAAGTATCTCCAAGGGCTTGAGGTAGAGATTGCCCCCTGTTCAAGAAGTCTCAGGAACAGCAAAGATCTCACCATCCTTCTGAGCACCATCTCTGGAACTGCTGGTTTTAGTCGCCGCAGAAGAGAAGAGCAGCCGACTCTGTCATTGAGTCCGTCGCTGGTTCCGTGTCCTGAAGGCACCGCAGAAGGCACTGCCACACTTTGCACAGCATCCGTAGTCTCACCATGCCGCTGGGCGATCGTCACCGAGCTGTTGCTTGCACCGCGTCCTGTGGGCACAGCACTCCACAACGCCTCGCTTCACTCTGCCCGGACGTCACCCACACCGTCGCTGCCCGACCCAAACATCGATCGGCTCCGTCGCCTGCGTCGTGACCTGCCAGCACCACATCGAGCAGCACCTCACTCCGCATCGTAGGCCTTGGTCTCACCAACGCCAATGGATGACCGTCACCAAGCCGCTGCCTGCCCCGCACCGTGAGGGCACAGCACGCTGCATCGTTTCCACTTCAAGTGGTTACCTGACCGAGTCGTACCAACGGGATCGCCCACAATGAGAAAGGTATTGTCTACGAGTCTGACGACGCTTTAGCTAGCCTGTACCGACGCGGTCAGTTGGAACTGTTAGACTCTGTCATTTTCAGCATCACGGTAGCCCCAGATGGAGCTACCAACTCAGAAGAACTGTGTTTTTCAGCAATGCTTGCAAATCTAAAGTTATCTTGCAAAGTAACTATTTTTACAGTATTGTATGTTGATTTTTTTGGCGTATTTGATCTTGTTGGTTTAGATAAAATTTTGCTTATTTTTCTAAACTGGTGTGATGTCCATTTGTAGTGTCTTCACTATATTGCTGTATGCATGCAAAAATGCTTACACAGTGCCTCTGAGATAAGGGCCACTGCTCGTGCCAAGCTACCAAGGGGGTGAGCAGGGGTTATTTTAGGAGTGTGTCCTCCTTACCCTGACTAGGAAGAAGGCTCCCTAATTGGACAAAGGTGCAAACCATTGCCAACTAGAGACCCCCATTTCTAACACACACCCAAAAAATAACATCGCCAGTGGTAACGTTATTTACCAGGTATGTTTTTAGCACTCTGAATGGCGGCCAACTGGGAATCCATCCCAAAGTTTAAACAGCCTGCTAAATTTAATTGAATTCAGGTATGAGAACAATTTTCAGGATTTATCTGTAGTAAATTATATCTGTCATACAGAAAAATGTTAGCTGGTTAATCCTCAAACAGATGAGTGAAACGACTCAATATTCATAAGTGTGATCAATATAGTTCTTTTTTCAAAGGAAAGTATACAGTATCTACTGTACCATACAGATTTTGGTGCTGTAAACCAAAATAAAATGCATTTAATTCCCCAAAAACTTGTGACAGGTGTTATTTATCCCTTCCAATAAATAACAAACCCTGTCTTAATATTATTTGTGAGGTTCGATAAATACCACCTTGATTCCGACTAACTCTGTCATTTATGGAATTCAGTCTATAAATATGGCTGCTTGCCAAATTATTTTGCTCTCCATATGCAATAAGTAGTGAATACCACAACAGTGGGATAATAGAGACCAATCAATGTACTTCTGAGAAAAATATGTAGTTTTTGCTTAGAACTGATATCAGAGAAGCTGCGTTTAAAGCAGTCTTATTCCAAATTCCTGGAAAATTACTCCAAAATGGGTAAGAAATAGATAAGTCTACAACAGGGCAGTTGCTTTTTCCAAGAGCAAATCTTTCTGGCATCGTGCCACACGTCAGACTGTCAATGAAAGGTAATATAACTCTCAAGTAAAAGTAATGAGGTAAACTGTGGAAAAAAGAGCTGTTCTCTGCAGAATGCAACTGGAGATAAGGACGGTGGCGCCCATCTCGTCCAACTATGTACCTTGAGGATAGAAGATCCAAGTAACATGGAATTTCATGAACTGGCCTGTTCAGCAGCAATGGTAGCTTTATAGAATTGATAACAAGTTAAGATTCATGTGTGGAATGTTATTTCAGCTGCACAGAACAGGCTATGGGGGTAGAGCCCTATGGTCACCTTATTATCATATAATGTTTCAAGCTGGGTAAAAATCCTATCTCAGGAACAATACGAACGAACAGAACGCGACCTACTGTTGTTCGTGGTACTTGTGTTTTTGCACTATTTTTCTGGCGCGAAATGCAGCCTTGCATCCATGCACTTCACAGGAAAATAGAGGCTGAATGCCAGATTTGCATTTCGCATCATTTCTGGTGATTTTTCTAATACTTTGATAATTATACAAAAAGTTGCACGAATTTCACACACCCTTAGCTTCAATGGTGGGAATCAGACACATATCTCGTTAAATGGACAGGGTTTTGCATGCACATTTTTGGCATTGAATAGGAGCCGCATTGCTCATTCTGAGTGTTGGGATCTCCTGGTTCTCTGCTCAGGCGCGGGGAGCAGTCGAGGCATCTGTCTGCACATTAAGGTGGTGTCTACATGCACTGACGCAGTAAATGGGTAGGTGCATGGCTGTACACAGCACAGCTCATAACAATGGAATGACTACCACCGCTCTGTGATTGCCAGCTGTGTTGTCTGCAGACAATGCACTAATTCACTTACATAGCGTGTAGGTGTATAGACTGGAGGCAGCCTGATCTTGGTGGAAATTGGTGATCAGATAAGTTATGGACTTTTTGGGGGCTAAATCACAAGCTTTTTGAGCATCTAAACATTACTTACATTTACAATAAAATTGAGGGGCATATTTATGAAACAATAGCGCCTCAAGCCATCTTGCAGCGCTGCACCGTAGGGAAAGGGCATGAATGCACTGTATTTAATGGAATACGGCACATTCCAGTCCTTCCCCTTGCGCTGGCACCCTTTTGGCAGCCTAGTGCCAACACAGGCTTTTTTTGCAGGAAGGGCCTCCTTCCTGCACAAAGACAATCCTAGGAGGCATATTCCTCTATCTATCTGTGCTGCAGAATGTAGCACACATACAAAGACGAAGTAACGAGGAGGAATAAATAAATAAAGGAATTTCTCCTCCTTATGCCTTCCCTGGGATGGCATATGATTTTGGCGCATTCCCGGGGTTACAAGTTCTTGTAAATCTGGGAAGGCATCAAAATCCATGGGAGTTGTTTGGGAACACCCCCCACAATGCCCATGGAACGCTTACCCAGGGAAAAGTAACGCAACTTGGTGTTTTGTGCTGCATTGCACTACTCCAGATTTATGAAGCCACTCAGAGCTATGCAAAGTGGATGCAACCCACTCATAAGTATGCCCCTGAGTTTGTGGTTGCTATTCACAAAGTCGAAATCTCAGAATTAGGATGTGTTGATTTTTCCAAGCACAATTCTTTACTAATGCCTGGGAAATAGGCACTATTCAGAGGAAATGTGTGCAGTGATCAGTATTGGATCCGGAAACTTGGGTGCTCCCAAGAGATGCAAGGGGACACTGGGAGTGTGGTGAAAATAAAGAAAGTTGTAACTTTAGGGCAATTTATGAAACTCCCACTCATACTGAGTAGCACAACGTTTGTAGTAGGTTTGCAAATTAAGGAGGAAAACACTTGAATTAATTCATAGCTTAACAGGGTGCAGGGGAAAGCATTTCTCACATTTTAAAATATATCACTGACGGAGAATAAATAACAAAGTGAAATATCCCCCTAAACTTTACCATAGTCAGTACATTTTTCACTGACAGCAATTTAGCATTTTACTGATGGTAGTGTGCACAGAAATGTATGAAAACAAGTATCTTTATAAAATGTGTAGGGGTCAGCATGTGGCTTGCATAGTGTTTTTTCACAGCAGCCCCCTTTCTTTTCTAATGTATTACTAGCCTCACACACACACACACACCAGACATTCAGAACCATGTTCCTGAACCCCTCAGTATAGGTGTTCTGTTAAAAATGTTCAAGTGGACAGAGATATAGAAAACATAAATACTCTATGCTGTTTAACACAATAAAATGAATGAGCTTCGATGTAGGTAGGGTGGCAAAACAGTTGTTTGATCAGGGCTGACCTGGGCGTAGCGGGCAACGGGCGTTTCCCCGGTGGGCCGCCATGGTGGGGGCTGGTTTTGGGCCCCTGGGGGACCGATTTTGTTACCAGGGGCCAGCAATATTGCCCCCCGTAACAAAATCAACCAAAACCGGCCCTTGAAAACAGCTCAAACCGAGATTTGTGTTGCAACTGATGCACTAATTAGTCACTGAGCAAAACCTCAATTTTCAGGCAGCTTCAAAAACTGCTCTCTAATTAATAAGTATGCCGCAGGAGTCCTTTTGCGTCTCCCTGTGAATGGATGCAAATGAAGACCGGATACTTCACCTATGGCCTTTTCAGAGGACTGTTCCAGTCTTTGATGGGTGGTTTTAATACTGGGCTCATGGGATATTGTTGATAAATATGACTGAAACTGACATACAGTTGCCAGCGGCAAACTCATTGGTGGAAGTCGCCAATGTGGACTCTTTATAAGGAGTCCCCTCGGTTGGACAGTTGAAGGGGGAGGTTGGACATAATTCTGTGTATGATTTGGATTGGTTAGCTGGAGCTTTCTGCTCTCCAAAACCACTTAGAAGGTTAGATGGTTGTGCTGGGCCCTCAGCGGTGGGTCAAGTGCATTCCTGATTTAAGGACCATGTGTTCTGATGGACTCACTACCACATAATTTAGAAGCTGCTGCTGGATCTGAGGGTTCTGTTGAGGCCTAGTTGGCTGTAGGTCAGATTACCACCAATAAAAATATCTCAAAATGCTACTTGGATGGTGTATACAACGACAAATTCTTATTTTATTCTACCGTAAGTCAGTACAGTGATTCCATATCTGGTGCGACACGGATTGTTTCCTCAAGCACCAATCCTAAAAGCCTGGCTCTCTCTCCTAAGCATTTTTATAATCTTTTTCTTTCGAGGGCCCTTGGACAAAATGATGCTACAGTCTGGGTCTAAATTGGCTGGTGCTCTGACGATTTTGTTGGAGTGAAATAATGTTTGAACCAAATATGAATCCAAGTTTCCTTGCTCTTCATGTTTCACAGTACGCAAGAATAAACTTTTGAGAATGTATTTACAATAGAAAAGTGAAGGCCGTACATCCAAAAAGATGACAGTTGTTGATTAATTACAAACAACTTTATAATATATGGGCTAAAATACCCTCTGCCACTCAGCATAAGGATATTGTAAGTCACAGAGAAGTTCTGTGACCATATAGAACAATGAGGCTGAGTTCCTTTATACTGCCATGGAACTCTGAGGTGACTTTCAATATCCTTTTAATATACAGCAGAGAATATTTCATTCCTTATACTGTTTGATCACATCATCACCACAGACTAATTAAATCGTTGGTGCCACGTTCTTTCAAATGAAAGACACTGGGGCTAATTACAATTCTGGTGGTCCACGGACCACCAGACTCGTGGGGGTGCGACAGTGGCGGTCTCCCGACTGCCCTATTACAATACGGGGGGGTTGGACCACCATTGCCCCACCGCAGCCGCCAGGGAACTGCTTTTCCCTGGCAATGTTGCAGAGTCAGGAGGCAGTTATTGGCTTGGTGGGACAGCCACGGTCCGCCAAGCATATTACAAGTTTCCTCTCTGCCATGGTTTTCATGGTGGTGGAACTGTGGCAGAGAAGAAACAAATGGGGCCCTACATGGCCCCCTGGTGCCTCACACCCTGTGGATGCACACAGAGGGCCACAAAATGCGCCCCCCTCTATGCATGCACATCAGTTCCTGCACAGCATGGACTTTACAGTCCATGCCGTGCAGGAACTGTTTTTGGCATTCCCATTGTGGTGCCCGTTTTCAGGGCACAACAGTGTGATTGTCAAAAAAAGCCTGCCAAGCAGGAGGAAACTCCTAATCTGGCGGGCAGCCTGGCCACATCTTTGGCAGTGCCGCAGTGGGGCGGACCCGGCGTCACAGTGCCAAAGTCGTAATCAGGCTCATAGTGTGTTTGCAGACATGAGGAATAAAACTAGAATCTGTAGTGTGAAATTAAACACACCAAAAAGCAGTTAGAAATGTGTTGCAAAAATATTAGAATGATTATAATTAGTGAAGAAAATGCTGTGGCTTAGAGTGTGAAGATACATGCAGAGATTCTACCTTTCCTGCAGTGGTCCAAAGTATTGAAACTTTGTCATAAATATCTCTTTTCTGCTGGTCGCTGTTTATTTTATAAAGTATGAGCATAAGGAAAAGCCAGTTCTTGTTTTTTGTTTTCATTGTATAAACTGCATCTGCAATCATTCTCCATGGCCTGCCTTTCACCTGGCCGCTGGTTTTGTCAGGAAGCATCATTATCTCACTACTCAAATGTAATACCTCATTACATTTGAGCAGCTCCACCAATTCATTGTTACATGTGGCTAGGCATATCACTTCTCTTCTGTAATAAGGAAATTAGAGACAGGCTTTTATCCAGGCATCCAAGGCTCCTATGTATTATAATATAGAAGTTACAAATGTAAGTTTAGACTTACAGTCCCACTTTAACAGATTGGAAGTCCATCTGACCCCAGAGAGATCTGAAGTTTTAAAAGAAGTGTCAGTGCTCTAAAGCTCTTCTTTAATGGGTTGCTGAAACATCGAAATGTTTCTCCACCATGCCAGGAAATAATCCCATAGCCGACAGCTTGAACGCCTTAGATCAGTGGCGTCAAACATCAGTCTTTGAGGGCCTCAGTCAAACTACAGGGAGCTGTAGCCAGGGAAGGCCTGGAAGAGAAGCCAGCTGAGGTAAGGTAGACATTCACCATAGAATACTCAAAGACATGTGCTCTCTACCTTGCACAGCAGCTAGAACATTGTTGGAGCATAAAGAACAAGAGATACAACATTATTATTTCTCCATATAAAAATATATGTGTAAAAGGTTGAAGTGTTTCAAAAGCGTTGATAACAAGGCACGTGCTTGCATTAAATGTGGCACTGGAAGCACACACACTACCAGAACACTGGGCAGTAATGAATTACACATCTTGGCTGAACTATGAAACGTACCAGAGCGTTATCGCAAATTGTGAGTTGTTGAAGGGGTCAAAATGGGTTCAAATTTAGAATTAATGAGTTTAGATAGGGTGGGGTTTAAGTATTATCTAGCTCACATTTTAAACCATTATTGAGAAGTCTATACTCAAGATTTCAAATGGCGCTTTCTGTGAGGTCACTGGTAGGCGCAAGGGTTGAAAATGGTCCAGAAACTGAATCCCACAAGAGCTGTTGTGATAGGACCATCCGGGAAACAGTGACTCATTTTGTCTTATTTTGGCACAAGTATGAAAAGTTGCAGAAGGCCTGACTTTTTCCTGATCTGGGGAGTCGTGTTGGAGAAAAGCAATGAGGGTGTTGAGTGAAACCAACAACGCTAGAGTGCTGCGCTGTGGAGCATTTTATATGAAAGGTTCAGAAGCAGCCCATTAGGTCAAATCAGAGTTTGATTCTATGTGTTTTATATTTTTTTAAGTTTTTCTGTAGAGTTTTATGCAGTGCTTAATTTGAGCCGGTGGTCTGCACCTCCACTTAATTGTCATCAGCAGACCTATGACAGTCTGCCACATGGTGGCGCTGCCTCATCTAATTTAGAGATGAACAGAACAGCGGTTGTTTATTAACACAATGTATGTTAAAAATTACTAATACCTTCCATCCCAGCCATTCGTTTAGTTATGAGGACCTCGAATAATGTGAACTGTTGCACTTGCAGGCGAGAGGGTTGTTTTGGTACCGTCATGGGCAGTGATGACATGGGCAATGGGTGGTGCAAGTTGCAGAGGCCTCCTGGCCTGGGCCCTGTCACTCATTATTTTACAAATTAAGCACTGGTTTTATGCTGTGAGTTTCTTTAAAAAATGTAAGAATGGTGCAGTTAGTGGGTTTATCTTTCCAACTTTTGAAATGTATATTTAATTACACATTAATACATTTAGGTTGAATGATTGAGATAATACATGCTTTGCCCCTTGATAACTTCACAATGTTTAGTAAGTGATTGGCATGTGTAGAGGCCATGCGTACAACAAGTGCAGTAATAAGGACGCTTCTGTCTTACCTGGTAGAGCTCTATTCGTTGTTCTGACACTTTGGCCTTTGGGTTCTGTAAACGAAACACTCTAAACTCCGCCTTCACCAGGTTGGAAACATTTTTCTCCATCGCAGAGACGTCAAATTTAACGATCCTGAAGTAAGGACTGTAATAGATGGGCGGGATGACATCTGCAAAAAAAAATATTTACAAGGTCTCATTTGGCATCATTACTTCACCAGCAGAGTAAACTCGTGTGTTTTTGATTAGAGGGACGGCCGATTAATATTGAGCGCCGAACGAGTGCCAAGTGTGTTTCAGGGCGCGCTGATCCTGGTACGGGGAGAGAGGGGTGGGAGCAAGTCCTGCATGCTTGTAAGCCTCGACAAATTATTTAAAGGTGATGGCCGGCAAAGTCAGGCATCAAATTACAACCCAGTGCCAAAATAAAAAAAATAAAAAAACATTTTGAGGTTGGCTGTGTAGTGAAGTAAAAATGTAGCGGGGACACCTCACAGGGCAAATTCTATATTTTATTGCCAAGAATATTCTGATATGGTTTCAAAGTCTCCAACTGGATAAGACCGCTTCCAGCTTGTGCGAGGGGTTCATTTACAAGGGGATTCCCAGCTCTGTGGGCCAGGGATGACTTGCCGCTTAATTAGACCATGCGTCATCGGTGCTGTCATTGACCCCCAACACGAATGCAAGTGGAGACTGAAGGAAAAGTGACCCCATTTTATTTGAGACTCGCTGCCTGAAGACATTCAGTGGTGAAACGCTCAGCACAAGTGACAACACTGACCATTCAAACACACAAACAACCAAGCCATATACATGGAAAGCAAGTCACTTCTGATGAGACACAACCCTGAAAGACCAAGGTGTGAAGCAACTCGAACTCAGACAGAGCCACAAAATCATATTAATGGCAATACAACACTAGACAAATCTCTGTGACATAAAGAAGCATAAAAGAAGTAATTTTCGTTTACAACCAAGAAAAAAATGTAAACGTCCTACTAACACTTGTTTTCACCAGGTGTTGCTGTTGTAAATGTCCTTTTGGCTATTTTGGCTCCAGAGAAGGTCGTACAAAAAAACGAGGAGAGCGATTGTCCTGCAGCCCAGGATACTAACAAAGTTTGGGCCAACCTGCCCCAGACCTCACACTTTTCAGAGTCACATGCTGCCACAACAAGATGATTCAGTGAATGGATGTATTCATAAATGAATGAGTTAATGAGCAATTACATTTATAAGGCACTATCCACCGTAGTGATATATTATGAAAGCTGGCCTTGCCGATTCTGTGATGTATTCCCAATGAAGTAGGTAACCACAGCTGCCGCTATGTGGCGCCATTTGCTGGAGCCACCTATAAAGGTTTCCACCAGTCATTACTTGTATTTTGAATTAGCTACTCATGCAGACAGAACACCAGCAAGGGGCCAGGCATTAGGTTTGTGACCCATGACCCACATAACACTGTGACATGCATACAACAACCACTTCAAAGAACATCTGGCTGATGCCACTTTGATGGGTGAAGTAACATTGAAATGTTATGGGTGTGAAAAAGCTTCAAATGACAGCTGCCGCGCCCTCTGAAAAATTAAAGTATAAAAAAGGTTAATCACCCAAGGGGTGGAGGTGCGTTAAAAAAAACAGTGAGGAGTGAATGGGAATTAGGTGGGTGGGGAGGGGGGAGGCAAAGTGGGATGGTTGTGGATGAGGGAGCAACAGAAATGAACAAAAACATCAAATAGGAGATGCCAGGATCAGGCCAGTGGCAGATATTTAAAGCGGGGTCACATGAAACAGAGTAAGAAAGCGTGCACTCTCATCCATAGCTTAACAAAAAAGAAAGAAAAAAAGTAGTTACCTAAATATGAGCAGTGGAAGGACACAAGTCAGCCAGTTAAAAGAAAGGTAAAGAGGCTATGCTGCTGGGCAGAGAAAAAAACAAGTGGAAAGCAAGCCAATGAATATGAAGCATGCAAATGAGCGTGACAATAATGACAGCCAATGGTAAGCCGAGGACATGCTTGAAGGCCACTGCATGGTTTTGGGTACAGTTCACAAAAGGATTTTGTCTACAGCTGTGGCGGTAGGTCAAGGTGTCCCTCAAGGCTCTATACTTGCATCCACTTTTTTCAACCTCTTCTTGGAACCATTGGGAAATCTCCTAAGTAAATCTGGAATCCTCTATCGTCTTCATGCGGACGATACCCAAATCTACCTTAAGGTGTCCTCCACACACGATCTCTCCATCCTAAACTCTACTGTCAACTCCATTCAAAACTGGATGTCAACTCATCAACTCATTCTGAATCCCTCCAAACCTGAATTCCTTCTCCTCTCCTCCTCACTCTCTCCTCCTCCGGTTCCATCATGAATGGATCAGATGAATCTACTTAACAATAAACCCATCATTGTCGACAGCGCAAAATCCCTTGGTGTCATACTTGACAAAATACTCAATCTACTCTCCCACATCAATTCCATTGCAAAGTCTGCTCGATACCAACTGCGCCTTCCTTGGGGGATCCGACGCTTCTTCCTGGAACAAGATCTAAAAACCCTGGTCCAATCGCTGGTTGTCTCTAGATTGGACTACTGCAATTCTCTTCTTACTGGCCTCCCCAAATCTCACTTGTCCCCCCTTAAATCTGTTCTCCATTCTGCAGCTCGTTTCATATATGGGGCCAAAAGAAGTGACCGCATCACAATCATTTTATCTTCCCGTCGTTGTCTACCCATCGAGACAAGATCTATCTACAAGACTGCCTGTATCACCTACAAAGCCTTGCACTCCTCTTCTCCTCGCTACCTGGCGAATAAACTGAAACTCTCTGGAGGCTCTAGACCATCACGTAATGCGGAAAATGTATTGCTTGAACCTCCCACTTTCAAAAGGGAAAGATCGATGGCCCAATCCTTTTCAGGCAATGCAGTGAGAATCTGGAACTCACTTCCGCCTCAGCTCCGGACCACCACCTCCCCCCGGTCCTTCAAAACTGACCTCAAACTTCTCCTCCTTCAAATACACTTCCAAACCTAATTCACGCCATATCTATTCCCTCAAGGAAGCTCTTTCACTATAGGAAATTCTGTACTCCATGCCTATAGAAGTGCCTTCCCAGTGTGCTCTTGTGTTTGGAGTGACAGCCACTTATTGCAGTATTATACCTCTATTTGTATCCAGTATGCTTATGTAACATGCACACTTGTCACTCTTTCCTCTTGTAACGTATCGTTTGCTACCTCATCTTGTATCTTGTTTACTGTTGTTACTTGCACAATTGTCACTTTTTCCTCATGTAACGTAACCTTTGCTCTTGTACTATGCACACTTGTAATTTTCTCCTCAAGTAACGTTACTGTTCCTATTGTGAAGCGCTCTGACACCTTCGGGTAAAGTCCGCGCTATATAAAAACGCATAAATAAATAAATAAATAAATAACCTGAAAGCTGCCTGGAACCTGAGACCTAAAAATGATTACTTTCTGGGCGCAATTCACTTCTGAGATATAGAATTTAATGCGTAATGATTTGGGGCGGTTTTGAGATGTAAAATAGTCGCTCAGCAGCTCAGGTATTAAAATGCAAGCACTCTGTAAGAGATGAATGATTCAGCAAACAGCCAATGGTATTTGGTGATGTAGAGATGATCTCCTCTGGGTTTAGCCAAATCCCACTCTATGTACATTTTAGGGTATTTGCAGCAAGAGATTCTGAAGGCAGCTGTACGGGCAGGGCAGACATAAAAAGCATGAAAAGTCCTAATAGAGAGGTCAAAAAGTGTAAAACCTTCTGACCAAATCAAAGAAAGGCCCCAAAAATAACGGTTGTGCTGAATACAAAAAATGTTTTTTGCACTGATAAGAGAATGTCAAAAGATGTGAAAGGTTACATTTGTGCTGCAGTTGGAACCACTTTCACAATCAAGGCAAATAGTGTTTGATCAATCACGAAACACAGTGACAATAACTCCAAATATGAATAGCACTGATACATAAAGCATGGTGCAGATGGCTTCACAACACTCACTTCCACGGCTGCGATACACACACACATGCTAAGGTATGTGAATTCAGTGGATGCAGACATGGCGGTATTTAGTATGAGTAGCCATATTTTCATATGGTTTGCACCAAACTTGCTTTTAAGTCAAGGCAATTGGCTTTTTGTTCCATATTTGTTGTTCATAATTTGATGTTTTTCCTCAAAACAGATGATTCTATTTGCAATTTTTGCACCTTTCTTTCAGCACTTGAAATTTGCCATTCATCCATGTCTCCTCCCCAATATGAACATTAGCACTCCTTACGGTCAATGCGCTCAAAATGGCCTCTGCACTGTGAAACATACCCATTCCAGAAAAAGTATGTTACTACTTGTTATTATTAAACCACCTCTTTATAACAGCGCCATCTGATCATCTCACACGGAAATGCACTCCCTATAAAAATGCAAGAGAACTAAAATTCAATAGCATGCAAGACAGAAAAGGAAAAACAAGTGAGAAATTTAATTTGACATATGTCTGCAGTGAAAGAAAATATTGGGACAACAGTCTTAAAAAGAGGCCTACAAATGCTAACAAAAATGTAATCTGTCACTATTTGCAGCCATTTTTAGGCCTCCCCTGTTACAGCACATGCTTTGCTTGCTCTCTTCCTATCGAGAGATATTGTATACAGAAAGAGGCTTGCAGCCCGCACATTGCTTAACATCCATTGGCTTCATTGTCACTCCTACTTGCTGCCTTCTGGTTGGCCAGTGTATGCTGACTTCACTTCTTTTTCTTTCGGCTGGAGCATGAACCAAGTACTGATTGCTTGAGCTTGATTGCTGTCCTTTCGCTGATTGAGCTGTCATTGAGGTACTACTTTTATTTTTTCTTTGTCAATGTATCCTTGTTGAACCTCTTGCCATTTTTAACTATGTTTTAATATGCCACACACACTTCAAAGAAGCCCTTTTCTCCTTTGAAATGGATGCTAATTGTGACAACTTGGTATCTGATGTTATTGTGATAACAGATGTTATCTCATTCCAAATGTATTTTCACTAAGACATGGACATTGCTTTCTTTATGTGATAGGATTATGTGATGGGATTTTTTGCCAAATTTCATATTTTTCTTCTTTTCACGCATTGGGATATTAACTGATTTAGTCAGAATCACTGGGGTGTTATGCAGAGACTTGCCAAGCATTGGCAAAGCCAATAGGTTTCGCCTTTGAGACTCCTGGCCATACGATTGCCTTTTGTTCATGCTGTACAGCATGGGCATTGCAGACTTTCATAACAATTTGTAGCTATGCTGTATAGCAGTGTGGCTGCTGTGCAGCATGGTTAAAAATAATAATATAAACAAGCATTTGCATAGCCAATAAGTCTCAGTTTTTGGATCTTAAAAGTGCTTAACCATGCAACACATTATCCTGGGTGCTGTGCCACCATGGATTAAAAAGCTATATAATTACTACACACTGTGTCATGCAGCGTGATTTAGGAATACATGCTTGCCTCAGGAAACATTTATCGACACATTCCAAGGCTTTTTAATGCACAGAAAGAAAGACAAGTGCCTCAATGCATGTCAACAGCACTATACCATTCTGTGTGCGACTGCATCAATAAAGAATTGAACTGCATATGAAACAAAGCAGTGAAATACATTCCAATGGTGGCGATATCACATCTCTCCTCCCCCAGGTGCCCTTCTTCAGAGTTTTCCATTCAAAATACTGCTCGCAACATGCATTTACCAGCAAACACCTGGCCCCGCCCTCTGTCCTAGTCCCCGGGGTATAGGAGCACTGGACATTCCAACAACAACAAAATGCTCCCATATTTCAGGTAGAGGGTAAATAATGAATAAACAGGGATGGCATTGGTATCACTCAATCTCCACGCACCTAAAAACAAAAAAATTAACCGACTTGATATAATGTAACTGGCGCTTTTGTAAAGTACTCCAATACCTTCAGGTCCGTCAAGTTTGCACGCTATAAAGATGCCCCCCAAATTAATATGACCTTGCGTAATGTAACAAGCTCTCATGTAAAGCACTCCAAAACCTTAAGGTTGCTCAAGTTCACATTATATTAAACATGTCTCACAGTCCCTGGGGAGCTGCCATGAACATGCTTTGAAGTTAGAGGTCTGCGAGGAGGATGACGACAGGAAGATGCAGTGGGGTGGGCATGCAGTGACATGGTAGGAGGTGGGAGGGATGAATGCTGCTCCCATTTGTCAGGTCGAGAGGAATTAATGAATAAACAGGAGTGGCATTTGCATCACTTAATCTCCGCACACCTAAAAACAAAAAATTTAACCCGACCCTTTGTAATGTAACTGGCGCTTTTGTAAAATGCTTTAATACCTTTGGGTCAGTCGAGTTCGTGCTCTATAAAAATGCCCCCAAATATGAATCTGACATTGTGTAATGTAACTAGAGCTTGTGTAAAGCGCTCCAACACCTTCGGGCCGCTCAAGTTCACATTATATAATAAAAAGTCCATAGGGAGGTACTGTGAATGTGCTTTGAAATTAGAGCTCTGAGAGAAAGAGGACGACAGGACGAGGCAGCGGGACGGGCATGCAGCGGCAGGGGAGGAGCTGGGAGGGATGAATGATGCTCCCATTTATCAGTTAGAGGGAAAATAATGAATAAACAGGGGCGACCGTTGGCATCACTTAATCTCCGCGCACTTAAAACAAAAGAATTTAACCTGACTTTGTGTAATGTAACTGGTGCTTTTATAAAGCGCTTCAGCACCTTTGGTTCAGTTGAGTTTGCGCGCTATAAAAATGCAGCCAAAAATCAATCTGACATCATGTAATGTAACTGTCACTCATGGAAAGCACTACAACACCTTCGGGCCACTCGAGTTCACATTATATATAAACAAACATCAGAGAAAATGTGACGGGAGTTGCCCAAGCCTTGCCATTAACTGTGCTACAAGGTTGGGCCGCTGAAGCTACGGTGACCGAGACTCACTAAAGCAACAAGCAACAAAGCAGGAAGGGTTTGGGGGAAATCTTCACGCTTTGAAGTCAGAGAAAATTAAAGAGGCAATTTTGGAAACAGTGTCTGACATTTGATCTCGGTATTTGAATGAGACGGGGAGATTAAGTGACAGGTGCGGAAGCGGACCCACCAAAAATGGGCAAGCAGCATGAATCACAGAAAAATATAGTCCCCATATGACCATGTAATTGCAGAAGCGTAATGTTAACAGTAACTGGGAGGTGCTCTGTGGTAGAAAAACCAAACACGAAAAGGAGGGACAAAGAGAAAGTGTTAACCACAAACAAGCAAGCATTTGTGAACAAAACTCAAAGGGAAAAATAAAAAGGCATTATCCCTGGCAGTGTGATAGTGCTTTTTAAATTTGTTTTAGCCACACTGCAAAGCATCCATGCTGCTGTACAGCATGGCTAAAAAAATTGCCAAAGCCAGAAGATCTCATAGGCGAGACCTATTAGCTTTGACAATGCTTGTTAGCACTTGAATCCATTAAGAGAGGAAAGCAATTAGCATGCACTCCTGCATTCGCATGAGCACTTATCACTATTTTTTACCCATGCAAAACTGTGTGGTTGTGTTAATATGTGCAGAATGGGTGCTAAAAACATTTATCCAAGTTGTTTCACGTTACTTAGCACACAGGTATTAATTATGTTCAAGAACACTCCTGATGTTCATCACACATCTTATCTGCAACTGACTGTTTTTCCATGACCGTTTATGTTAAAAACATGTGTGTTATGATATGAAGAATAGCGTATATTTAAAGACGCCAATGACATATTATGTCCTTAAAATATATAATGAGGTCATTAGAAACCGGATCTTCGAACATAAAATGTGTAGTCTTAGAAAAGTAGCTCAATTAATCAAGCACCCTTCTAATATTACCTAAAAGTCAGAAACCCTGAAAAACATGGTGATCCAAAGGCATTACTTTTCTGAATCTTAATAAATGTTCCCACTCTGATCAGTGATTTTCCCTTGCGCAATGCTGGTTTGCACGAAAGCAAATTAAGAAACCTGTCCAAGAATGTATAGAGTGGAAGTTTTGGACACTTGGGGAAAGAATATCATTGCACTTTGTTAGGCCTGTCAGTCTTAGGGTGCACTTCCCCCAAACCATTTGCCTCTCTTCCTCCATTATGGTGAAATTATTTTTGTTGACCTTAGGACTCAGTGCACTTTACCATTGTGCTAAAGTGCTAGTGCTCACTCCCCTAAAATATGGCTAAATTGATTATACCCAATTGGCATATTTGATTTAATTTTAAGTCTCTTGTAGAGTTGTATACCTTATGCCCAGGGCCTGTAAATTGAATGCTACTAGTGGGCCTGCAGCACTTATTGTGCCACTCTCTTAAGTTGCACCTTAAAATATGTCACAGGCCTGCCACTGAAGTCTGAATGCAGTTTTAAACTGCTATGTCGACTTAGAAAGAAAATGCCCTTGCCAAGACTTTCTGTTTTTTTACATATAACTCACCCCTAAGGTAGGCCGTAGGTAGCCCAGAGTGCAGGATGCGGTGTAAAATTAAAAGGTTGGGCTCGTACTTTTACGTTTTATATGTCCTGATAGTAAAAAACTCCTAAATTTGTTTTCCACTGACAGCCTGGCAACTTCAGAGAGTTAAACATAATAAGTAGATTTACACCGAATATAAAAATGTGGCCAAATAATGACAGGTCAAGAACTAACAAGAAAGTGAGCTAATATTGGCTCATTATGCCAAACATATGCCGTAACCTACAGTGTGGGGACACATAGAAGTAGAGAATGGGCAGAGATCCCAAACAAACTATTCAGCATATAAAGAACATTACAAAAGTGGTCTCTGTTATTCTTATAGTTCTATAAATAGTTTTCCCTCATAATCTTCCTATTAGCATCTAGCAATACTGATTCCCCACCTAATAGGCAGGCAATTCAATGTAGTGACTAAACTGCTGGAGTCTCATAAGGTTTTGGCATTTAGGAACTACTCAGTCATCTGTATGATCACTGTGAGAAAAAGCCCCTTTTTGCATGGCCACCCCCCAATTTTTGTAGAATTTTAATGCTGGGTTTTAGACACAGAAACAAGTGAAAAATTGCAAATCCCTAATTCGCATATATATGTCTCCCATAAGGCTATATTACATGGTGTAGAAACTACATCCATGGCATGGAAAGTTAATGTCACCTGTGGAATGCGGCACTTTTTGTGCTTTCCACTTGTGTGACAGGGATTCAGCCCTACTAGTAGCCTAACTACAACAGATTTAATCTGAAGCTCGACCAATCGACCAATCAAAATAACCATTTTTGTCAGGGAAAAACCTCCCTTTTAAATATTAATGTCACCCTTATATAGGTCTTGTAGCCCACAATGTAGGATACATAATTTTTAAAAGTAGGACATGTAGAAATTTAATGTTGCTTTGTTCCTACAGTGACAAGGCCTCAACTATTTTCACTATGAAAGGTCTGGTTGAGGAAAACTATGTCAGGTTTGGCACCAGTTCGAAAATAGTTCAACCACTATTTTTAATATTTAATAAAATCCCAATTTAATGGTGAAGTTGGACTTGTAAATAATATTTTAATAAATATTTTAGAAAAGTAAATTTTTAGAAAGTTATCTCTTCCCTGCCTGAAGATCATGGGAATTAATTTGCTTTAGCTCTCCAGCAGCTGCCAGGCAGTCTTTGACATTAATAAGGTATAGAAATGTGCTCTCAAAGTAGAAACAATGGCCCAGGTGTGAGGAGCTATTTTTCTTCCCCTTGCAGGTAGACCAGTTATGGTGGACCCAGGAACTTCATTAACTTGTAAAGCGGCCTGCCCTTTCACCAGTAAATGTAAGGTGACAATTGAGGAAGTAAAACCTTTTTTCCTTCAGGCCGGTTGGCTTTAAACACAGTGGGAGGGGATCTAGCCCCGGAATCAGTTTTGAGTGACCACAGATGAGGGGGCTGATTTTTCCCGGGCCACACAACTCTAGGTGGGCACACAGGCTCTGTGCAAGGGAGAAATGGTTGGTCCATTTAGGGGTATAGAAGTATGGTGCACTCAAAGATTGTTTGCAGAAAGGCAAACAGAAACTGCTGAAAAAGTGAGTAGAGTTGCCACAGGGAACTTTTACTGCATAGGTTCAGGAGTGTTCAGGAGTCATCTCATACTCCAACTAGTGCCAACCGTAAATGTGCCACCCCAAGGCAACCTCTACAGAACACTTTCCTGACATGTGAAAACCCAAAAGAAGGACTGCACCTGCTGTTTGACACCTGTGAGGAGACCTGAAGGGCTGGACTTGCTCCCACTTGCACCCAGGGCAAAAAGGTGGACTCCAATGGTCACTTGGCTGGCTTCCTGTGTACTACAGGGACTAAACAAGCTGCAAAAGGTCTTTTCTCTTAAGTGTCCCCTTGATCAGTTAAACTTTACCAGGACTGGACATTGCTGGAGGCCTCTTCCGGAGTGAGTCTTGACCCCGAAGTACAGTCTTGGGACACTTGTCTTGTCTAACTGGACTTCTCCTACAGTCTCTGAAAAGTTAAGACTTAGAAAACATTTTAGACTTCCCGCTCAGAGGACTGAGACCAACCTCTGAGCCAATCCAGCCTAGGTGAAACTTTGGACTGATCTCACTCTTGGTGCTTCTCTGCAGTAGCACATCCATTTCAGTGGGACATCAGTGAGAAGCTATCTAATATCATGGAATTCATCATCGGATGCAGCCAGCAGCCTTGGCCCGCTGGAGGATTCTGAGCTTCGAAAAAGTCCAAACATAGAAATATGGACTAAGTTGCCAAAAGTATTCAGCCAACAAGATAAGTTCCTTGGGCGCAAAACTAGAATTTTTCCAGCTCTGAGCTTTTTGAGCCAAAACCAACAGTGGGACCTTGTTGAATGGCTACCAATCTTCGAGAGGACTTCCTCAGACACAGACTATAACCTAGCCCCGCTGGAGCATTTCAACTGCCAGTTCTGCGGCTATGGCCAATAATAAAATCTTTGACTGGCATATCAGATGCATGCTCCATTGTGATCTCCCTGAAACCTCGCCTGGGTTCTGGTCATCCTTGAATAGTGACTATTGATTAGTGTGTTACTTTTTCTTGGTACTTTTTGCCTTTAACTTTTTTAAATTCATATCTTTAGTTCCCCATATTGAATGTTTGTCATTTTGGTGTGATTTTGTTTTAAAAAAATTACCATATTTTAATAAATTGGAGTAGGATTTTTACTGTATAGCATTTTCAAATGTTTAACTGTTTTGGTACTTCTAAATGCCTGACATATTTTCTCTAAGTTAAGCCTCTGCTCGGTGCAGTAGCTCAGGTTTAAATTACTGAAACTTTTGCCAGGACCTTAGAAGTTTGTAACTTTATTATTTGTGGTGGACTGCCATCCACCTCAACTAATAATGCACTTTCTAACTATTATGTCATAATTATTGTGAAGGCTCTTAACAGATCCGAATTGGGTCAATTCATCGAGGGATCCTTCACATTTATGCTACTAAGGATAAATTGAGAATATGAACGTCTTGGGAATGGACATTAGTTTTACCTATTCATTATTGTACTGAATAACACTTGAATTTTTGTGAACCTTGTTCTATAAAGGTAAATGCACTATTGTGTTAGAAGTTAAAGAATGCAGCCCTAGATCTGCTGCTTAAGATGTAGGCCTATTATCGATATTATTGCTGACTTGTGTACTGGAGGTAATAGCTTTCATGCAACACGTGGCATACGGAGCAGTGTTTTTATTGCTAGCCACATTTTAGTCTACAGTAGAAAGGGTAAAAGAGTGAGACATTGTGTTACTATTTGATCATCACCTGTCTATTGAGAAAGTCCATTATACACATTCAGCCTTACCGACCATAAGGGCTGGCTTAAAATTTACTTGGAAATAGTTTAATTTGTCAGCTACCCAAAGTAAGTTTAATTTGAGATTTGTTACTACATCCATCTAACTAGAATTCACTCTCAAATAAGTTGTTTTGAGCGATAATAGTAGTAATAAAATGTATTCCTAGTTCACTGTATAAGCACTGTTACATCATCTCATTTGCAAGCCGATCCATTCTCCAATGAGCACTTATTGCATTGAAAAGTGCAATAAAGTTTCTAATACAATTTTGTAAGCATTGTCAAAATCTTCTGAAAAATAAACACAGTCCTTCTACCTAAAGACAAACTGTAGGTTAATGGATTATTGTCCCAGGATATAAAATTAACTACATGAAATTTGTGGATGGACACCACAACATGGATCTTGATGAAGCAGTTTAAGGGAATTAAGTTTTTCAAAGTGATCAAATTTTACTTTTAAATGCCAAGTTGTGTTTAGTGTATATCAGATTTGATCAACTCTGTAACTTTACAATTTACTGCAGTGTCTTAAGGTTTTAGTACATACACCTTAACTACATGACTTACTCTCAGGTCTTAACATTTACTCAAAAGCAGTTGTTAGTCTCTTTAAAACACTAGAGTGTATAGTCTGAGGATATCGTACCATTTCTTTGTAGTAGCTGCTTATATATCATACCACATTTGGAGTTTTTGGTAAATCCGTTGTAATATGGCAAATTGTTGACTGAGTTAATCATAACGTATATGTGGCATTAATTTGTGGGCAGTTAACAGAAACATTTTCACAGTTTCCCCATGCATCAATGTGGTATTGCTGTATTAGTAATGCTGTAATGTCCCATGACTTTAAAAATTAAAATCTGTACAATAAAAAACACCAAGTTAAATGATCAGTAATATGTTTACCGCATATTTAAAATAGGGTTTGCTTATGAATGAACATCTATAAATGAAGGCATCATAGGAAAAGTATGTTGACTGTCATTCAGTTTACTATTTTTATCAGCAAATGGTCCCATTCTTTCTTTTGGGTAGCACCTTCGGGAGTAGTGGACTCTACTCCAAAGGTTCACTTCCTTTATCTGAAATGAAGTGCTAGGAAGGTAGGGTTCATATTTCAGTTTCATCTGTCCTTCAGTCAATATACAGAAGGTTTCACTGTTCAGTACGATGGAGGAAGACCAGTTCTAGTCTTGCAGGGATTATTAGCAATAAAGATTGCTTTTCATGTTGCAGGGTTAAAGAGAGAAGTGTACTGAAAGAATTGTTCACTGATGTTTTTCAAAGTTTACCATAATCTCTAGAGCTACCTGAGGTCATTTTACACAAGCACCCTGGGGCCGCAGCTGGCGTTTGCACCCGCTTCATGTGCCCCTGGGGTACATTTGTAGTACAGAACGAGCCACAGGTGCTTGTACAGCCCCTTTTGTAACACAGATAGCACTGGTGCACATACAATGCCAGCACTATCATTAGAGAGCGTTACCTCAAACCCTGGGGGTGTGGCCCCATGCAAATGAGGGAATAACGTTGCCTCTGCGCCCACGCCGTATTACTGATGTTGGTGCAGAGGCAAGCATGCCTTTAGAAGTTGCACCTTCTAAATGCAGCCTTCGAAAGGGATGAAAGGGGGTCCCATGGACCCATTAGCCCCCCAGACATCCCATTACAGGCAGTTGCAGTCTCTCCCTTCACCTGCCTGCAGGGGCGTCTCTAATCTCTTGGGAAAGTGCAGGCAGGTTGCCGCCTGCACATATGTACACGGAGCAGCTTTTAAACAGCTGTTTCATATTTCTCTTGATTGTGCTGGCCTGGGAGGAGACTACATGGTACCACAGATGCTAATCCAGCAGAATTAGAACAGACCACAAAAAGATTTGCATAATGTAAAATAGCTAAACGCAAATGGAAAATAAATCATGATCTCGAATGTGCAAATATTCCAAGACTTAACATGCACATTTTCTGATTCTTAATATGCACATGTTCTGGGTCTTAACGGGTCCTTCGTGGCTTGTGAAAGAGCTGCAAATGTAGTCACAATCAGATTATGGACTCTTAAGGCTAAAACTACAGCATGAAGGTATATTGAGCAAGGGATTAAGTCTCTTTCCCCTTGTCCACTTCAAAGATAATTCCCATTCAGTTAAGTATTATTCCATAAAAGACAGACTGTGTTGGCCTGATAGGCAGATATTAAAATGGCCAATCCAAGTGCACTCACTCTTTTACTCCTGTCTCTTAGAATTGTGTGTTTTGTCGACATAAATCTTTAATGCTTCTTCAGCTCTCATCACAGGGTTACTTTCTGGATATCATTCACCACAATATAGGTTGCAAAATCACGCAATTCATGGCTGTATTTAAAGCACACATTATATACGGCATGTGTTTTGTTAGAATTTCACCTGTCAATTAGTAAAACAATTCACCAAACTCTAGGTAGTGTACATAATTATTATTTCCAATTCCAGACAAAACTTTAACTTATAGAGAAGAGAAGATGTGAACCTGAGGGCATATATGGGAGACCCTTTGCAGGGTCTCTCAGTGTCTGCTTGAAATTAAATCCAAATAATACTACTGATGGTTTCTAGAAGACCACATAAGGCTTCCATAATTGCCCTCAGGCTGGCTCTATACACTGCAAGTTAGGGAGTATGCAACTTGGACATTTCAATCTCTTCGAGTCATGATTTCGGAACCTTTTCATTTACATGTTTTGTCTTATCATATGGTCTATCCCTGCCCTTCTTTCTCATCATCATCTTTAAGTCTGACCTACAGATAGCTCACTAGCTGGCTCACCAGCACCATGTAATAAAAGAATTCAGAAATGAAAAATGCATACACATATAAATACATAGAGGGGCTTTGGGTCAGACCTCTTCACTGATTGGTCTATTCTACTGTCATTCACATTTTGTCCCTCCCCCCCCCCCCACACACACACAATATAAAGCATGGAAAATGAGTCAGGCCTCTTGGATCTCTTGCACTGTGAGTTATGGCACCTGTGAACATTAGCCTAAAAAGAAGTGCACTTCAGTGACAGAGCTGGTTGGCCAATACTTTACTTTGCCAATGGTCATTTTCTTCTGTGTTTTATGTTTTAGTCATCATTGTGTGTTTAAACTATGTCTTAAGGTTTCAGTAGTTCAAAGTCAACAGGATATTTTCTTTGAGTTATCAACAATTATATTTTCTTGTGAATAAAAATAAAATGGATTCTTTATCTGCCAACTAGTAAGTACCTGTACTTTGCTTTTAAAATGATTCACAATGGCTATTTTGTCAAACTTTGGAATTGTATTTCAAGCATTTGACATCCAATAAAAGGTTAGGAAGTGTATTTTTACCTTTTTTGTGCAAATGCATGCAATAAAAAGAAAACATGGTAATTTTTTTATTTTATGGCTCATGCTTTGCAATAAAAAAATGAAATGATAACAATAGTACCAGCTTGCTCAAAGGCAGAATGCTAAGTTTTTCCAATGCTTGTTTAGTTTGTTTATGAGTTTAACTTCCTTTCATTTTTCATTCGAAAATAGCCTTTGCTGTAATGCCGGTTGCTTAAAATCTGAAAGGCTTTCTTTTCCCATGGAATATGGTCCCTTCCACTAATGTTGCCATCTGCCTCAGTAACACCTCCAAAAGTACATTTGCTGAACCATGGGCTTAGAAACACAGACTGGATGAGATTAATTATTTCACAGTTCTAAAGCTTTCAACTATAGTGAGTGGCTGTGGACTGTTTGTCTGACAGATGCCTTTTTAATTTTTCAACTCGCTCCATACGTAGTTAATACTATTGGTTCCAACAAATTCTATTGATTCAGGATGGGCGTTGAAACTCACCTTTATCTTTTCCTATTTTCTTATTAATAAATGCCCCGCCAGCTTCTCCACTTAAATATGATTGTATCAAAGCCTTGACATGGAGGTAATTTTGTGGCTATATGATCTAGGTCTCATGTTTTTCAGAGATTCGTGCTCCTGCAACGATATTTACTTGCAGGCTTTTATTAAAAGTAAACCTGTTGTCTTTATAAATAATCAGGCAGCTTATATAGCAATACCACTAGATTATGCCAGAAGCCATAACTGCTGTGTTTTCTCTTTTCCTGGAGGATGTGTGTTTTTAATACTTAGAATACGGTATTTATGGAGCTTTTTTGAATAAAACATAGTTGAGCTGCTGGACTCTAGCCAATATTAAGATAAACATTGAAAATGAGCACAAATATTGTTTGTTCTCAAAAAGCACACATTGCCATAGAAGTGTTTGGAGCTGAAGGAAACAACTTTATTCACAAGTACGTGTGCTAAACATCACCAAAAAATGTTAACGCAACTTTCCACATCACAGCCTACCGCGGGAAAATAACCCTGTGTCAACGTGGAATTCACAACAAGGCGGTACCATGCGATAGCCTGCCGAAACCCCGGACAATGTCCGCGATACAACCACCTCAATGGAGATAAAAACACAAACCACAACGCAAAAAAACCTGCGATGGTCCAAAGCGCAATGAGGAAATCAGTGATAAGCAGCGCCAGGCCTCCAACACACACCTGGCAGGTGGGAAAAATTACCATAAAGGTGGAAAAAACACCCAAACGCAATCTGACCAACACCCAAGCACCATGGAGGCAGCCGGAGCAGGGGCAGAGGATGAGCGCAACACCTCAAGCACCCCGGACGACTAGCCCGGGACCTCGGGCAAGGACAAGAAGAAGAGGAAGATGAAGTTCAGTCTGCAGGTGAACAGGATCACAATCAAAGAGGTCATGGAACACCATCAACAACTGTTCGTCACCTCCAACGTGTCATTGGGCACCAAAACTGGAATATGGCGGGACATCGTGGACAAGGTGAATGCCGTTGGATAGCACAAGAGGACACTGGACAAGGTCAAAGAGGCGATGGAATGACATCAAGCGAAAGACCAAGGAGAAACTCGCAGCCAACCAGAAGGCAGCAATGCAGACTGGAGGTGGGGGCCCAGCGCCACAGCTCGTGCTGGATGACATGGAGGAGCTGGTGTCGACAGTCATCAGTGTGGATACTGTGGCCGGAGTCGGGGGACCGGACACTGCTTGACAGGACACAACACAAACGCAACAGGGTGAGTGACCACCAGGTACTGGGGGGACGGGTGCGGATGGCCACAATGGCACACATGCACAATTAAGCAGAGCACAGTGCACACCCTCAATGACTCTGGGTCATTGACCAGATCTATAGACTGTCACAATGTACAATGCCATGCTGTCCGAATGTCAACATTTACCATGCGGCTACATACATGTGGACACATTGCAATACACCATCTCCCCTTCACATTGCAGGGCCACCGTCAACACCCCCTGCAGAGCAGTCCCAGCCACTCTTCACTGATGACAAGGAGGACAACCCCAGCATCGACGCACAAGCCCTCCTAGACATCATTGACATCATCCACGACTCACCTTCAGGATAAGGGCTGACCAGCTGCATCGAGGAGACTCCACCCACAACCCAAACCACCCTGCAGTGGGCACCCACGGCTCAGGCAGTCTCCCAAGACCCCTAGGAACAACACACGGCCTTCCAACGCCGTGTGCTGGAGGCCCAGAGGGAGACAGCTGAGCAGGTGCGGGTGGGGTTCGACCTCATGTCTACCAAACTGGACGCCATCCATGGGTGTCTAGGCCTGCTGCATGGTCTCCAACGAGCCCTGACTGACATCGCTGGAGTCCTGATGTGGAGAGAACACCTGTCTGCTTAGGGGGGCACCAGCGATACCAGCCGTGAGCTGGCACACATGCGGAGGCTCATGGAGGACATGGTGCAGATGGAGGCTGAAAGGATAGCAGCCACCACTGCACACCAGCGAATTGTAGCTGGGATCTACCATGCCCTGCAGATCATCATCATGGCATTGCTGCCACAAGGCATGGCGCAGATTAATGCTGCTGCCCCCACACCATCCACATCTCCGCCCCCTGGTGTGGCAACACCCACAGGTGGGGCAGAGTACACATCCGGGGACGAGGATGTGGATGGGTTTGTGATCAGGAGGCACTAGCATTCATTTCCGCCACCTGGTCTATTTCTGCTTGGTGCCGCACATGGCCCCATGACCTTCCACTGACCCCCGATACACTCCGATGCACTCACCTAGGACAGCGACATGGACTGCCATATCCTGTTTGATGACCAATGACACGGCGACCAGACTACGGACTGTACCCTTCCTCTTCCACAGTACTTGTCATCCCCGGATGGACTCTGGCTGGCCCTCCACGGGCCCAAATTGTGTAGTGTGCTCGGCCTTGCCCTGTACCGCTCCAGCTGCAGAACTGCACTGGATGTGCAATAAACATCCAGTGACACACTGCTGTGTTATGTCTTTCATCATTCATGTATGAATGTGTGGATGAATGTAGGGACAGTGATTTACCTTGCGTCAATGATGCTCATCCTGTGGGATGCCAGTCAGAGGGTGCTACATTGCATATTGTCCCGTGAACACTACAACAGGGACACACGCAACAGTCACTCCCATGTCCGGACGTGGACTGAACAACGCCCAGAGCCCACAAGTCATTGTTGCAAGCCCTGAGCTGGTCCGGTGTACGGCAGGCCAGACCACTCCGCTTACGCTCTGAGGGGGGCCCTCATTGCTACCCGTCGCAGGCGTACTGGCTGGTGGTGTGCAGTTCACTTGTCTAGTTGTCAGCATGTCACAGCCACTCCCTGAGGGCAGGTTTGCATGCACACCACACCCATCCGGCACATGCGTCACAGGCCATGTGACTCCGCCAACATAAGGGGCCGACGACGTCTCATTCCCCTCTGCCGGTGGTGACTGGATGACAGATGCTCCACGGTTCTCAATCATAAAGGGCTCATGAGTTGTTGCGCACAGGGTTAGTGGCACCCGAGGCCTTGCGGCCGTCACGGGCCTACCACCACGTAGCGCTGACTGGGGTTGCACAGGGTTAGTGGCACCCGGAGCATTGCGGCCGGCACAGGCATACCGCCATGGGATGGTGACTTTGGGTGCACTGAGGTAGGGGCACCTTAAGCTGCTGAGTGGGTGTGCATCCTGTGATGATGCCCCGTCCCGGCGGTACGGACAGCTCAGGTGTTTTGTGCCTTGCTGGACCGCAGTGTAGGCCAGAGCCAGTGGGCAGTGCATGCCTAGCACCACGTGGCGTCGCTTCCGGGATCACAGAGTTAGTGGCACCTATTGGGCTGAGTGGATGTGCAGCCTGCGATGAGGCCGGGTGCACTGGTATGTCCTTTGCCATGGAGTAATCAAGACCCAGCACCAAACATGACCTGGTGGCCTGCGGAGCGGGGTTGTATGGTGTGGAGGGTGCCATGTCCACGGGCCCCGGGCTTGTGGCTTACAGCGGCACGTAGTGGGACCTCCTGTCTACACGCCGGTGGTGGAAGGTGAGCAGTGAGGCCTGGGTGTGCATGGGCGGGCATGCTGCGATGGGTTGCGGGGGGGCTGGGGTGCCGGGGTGCCGCTGTCTGGGTGTGCATGGGTGGGCAGGCGATGTTGTCTTGTGCAATTGTGTGTACTGTGCCAATCATGTATCTGGACTCTGTTTCAGGTGCCTGTCTCAGATGTGTGACCTGGTGAACTGCTATACATACCGGCAAGTGGTTGGAGACACACCGGTGACAGCAGGTGAGCAGTGTGGCCTGGGTGCGCTCTCTCTCTCTCCCTCTCCTCTTCTCTCTCTCTCTCCCTCTCTTCTACTCTCTCTCTCCCCCTCTCTTCTTCTCGCTCTCTCTCTCCCCCTCTCTTCTTCTCTTTCTCTCCCCCTCTCTTCTTCTCTCTCTCTCCCCCTCTCTTCTTCTCTCTCTCTCTCCCCCTCTCTTCTTGTCTCTCTCTCTTCCTCTCTCTCCCTTCGCTCTCTCTCTGTCCTTTGATGTGCACAGGACACACCTTCTCATCATAATTTTTGTCTTGCAGGCTGTGACCTATGGATTGTCCCGAGGGAAGCCGCCATGTGTCTTCATTTCTGTTCTGTGTTCATTTTAATAAAGTTTCATTTGTTGTTTCGAAAGTTAGTGTGTAATGCTCATTTTTGTGACGACACATGCATGTCAACAGTTGTGATTCTGCGACATCAGGCGGATTATTTTGTACATGTTTAGCTGTAGCGGATGTGGCATGTCGTTGGTTGGGGGGGGGTGCTGGGTAGGGGGGTCCTGGGGGTGGTGGTGGCGCGTGTTGTTGCCCTTTCGGCCCTCCGGGCTGCATGTGCAGTTACCCGGGTGCATCTGTTGTTCTTCAGGTGTAGCTCTGGGCTGAGCTCCCTTTTGTGGTGCAGGCTGTGGTCCGACTTTGCACCAGGTCAAAGCAGGTGTTATTTTCCTGCTGCTAATGCGCCTTATCACCTGTTTTGTGTTCTTATCGCAGTTCTGGCTGGTTGTTGTGAATGCTGTGGAGTGGTATTGTCGTGGCTTTTGGCACGGGAACGCCTACTCTGCATCTCATTAGCGATAGTTGCGGGGGTCATCTGTGGCAATGTTTTTTGCGGCTGCTATCGCGGGTATACTGGTGCTGTGGGATGTTAACACCAGCTTGTAATTGGGGCGATAAGTTTATCGCAAGTTTTGCTGCGATAAAGTGCCATTAACTCGGCGATAGATCCTTGTGAATTTCCCCCGTAGTGTGCGATGTAATCCTTGTGCAGAATGCTGTCACTCACAATGTAGTTAGCCAATGGCTAAAATGGGCTGACCCATAGCCTCCTGTTACATGATTTAAAGGGAAAAACAAAAATGTGAATGACACAACAACTGACCGATGGATGAAGAGGGCTGGCTGAAAATTCCTACAAGGAAACATTTCATTTAATTAAAATCAAAAGGTATTGGCTAACACCAGACTCAAATACGAACATATATATCTGTGCTATATTTTGAACAAATCAAAAATATATTATTTGAGTGATTGAGTTAACTCGTTCCTGAAAGTAGTCTATTCGTCCCATTTCACTGCTGCACTTGTCTGGTTTGGTAATTAGGAATTAACATTCCTCAGCGATCATTTTGCCATCTGGAGCACCAGTTCAATTGGAGAAAAGACTAGAGCAACAGCAAGGCTATTTACCAGAAGGTCAATAAACCGCTAATCACAATAATAAATCACATATTGCACACAGGAACTCCCTTATTAAACAGTGGAGGCCTTAAACTTTCTTTGAAAGACATGTTAAACCACCAGGAATAATTAACTATGTTTTCTGTGTTGAGTTGGTAGATTAAACGATGCAAGCACTGAAATTTCCAGTGCATGCTTGTCCTTACATCAGCGTTTCTAAGTGAACACTATTGAGATTTATTTTAGAATTATTTTGTGTTTATTAAATGTGTGGGCCTGTTTTTGGCCTCTTGCCCATAGTTAATGGCCTCTTCCCTCAATTGATTTTATGGGATTTCTTTATTGCCAGATCTTAGTAAGGACCACTCATTAGATTCTCTGCTTTAAAGCAGTACATGCAAATATTTATAAGAGCAGCAGGGTTGTTAGTTAATGCCCTTGTTATGTTTTCGCGTATCTGGCATCTCTCCTCATCCCTCTGGCTATTTCAACCATTAGGGAAGTTTAGATGGGAGCTTCAGGATAACACCGAGCCCGTGTTTTTGCAAGAAGGGCTAACTTTAGCACAGAGTGAGATGCTTTCATTCATCTTCCACAATAATGGGTCACGAGTATGAAAGAAACAGCCATTAGCGGCGATAAGGCAGAGGCCATTTTTAGTCTGCGAAGATGTTTACCGCGAAGAATGCGTGACTCCATTTTGGCCTCTTTGTTTCAGTATAGAAAGCACCCGTCAACCCTCTGCAGAAGCTGGAAGGCAATTGCTCTCAGGGTCGTCTCTAGCGCTGGTGGTGCCCGGTGCGACAATGTTTGTTGGCGCCCCTCCAATGAGCTCCTTCTCCAGGGATTCCCTCACCACCATCCTTTAACAGTGCCCCTTAAGTCTCCATAACCACTCCTCTCATCCATTTCTTTTGTTTTCTAGCACCACTCATACCCATCTAGAATGTCAGAGCACCTTACATCACACACACGTTATACAGAGACAATGAATCATGTGTGTGAATCAGTGTATAAGAAATGTTACATCAGACAGAGGACCACAAGGTGTAGGAGCCACAAGTCATCCCTACTGGTAGACAGTATAGTGTAAGAGTGCTTGGACTGGAGAACCACAAACTCAGAATTTAAAATGTAACACCATGGTTGGAGGTTGACCTTACTGATAAGAATTGATTTCTACAAAAGTGAACCCTTTTTGCAACATTAGGATAATGAAAGACTGGGGACAAAAATCACAACGCTCCAATCTATATCTTGCAGTTTGCATGCGTCTCTTTGATGATAGTTAATAGCTCACTGATCTATATTAGGATTGAAACTTATAAACTGCAAGTAACCAAAGAGTCTCTGACAGTAATAGTAACTCACTGACCTATTAACATTGTATGCACTTTGTGATCTGCATGGTACAGGTGCTTTGCAGCAGGCATGTTAACCTCCTGCACTACTTTAGGATAAGTCAAAACTTCCACTAGACAAAACTTCATCTCTCTGCAGCAGTTCAATTAATCACCAGACTTATCTTGACATTTTTATGGTTGCCTGAAAATTACTGGAGGTAAGAAACCTGGAATTAAGTGCTTTTAAAACTATATATTGTACTTGAAAACAAGGCACCCTCCCAAATACAGTGCCCGGTCCGGTGGCACCAATCACACTGCCCGAAAGCCAGCCCTCATTGGTTTCTTTCTTCGCAAGCTAACAGATTCTAATTCAGTCTCTTCTGTTCTGTATCTCAGTTTATAGAGGGTAAACAATTTTACAGCGTGTTGCTTGCATTACAGCTACACTGTTACCAATGTGTGCTTATGGCCTAATAGACATTGTAACACTGCTGCCTTCTAGAGATATTGTGATGACAAAATAGACCACCTGCAGACTGCAATACCTATTGTGCCATTCACTACAGTAGCAGTGAAAACACGGCTTCAAGCCTACCCTGTGTAGCAACTTGAATCCTGCTGTACAAACCTGTCAAAATCACCCTTTTGATGGGTAGGAAAACCTGATTTAAAATGTTAAATAAGTCACTCTTAAGTACACCTTGCAGCCCACAATGTAGAGTGCCTAATATTTAATATTTAGAGTGGAATGTGTGTTAAATTAAAAGTGAAATATTTCACAACCAGAGCAGGCATACTGGACACTGACATTTGCACATTCAAAGCATAACCTCGTTCGACAGCACATGACCTGTATACTAAAGTCTTCCGTATACCTTGTTTACATACTGTCACAATGCATCTATATCTACTCCAAAAGTAACTCACGTAATTGCTGCTATGCCAACTGTGTGAAGCGCTCTGATAACTTTGGGTCAAATTCACGTTATACAAAACTCGATAAAATATATATATATATGTATTTTTTACTGAAAATGTGATCATTTCCAAAAGTATTTCTTTATGGGATTGACATCTGCACTGCCAGGTGGATAGCTCACACCACAAAGGATCTGCTCTTCGAGTTGAGATCATTTAAGATAATATTCATTGAATGAGTTTTCACATAAGTGCATTACATAATTATATTACATTATGCAAATTCAGAATCCAAGGCACAAGAACATTGTGGTTTCATGATTTTTGGTGCAGTGCTAAAGCAGCGATCAGAACACGCGTCTCATCCTCAGTCAGTAACGAACTTTGCTTCAGCAGCCTAGAAACCTTTTAGGTTTCAATGAAATCAGCTTATGATAATGTTAAGTTTTGTTATGTTATGTTATGCAGTTATGTTATGCTATGCTATCTCATGTTTTCTTATATTTTTAAAAAATGTCATAGGTAGTCATGGAATTTCAATCATTATACAAACTTTTCAGCCTTATAATTTCAATCAATCAATCAATCAATGCATTTATATAGCGCACTACTCACCCAGAGGGTCTCAAGGCGCTAGGGGAGGGGGGTCCGCTACTGCTCGAACAGCCAGGTCTTGAGCTGCTTCCTGAAGGTGAGGTGGTCCTGGGTAAGGCGGAGGTGGGTCGGGAGGGAGTTCCATGTCTTGGCGGCGAGGTAGGAGAAGGACCGTCCCCCTGTGGTGGCTCTTCGGATTCGGGGGACGGTGGCGAGGGCGTGGGCGGTCGATCAAAGCTGGCGTTTGGGAGCGTAGAAGTTGAGGCGGCTGTTGAGGTATCCTGGTCCTTGGTTGTGTAGGGCTTTGTGAGCGTGGGTGAGGAGACGGAAGGTGATTCTCTTGTTGACCGAGAGCCAGTGCAGGTCTCTCAGGTGTTCGGCGATGTGGCTGCGACGGGGGATGTCCAGGATGAGTCGTGCTGAGGCGTTCTGGATCTGCTGTAGTCTCTTCTGGAGTTTGGCGGTGGTTCCTGCGTAGAGGGAGTTGCCGTAGTCCAGACGGCTGGTGACGAGGGCCTGGGTGACCGTCTTCCTGGTCTCGGTGGGGATCCACCGGAAGATCTTTCGTAGCATGCGCAGGATGTTGAAGCACGACGAGGAGACGGCGTTGACTTGTCTGGTCATGGAGAGGGAGGAGTCCAGGATGAAGCCTAGGTTGCGTGCGTGGTCTGTTGGTTTGGGTGAGCTGCCTAGGGCGGGGGGCCACCAGGAGTCGTCCCAGGTGGAGGGTGAGGATCCCAGGATGAGGACTTCCGTCTTGTCCGAGTTCAGTTTCAGGCGGCTGTTCTTCATCCATTCGGCTACCTCTTTCATCCCTTCGTGAAGGTTGGCTCTGGCGGTGGCGGGGTCATTGGTGAGGGAGAGGATCAGCTGGGTGTCGTCAGTGTAGGAGATGATGTTGAGGTTGTGCTGGCGTGCGATGTCTGCGAGGGGGCTCATATAGATGTTGAAGAGGGTTGGACTGAGCGAGGAGCCTTGAGGAACGCCGCAGATGACTTCGGTGGCTTCAGATCTGAACGGGGGGAGGCGAACTCTCTGTGTCCTTCCGGCGAGGAAGGAGATGATCCACTCCAGTGCCTTCTCCTGGATTCCGACGTTGCGAAGTCGCTGCACAAGTGTGCGGTGGCAGACAGTGTCGAAGGCCGCGGAGAGGTCTAGGAGGATGAGGGCTGCTGTTTCTCCGTTGTCAACCAGGGCTCGGATGTCATCGGTGGCTGCGATCAGGGCGGTCTCGGTGCTGTGGTTGGCCCGGAAGCCAGACTGTGAGAGGTCTAGGGATCCGTTCGTCTCGAGGAAGGCGGCCAGCTGCTTGTTGACGGTCTTCTCGATGACTTTTGCAGGGAACGGGAGCAGCGAGATGGGGCGGTAGTTCTTGAGGTCAGTGGGGTCGGCTGATGGCTTCTTTAGTAGAGCGTTGAGTTCGGCGTGCTTCCAGCTCTCCGGGAAGGTAGCGGTGTCGAAGGAGGTGTTGATGATGTCCCGCAGGTGGGGTGCGATGACAGCATCAGCCTTGTTGAAGACGTGGTGAGGGCACGGGTCGGTCGGAGATCCGGAGTGGATGGAGTTCATTGTGCGGACGGTGTCTTTGGTGCTGATCTGGGTCCAGGCGTGGAGGGTGGCGGTGGGGGGCGCTGGTTCGGTCGTGGCGTGCGTCGGTTGAGTGCTGAAGCGGCTGTGTATGTCCGCGATCTTGTTGTGGAAGTAGGAGGCGAGGGAGTTGCAGAGGTCTTGCGAAGGGGTGATGTCGTTGTTTCCGGCGTTGGGGTTGGAGAGCTCTTTAACGATGTTGAAGAGTTCCTTGCTGTTGTGTGCGTTGTTGTCCAGTCGTTCCTTGAATGCAGTTTTCTTGGTTGCGTGGATGAGTTGGTGGTGTTTTCGGGTGGCGAGCTTGAGGGCCGTCATGTTTTCCGGTGTTGGGTCTCTGCGCCAGGTTCTCTCGAGGGCTCGGCAGTTCTTCTTGGAGCTCTTGAGTTCTTCGGTGAACCATGGGGCAATTACTTTCATTAAAACACGTTAATATTGTGATTTTATTTAATTACGGTCATTCCAATGTTTTAACCAGTAGCTGTAACTCTTAACTGCCAACTACATTTTCATAAACTCAATACATGAATATATAAACTAAATATAAAACATATTCATGTCCATTTGCCTTGCTAATGGAAAAGGGCCAAATGCAATATATGGTTTTAATGATTGTTCAACTGAGGAAATCATAGCAGTAAACACAAAAATCCCACTGCTCAACTGAGGATACTGTGGCACTAAACACAGAAAATCCCACTGTTCATCAGAGGAAATCGTAGCAGTAAACTCAGAAAATCCCTAGCCCTGATGTACAGTTCTGGCTGAACCTGCCAGGTCTGATCTGCAGGGCTCATTGAAGAGCAGTGTGGGTGGGCACATTTATTTCCAAGAATTGAGCTGCAGCTTTCTGCAGCTTCTCCTGCACGCAGGACATTGCATAGAGTAACTTGCTTTGGAAAGCAGACCTCTATATAATGCCTTCGTGGTGGTGGGTACTTGAGACATTGTCCTCTAATAGGACAAGAGCCTCAAACGTTTAGGTCTGTTATCTAAGTCTGCAGTGTTGCAAGTAGTTTGGGAAAGACTGCAATGATCATGGTCAGCTAGATTTGGAGGTGGTCCATGCCAAGCATCAACACCCATTGTCAGGCGCTCTCCAAGGTTCCTGGTTACTATCGTGGACCAACTGCATTATCAGGTACTCTGGTATACTCTTAACTCCCCCAATGGGAGCGTGGCACACAGCCAAGTCTTGCGCCGTGAGGAACTAGCAGGTATGGCACTCATATACCGTATGACACTCACACAGTAATCACACACAATAAACTTGATGGCCACTTAGAGTTGCTACGCATAAAGGTAGAAAAGACAGAAGGGACGTGTGTTGTTAAGATAAGGTACAACAAACGAGATCTGAAAGTCATTTGATATCAGAGGTTAAGATATGACCCAAAAAGCCAGCCTAGCAGTGATGTTTAGCATTTCACTTTTCTGTACTCTGGTAACAATGGGGGCTATTACTAGCCATATTAGCTACACCACTGCTGCAAAGATCATGCCTTAAACCCAGACTCCCACCACCCAAAACTAAACTACAAGTGGACCTGCTGGAAAATGAGTGTACAGGTTAGCAAAGGGAACTACACAATGATTCCAGTTCTGCGTTGTCAGGAATTCCCGGATTCAAGCTCTGATTATGTGGAACTTTCAAACTCAATCAATCAATCAATGCATATGGTGCACACAATTACTAAAAGACAGTACATTGTGGTGAAAGCCTAACCCCATGAACAGAGAACCCTTGGAACAGAAAGTAGACAATGGACTGGTTGTCACTCTTTGGAGAGAAGTGAGCATTCTGATTTATTAGTAGGTGAAGCCAAACTTTCCAGGAGCAACATTACAGAAAGCACAAGTCTCAGCAAGATGGTACTTGCAATTCTGTAATCAGGTTGACCAGCCAAGTCAGTGATGCATGCAAAAAGAAGGAACCCTAGGCTCTGCCTAGACCCAAGAATAGGTGATCAAGTCTTGCACAAACTCAAATGGGGTTCAGTGCCACTCCTTTCTACACGTGCATTTTGGGCCCGGATGCTCAGTACTGTCAACAGCTGCAACATGGGCTCAGGTGCTCCCTACTAGCTTGTACGATGCGTCCTAAGGGTAGGAGAAGGGGTCAGCGCATGTTCACCTACAGCATGTCCTTGACCATTTGATTATGTGATAGAGATCATGTGATCAATTTTGTTCAGGACAATTTGGTTGCAAATCATCATGGCTTCTAGGCAAGCCGTTCCTGGGCCATCTTTCACACAAGTCATAGTCAGCTGTACATTGGGCAGACATTGTATCAGGTGAGTTTTTGTGTTCAATGTGGATTATCCATCAATCAATCAGGGTTTTTTAAAGCTTGCTACTCACCCGTGAGGGTCCCAAGGCGCTGGGGTTGGGGCGTGGGTGGGGCAGCTCCGGGTCAGTCGAAGAGCCAGGTCTTGAGGTCCTTCCTGAACGTGTGCAGGGTCGGGGAATGTCTGATGTTCACAGGGATCTGGTTGGCTGCTATGTATGTAGTTGAAGCTGGTGGAGGCGACGGCGTTGATCTGGCTGTTCATGGAGAGGGAGGAGTCGAGGATGATGCAGAGGTTTCGTGCGTGGTCTGTAGGGGTGGGTGGCTTTCTGAGAGTGGAGGGCCACCAGGTGTTGTCCCAGGCGGAGGTGCGGGCGCCTAGGATAAGGACCTCAATTTTCTCTGAGTTGGGCTTCAAGCAGATGTCTCTCATCCAAGCTGCGACGTCCTCCATTCCTTCGTGGAAGCAGAGTCTGGTGACTTCGTGGTTCTTCGTGAGTGAGAGGGTGAGCTGGATGTCGTCAGCATAGGATACTATGCTGAGCCCATGCTGTCTGATGATGGCTGCAAGGGGGGCCATGTAGATGTTGAAAAGTGTCGGGCTGAGCGATGATCCTTGGGGTACTCCGCAGTTGATGTCAGTGGGTTCGGAGTGGAAGGGAAGGAGTCTGATCCTCTGGGTTCTACCAGAGAGGAAGGATTGGATCCAGTCGAGGGCGGCTCCTTGTATCCCCGAGTCGTGAAGTTTGGCTGCGAGTGTGTGATGAGAGACGGTATCGAAGGCTGCGGAGAGGTCAAGGAGGATAAGGGCCGTGGTGTGTCCCTGGACGAGTAGTATGCAGATGTTGTCTGTGGCGGAGAGGAGGGCGGTCTCGGTGCTGTGGTTGCTGCAGAATCCAGATTGTGAGGAGTCTAGGATGGAGTTCTCTTCGATGAAGGCGGTCAGCTGGGTGTTTACGAGTCTCTCAGTGACTTTGGCCGCGAAGGGTAGGAGGGAGATGGGCCGGTAGATTTTCAGGTCTGTTGAGTCGGTCGTTGGCTTCTTGAGGAGGGGTTTCACCTCCGCCCGCTTCCAGTTGTCTGGGAAGATGCTGGATCTGAAGGAGCCGTTGATGGTCTGTCCTAGTTCCGGTGCGATGGCGGCGGTGGCCCTGTGGAATATGTGGGGTGGGCAGGGATCTGCTGGGGCCCCTAAGTGGGTTTTCTTCATGGTCGCGGTGATGTGTTCGATGGTGGCGGGGTTCCAGGTCGTGACTATTGGCTTGTCTGCAGTGGCGGGGTGGGGGGTGGTATCCGGCATCTGCTCGCTGAAGTTGTCGTAGAGGGCCTAGATCTTCAGATAGAAGTTGGAGCTGAGCTTGTCGCAGAGTTCCTGGGAAGGTGTGACGTCCGTGGCTTCGGTGGGGGGTTTGGTGGACTGCTGTATGACGTTGAACAGTTCCTTGGCATTGGTCACGTTGTTCAGGACTTTGTCTCTTAGGAAGGTCCGTTTGGTGTCTCTTATGCGCTGGTTGTATTCCTTGAGGGCGCTCCTGTGGTTGTTTTGCGCTTCCGTGGTTTTCTGGTTTCGCCAGCTTTTCTCTAGGCGTCTGCAGGAGCACCTGGCTTCTTGGAGTTCTCTGGTGAATCAGGCAGCCTTCAGTGGGCGTTGTTTGGCGGTGTGGCAGAGGGGTGCAAGCTTGTCGGTGCAGCAGGAGATCCAGCGGTGAAATTCTTTGGCTGCGGTGTTGGTGTCGGTCGTGGCGCAGGGGGGGTCTTGGAGGAGGGTGCTGTTGAGGAGTTCCTCTGTCACCTTGCTTCAGTTTCTTCGTGGTGGGAGTGGGGCGGGTCTGGGTGCGGTGGTGGTGTTGAAGGTGAAATGGACGCAGTGGTGGTCAATCCAGTGGGGCTGGGTGGTGTGGCTGAAGCGGATGTTTGTTCCTCCTGCAAAGATGGGGTTGAGGATGTGTCCAGCTCTGTGAGTGGGTGTGTTGATTAGCTGCTTCAGTCACTGGTTGGCGAGGTTTTCGAGGAGAGTGGTGGAGTCAGGGTCGTTGCGGTTCTCGAGGTGGAAGTTGAGGTCTCCGAGTAGAATGTAGTCTGTGGAGGTGATGGCGTGGGGTGCGGCAAGCTCGGTGATGGTAGTTGTGGACTGGGTGCAGGGTCCCGGTGGTCTGTAAATGAGGGTGCTGCGTAGCATGGTCCTGGGGCTGTTCTGGATCTGGAAGTGGAGGTGTTCTGTGGAGGTGTTCTATGTTGGAGTCGGGGTCACTCGTGCTGGAGGTGGAGAGTCGGAGGGGGGCCTTGTGTGTGATGGCGGAGGCGATGATGGGGCCGGAGGTGGTGTTGGTCCAAGTTTCCGTGAAGAAGGTGACGTCGGGCGAGAGGGTGTCGATCAGGTCCCAGATCTCTACGGCGTGTCGGTGCAGGGAGCGTACGCTTAGGAGGATGCATGTCAGAGTTTCGGAGGTGCGTGCCTTAGGCGGGCCTTCAGCGGTAGAGGGGGTTTTGTCGATGGTGAAGGATCTGCGGCAGGGTCTGCACGAGACCTGTCCGTGGGTGGTGGGTGGTGTGCGGCGAGGATCTTTCGCAGTCGTTTCATCTTCCGGGATTGAGTGCGTGGAGGGTGGCCGAGTAATAGGAGAAGGGCCTGGGAGGACCAGGGTTCCTGGCGCTGGCCACTGTCGGGACGCAGACGGGCGCAGACGGGCTTGCTTTTGGTGTGCCGGCCATTTAGTAGGGGAGGGTGGAAGGACGTGAAGCTGGGAGGTGGGGGCGGAACGGTGGAAAAAAGGGAGCAGTGACTATAGGCTTCAATACAGTAATAGCAAGAAAATAGCAGAAAAACCAAGCAAGTGGCGGAAAAATAAACAACAAAATAAACAATAACAACACGTGGCAGAAAAGGAGCAAGATGCAGGGAAGAGCAGAGATCCAATGCGCCGATCACACAGTGGCCACGAACCCTACCAGGGTGGGGCTCGAGCTCAGAGCGCGGCACAGCAGGGCAAGGTGGAGCTTCAGAGCACAGCGGAGCTTCTGGGGAGAAGAGCAGGCCTCAGACGGAGGGTCAGAGGTTCTGCTCGCGCTCCCCTGCAGCGGTTGCCATTTAGTAGGGGAGGGGGAAGGGACGTGAAGCTGTGAGGCGGGAGCGGGGGAAGAACGGCAGGAAAAAAGGAGCAGTGACTACGGGCTACAATACAGTAATAGCAAGAAAATTGAAGAAAAAACAAGCAAGTGGCGGAAAAATAAACAACAAAATAGACAATAACAACACATGGCAAAAAAGGAGCAAGATGCAGGGAAGAGCAGAGATCCAATGCGGCGATCACACAGCGGCCTTAAACCCTACCAAGGTGGGGCTCGAGCTCAGAGCGTGGCACTGCAGAGCAAGGTGGAGCTGCAGAGCACGGCAGAGCTGCTGGGGAGAAGAGTGGGCCTTAGACCGAGGGTCACCCAGGCATCAGACAAGCATGAAACTACTTAAGTGTCTCTGCGGTCCGAGTCTGGGAGTCTGATTTAAGAACAGCAGAGCTGAGATTGCCACATGCCTGTTGCAGAAAACTCTTCGTCCAACACAAATTTACATTGTGCACTACATGTATGCACAATCTCACAGTGAATAGGTCTTATTGAGAGGAGTGGCAGACTCATCACCTAGAGCATGGTTCTCCAATTTCAGTCCTGGAGGGCCGGATCCATGCCAGATTTTTAGCATACCCACATTTAGATAAATGTAGTTATCTTAAAAATCAGACATGGATCCGGCCCAACCAGGACCGACTTTGGAGAACCCTGACCTAGATATACAGGTGGTGAAAGACTGGAGAGGCTTGTGTCTCCGTCAATCAGCTTTCATCAACCGTCAGTCCTTCATAACCTAGAAACGGTGCAGTAGTTACCCCCTGCAATGGGTGGGGCTACACTTCTGGTATGCCCCCTCTCCATTTGAGCCCTTGGCTGTGCTGACACAAAAATGGATGAAGAACCTGCAGTGGACCCGAATATGTCACATACACTGGGGGTAATAACCCAAGTCCAGCAAGGATAGTCATACAGGAGAAGAAGAGTACAATGTTCTGCACAATGCATGATTTTGATCCCTATATGTGCACACATTATATGGAATGTGCACAAAAAACTGGCACAGGTGTTTCGCCGTAACACATGGCAGCACTGAAAGTGAGCCTTTGCTCCTATGCACGCACATCGTGGTTTTCCCTTCTTCCTCCAGTCAAACCAGGCAAACAAAAGGAGCAAACCATCAGGGCTGACACCTTTCATTCTGCAGCATAGATCAAGGATCACAGAGAGCACAAGAGTGGTTGTACCAATGCTTGTGCACTCTTTATTAGTTGTGTGACTGCAGTGCGTGATATTTGTGTGGATAGACACTTTCACCTGATACTAACAGTGCTTAGTTTGTAAAATATTAAGTGCCAGGGCCCTCGTGAGGAGGCCACTTCAGCTTTCACCACCCATTGCCACTTCCAACGCTGCCCGTGACAGTACATACACAACTGCTAGCCATTACACTGCCACAAGTGTGGCAATTCAGACTGTTCGAGGCCCACCAAATGTATAAGAATGGCTTGGGGGGCAGGTATTAGTTGTTGTAATGTCTAATTAATTAATAAACAATTGTTGTTGTGCTCACCTCTATATTACACAAACATCACCACCATGTGGCAGCCGTCATAAGTGCTGGTGTTGACCATTAAATGCCCATGCAGAGCATCGGAACCCACCAGTTCAATTTAAGCGCTAGATACAAGACACATTGATTGATTGAGATTAATAGACAGGGATCTCTGGGCATATTGTGTACAGAGAGTCTATTAATTTATAGTGCCTAATTTGTTAATATGAATAAATAAATAAATACATAAATAAGTAAGTGTACAGACCCCAGGGTCTGACTCCTAGAGCTGCTGAATTTCGTGGTTACTGCATACCATGACAGTCTAGTTCTCATTCTACCTCGTGCCTCTTTCTTCCACCAACCTACATCTCATTTGTGCTTGTATTTGTCTTGCAGGTACCTTTTCATCCCTACTTTCTCGCTTTATCTATGTTTTCCTTTCTGTGCCATACGCCCTATGTTTCCCTTTTTGCATTTGTCTCTCTTATATTAAAAAAAAAAATCTTCTGAGAAAAATATGCACCAGTCCCTAAAAAAGAGTGCAGGTACCAACCACCTGCAACCACCAGCACAAATTAACCACTACCCTGGGAGCAATCGTTATAATTATATGGGCATGGCCAGCAGGTTACACAGCAACTGAGCTATGTGCATATTACTTCTACATCACACAAGTCATATTTGTGAATGTGGGGCAGGTGTTGTGGGGCAGGTGACATCCGGATAAGTAGTGCAGTGTTAGTTCCTTTGACAAAACAGCATGATATATCAGGCACACGGCCAGGGCTGTCACTTCCATAAAGTCAGGTCAGGCAACCTACGTAAGGTCCGCCTTGCTGCAGTGAAAGATTACTAGAATCAGCCTGCAAATGGCATTTGAGAGTACACGGGAAGCGCTCAAATAGGCCAATTCGAATATGCTTGTGGCACTGAAAATACTGTTCGAGCACAAAATATATAGAAGCCACATTAAGTTTTGTTGACTCAAATGCAGTTTTGTGAGTTCACTGTTTCTAGCAAGAGGAACAGTATCACCTTTCTACAATGTCTGTTTATTTGCATTTACACATTGGAAATATAAGGTAAAACCAGGCTGGACAATGAGGCAAACACAACTGTTAGCCAATACTGCCAGTCAAAAAGCCAGCTTTCATCGTCTGGCTGCGTGCAAAAATACAGGCCTAAAAATATCCCTGGGTGAAAAAATGCAAATCTGAAGTCAACACAGCAGCATTTCTATGGGTCAGCCAACAAGTATAGAGGAAGCACTGTTGCTTGAAGAAAGTATGAACTGCTCTAAGAGTATCTGCATATTTAGTTGCCATGTGCCAAGTGTTTGAAGCGGTGCATACCTATGACACAGCAAAGAATGGGGCAGGCGAAGCGGCTCGGGTAGTTAACGTGCCACCGTTCTATTCCAGGCCGCCCAAAAAGTGAACATCTTGAACTGACCTAAGCCAATAGTAATGACCAGTGGTGGAGCTAGACATTGAGCCGCCCGTGGCGGTCCCTACGTTTGCCGCCCGGCGACCGCATGTAAGAGCGGCGGGTGCTGGCGATTCCTGCAATGGCGGCCCCGCACAAGCCGCAGGTAAGAGCAGGGGGGCCGCCGCCCCCAAAACTCATGCTGCCTGCGCCGCTTTGTCTGTGCTATTACAAACAAGAACCAATCATTTCAATTCATGTGTTGACCTCACCCCAAAAGGGAGGGTCCATCCTGACCGCTAGGCCATGCCTTCTCTGAAGAGGAACTGAAAAAGCCGCAGCCCTGTTTCAACTTTGTTGTCCCTCATCAGTGAGGCCTTCGGCACTGTGAACTCCAGGCCCAGGCTCGCTCAGTCTATCACCCAACAGACTTGACTTGCAACAAAAAATTGAATTAGGTCTTCTGGAATCTCTAATTATGATGCAAGCATTAAGAAGGCTATGATGCTGTTTTCTTTATTATGACAAATTCATTTTTGCAATGTATTCGTCTCCAAGATTAGTGGCATTCACGCTAAAAACGTGATTCCTTGCAGGTGTGTTCAATGCAGATGCAAAAGAAAAGGATAGCTCTTAGTTGAGGATTTGAATGGCTTATGTGACAGAGAGCAGGTGTTTTGGGATTCTGGTCTGTCCTGGCTCCAAAATGTTGATATGACCACTGCTAATCAGTGTTCGGGTACATGGCTCACTAACCTGAGAAATGCTATAAATACAATTCAGCAGTTGTTATACCTTTAGGCCCAGAATTACTAAGGGCTTGCATTACCCTTGTGTGACACAAGTCATCACAAGGCAACACAAGTCCTTTAGTGGGAATTACTAAGCTAACCTTTCATGGCCCTGCATGGTTTAGTAAATCCAAAGTAAGTTACCCTACGACAGGGATGGGTGGTTTGCAGGCATCCTCTGTTGCTTTTTGACAAAATCCCAGATTTACAAACCTGAGATGGCGCCAGAATGGTGTGCATTCCTGACCTGGTTGTACCAGGGAGAATATCTTACTGCAATGTGCAGCACACATAGAAAGAGTCATATGCCTTTGAATTTTGTTTTTGTGAAGATAGGCATTCCAAACTGCACACAAACTACCCTTGTCATAACGCAGGCACCAGTGCACCATGGCTGTACTTCACTGACTAAGTAGACTGAAACTAGCCTGCGGTTCCTTGCGTTCTAATGAAGGGGCGTTGCCTGGACGTTTGGGCTGGACTGTTCCTATTGGAGCACGACCACAACTGACCTGCATATGGCTGGTCTCTGTCTAGCGTCGCATAGTGGGAGAAAAATGATGGACTGGGGTGAGTGATTGCCAAAGGCTAAGACGAATTCCACCATTTCCTTCCATCACCCTATTGTTTTACAGCAGAGGCCTGCACTGGCAACAGCTGAAGGAGCTCTGTGCTTCCTCTTTACGAGAACGGGCTATGCTGCCCCCTGCTGCGGATGAGACTGCATTCCTGCTGCCAATGAGGCTAGTACTCCTTTCATCTGCCGGTGAGGCCAGCACTGCCAGCAGCTAGTGTGGAGATGTGTTACATCCTCTTTCCAAAGCAGGGCCTGTACTGACTCCTGCTGCTGGTGCAGCCTACACTCCCTCCTTCTGATGAGGAGGCCTGCACTTGCAGCAGCTAATGAGGAGATGCACTTCCTCAAGGTATGGCCTGCACTTGCAGCAGCTAATGAGGAGATGCACTTCCTCAAGGTGTGGCCTGCACTTGCAGCAGCTAACGAGGAGATGCACTTCTTCAAGGTGTGGCCTGCACTTGCAGCAGCTAATGAGGAGATGCACTTCCTCAAGGTGTGGCCTGCACTTGCAGCAGCTAACGAGGAGATGCACTTCCTCAAGGTGTGGCCTGCACTTGCAGCAGCTAATGAGGAGATGCACTTCCTCAAGGTATGGCCTGCACTTGCAGCAGCTATTGAGGAGGAGATGCACTTCCTCGAGGTGTAGCCTGCACTTGCAGCAGCTAACAAGGAGATGCACTTCCTCAAGGTGTGGCCTGTACTTGCAGCAGCTAACGAGGAGATGCACTTCTTCAAGGTGTGGCCTGCACTTGCAGCAGCTAACAAGGAGATGCACTTCCTCAAGGTGTGGCCTGCACTTGCAGCAGCTAACGAGGAGATGCACTTCTTCAAGGTGTGGCCTGCACTTGCAGCAGCTAATGAGGAGATGCACTTCCTCAAGGTGTGGCCTGCACTTGCAGCAGCTAACGAGGAGATGCACTTCCTCAAGGTGTGGCCTGCACTTGCAGCAGCTATTGAGGAGGAGATGCACTTCCTCGAGGTGTGGTCTGCACTTGCAGCAGCTAACGAGGAGATGCACTTCTTCAAGGTGTGGCCTGCACTTGCAGCAGCTATTGAGGAGGAGATGCACTTCCTCGAGGTGTGGCCTGCACTTGCAGCAGCTAACGAGGAGATGCACTTCCTCAAGGTGTGGCCTGCACTTGCAGCAGCTATTGAGGAGGAGATGCACTTCCTCGAGGTGTGGCTTGCACTTGCAGCAGCTAACAAGGAGATGCCCTTCCTCAAGGTGTGGCCTGCACTTGCAGCAGCTAATGTAGAGATATGTGGTTGCACTTCCTCAGGGTGTGGCCTGCACTTGCAGCAGCTAACGAGGAGATGCACTTCCTCAAGGTGTGGCCTGTACTTGCAGCAGCTAATGTAGAGATATGTGCTTGCACTTCCTCAAGGTGTGGCCTGCACTTGCAGCAGCTATTGAGGAGGAGATGCACTTCCTCGAGGTGTGGCCTGCACTTGCAGCAGCTAACGAGGAGATGCACTTCCTCAAGGTGTGGCCTGCACTTGCAGCAGCTAATGTAGAGATATATGCTTGCACTTCCTCAAGGTGTGGCCTGCACTTGCAGCAGCTATTGAGGAGGAGATGCACTTCCTCAAGGTGTGGCCTGCACTTGCAGCAGCTAATGTAGAGATATGTGCTTGCACTTCCTCAAGGTGTGGCCTGCACTTGCAGCAGCTATTGAGGAGGAGAAACACTTCCTCGAGGTGTGGCCTGCACTTGCAGCAGCTAACGAGGAGATGCACTTCCTCAAGGTGTGGCCTGCACTTGCAGCAGCTAATGTAGAGATATGTGCTTGCACTTCCTCAAGGTGTGGCCTGCACTTGCAGCAGCTTTTGAGGAGGAGATGCACTTCCTCAAGGTGTGGCCTGCACTTGCAGCAGCTAACGAGGAGATGCACTTCCTCGAGGTGTGGCCTGTACTTGCAGCAGCTAATGAGGAGAGGCACTTCCTCAAGGTGTGGCCTGCACTTGCAGCAGCTAATGAGGAGAGGCACTTCCTCAGGGTGTGGCCTGCACTTGCAGTAGCTAATGTAGAGATATGTGCTTGCACTTCCTCAGGGTGTGGCCTGCACTTGCAGTAGCTAATGTAGAGATATGTGCTTGCACTTCCTCAGGGTGTGGCCTGCACTTGCAGCAGCTAATGTAGAGATATGTGCTTGCACTTCCTCAGGGTGTGCCTGCACTGCCTGGTCGATGCCTGTAGTCCCTCCTGCTGGTGAGGGGTGAATTGCGTCCTCCTACACTGATTGCTGATGATGGTTGTGTATTCCTAGTTAATATTGAATCTGTTTTCCTAGCTACTCAAAGATAATCTTATTGGCTGAATGGAATGGCTAACAGTAGTCAGCATTGTGGGTTGGCCTGCGCCCTGATAACAGAAGGAGCCTTTTACTGGCGTTGTAGCGCGTGCACCTGTCCTCTGCAGCCTTGTTTGCAGTGCAAACAGACAAGTAAGTAATAGACTGGAAGAGTGACGTAGGCATTATTGCACCAGGACAGTGCAGCTGCCGCGGGGCAGGGGCTCCTCCCGAGCTGCACAGAAGCGGTCTGAGCTGGAGATCCAAGCGCTCTAACGGTGGACACTGGCATTCCAGCACCGGGGGCGCTTTATTTACACGCGCCCTGGTCCTGTAAACCGACACTGAACTCTCAGCGCTCACTCACAACAGATAGGGGCAGCCAGTCTGTCCGACCCGCCATTGTTGACTCAGCACTGAGAGACCACTCTGGAAGCCTGAAGTGCAAAGCAAATAACGTGCTTGACTGAGCCTGCGCCCTGAGCACACCATAAATCGCTCTAACTATAAATACCAGCAGGGGAGACATAGGGGGTGTTGGTGCGTGCCACCACTGGGAACTGAGAACGCAAGAATTCCCTCTTCACTCAGTGTTTACTCTTTTAGATGACTTATTCTTTCGTTATATAGTTTGTTTCTTCATTTACTCTAGGGCAATAAATAGGCCCGCATAACATAGTAGAGAGTTAATTAATGTGCAATAGAACACTCAGCCTATCAGATTACAGAGTTTAACACTGCATGGCGAACCTTGCATTACCCCAGAGCAGTAGCCGTGAAAGATTGTAATGCCACTCCCCCTTTGTGCAAAATTATTGAATCGCCCCCTCGCCCAAAATGACATAATTTGTCTCAGAATTATTTCGTAAAGAGGCTTTACGACAGAATCTCTAATAAAAAATAGACAAAAATGTTGAACAGTAATGTCTTTTAATTTCTGATTCTAGATATACACATGATAAAACAAGGCAAGTGAGACAATTATTTCAATTGGGCATGTGAGGAACAGGGACATAGTAACATAATTTCCCAAAAAGCAGTGATCTACCCAACTTTCTTTATACAATAAAACCGAAAGGCAGAGACAGTCATGAGATTTATATCATAGTTAATTAAACTAAATGAGTGAGCGCATATGGTCACGGTTTCTGTCTTGGCACCTGGGATGATGCAGACTTTTTATGTCAATAAAATCACTTTAATTGAGGTACTTAGCAGAAACTATTTACTTTAACCATAAGGCAATGCATGTGATAGAAATTAACCTTATTGTTATACACATTAAATTGCAAACATTGCAGTCACCGTGGCGTATTTCAGAACTTTCCAACTGATGCAAGCAATGTTTAAAATATGATAAGCAAGCACTAGCAAAGCCAACAGGTCTCAGGTCTAAAAGGCTTTCCAATTGTCCAAGTGTATATGGCCAAGACGCATGCACATGCATAGCTGGAAATCATTCTATTAAAGAAAACACGTTCAGGATGACTGCCAATGACAAGCAGACATGGTGATGCATACACACACACAAGGGCATAATGAAGCGTAGAGGGAGAAGTATGCAGGTGCATACAGGGAGAAGTATGCAGGTGCATACAGGGAGAAGTATGCAGGTGCATACAGGGAGAAGTATGCAGGTGCATACAGGGAGAAGTATGCAGGTGCATACGTCGTGAAGAGCGTAGCCATTTTAAATTACCATTCCCACATGGTGGATTACCATTCAAGGACAGTAAATTAAAATGTTTAGGAAAATCAAAAACAAGAGCACACAAAACATGATAAAAGGGATGGAGTACCCTGGTAGCATTCTGTGTCCACGTGACCTTCATAAAAATGTATATATGAATACATTTAATAACACCGGGAATTAAAAGGGGAGTGGATTGAAAGTTAAAAGAAGTCCATGCAAATAACGATGAAGGGAATGGGTGTCCTAGCAGGACTTTGCAACTACCTGGCCCCCTTATAAAGTATGTAAATGAAAATAACATGGGACAAGGGGTTGAGAAACCGGGTGATGGGCATCGGGGATGGAGTGCAAAAAGAGAGGGTGTGATGAAGAGGACAAAAGGGAACAGAGTAGAAAAACACATGCACTCTGTGGCGAGCTGAATGGTAAAGAGCCCCGCAAGTTTTGAGTATTAGGATTAAGTCATCCTTTCAGAACACCATGGGACCAAAAAGGTCCTAGCCCGAACAAACGCTAGAATGGGGAGAACAATCATCGAATCAGGAGCAAACAACTGAGATCGACAGAAGAGCCTTCCAATGAGTATTTGTAATGCACTGGAAACAATAAATCTGCCTATAGACAGGTAAAGCTCTCTGTAGAGAAGACCTAAAGATGAGTCTTTTAGAATTATTGAAGGATCCAGCTTGTTAAATTATGCATGAATATGCTATGTCATTTAATAACATGCTATGATAGTTTACGCTATTCTCTTCTATGCAATATGTTAGGTCATGGTACTTTACTATACTGAAATTTCTATTTTAGTCGTTGAATACATTGTGTTTCCAAAGTCAAAATCATCTTTATTCAGCCATAGTTTGACCATAAAAGCATAGAATAAAAACATTTACATCTTGAAAAACATAAATGACTTTGACTTTGACATTGTGTTTCCAAATATCAAGCTTTTCCTTCGTTTTGCTTTGCATCATAAGAGTATTTATCTCTCATGTCAGGTATCACACTTGAAGCTAATTTATCTTGGCACTGTGCTCTCTCTCCTGTGAATGCTGCAGCAGTTCAAGGTAAAGGAGTCATCTTTTGATGCTCTTGAGGGTAGTGTCCTCAAGGGATAGTATTACATGAACCCATGCTCTGTGGGCAGAGCCTGACCATGTGTGATATGATAACATGTCTGCAGATCTTCCCAGACCACAGACCTATTGGCGCCTTCAAAGAAGAGCAGAGTCATCCTTCACTCTGCTATGGTGTATAGGCCCCACTCACCTCCAGAAAGCAATGAGTGAGGTTCCTGAATGTACCCACCCTTGTGGGTCCACCCCTCAAAATGTAGGTACAGATTTCACTTCCCCGAGCCTGCTGTATGTGCATGAACTGGCTCTGTGCCAGGGAGCCTTCGGCCAAACTTATGCCTCTCCCCCGGCACACTTTGAGAAAAGGCCAGCTCATCACCTCTACTGGTTGCAGTGAAAACCTACGCCACGAGGGGGAGCCCTAAGAGTGTGTTTAGTACCGAATTTGCCCACTCACAGTGTGGAAAGCAGAACTCTTTAAAGGCAGCCACCATCTGAGTGGTCTATAACGTTCACCTTCTTTGAGTTTCAGATCAGCCCATCCCTTTCTCTGTGGTCTTATGGCAACCCTGCAGGACAAGTGGCAAAAACTGGTGCTTGTGTGGTGGTCACAACTGATGTCAAGTGGCACCAGTGATGTATGCTGTCTCTTATATAAGAATTGGTCCAATTTGCACTTGTATTCTTGCATTTATACACTGCTTCGTACCTTTTATAAGGCACTAGAGTGCATTAGTGGACTAGTCGCACGCTACACTGTGTTGGAGAATTTTGTTATCACAGTATTGGGATTGCAGCAAAGCCTATGTGCAAAAGCTTTTGGTGTCAGGCTTGATTGACCAGAGTGATGCCCTTATGTTGTCTGAGGTCACTGATCCAGGATTGTAACGGGAAGAAGAGGACTGAGGAACAAAGACCATGAGTTGAGTTAGACGTTTATTTAGTGTTGGCTCCACCTGAATGTGCCTGCCTATGGTGCTATAGAGTGGTACTGTCCACGGTGTGCGCCGCCATAGAGGATGGTCTATTTAATCCCTTAAGGAGTGAGGGCTTCCGCTACAGTCGATCATGGAGAATGATTTCATGCAGTCTTCATCTTGTCCTGGATACACGCAGTCGCGGTCTACCAAAGGTAGAGAAGAGAGAGATAGGGCTAGAGTGAAGGTAAAGGGTTACATCATTAATTGTTGACTAAATTATGACAGGCCATCAAATGTTACATTCTGAGTAAAGGCTATTTTAATTGGCATACCAAAGACATTGAAGGAAATCTATATTTGAAGTGTTCCGTAATTTGTCTAAAGGATTTGAAGGAAAAGTGACCTGGCTCTCTCAGTGGCAGTAAATGTCAGTGAGTTCAAAGCTCCTTCACCCTATTTTGAGTCAGCATCACTACACTGTCAAAAAAGTCTATACTTTCAACTGTGTGTCCACATATCCCAGAATGCACAGGGCAGAGAAGCATCCTTTGAAAGGTCCAGCTGCTGATCTTGCTTATGATTGGCTGGCCTTAAGCAGATTCCACAAATAATTGCGGGCTTTGGATAGAATACCCTGTAAGGAAAATTCAATAATTCCATATTTTAGGAAATGTATTTGCTTTAGCAGGAAAATATGTCTAGCAATAAAAAAAATCCATGGAAAGATAAGGGCTTGTGTACATTCATCTGTAAGGGCACAGTGAAGTTAGGGGTATGTGAAGCTTTTATCTAGGCCTATGTAGCCGCGCTTATTCAGGGAAACCTTGGATCACTTCAGTCGGCCAAAGCTTACAGACTGAAGCCGACCACCTGAGCATAACGATCATCTCCCCAGCTCATTTGTTCATCAGATTTCCTGGAACATAAATTCAAATAAGGGTGACATTCAGTTCCAGAAAACTCCAAGGCGACCTGCTACAGCCCTTACCCATACAGATAAGAGATTCGGGCCAGATGTACTAAGAGTGGATTTGCAAAAAGCAGTCGTAAATTGTGCACTGACATTATGCAAATCTATTCTGATTTATTGAATTGACCTGTTTACTAATAGATCAGTTTGCAAAATAGAGAATCTAAGTGGGTGGCCACAATCACAAGGACTGAGGCCTGCAAGGGATAGCAGACCACCATCCCTGTTATTCCATTTAAAAATGGAAAAACTTTTTTTTAAAGCATCCCAATTTCCCTAAGTGGACCGGGCTGCATTAAAAAAGCTTCCATTTTGAAAACTTTCAGTGAGAGTTGTTAGTGGTCCTCTGCACCACAGACCACTCCCCCTGAAGCTGCCACTCTAATTCCCTATTTAGACCCCTTACAAATCAGCTATCACTCCAACTCAGAAGTTTGTGAGTGAAATTGCAGCCACAAGCCATTGATGAATACCTTATGAACTTGCAATTTGGAAGCAAAGTCCTAAAACGCCCTTTTCAAATTGCCATTTGGAATGGGTCTGAAAGCCATAGATGAGATTCAAAAAAGATTTTGTGAATTGCTAAATGGGGTTAATACTATGGGATTTTACCATCACAAACCCTATGATTCTGGAAATAACAGGGTTTGCTATAGCAATATTACTTAGTACATTTTGCTCTTGGGAAGGAAGGAGTGGATATTGACCAGGCCACCAGGAAACAGGCAGAACTCGGGTGATGGCAGGAAAAGGGTGTTGTAGCAGGGACGAATGCTGGGGACCAGGAATGATACACCGCTTGTGGGTGGGGTCCAGCAACAAGAAACATGGGCTGCCATCGAGCAGAAGCAGTCCATCAGCTACTCTGCGCGTCCTTTCATAGAAGCAAAATAGTTTATGCTTCAAAAGGACACTGAAACTATCCATCTTTCTTTGTTTAATAAAAGAAAACGTAAATGTGCCACTGTGCAAAGCTCTGAGCTTTAAATAAAACTGAGAAGGTTGCATGTCTGATGTCTTCATGACTCACATATCTAAGTAACAGAAAGCAGTGCAAACAACCACTCACTTGATCTGTAACAGATAATATTCCTGTTTAAAAATATTTAATTATGATTGCAATTATCTGTGTTCAACTGCGTCTTTAAAGGCCCACATCCAAGTGGGTACACTTAGGGCCCTATTATGAGTTTAGCGGTGCGGCAGCAGCACCGCCTCATCGCCAAACCCACTTGAGAACCGCAAGCCATATTATTACATTTTTAGTTGCTGACGGGCCGTTTCTTTGGCGTTCCCATTGCAGTGCCTATAAAATAGGCATCGCATTGGGAACATCAAAGGAAGTTCCAGCACAGCATGGACTATGAAGTCTATGCCGTGCTGGAAGTGGGGGCGCATGCACACAAGGGGGGCACTTGTTATCCCAGACTGTGTGCATATACATGGAGTGAGGCAAAAGGGGACCCTGTGGGGCCCCCTTTTTTTTCGTTACCACCACTCTTTTCATGGAGGAAAGACCTCCATAAAATCAGTGGCGATGAGAAAAGTCGTAATGTGCTTGGCGGGGCCGCAGCGGTCCTGCCAAGCATATTACTGCCTCAAGACTGCCACGCTACGGCTAGGGAACGGCGGTTCCCTGGTGGAGTCAGCAGTCCTAGGGCGACATGACTGCCAAGGTTATAATGTGGCGGTCGCAAGACTGCCACTGCCACCTCACCATGAGTCTGGCAGTCCGAGGACCGCCAGACACTTAATAAGGCCTTTAGTAGTTCATCCTTCTGAATTCGAGGATATAAGCATCATTGACCTAGTTACCAGTAAGCAGAACCACTGGAATTATTCATTTCTGCAGCTGTGTTTTCTTCTGCATTATTAGGGATTCGCCGCATTTGCCACATAATCCATCATGTGCTGCTTCATCTGCAGATTTTAACAAACAATACTTCTTTTAACCAAGAGATACCTGTGTGAGTTTTGGACCTGCTGCCTATATTTGCATGTAACCCTCCAAATGCAGTTACAAAGCATGGACAAAGAGCATTTGCAAATTTTGCTATTGATAAAAAGCATACAATTAAGTTGTGTCGTATATTTATTATCCCTTTTGAGCATGAAAACTGCACGTCTTACAAAGCAAGCACTATATAAATGCTATGTTATTGTGGGTATCAGCCACATTGCATAGCACTACTGACAAGCTTTTACTAGTGACAGCACATACAGCCAGGGGCGTAACACAAGCCCCCGCATCCCCCGCGGTGCTGTGGGGGCCGAGCTGCAGGGGGCCCCCTCTGCACAGTACTTCTGCCTGTGCGCTCCAGAATAAAATCGGAAGGGGGCCCCTCCGTGTATATTGCAGGGGGGCCCTTGGAACTTTCGTTACGCCACTGCATACAGCATAAACATCTCTGAAAAGTACAAGCAAGACTGATTGGCATTGCCAATGATTGTTCATGTCAGCTCACTGAGAGAGTAACTGCCTTACTCGCCTATTCCTGAATGAGAAACATTCAACTGCGATCACGCGGGCATATTTACAATGAAATGGCGCAGCACAGCGCCGCAAGCAATTTTGCTGCATCAAGCCGAGTCATTTCTAACGCACTGGGGTGCGCCATATTTACAAGAATATAGTGCATTCCTGTGCTCTCCCCTGCACCAGTGCACAAACAACAGTCATGTGCCAATGCAGGCACCCTTGCACTCTGGTGCAAGGGTTTCTGCATTGCAGGGAGGATTGTGTTTGTGCAGGAAGAAATCCCTTCCTGCACAATAACAATCATTAATGGTGTTTTGCTACTTCGATGTGTGCCTCAGAATGCAGTACACATTGAAAGAGCAAAAAATTTGGAGAAATAAAAGTGTTTCTCTTTGTTACGCCACTTTAATGCCTCCCCTGCAAAGGTTTTAATTTTAGGCGCTTCCTCAAATCCTTGTAAATCTAGGCCAGTGTCAAAAAGCCATGGGTGTTGATTGGGAACATCTACAGCAACACCCATGACACGCCCCTTTGATGCAGAGTACTGCGTGAAAGAGGACCATATTTAAATGGCTGTGTAAAGCCACGGAAAGTGGCTTTGCAAGGCCTTGTAAATGTGGCCCAGCACACAGCGCCACCGGAGTATCAAAAAAAGTGACCCTTTGATGGAACTAGGGACTTGTTAATATGCCCCATGGTGTTTTAAATAACCTTCAGGGGCAGTGTGCCTAATCCTGCACAGACCCTTAAGTATTCGCACATTTTGGGGTTGATAAAAACATACCACGGTATAAAGTATTAATAATGTTAGGTGTGTGGAGCTTCGAAACTGCAGGTCTAAGGAAACAAGTGCTACATAAATGTGCTATTATTGTGACCAGGGTCCACTTTGATTAGCATTACTGACAAGCTTTGACTAGCGACGACAGCACATACAGCAATGAAATCTCTGATAACAACAAGCAAGACTGATTGTTACATCTATTGCTTGTTCTTGTCAGCTCGCCGACAGAGGGACTGCATTAAATTGCTGTTTCCGAATGAAAAACTTGGTATTGTGGCGGGGACAGCGATCCCTGTGTTTCACATACCATCCAGAGACAATGTGCCACTCCACAGACGAATGACGAGTCTACAGATCGTGAAACCAAAAAGCTCCTGTGGGTGGGTCAATAAGAGCATGGCAACTATGAGTGACAGGAAAGCCACATAATCATGAACAAGGGTTGACTCGGTAGAATATTGTATACAATGTCGTCTGTGAAAGACGTGGCACTGTCAGCTGAGAGAGCAAAGTTTAAAAAAAAAACATTTGCAATGCAATAGGTCTCACATGTATGCAAGTTTAAGCTATTGGCATTGTAAATGATAATGCCTTTTAATAATGTTTTAAAAACAAAAACAAAAATAAAAGTCATTGTTATTTGCAATGTCAATAGCTCAAACTCACGTAAATGCGAGACCTATTGCATTCCAAATGCTTGTTAGATTAGTGAGTAGAAACTCTCCCTTTCGGCCCGCGCGGCACATTAATTAAATAAATAAGCACGGCCACTAAAGTGAAAGCGGACCGCGCTGCAAATTAAAAAAAAATAGTGCTTACCAACTTGTGAAGGAGACCGTGTAATGCCACAAGTAAAAGATCCAGTCCTCATGGGAGGTAACACATGGCGACAGGGCGGTAACAAGGAGGGACTAAAAAGCCTCATTATCAATCAGAAGCCAGCATTTACCAAGGACAATGACACCAGCCAATCAAAAATATGGGCGGAGAGAATGCAAGGCTTCCACAGCATACTCGACTCCTGCATGCCTCGCAGAGCGAGGAGCGCATGCGCGCTGCCGCTAGGCTCAACCTAAAAGCAAACAGGAGAACAGAAGCAGATAGCCTAGACCACATAAATTAATCAACAAAAACACCACCAACTTTCACTTGAACAAACTTCAGAATCCATGCTATTTTTTTATTTTTTTATTTTTTAGATAACAGTGCGTTCGTTTAAGAAAGTTAGGTTTAAAAAATGTATCTCCTATAGTTTGCTATTTGCCACAGGTATGGGTGGAAGAGAACCCCAGCCGCAGCTAACTGTTGAAGCTGAAAAAAGTTGCATTAATCTGCTGATCTGCACAACGACGACTCTTGCCTCCAAGCTGTTCTAAATCTGGTAAATATCGCACTTACGAGGCAACCGGTTTGGAATGCGAGGCATCCGATGGCACGGTGTACCCACTCTCTCTAGAATCGCAGGGAAAGGAACCCGTGCCCAGGGCTCAGATGTGTTCAGCAGGAGGAGTTTCACCATTAGAACTGTAACCCGAGGAAAGTTTTAGGTGAGAAATTCGCATTTCTTTCTGGTTGGAGACATTTGCGGTCGTGTCTTTCCTGAAATCTTTCAAGCGAAAAAAGGTCAGCAAATGTTTAAATTGTTTGCACATATAAAATGCAAGATCATATGTCACCTTCTCTCGTCACCTGAGTGTTGCAACAGCTGTGGCTGGAACAGACCGTGTTTTTCATTGTCTAGAAAGGGATTTCAGGGGCAGACTGTTGCGAAGTCCAAGGGGAAATGACGTTTTACGATCTTAGTCTGAATGCAACACTAATCTCTCTCGTGTTGCCATTCTTAAAGAGATTAAAACGCTTTTGAGGCACAGGTTGCATAATACATAGGGATTTTGCACAACAGCAACCAAGCAGCAGATTTGTAAGAGTGGGCTGGAACGGACTCCATGGCAGGGGAGAGGATGTTGCCTAACGGCTAAGGTGGTGTCGATCTCAAATTTGGGGAACCGGGTTCGAGTCTCGGCAATGGCACTCAATACACTGTGATTCTGGGCAAAACACTTAATCTCCCTGTGACTAACAAAAAAATTAACAAATGTGTCCTTGTGTAACCAACTGGTGCTCATCCAAAGCGCTCTGATACCTTTGGGTCAAGTTCGCGCTATATAAAACTACAAATATTTTTTTTTTCATGAGAGCTTCATTTGTGAAGAAAATCTCTGGGGAACCCTTATCACTCTTACTGACCCTATTTAAAGCTTTACTAGGCCAAGGTCTCTTCCCAGACATTCTCAAAATGGGTCCAGTCCTGTCCCTCTCAAAGAACTGTTACCCGACCACTCACCTACCATTCCTGAGCAAGATGACCTAGAAACCTGTTCCCAACCTCATGCATGAGAAGATGAAAAACAAAGCCTTTCTCCAAACTACCGGACCTGATTCAGACCACAATGCAGTACAAAGACAACCACTGTCCAAAGGTTTGGTGATGCTCTTCTGATCTCCAACAATTACCATTGATAGTTGTTGTCCTGCTTAACCTCTCTGCAGCCTTTGTCACAATCAAGCACTGAACCTTACTCAATACCCAAGCATCTCAAAATGGCTCTGATGAGTTTATCCTGATGTGGCTCACCTCTTACCTGTAGACAAGACCCCAGATATGATTTTCCAGATCCAATACCAACTTGTCACAGTGGCCACTAAGGAGCCATCCTCCATTTATCTTAAGCCTCTTCATGGAGTCCCTAGGAGTCAAGCTAGACCATAAAAACATGGGTATTCATCAGCACGGTCCTGATACCCCACCTCTACTTGAAAATATTACCTGGATATAACATTGATCGACTGATTCACTGCCTAACAGCCATTCATACAAAGAAGCATCAGTAGTTCATAGTGATAACTATCTAACAAAAAGGTCCTCCTTTAGTATATATTAAGTAAACCAATAGCACATAGACCATTTGCATAAAAAAAATAAAACAAGTAAACCATGAAGAATAAACAGAATTTTCAAAATGCCTTCAAATGCGGTATAGGGTACCTTAAATGAAGAAAGTGGTTATTGCTCTTGTGATCACACATAGTAAAATAGATGGTGATGCAAGGGCATATGTGTATGGGTGTATAGGCTTCGGTGTATCTCAAAGTACACCTCAATACCACGCCCATCGGGATTCTGCTAACCCTCAATTTCATGAGCAATGTGTCCCAAGATAAAGTACAAATAATCATATCAAAAATACAGTCAAATAAGAAAGGCCAGACTCAATAAGTGAGTTCTAGGGCGGAATTAGAAAATGTATAAAGATTCATTACAAATGTTTAAAAGGCACAATACAGAAATTATAGTTCAGATGCATACAATCATTACCATGTAGGCTCTCCGTAAAAGGACAATACAGAATTATAGGCTAAATCAAAAATAGTCTAAGGGCCTCATTGCAATCTTGGTGGACAGGGTTACTCCATCACAAACGTGATGGATATCCCATACACCAAATTACAGTTCCATTATATTATATGGAATTTATGTTAGAAATGGGGTTTCTAATTGGTAGTGGTTTGCGCCCTTTCCAAGTAGGGACTCTCACTCTAGTCATAGTAAGAGAGTCACATAGCTAAGATAACCCCTGCTCACCCCCTTGGTAGCTTGGAATGAGCAGTTAGGCTTATCTCAGAGGCAATGTGTATTTTTACATATACACAGTAACACAATAAAAACACTACAAAAGGAGTCCACATCGGTTTACAAAAATAGCAAATATTTATCTGAATAAAACAAGACCAACACAACAAATGTCCAACATATACAAGTCAAGATATCTCTTTTAAAAGATTAAACAAGTTTAGTCCGTATAAATCAATGGATGCATTTCTTTTAGCGCAAAGTACCTTGGATGCCTCAAAAATGAAAGATGAAGCACGCACAGGGGAGGTGAGGCACCAGATAGGCTAAGCAATATATCAGTTCCTTACTCCATAGGGGAGGTGACGCGTCGGTTCCTTACTGCTAGGCAGGGGAGGTGATGCATCGGTTCCTTACTGTCAAGGGGGGGATGCGTTGGTTCCTTATTGGAAGGGGAGGTGATGTGTCAATCTCCAGACATGCGGCCTCGGTTTCTTACTGCAGTGCAACATCGATGAAGAGTCAGAGTCAAGAGATAATGCGTTGAAAATCCAGACGTGCTGCATCGATGTGACTGCGGCAATTTCACAGCTGCTAAGCAGGCGCTGCGTCTATTCTTCAGGAGCGAATCAGGTGCTGAGGCGGAGTCGGAGCAAGTGCCACAGACATCGTGACACAGTGTTCGCGAGTCACCCTGCAGCAAAGCAGGTGCTGCATCAGGAAAACAGGCACTGAGAGTCAATGCATGAATTTTCTCATCAGTTTACACTTCTAAGGGCCTAGGAACAAGAATTGGCACCACTTGGCAAGTCGGGGCTCTCAACAGAAGAGCTCAGGCACTTGTAGGTAAAGTCTTTGATGGCCCTGAAAATTCTTAACAGGAGGCAAGCAGAGACAAGCCCTTGGAGAACCTTGGAAGCAGGATGTAGAAAGCAAAGTCCAGTCCTTTCACTCCCATGACAGAAGTATCAAGGAGCAGGCCAGCACAACAAAGCAACAGGCAGAGTGGCAGTCCCTCCTACAGCATCCAGCTCTTCTTCCTGGCAGAATGTTCTCAGTTCTGAAGTGTTCTGCTTTTGGGGTGTCAGAGGTCCAATACATATACCACTTTTTGCCTTTGAAGTAGGAAAACTTCGTAGGAAAACTTCAAAGGAAATTCTCTGCAGTGCACAAGACCCTGACCTGGCTCCAGGCACACTACAGGGGGGTAGAGACAGCTTTGTGTGAGGACAGGCACAGGCCTATTCAGATGCAAGCTCCCACTACTCTAGCTCAGGATGGCCCCTCAGCCTGGTGATGGTCCATCAGGATATGCAAGGCACACATCAGCTCCCTTAGTGTGATTGTCTAGAGTCCAACTGTCAGCCAGCCCAGACATGTATTCTACAGACATGTAGAGGCACAGAATGCTTAAGCAAGAAAATGCCCCCTTTCAAGTTCAAACACTTTGAAACACGCAATTTAAAAACCAACTTCAACAAAAGATATATTTTTAATGGGTGAGTTCAGGGACCTCAAACTCCAAATCTCCATCTACTCCAATGAAAATTACACTAAAAAGATATTTCAAGGCAATACCCATGTTACCTTATGGGAGAAATAGTCCTTGCAATAGAGAAAAATGAAATTAGAAGTATTTCAATATTAGGAAATGTAAAACACACCAGTACATGTCCTACCTTTTAAATACACGGCACCATGTCCAAACTGGTCTGAGACATGTTTGCAGGGTTACTCATGTAGGTAGCACAATCAGTGCTAGTACACTAGTAGCATTTGATTTACAGGCTCTGGGCACACATGGTGCACTTTACTAGGGACTTATTAGTAAATCAAATATGCCAATCATGGCTAAACCAATCACCAATACAAATTACACAGGGAGCACTATCCCTTTAGCACTGGTCAGCAGTGGTAAAGTGCCCAGAGTCCTAAAACCAGCAAAAACAAAATGCAGCACACAGTAAAAAAAACAGGAGGTCAGAAGCAAAAAAGACAGAGGAAATCATGCCAAAAGATGGCAGGTTTAACAACTGGTAATACGGCTGACAGAATATCTGTCACGTTTGTGACAGAGTATCCCATCCACCAACACCATAATCAGGCCCTCAGTCTCAATTGAGCAGCAAAATCAGTAAGAAATCGGACAGCATACCTTGCAGCATCGGAAAGTTATCATCAGAGTTCTGTATCACCCCCAAAATTAATGGTTTATATTGGAAATGTTCTCAAAGAATAAAATGGAAAGTGCAGATTCATCACGGTGTGAGCAAAAGAATTACAATTTCCTCAAATCAGAACACTGATTTATAGAGCATCATACAACATTGCCACCTAAGCACTATCCTACTACAGGAATATTGATTCAGCCCCTTCTATGCTAATGTCTTCCAGAGATGCCAGAACTAGTTAGAAAACAGCACTGAGCCATTGTGAATGAATGCGATACCCCATGCAGGCCGAAGAACCTTGAAGGAAAGTTCAACTCATGAGCCCATTCTAGAGAGTCTTCTACAAGAACAGTGTAATTTGGAAATAAACTAACATGACTTGCTTAAATATGTGCAGCCGAAATAATAAACATAGCAGAATCAATATCAGACATCCATTTTGAATACGTTGGCGTCAAGGCCTAGCTAAAGCCTTGTTAGCATAAGCCACTTTTCCCAGCTACAACAGGTCACAGTAGAATTGTTTCAGCTGCAATAACATTATATACGTGTACACATGTGAACTTCAAGGTAGGTTATTATTCTGCAGGTTGTTAATAATGCATAATTCAATGAATGCACAAAAGCTTCTACATGTAAAAAGTGGCACAATACCAGTTCAAAACCATAGTAATGTCCGAGTCACATAAAATATACCCATCCAACAATCCTAATCCTAGACACAGGGGTCTAATTGCCTTTGGTATAGATGATGTTGTGATCCCATAAACTTCAGAATAGCAAGTATTTACTGCACCTAGTAAATACCCACTCTGGTATGTCTGTATAAATCTGGTGCAATGCATACCAATCCCTTTTACAACATATTCCGAATTGATAGCTTCAATGGGCCAGTACTGATTGGGAAATACGATTGTTCAGCCTTACTCCTCATTTTCTTTAAAGCATAAAATTGTGAAATCATCTTAAATTTTCTTATGAAAGACTAATACATAATAATCCATGGAGGCATATATGGCGTTCAGACAAAATTAACAAACTTCTCCCAAACGGTTGTGCCTTTTGACAAAGTCTGCACTACACAAATTTCACATACACAGCATACATATATTTTAGCCAGTTTCTTTGCAGCTTTTGTATTGCACTACACTGTGGTGGGACCTACGTTCTGTTGCATTATAATGCACAGTGCATTATTACAGAATGCTGTAACAGTCTGCTAAACAGCAGACCTGCGGCTGCACTGCAGAGCATCGATTGCACCACTGCAAGAAATTCGAAGGATCCAGACGGATCCCGGATTCAGGAGCTAAATTGAGCCAGATCCAGGATCCGAAACCAACTTGTCGCAAGTGACCCTAAGAAGCCATCCTCCAATTATCTTTAGCCTCTTCTGGCTGGTCCCAGTGAAACAAGCTGAATATGTCCCAGTGTAATTTGCCAAAACCAACACACATTCAGCAGTGCCCACACATTGTCTGTTTTCTGTTCGAAGCAGCAACCTGAAGTCAGTTAGGAGCCTTGCTTATTTCCACTTCCAGCTGGGCCCAAAATAAAGGCCTGATATAAAGGGCCACCAGCCATCCTTTTGTTCGAGTGTCATCCTGACTGGGAGATATCTGGAGTCTAACACCTATATACCAATGTAGTGGAGGAAAACGAAGGCAAACAACTTGTTATTCATGCATGTACTACATTTCTTTCACAGGATTAGCAAAACTCCTATAAATGGAGTCTGTCACTACAAGTCCTGCTATGGGGGCTGTGTGTAGTATGGGGTCTCTCTTAAAATCCTTTCCCTTTTGAAGGAATGGGATGCATCTCTTGTGGGAGGTCATTCCCATAGATGTATGATCTTTTATGAGATTATGCACTGGTGTGATGTGTTTCCTTGATCTCAATAGGACCGTCTCCATCCAAATCAGGGAGCAACCCGTATTTGAAAGGGTTTGCTCTTAAATAGCAGTAGTATTGCATAAGGAGACCTAGAGACCTTTCTGTAAATTCAGAGTTAATGGCTCCCAGTGATGCTATAAGTACTCTGCATAGTTACACATATGTATCATATGTGTCAGTGCGCTGTCTTAAAGATATTTATATGGTGGTTCATTTACTTAATCCTATATTTCACTTTTATACCTTCTAACAATCTGCACCCCAATCCATCAATCATAATTCAGAACCCCATTAATCCAAAATGTGACAGAGCCCCATATCCCTCTATCATGTTTTGGCTAATCTCGGATGTTTGACTTACCTGAGAAATAGAACATTCATTAGAAGATGACATGCTCATGGTATTAGTATTATTGTCTTGTATTGCAAAGATGCTTAGACTTTATTGTAAGTGTGAGCTATGCAGGCACATCATAGCCCCCTAATTAGAAAGGAAATATTGAGAAAAATAATTCGATTTTGGGCTGGCACTTGAAAAGTCATGCTTTGGGAAGCTCAAAGACTACATGAAACATACGTTCTTTGTTGTACGCTCTCACTTTCTGTCTCTTCCTCTCTCTAATGAAGGAGACATTACAGTAAAAAGAGTTTATTTGTATCTATTTACAGAAGTGAAGATGACAGTCTCACTACTCTAGCAGCGAATTCCAAGGGACAATTCCCCAAGCACAGTACAGACAGCTTCTTTTTCACAAGGAGGCTGGTCAGGGAGTTTCCTGATGGTCAATGCAGAGATTGAGAGAAACCTTATGGGACTCTAAAGTCAGAAGACGGCATTGGCACTTTCTGCTTCATAGTCTTTATGAAGAAGATTTTCCGTGTAAAAATAATAAGAGAGTTGGATATTTTTTTGAAGAGGAAATCAGAATACTTCTGGCAAAAGTTAGCATATTATTTCTAAAATGAATAAAAGGAAGTAATTCTCGTGAGAAACTAGATTTTATAGCATCAATAATAAGAGAGCTGCATAGAAACAGAGACTTCCGCATCCACACACTTCTTGAAGCTGTCCCTTGAGGGTGAAATCAACAGTCATCGACAGGTTTGCATCTTCAATCAATCGGTGTCCAAAAAACTTGGGTTTCCAGAGATTTTAGGTTAAGACAATAAATGAAGCTCACATGTGTTTGACACTAGGGCAAGAAATGAAGATAATAATATTTCAAGCAATTTGCCAAATAACCTGAGACTGTCATAACCCACAACCTACATTCATCATAGTGAGAATTTGTGAAACAAAGAAATATGCTAATAAAACTTTTTAAGGCATTGGGAATCCTCTGCGAGAAGACCAGGAACTGATGCTGCATTGGATACTGTGCTTTTACACACAATTTTACATTGACTTTTCATTGTATTTAAATTTAGATGGGTAGTTTAACATAATTTTAAAAACAAAAAACATCAATAGATACAACCTTCAATTGTGATTAATTCTCTCAAATTCCCATCTTCAAGACTGACCCAAAAGCACACAGTTTAGTACAAAAGTACCTCCAACATAGTCAAAATGTCATGTTTCTCCGATTCCTTACTCTTCACGATCAACCCAAGTTTTTTTCTGTCAAGTAAAGGTATCTTTATGTAAATCTTTGTATTACATGTATCTGTCTTCAGCTTTCTATCCTTCATCACTATGGTGTCCACAGCCTGCAATTCAATTTCACTTCACTACTTTTTGCTTGTTGTACAGCACCCAAATCAGAGTGATGTCCGTCCATACATTCTCATGTACCACATGCACTGCATTTCTGTTCAAAATGTGATGGCTGCAAAAAAAATTACAGATGGTTGTATGGAGGGAGATCTCAGTGGGTGCAAGGTCTGAAACTCTGGAGCTCTCTGGAATACTATGAGCCTGATTACGGCTGAGTTGGTTTATTCAGACCTGTTGGACTTGGCCCTTTTTGGCAGGTTCACCCCTGAACTTTTTGCCTTAAGCTCTGACATGGTGGTAGTGATTTTAGGCATCTGGGCACTTTAGCACTGTGGCCCAGTGTATAGTGCGTGCTCGCTCTGAGTGCATGTGGTGAGATTGGCCTGCCCTCCCATAGGAATGCATGGGGGATATGTGTGTCCATGGTAATTCCTGATGTGAGAGGAGTGCAGGATCGAGTTTAGTATGTATGAACTCGTGAGAATAAATGCTGCGCGATGGTGTGCACAGATTTATGGTGACTGGTGGAGAAATGCCACTTTTAGAAGTTGGCATTTCTGTGTGCTGTGTGTCTGCCTGCCTGATGTGAATGGCATGTCTGGCTTGTGATTGACAGGAGCTGAGAGGTGTGGGTGGCTCCAGGAGACAGGGTAAGTCATCCCAGGGATGAATAGAGAGATCTGCATGCAGATGGGAGGGAGGAGTTGCACCTGGGACCTGAATAGGGCTGTGCCTTCCCTCCACAATGCTGGCTCCACCCCCTGTGGTGTGTCTGATCACTGAGCCCCCACCTGACAAAGGGGAGAGGAGCTGAGCAACACAAAGTGCTCCAAATCCCCCTACACCAGTTCTGACTGGTGTCCCCAAGCCCTGTGCTGTGACACAAAGGGAGTTTGCAATATAAATATAGGGGCTGTGACCCCATGAAAATGTTCACTTCTTGTTCCTGTACTCGTGGGGGCTTGCTGCTGCTGGGGCCCAGGCGGAACCACCATGGGGGCTGCTTCCCTGGAGGGCCCTATGTGGTGGCCTCCCTGGGCCCACCTATGCCCCTGGGACCTTTTGCTTCATCTTTTAGCCTGAAGGACTTTAGGCTGCTGCTGCGCCCTGTGAGCGCCTTAATCTTCCCTGTCACCAAAAAGGAGCAAGAGATCTCCGCAGTGTCGTGCTGCTTGAAGAGAGAGAGAGGGAATCCCCAGATTAGGGATTCCCCCGTGATGCCTTAAGAGCGGGTGCCCACCCCACGTATTTGTGCTCGAGCGGGTACCCCCCGCATTTGGATTTTCATATGCCTTTATTTTAATGGCGCGGGTGCCCACTCCACAATTTGCTGCCTCCTGGTTACTTAGTTTTGGAGAACGGGTGCCCATCCCGCTTCCCTGTTATTCTCATAGCGGGTGCCCACCCCGCATGGCACCACGAGGAGGAGGAAAAGTAAACGGCCGCCGCGATCGCACGGCGACCCAGCAGCCCGGCGCGTCCGCTTGTTGGTGGGCAGGGCCTGCCCACGTCTTGGAGCCGCGAGGGCTCCACTTTCGCATTTGCCCCAGGGAGAGAGGTCCCAGCAAGATGAGGAAGTGCTGCGGTGGGTCGGCGGGGCTCCCGTGACAAAGGGAGGGCCCCACGTCCAGCAGCCCATAGAGATCGAGGCGTAGGGTGCGCGAGGCACATTGTTGGTGCCTGCCCCCGCCACATGAGAGAGTGGCGCCGGTCCCGAGGGATGGAAGGAGACCGAGTGAAGCCACAGAACGGAGCGAGAGATTCCGGTGAGTGTGGCCGCATTGAAAGTCCGGTGGGGGGGAGGAGGGTATGTCGGGGTACATTGTCGGTACCCGCACCCCTGGTTGTTCTTTACAACTGCCCCGCTAGACAGAGGGCAGCTGCAACAACAGCAAGAGTTACTTTGGATGTCCCAGAGTGGGACTTCCACGTCAAGGAGAGTGCGCAGTGTCTGAGCGGCACCACATGGCAGAGGCCCCTCCAACATGGGCCATATTTTGTTTAAGGGCACCAGTGAGGGTCCCGAGGGCCCGTGGTGCCCGTACTTCCCCGTGTTGGTCAGTTTCTACAGCTGCCCCCTTTTGCTAGAGGGCAGCTGCAACGTTTTAGGGGCCAAGTTAATTTAAGTGCCCCAGGGTGGCCCCGAGGGCACAGTCGTGTCAGGGCCCTCTCCCATGACTCACAGCTGCGCCGTGCGGGCAGCTGCAGCATTTGGCAAGATGTCCCAAGGGCCCAGTGAGGGCCCAGGCCCTTATTTGATCTGCAAAGCTGCCCAGCAAGTAGTGGGCAGCTGCTACGTTTAGGTTTGCGCAGTGGCGCACTTTTGATTCAGCTGCTAGGTAGCAGCCCTGACATTCTGGACACAGGGCGTTTGAGCCCCCTTGAAAAGGCCAGTTGGCTAGGGGGGCTGGGAGGTGCAGTGCGCCAGGCCCTAATGTGATTTATGCCTCCTATGGCCTTTATTAGGAGACTATGTGCTAAGTGTGATGTATGTGGTGCTAGGAAATGTGATTCGTGTAGTATGATTTACACACCCTGTTTTCTACCTCCAAATGTGGTTTTTATGATTATGAGGTTGGTTTGCATATTATGGTTTATGCTAGTGAGATTATGTTCCACTGAGAGTATTTCCTAATGTGAGTAATACTTAAGAGGTTAGGGTCTAATGCGTTTAGACTTATGAGAGGATTGCATAATGTGTTTATGCTGGTGAGGTTGGCGCAGAATGTATTTCACGCCTAAATGTGATACTGTGCATAATATGTTTTATGTTACAGGCTGATGCTAAATACAGTGATTACCAGCGGTTACTGGTCGTACGTTTATGATATGTTTTACTTTTACTAAATTCACTTTGGGATGGTTCTGACAGTGGTCCAGTGGGCCCTGTCAGGTGTGTATAATCCCTTGTAAATATGACTTAGTGCCAGGTGGCACCATGTATATTATGTGGTTACTATTCTAATGAGTTATGAGAATACAAAGGCTATTTTTGATATAACCTTGTGTGGAGTTCCTTTTGTAGTGTGCCTGGGATGTTGTTGCTTTGTGCGTGCGCAAATGCATTACACATAGCGTCCGGGATAAGCCTGACTGCTCGTGACAAGCTACCAAGGGGGTGAGCAGGGGTTATCTTTGGTGTGTAACTCCCTTGCCCTGACTAGAGTGGTGGTCTCTGCCTGGCTTTGGCGCAAGCCTTAGCCAACCAGAGATCCCATTTGTAACAGGACCCTGTTTGTGCGCTGGTCGCAATTACCAGCTGGCATTTAAAGTATCCAGTAATCATCAGATTTGTTAAATATCTCAACCCTTCCTAAGTGTTGGCTGGTCAAATCTGCCGAAATGTAGCAAGGTAAATGTGTACAGTATTTACCATATCACTTGGATTTTGGGCGGTAATCAACCTGTTAATGCCGCAAAACGTATAATAGGCACTATCACCACACCCAGTAAATTACTTAACCTAGGGTATATTTATTTATGAGGAGTGATAACCAGCACCTTCACGCGTAATCATGCCCCATAGTTCCACAATTCCTTTCTGTACCGAACTACCTTCAATTCATAATCCCTTGAACACAGATCTATTTTTTTTAAAAACACAAGCACCAGTTATACAGTGAATCGAACAAGGGGATTAACCAAAAAATGCCAGATGAATGACCAGTTCTATCTGGACTCTAACCCCTGCCCCTCTGTCCTTCTGCCATTTATTTGTTTGTTCCCCAGTGCTTTGAAGAGGTCAAAGCAACACGTAGCGCTATATAGAACTTTAAAGAATATAAATAAAAACGTTTTCATAGACATTACAGCATAGTGTGTTTGAAACGTCTGTGTACTACTCTTCACTTTTTTTGCTAAGGAGACAAAGTTTGAACAGTAAACTTAAAACGTCAATAGAAGGCTACTGCTTTAAGATTATAAGCATTTACTGAAGTGAGTGGTGTATTCAGCAGTTACATGGGCCACGTGAAGCCTGTCTTGGTCTCTGAATAACCCTACCATAACATATGTCGTTTAATGAAATTTGCCACCTTCAAAATGCCCGATTAGTTTGTAAAAAACGCTTAGGAAGAAGCATGTACATTTTCTCTTGGAATAATGTTTTCGTTAAATGCTGTGTAATCTTTAATTTTGATGAATAATTTATTTAATAAATTCATTATTGACTTCATGATGGTGTAGGCCAGCGTAAAAAGATTGCCTTGTGAGATGTTTCGAATTTCAAACTCGGTCTGTGAAGGGACTGGTGGGCGGTGTGAAAAATGGAAGGCATTTTACAAACACCAACTGTCTTACAGCAAAAAAAAGATTTTAACCTTATGTCATTCTCATATGCAACTATTTCTGACTTCTGAAAGAGCTTCCACATCGACTTTAATCTTCAGATCCATATAAATTTCAACTTCGATTATAAATAAATTCTACAAACACTTCTTTTAATTGTACTATAATGATAAACAAGCATACATGCTGAAAGATATGTGTGAGTATCCAAAGCTATTTTATATTTTCAGGCAAACCACTAAAGGAAGAAATCCAATACTTTGTTTCTAGGCACTAGGATTTGCAAGTGATGAGTATGTTCCTTAAGCCAGAAACTCAGCAGGTGTCAGACAGGCGCTATGCAGATTACACAAAGTGGCTAACAAAATGGGGATAAATGTCAGCCACTTTCACAGACTCTCAGCAATCTCTGGGTCTTGACCACTTCTTCTTGACCCTTGATCCTCTCTGCTTCAACGCACTCAACACTAATTGGAATATGCTTAGATCTTGCCAAGGACCATATGATATTTTAAAAATTAATTTGTATTTATTATTAATTCCTGCATAAATTCCAACCCTTATTGAGTGCTTGGGCTGTAATTTTCTTTAAATTACCAATTTTCTAAATATCAATTTGTAAATATGTTTATATTAAATACATGTTTAAGAATTCCAGATGTTTAGCGGAAGGAAGCAACGTTCATGTCATTTCGAATGGTAGATCCATGTACTGGATATTTATTTAATTGGTTGATTTACCTGTCTCTTGTGAATGATCATGTTGGCTGTCATGACTTTATTTGGAAACATCTGTTGGCTACCATAGTGATTATAACAGAAAAGGCTAGTTTTCATGTTTGTACTTGCGATCTTAAATACTATACATTAGGATAAAACCTATGCCATTAATGTCTACTCACACACAGAGACCGGTGTCACAATATATATTTGCTTTTAAACTGCCTAGATGTACAATCATTCCCAAAGCCATAACTATGAATGTTTTGCAACATGGCCTTTTTGCATTAATCTGCACTGAAAAAGATGAATGTGTTATGAATGACAAAACAGGACAACCACTTTAAGCCTGGCATGAAGCAATGCATACACACAACACAACTACAACAAAGGCTGCATACCCCAAAAGACTGCTAACAAAGATGTATAGAACTGCACACAGGAAAGTATCAAGAGTGTGGAGATTTCCACTGAAGGGCTCCCACTTGCTAAATGGACAAGAATTGGTATGTGGTCAAGACAACAAGTTCTCGATGTCTTGTAGAACGCTGAAGATGGGATATAACACCCTCTTGAAAATGATCATGTACAATCTTATGTTTATTGACCCTCCTCATGCTTACATCCCTTACTCACCTCACTAAACTATCCTTATAGATAAGCTAAATAAGGAAGGAGGAGAGGTGTCATAGGACATAAAGAGGAAATATTATCCGGTGTCTACTAGCACATTCCAGCATCTTCAAAAGAAATACCCCCCCCACACATCCTTCTGTCATGTCCCATTTTAAATATAAACCAAAAACTGCTTTGCTCCTTGTCACCCTTTCCGCCCCTCCTGTTGAAAAAAGGTTTCACTTTATTAAACTTACATTGAAATACAGGGATTCGTCGCAAGACGTGCGAGAATGAAATGACATCGTATGCGGATGCCAGATTAACAGACTGACAGAGAATAGGGAAATATACTTGTAAACAGCAGTGGTCGCTGCAGGTAAGAACGGTGGGGCAGGCTGGGGGGGATTTAGAGAGACGACCATGAGGGAAAATTAATTAATTATTTATTTTTGCCTTTTGGCCGTCTCTCAAAATCCCCCCCACCCCCCCCCCCCCCAGCCGGCCCCGCCGCTCTTACCTGCAGCGGCAGCGGCTGCTTGTAAATGTATACGTTTACACTCTACAGTAACCAATTATAAGTGAAGACAGTCTTTGAATAGAGTTTGTGCCCAGAAAAAGAGTTTACATGTATTGACCCCAGAGACTTTTATATTCCCCACTGTTCCACAGAATGATCAAATCTCTGTGCATTGTTCACTGACAAAAGACTGGATATATTATGTCTCTCTACATTTAATGGAACAGTTTGCTATATGCTGCATATGTCCTTGAATGTGCCACTTCTCTGCATGGAGCCAGATATTCGTATCTACCTAAAATAGAGAATAATTGACGTTTTGCAACAAGTGTGTTGTTGCCCTAGGTTATTTTCTGCTAATCTATTCAGCACTGCTTGGTAAAAATATAACAGTAATTTAAAGACAATTTCTGCTCTCTGCATTTGACGCAGAGATGCAAGTTGTGATAAACCTGGCCCTTAGCTTTCAGAGTAATAGGAAAAGAAATCACATCTTATTAAATACCCAGAGATTGACTAATAACCTAAGGATTCTCCGAGTAAACCCTGAGCTACAGGTGTTACTGATTTCTATAACAACAATTGGCGTTCAATTTAAATGTTTCTCTCTTCAGTCTGAAGTCTGGTTTACTAAAGAATATTCCTTTAATAAATACATTGGGGACTTTCTTTGTAGATTGTCTTGGAGTGTTGAATATGCATTTCTTTCTTGGCTATGTCAGAGTGAACCTCATGTCTTAGAAAAATGAATTCTTTTAAACCAACATAACATAACAAAATGCCAGGCAGGAATTTACGTGGAAAGAAATAATACTCCCAAAAATATAAATGAAAATCTATGTAATTCCAGAGTTTGAAGAAGCAAAGCATCTTTCAAGAATCAGAGAGACGAGACCCGGAAAAAAGATCTTTGCAAAATTTCCACACGCATCTCAGAGATCAACAAATGTAGAGTGTAAAAACATCAGACCAGGTGGAACCTTTTAAACTCAATTTGCAATTAGGCATGACTTGCGCAATTTTAAAAACCACAGTTGCCCAAGAGGTATGTTGCAATGGAATCCCATTACCTAAAAGTTCAGCGAGGAATGTGCGTCCCCCGGAACTCCAATCAATGCTACATTCTGCTGGCAGGACTAGTGCACATCAGGGAAAGGTGAAAGCGCAGGATGTGGAAGGGTGGATCCCTCACACGTGAAGTTACTCTCTCCGGATCATTTCCGAAGCACATTTTAATTTTGTACCGCATGAAAATATTAAATTTGAAATCTGGGCATGTCTAGGACTTTCATCATCATCAAAATCTTAATTTACAAGTAAATAAACCGGAATTTAAAAAAATAAATGTCTTCACAATTAAAATTCTGTAAGCGAGAAAATACAAAAGTTACAAATACTTATTTTTAAAAATCGAACTTTTTCCATAGTGATTAATATCAAATGACATTGGATGCCCGAAAAATGAACAATGTGAAATATACAATAAACTGTTTTCACAACAATAAGAAGGTTGCTACTACCATTTTAAGCTATGATGTTGAGCCAATTATTGAAACGTGTGTGAATAGTACCTAATTAAGGCTTCAGAAAACTTAACAAAATCATTTATAAAATAGTAAAACGTCTATTGTCTCATTTAGAAAGGTTGAGTACCTTCCAGTGTAGTCAAAGTTTGTTGTTGCTAAATAATTCCATGTTTTAAAATCACTGAATTTGTGACAACCAATCCCATTAAAGGCCAGTGCTTAGTTTGAGTCGGTGCTTGAAGATGGGCCCACCGGCATTCTTTTTTGGCCACCGGAGCTTATGTTTCACCAACAGCCTTTGACCTAAACCAAGAGAGAGACACGCAACAAAGGTAGCAAGGAGGTGGAAAAGAAATAGAAAAACATTGACAAACAGCTCGATTACGAGTCTGGTGGTCCACGGACCGCCAGACTCGTGGGGGCGCGGCAGTGGCCGTCTTCCGACCACCCTATTACAATTAGTGCGGCTCCCAACGCAGCCACCAGGAAACCGCTGTTCCTCGGCAGTGTTGCAGTGGTCTTGAGGCTGCATTATGCTTGGCGGGACCGCCGAGGTCCCGCCAAGCATATTAAGAGTTTCCTCTCGGCCACGGTTTTCATGGAAGTTCCTACTCCATGAAAACCGTGGTGGAGAGGAAACGCACCTCAGGGCCATGTGCTGCCCTGTGTGCATGCACCCCAGTTCCTGCGCTGCATGAACTTTACAGTCCATGCTGTGTAGGAACTGTTTTGGGTGTTCTCCTTGTGGTGCCCATTTTCTGACACACCGTTGTGGGAACGTTAAAAAAATCCTGTCAGACATGAGAAACACTCATAATCTAGCGGGTGACCTGACCACAGTTTTGGCGGTGTGCCGTGTGGCAGACCCGTACGGCACCGCCAAGCTTGTAATCAGACCCTAAGCGAGAAAGAAGAGATGAGAAAGATTCCATACCGCAGGGATAAATGGGCAGGGAGAGAATGCTGGTAGATGAAAGAGGCATGAGGTGGAACTAAGAGTAGACAGCTTTGGCATTCAACAACCTTGGTATTTGTCCAGGGCACTGGCCGGTTTCTGGAAAAACTTTGTGACCCAGCACTTATTCAGTGGCAAATTATGCACTGTCAAAGGCGATTGCATTGATACAATTTCATCCACCCACTGACATCATCCTTTATTATCAGCATGTTGACTTACACATTTCTGCATTTAATAAGAGAACACTATCGACGTAATTACGATGTCGGTCGGAAAGACTCCGAATGGCATTCGGTTTGACTGAACCCATGTCAGAGGCCAAGTTACCGACCGACTCAGAAACATTTCTGACCGACCGATTATGATACAAGGTAGTCGTTGGTCATTCCGAATCAGTTTTGACCGGCATTCGGAGAGTCTGAGTCAGTCGGAGCCAAATCGTAAAGCTCTCTTTGTCTCGTATCCAACCGACCTCATTACGATGTCGGATTTTGACAGCCATTCAGACTTGGTAAGTCTGACACAAATCGGCTGTTGGAAGCTGCCTTCGGGGGCCCATAGCAGGCCCCCTTCATCCGGCGGCCTCCGGTTGGGTCCCGTTGGGCTACATAAGGATACCCTCTTTCCAACCATGCACAGTGTGGCAGGCACCATGGTGTGCCCGCCACAGGGTGCAAGGTTTTCTGGAACCACCCCTTTTTTCAATGGGCGCCTGTGTTGTCAGTCGGAACACAGGCTCCCTTTGAAGTCAATGGAAGTCCGACCGAACAATGTTCAGAAACAACGCAATCAGTCAGTCGGACTCCTCGAACCTGAGTCGGTCGGAAACCATTCCAACAAGGAGTTGGTAGGAATGCTTTCCGACCGACATCACACAATGAGGACCTATGTATACTTATTTTTGGGGGGGAAGGGTTGGAGATATATTTACGTATGATAAAAGCCAGCTTGTCAGGAGCTTTTTTCATCTTCCTGCTAAACCCTGAGGTGGCATTCCCTTCCTCAAATGAATGATCCCAGCAAGGAAGTCATGGCCTAGAGCTCTGTTTGTGAACATTTTATATCTGACTGTTCTCTCAGTGCCCTTTGAGACACTTCCCATTCACTCTTATTTCCTTTTTGACCCAAACTGTATCAATTCAATTCCATGCATTTGGTTTCACTTTGTCACTTCAGTGTATTAGTACATTATAGGGTGCTTCTGAAAGGAAGTGTTGAATTATATATAATGAGATTGTAGATGTAGATGAGGTAAGTGAGTTACTTGTGTTTTGCTATGGTCTTGGGTACTCTTTTGCCAGACAAGCCACAGCCAAAGTGACCATTCTAATGGCGTACTCATGGTTAGGCGGAAATGGTGCCCTGGTATCCATATCTCAACACGTTCCAGCAAAATGCCCTGACAGTCGATCAATGCACACGATATCTTATATAAAAATTCAGCACGTCACCTGCACCCAATGTGACAGAATGTGTTGCTGAATTGAATGTAAGGTCATGTGTCCAGTAGCATCTTTTTTACATACCAATAAAGATGTAGTTCTTACATTGTTTGCACTTCTGCTAGAACCAGTTGTAATATTAGGTGGAGTCTAATCTCACTCTGATATCTTGCAAAATCATGTTCAATGTCAAGAGAATGGATGTGCGTTGACAGATGTGTAAAACGTAAATCCAGAAGTATGTGTCAGAGAAGGCACTGGATTCAGGTAACTTTGAATACAATGGGGGATAATGCTGATTCTTTGGTGTGCTACAGATCAGAAGGTAAAGCTGTGAGCAGGATGCCAGCAGAGAGACTGCATAGGTCTTGTATGGGAAGAATAAAAGAAGCCACTTCACGACAATAGCAAGATGTTAAGATAATCTCAAATTCATTCAAACTTTTTAAAAAGCAATGCTTTGCTCACAGTCCTCTCTGACTCCACCCCCTCCATCCTGAGCGCCATCTTTCATTCAGTCATCTACCTCATCAACAGCCGACACAAGTCAAACCATACCAGCAAAATGTGCTACCTGGCTGAAAATGCTCTAACTGGCGGCAACCACCTATTTATGAGTTGGCAAGATCAGCACATTCAGGAAGGAAGGGTGGGTTACTAAAAGAGGTAAGAGAGTGTATCAGCATACAATGTTTAAAAGAAGAGATATGTAGGCAGAGGGAGATAAATCAAGAGGGTTGTCGGAGACTGGAGCAGGACATCAGGCACCCTTTAGATATGTAAATCCTGGTAGTATATATGTGGTATTTCTATAGTGCAAAACCAAGACAAATGGCAGATTTTCAACTGGAGCAACAACTCCCATTGGAATTCTGCCACCTGTAACTCCAACCCAATAATTTCATGCCCCAGTACACCAGATCTCTCTTTCATGCTGCAGGCGCACAGTGCATCCCCCACTTGGCCTCTGCAGCCGCCTGGAGGAGCAGACAATGCTCCCCCTGGTTCGGGACAAGCCTATCTTGATACAATGCCCACCCACCTGTCCTTATCCCCCATCGGCCTTCCTCTTGACACTTTCCCAACACTTTCCTCTTAACACTTTCAGAGTTGGTGGAAAATGTCAATGAATGAGAGAAACCTGCACTGAAAAGGACCGGGTATCTCTGGGTCGATGTAGTTATTCATCATTCTGGGGAAAAACCTCGCAATCAATGGTTTTAGTGTAGGGATATCATCCGGTATAAGGGATTGTAATTCTCTCTTAACCAGGACACTAGTGATCAATTCCTTAGTGTTGTATTTGAGTGTGATAGGACTTTGTGCATATTGCACATGGGCCCCCCTTGATATCAATCACACTCCAGAGCTGATCCATGGAATCAGCTTGGGGGTGCCTTATAAGGAACTATCCAGAACAAAACCTCATAGATAGCTTTTGAGTAACTTCACAGACAACTTGAGCCTCACTATAGCTGTCTGTGACTGTGATGTGACTCCAAATTCCTCAGTGGAACACATTCCCATGATAATATCTGAACACGTGTAATTGTACATACCATTCCACTGCTGCCTTCTAGTACAAATCCTAAGGTCTTACCTATACAACAACCCTTTCATCTTCCCTTAATCCACAATGTAATTCTTATTCTTTACTTTACATCCCAATCTATACCTCGTCTTTCCAACTTCCTTTATATTTCTTTTATTTTTGCATTCTTCCTTCTGTCTTCGTTATATTTTTTCTTTTCCACCCATCCTTCCTGGCTGTACCTATTTCCTTTTTTACCCTCCTTTCTTTATCTTCTTTTCTTCCTTTTCTTTTTCTTACATTCTCCCTAACTTCCTTCTTTCCATTGAGCTAGTGTTTCTTGATATGCCAATTCAGTTTTGTTTTACTCATTCACTATTTTCCCTTCCTTCCTTGTTTTTAGATGCATTGTTAGCTTACAGTTGGCTTAAAGCCCAGCCAATGCTTATCATTGGTTGGCTTCATTGTACTCTAATTTTTTTGCTTCTTATTCATTAGCGTGTGTGGGCTGTCACTCCTGTTCTTTTGTTTGCCTGTTCCCTGGAGCAAGGATGTCTTACTGTGTCCTAAAACTGCTCACTTTTTCATGCACTAGTTTTATATTTTTCTTTAAACACTTCAAAAGAGTGCATGTGTTTCCACCTGTCTCCCTGGGGTGTTTATCTTTCCCTCTCTGTGCTGCTCTCTCACCTGTGTGCTTCTCCCCCACCTCCCATCTGTGATGCGCTCACCCTTGATTTCCCACCCAGCTGTGTTGTTTTCTTGCAGGTGTGCTTTTCCCTTCTAACCCAGCTCCACGTTGCTTGCTCTCTCAAACACCCATTTGCTTTTCTCTCACTCTCTATGTTCCACATTGCTCTCCCTCTTGCTCATTTCCTCCAATCCCCATCCTTCGTGTACTGTGTTGCTTTCCCTTTTACCGCACCCTTGTGTCGCTTCCGGACTTCTTGTTGTTTCTGCTCCCACCAGTCTCCCATGTTGCTTAGGTGCAACCCCACCCGTGTTGCTTCTCTCAACCCACTGTTTCCCTTGTTGCTTCCACACCCCGTGCGTGTTGTTTCCTTCACCCTCTTTCACACAAAATATGCTTTTGTGGGTGTTTACATTGTATTTGCTGACAAAAAAATGAGATAGGCTTTTTTTCATATTTAGCTCGGGATGTTGTACAGCATGACCAAAAGGTATTTTCAAAGTCAGTATGTCCGTAAGGCAAGACCTATAGGCTTTGCCAATGCTTGTCCTTTCTTTCTGTCTTTAATTCTTTCTTTCTCACTTCTTGCTATCTTCCGCCAGTCTTTTTCCTGTTGTATCCTCTCTGTTAGTTCATTTATTTACTAATCACTTTCTTCTCTAGTGTTTTCTGGCCAAGCCCTTCTCAGCGTCCAAAAGCACTGCCTGAGGTGCCTTTTAACAGCATACTCTGATGTAAACCTTTTAATGCAGGAAGTTATTTGCCACCAGGTGGCAGAAGACCTGGGGAAACACTGCATACACTTCGCCACAAATCTTAAGTCAGAAATAGGTGAAGGACTGCTGGGACAACAGACAAACAACAAGCGGTCACACTTTCCCTATGGGAAAAAGTGACCGTGCACATACAGTGATGGCATTGATCACCCCCGTCAGGGTCCCACCCCCAGCAAGCCCAAGGCATGGGAAATCCTTGGTAATAAATTACACACAATCTACAGCAGAGCTTATTCTCTTTACCCCTGGAGGAATGCGCTCTCACATTTAATACACAAATAAACAGTGCTGTATAAACTAACGATGGCGAAAGGTTGCAAAACAAAATTATACGGATTAACCAGAGACTAATTATTCACATATGCTGCTTTCCCAGACTTTAGAATGTGCTACTGTACTGGCAGGCTGCAACAAAAAAATATGTGAGCGATTCATAACATGAGTAGTGATTAGAAACAGAGGACAGAAATGGGAATATTGATACCGCAGCAAGAAGCCAAGGGGGTGAGCGGAACACTGGGGTCCCTGTACTCAAGCGAAGCGAAAGGGGGGTCTGTGAGTACACAAGAGCCATGGCCTGTGCTCCATTTGACTAATTTAAGATTGAATGTGAATGGGAGCAGGCTCAGGCTACAAGCGCGGGCCTTCTGGGCAGGGTGCGGGAGCAGCACGCTGACAAAACAGGCAACAAAATATGTGTTGGGCTGCAGAATGAGAGCATCATCCTCCTTGGTCAGGTTGCACAAGATACATTGAGGGGATTGTGGGGGAGGACAGAGCAGCAGTTCTGGCCATGTGGCCTGAAAGCATGACCCAATGAGCTGCACGCTTTTGTGATACAAATCTTGGCCTGCAGTTGGTTGGTACTGGAATCAGCTGCAACTGAGTTTGTGCTGTAAGCTATGTTTGGAATTTAATTGCAATGAAGTCTCTGGAAGAGTGGGGGGCAAGTGTGAGGGGAGGAACAAAGGGGAGTAGAGTAGAGGAAAGAGGTGTGTGGGAGATGACAGCTGAGGCCCGAGGAAAGGAGAGGAGGAAATGAGATGACCAGGATATAGGGTCTGATGATGCTGACCAGTGCTTAATTTGAGCCAATAGTTTCCGGAGCTCAGCACCGGCACTTAATTGTCAACACTGACACTTATGAAAGCTGCCACATGGTGGCGCTGTTTGTATAAATTAGAGATGAGCAGACCAGCAATTGTTTATTAGTTCAGTTTGCATTAAAAACAACGAATACCTGCCTCCCCAGCCATTTTTATAGCTTTGGGGGCTTTGAATAGTCTGAATTGTCACACTTGTAGCAGTGTGCCGGTTAGTAGTTGTGTAGGTACTGTCATTGGCAACGCTGGCAGTGGCAATGGGTGGTGCAAGCTGCAGTTGCCTCCTGACTTGAGTCCTGGCAATTATTTTCTTTTTTACAATTTAAGCACTGTGCTGAACGTCTACAATAATTCCCCTAAATGGAAAACGAAAGTCATTTGAAATTAGACTGGAAGAGTCCTAAAGAGCAACTAAAAATGTGTTATGTAGAATAAAAGAGGCCTCTGGCAAGTCTGATCTTTGTACCATTGTTCCAAAAACTCTTCTTTTAGCAAATATCTAAAATCCATTACTTAAGGTTTAGGGAGTAGAAGTTGGTGATCCCAAAGATGTAATCAACCGTATTCGATAAAAATCTATATTATTAGCATCCAGCAAAAAACACAGCTTGGTTTACAAAATGACCAATAAATATGCAAAGAACGTCCACTGAAACCCATGATATGTAAATAGTGTGTATATTTATTTGGAATATGCAGGACATCTGCTTGGATTATATAATCTGGGCGGGAGTGCACCACCATATAAGAAAACACTCTGTTCTCTAGACTAACAGCCTGGCTCATGAGCAAGAGGACAACTGCTGACCTACGAATAATTCTGCCTCAGCCCATACGTCCCGCTTGTCCTGGCACAAGAGCCTGATCTAGAAATGGACCCGAACCACCCTCTAGAGGAAGATGAGTGACAGCTCCACTGAAAGGTACATTTTCATATGCTAAACTTGCCTTTTTACACTAGTGAGAGGTATGGAATAGTCTGTACTGTCACACCTTTAGGAGTGAGATGGTTAGTTGTTCTGCTGGTACAGTCATCAGCAGCGCTGGCAGGGGCAATGGGCAATGCTGCTTTGCCCTCCTGATGAGGTTCATGGCACATCATTTTTTACAAATTAAGTACTGGTATGCCATCAATGATTGCATCACAGATGATGCAGCAGGTCTTGAAGGTAATACATAGTTCTCTGGAGGTTGGCATGGTCCTGTCAAATGTCCAGAGGGCTCCTCTGAGGTAGGGCATTGCTGTGAGAAGGTGGGTTGGTATCTGCTGTCCACTAATTAAAGTGGGCACCTTGTACCAGTCCACACGCCCCTTATGATGAATGAGGTCAAAGATAACCTTATTGAAAGCTATCCTAGTGGTAGCTATGGAGAGCAGTCTTCAGGCTTAATCTTGAAGGAATGTAAAGCAGCTTGTTTTACCAGAATATCACCTCCTGAATGACTAACTGAAAGGAGAACCACACAGTAGTTATATAAAAATATGTATTTATTAATATAACACTCTCTACTAATCTCTACATGAGATTAGAACATAAAGTACACAATACTGGATTAATAGAACATTCGTAAGTAGCACAATACACAGCAGGCTCCAGGGGGAGACTGAACCATATACTAAAAAATGGTATAACAATCACAACTTCACTAGACACAGTGCCTAGAGCACGTAGAATCTCTGGGACCCTAAGGAACCACCCAAGGTAGTGACACAGGGAGCCCACGGAGGACGGGTGCAGTGAGGAAACATGATTGCATGCTCCGTACAACTCTATGGGAAAGTCGCAGTTGCAAAGTTACAGTTTAAGGACACTTCTACGAGGACTTCAAGCAAACCCTTTGGAACATAGGAGGTTATAGAGCCAACCCACCAATGAGTACCGAAGTACCAGTGTTACCTATCCCAGAGGAGCCGGGTGCATAGGGGTCAAGTAGTGTCGGAAACCTTCGGCGTTTTCAATGGAGAGCTGCAAAGAAGTACTGCTGCCAGGAAGGGGAAGACTCTCCGGTGGAATCTTAGCCTGGATTCTAGGTGAGAGGAACCTGAAAGCAGAGGGGACAGAGTCTGGGTCACTTCAGGTGACCAGGGGATCGGTAGTCGAATGCCCACCGATATCGAGTGCTTCAGGTGTGAAGAAGGGATGCTTGACTCTGCAGCCACGGGGACCAGGAGACGTCAAGGACAACCAGGATCCGGCGGTGAGCTGCCCCATGAAGGATGTCGAGTGCTGAGGGGTCAGTGTACGGTTTCAGCACCAACAAGCCTTGGCAAATGCAACCTACATAGGCAGAGCAAACAGGTTACGGCGTGGACCAGCAAGGTCAAGGGGACTCTCCAAGCAATGGCAACCAGGGAAGCCCAAGAACAAACGAGGTGACCCTCGCCAGGACCCACAGGCCAACGGACCAGGAGTCCCGGGGAGACCTCAAGCAAGTTTGCAAAGCACCAGCCCACGGAGCACTCAGTGTGAGGAGGCTGTATATACTACACGGAGTCCAATGCACAAGCTCAGGAATTGCCAACAAGCATATGCACTTGCAAATGTACGCAGTCCACAGGGGTTCGGGGTACTGGTATCAGAATTGCTGAGAGGTCAGATCAACCTCAGAAAACTTCAAAAACCCACCTCCTGTGTTGCTGAAATCTTCAGAGTCCTCCGGAGCTTGGGGGAAGTAAACCGGTCAGATGCACTAAGGTGCCTGCTTCTGCGGGGGAGTAACTCCTTTATTCTAAGGAACATTCTTCAGTCATCCAGCATCGTGCAGACAGTCAAAGTACTTGGTTTCTTCTTAGCAGAATCTTGTCCAGGTAAAATCTCAAGTCCTATAGCCAGGTAACCCACTTTATACCCAGGAGAAAGGGTTGGACGGATCCTGTGGACCCTCCTAGGGAAGGGGAAGGACAGAGGGGTGGCTACACCCATGTCCTTTGTCCAGTTTCGCACCAGAGCAGGAGCCAATGGCTCCCAGAACTGGTATGAGCAGGACTATGCACAGGGACACCAAATGTGCCCCCAGTGCAGACTTTCTGGCACTCTCAGAGTACACCCACCCAGCCCCAATACACTAAATCCTGCCTGGGAGGTGGTTACACCTCCCTGTGACAGGATGCCTATTGTCATGCCTTTCTCTGCTCGAGCTTGGCTCGAGCAGCGTCCATTTTGTGCTGCCCGGGTTGAGAAAGCTGGTACGGGTAGACCGGTGACCCACACATGTCCCCTTGGAAGGGTGGAATCATACCTCCCACACCACACCACTGTGGGAGGTATGATTCCAAGGTGTTTGATACCAAACACAACATGTTTCTAAGCAGCCGTTTTAAAATTAGCATTTACCGCAAGGCTATAATGCACTTAGACCTATATGTCTGGCTGCATCACAGACAACCCCGGAGAATGATCTCCGAAGGCTGCAGAGGGGCCCTACTCATGCAGGGGCACCCTCTCACGTAAAACCCAGCACCCTGCCTTCAGGATTGATAAGGCCTGCCATAGGGGTGATTGATAGGTTTTTAATTGTAGTGATTTAGATATAGTGAACATATATCTAGGTAAGTGGTGCAAGCACTAGCTTACACAGGCTGCTCTAGCAGACCTGTTGTGTCATTTTGAATGGTCTCTCATGGGTGCTTCAGCCCGTGAGAGGCCTCTGGGGTACCTATGCCTTTGGTACATGTGTACCATATACTAGGGACTGATAAGGGTACCTCGGTATCCAATCTGAAGTGTACCTAAAGTACATACATAGGAATGTAAGGGAGAAAGAAGATAGACTGGGGTCCTGGATAGAAGAATCCCAGTCAGACAAGTCAAAAACCAGCAAAACACCAGGCAAAAAGTGGGGGCAACCATGCAGTCAGATCCTACCTTCCTACAGTTGCAAGAAGGACACTGATCAGAACTGCTTCATTCCACAGAGTAGGAACAGTTGGTGCCATGCAGGTTTGGTGTTGTGCCTTGGTGGGTATCAGCGATTTGCCCTGTAGACGAGCAGTGGAGGGAAGCGATCCTGGTTTATCCCATCCATTTATGGACCTAAAGACGCTTTCTCAACTGGAAATAAAGACCCTCTTTGTCATGCTGAAGGCAGAGCATGGACATCCAGGCTAGAATCATTTGCCGGCAGTTCCTCGGCGGGCGATGTCGAGGCCATACATTACCCTCAGGTGAAGCGTGGTGTCATATGTTCACCCGTGGATGCTGACATCCCTGTTGGTCAATAGGACTCCTAGTGGGCTCCATGTATAGGTTGAATATTACTGATCACAGAATGAAGTCCTATAAGGAGGGAAAATGTAACACCCAACCAGAAATATGTAACATGTATAACTGCTTTAACTTTGAAGGTTTGGTTAGCAGTTGTATACGTGATAGAAATACTCAGTTCTCTATACTTCCACCTAGACTACCTCACCTTAATGGTAGAATATTATTTAGAACAGAAAAAAACGAGTGAAATAAACAATGACTAATGATTTAATAGAAGCCCCTTTCTTCCCAGCTGCCTTTGCTAGTCCTAAAGTAGGTTGTTTGTTCAGGACTCTGAGATTGCTGTTTGCTTAGTAGTTTGCAGTTTTGGAGATTTGGTTTGGCGCGTAAACAATGGTTTGCGCATTCCTCGTAAACTGAAGAAGCCCGGTTTGCACAGGTGTCCAAAAAGGACAAGTTTCAAATACTTGTCCTATACATCTGTGTGTCAATGTACAAATATGCTTTCGATATTATGTGTAACATCCATATTATTGAAAGCATATGCGTATTGATTTTATCTTGTTGACACTTCGACTCTGATTTCTGAACTTTTATTATAACCATGATGCATTTATATGTATATGTTGTATCTTTTATGATCTCCTTTTAAGTGATTGAATAAAGATTATTGATTGACTGATGTGTAACATTCATGAAGCGTGACACTCAAAAGTGCTTTTTGAAAATGCTGTGATCTGAAGCACACCGGCTATGCTGCAGGTAACGTATATCAATTGTAATCAAAAAAGGGGGGGGGGAGCTAGAAGAAGCAGTCATCCATTCTACTTCCTGTCATGTACTCAAAATCAAAGGGAATGGATCACTTGTAACTGAAAAAAGGGGGGTCTTAAACCGTTTCTATCCGTCAATACCTAATGAAGGTATTATGAGAACCCTCAATTACGTATCATTGATGGTGTAGCGGTTTATCTTTTGTACTATGCTTCCTCCACCTGGAGGGAACCACTAGTTTTTCAGTAGTGATCAGAAAAGTTTGTGCAAAAAAGTGAAATTGTGACGTTAAAATGTCTTTCTCACACTGCCCCAAAATTCATATTTATTCTGTCCGGTGTGTGAGGAGACGTGTACACGAGCCCTGGAGATCAGCGTCAGCACAAGTCGTGTTCAGCCCACAAAGGAGGCGACGCGCTCACGGTGGCCACGCAGCCTGAATCAGGAACTGCATTAAGTTAACACTAACCTTGAGGTATTTTCTGACCTCCTGTTTACGAAGCTAATCGATAAACTCTCCTTAGAACTGGGCATCACCGGTTCTAACAACCACTAGGTCCTGAAGAACGCCCTACGACCCCCTCCTGGGGCACTGGAAGGGCAGAAACATGTCGACCTCCTTTTGTTTTGGACACTAACAAGTGCATTGGCCACATTACCTGACCTATTGCACGCACATTTTTTATATATTTTTTTATAAAAAGTCTCCTCACACACCGGACAGAATAAATATGAATTTTGGGGCAGTGTGAGAAAGACATTTTAACGTCACAATTTCACTTTTTTGCACAAACTTTTCTGATCACTACTGAAAAACTAGTGGTTCCCTCCAGGTGGAGGAAGCATAGTACAAAAGATAAACCGCCACACCATCAATGATACGTGATTGAGGGTTCTCATAATACCTTCATTAGGTATTGACGGATAGAAACGGTTTAAGAACCCCTTTTTTTTCAGTTACAAGTGATCCATTCCCTTTGATTTTGTGTAACGTATATCATGCATCCAGTCTTAGAACAGTATAGAAATTAAGGGAGCAGTGAATAGAAAAAATGAAAAACGTAATCAGGCTCGAGCTACCCAAAGGTGAATGATGTGATTGGACATGAGCTGAGCTCATGTCCAGTGGCTGAGTAAGGGTGCCTGGACATGTACAGTGGCTGAGTAAGGGTGCCGTGACATGAGCTGAGAGGTGCAGTGACTGAGTAAGGGTGACTGGACATGGCTGAGTAAGGGTGCCTGGACATGTACAGTGGCTGAGTAAGGGTGCCTGGACCTGAGCTGAGCTGTGCAGTGGCTGAGTAAGAGTGCCTGGGCATGAGCTGAGCTGTACAGTGGCTGATTAAGGGTGCCTGGACGTGGCTGAGTAAGGGTGCATGGACATGAGCTGAGCTGTGCAGTGGCTGAGTAAAGGTGCCTGGACATGAGCTGAGCTGTGCAGTGGCTGAGTAAGGGTGCCTGGACATGAGCTGACCTGCACAGTGGCTGAGTAAGGGTGCCTGGACATGAGCTGAGCTGTGCAGTGGCTGAGTAAGGGTGCTTGGACCTGAGCTGAGCTGTGCAGTGGCTGAGTAAGAGTGCCTGGACATGAGCTGCGCTGTACAGTGGCTGAGTAAGGGTGCCTGGACGTGGCTGAATAAGGGTGCCTGGACATGAGCTGACCTGCACAGTGGCTGAGTAAGGGTGCCTGGACATGAGCTGAGCTGTGCAGTGGCTGAGTAAGGGTGCCTGGACATGAGCTGACCTGCACAGTGGCTGAGTAAGGGTGCCTGGACATGAGCTGAGCTGCACAGTGGCTGAGTAAGGGTGCCTGGACATGAGCTGAGCTGTACAGTGCCTGAGTCAGGGTGCCTGGACATGAGCTGAGCTGTGCAGTGGCTGAGTAAGGGTGCCTGGACATGAGCTGACCTGTACAGTGGCTGAGTAAGGGTGCCTGGACATGAGCTGTGCAGTGGCTGAGTAAGGGTGCCTGGACATGAGCTGACCTGCACAGTGGCTGAGTAAGGGTGCCTGGACATGAGCTGAGCTGTACAGTGCCTGAGTCAGGGTGCCTGGACATGAGCTGAGCTGTAGAGTGCCTGAGTAAGGGTGCCTGGACATGAGCTGAGCTGTGCAGTGGCTGAGTAAGGGTGCCTGGACATGAGCTGAGCTGTACAGTGCCTGAGTCAGGGTGCCTGGACATGAGCTGAGCTGTAGAGTGCCTGAGTAAGGGTGCCTGGACATGAGCTGAGTTGTGCAGTGGCTGAGTCAGGGTGCCTGGACATGAGCTGAGTTGTGCAGTGGCTGAGTCAGGGTGCCTGGACATGAGCTGAGCTGTACAGTGTAGTAAGGGTGCCATGGGCACGGATGCCAGAAAGGAATATGGCCCCATCCCCTGGTTTGGTAGCATATTCCAGCTATGATTGAGGTGCAGTGGGACCTTGGTCTCTGGGCCCAGGTGCCACAGTACCTGCTACACTATTGACAGCTCTGCCCCGGGAGATGTTGCCACGAGCTTTCGGTGTCTATTGAAAGAACGCCTATATAACAGGAACCCCTGCCTCCTTTAAAGGATCGTGAAATGTAGCCTTGGGCTACAGGCTGTTCAGCTATTCGTTGCTCTCCAACTATTTGTGGGCTTTACATTAAGTATTTATACGAGGTAAATATCCGTGCAAACACAATAGTGCTTCCTTCACCTGAATGACGCACGACTAAGGCTCTGGGACTGCAAAAATGTCAGATTTACACAAAAATACTTCACACGGTTATGGTGCGTCCTAGTTAAAAAAAGAAAAACACGCTTTGTGCCTGTTTGTTATATGGCACCCTTCCCAACCCCCCCCCCCCCCCCCCCCGCCCCCCGCTACCGCTTTCCAATGATTTCTGGACCATTCCAAGAAACATGTTTACGAGCCTTCGAGAGAGGGCGGCATACCCCGTAATTATCCCTTGAACCCTGAAACGACTGGCCGTGCCCTCTCTACCGTCGGGCCTGCTCACTGCTACGCGCCTGGAAGGCTGCCTCGGAGGGAACAGGCGAGCAGACAGAATGGATTAATCCATGGTCTTGCCTTGATTGTGCCAGTTTAACCCTCAGAGGACCGCCCCGTGGCGCGCGGCGCGGGCGTACAGCTGTTGTGTCGAACAAGGAATGCTTTTGTTTTGTTGAGCGACTAATGCTTCCAGTATTGATTTACACTTGGGTTTTGCTGGACGGGATCTGACTGGACGACCCGAGCCAGTTGGAACCAAGTGAGGCGTACAGTAACGGTTCCCACCAAAGGCCGCTCCGAAGAGGCCCGCTTATTTTCTTTCCATCAAGCAGAAAATAGCTGGTCCAGGATCGGGCGGGAGGGTTGTTTTCAAAGGCGCAAGTAACCCCCGGCTGCTTCGCAGGGCTGCCATTTCATTGTTTCGCTGTGGAGACAGTGTGCCCACCATTTCTGCATCAAAACACATAATGTGTCCCTCTCAGCCCATCCCCTTAAGCCCAAAGGAGAAGTTCCACAAATTACCATTTCCATTGTGGCTCACGCGTAAATGTTTCAGTTTCCCATGGTGGGCAAATGGTTGGGAGGCTTTTTGAGAGAAATACGAGCGTGCTTTACAAGCCACAGACACTAGCCTCACGTGCGGCCAGGTCTAGATACTCTGACAAAGCAGCAGCCATTCAGATGGATCCTCTCAAGCGAATAAGAATGCACTTTCAAATATTCAATGTAGCGCCTCATACTGGTGTTCAGCCGCTTTAAGCAGCGGGACGGACGTTGGTTTAATAGGGAGCTGCAGTATACGGTGATTAAGAAAATTGGCATCAGGATTAAACAACTTGATCAAGAAGGGAAGCAAGAACAGGATCTGAGGATCCCTCGGTTGATACCTAAGCGACTTACACAACATCTGCCCGCCTCAATACGCTTTAGAAACATAAAGGTTAGACATTGATAGCCCTCACAAACATCCTAAGAGTGTCACCTCCCTGTGCATGGCAGGGCTTCTTGCATGAAAACCCTTATACACGGATATCTCAGCACTACCGTCTTTGATTGTGTTGTATATACAAAAGGGGAGGGTGGAGGCTGATTAGAACCGCACCAGACAAATATTAGTGGTTGACGTAGACAATTCAGATAGTGCACAAAACCAGAGAGTACTACCCTCTTTACTCTCAACAATGTCGGACTAAGTCCTACAACAACATATGAATACACAGGAGGTTCAGCACTATGTACTATGGTAAGATCTCCAAGTACCTATACACTTTTGTATCTTTAACAGGTAACGAGTAAACTTCTAATAAAGCATACGACACATTTAACATATAAGTTTTTTCTTTCTTCTTTATTGATTTTGAATGAAGATTTCTTCCATGTCATATTTCATATTTTCATAGCCATAGCCAACGCGTTTCGTCTCCCATGAGAGTTCTTCAGGGCTCAATGATATGGTGAATCTAATTCTTTTCTGTCTTGTCGTTCTTTAGGGTATGGTTTCCACAATTCAGGTTTTATTTGCGACGATCTAGTGACCACCGACTTCGGACATGATTTCAGCGAAGTCATGTCCGGAGTCGGTGGTCACTAGATCATTCAAAATCAATAAAGAAGAAAGAAAAAACGTATATGTTAAATGTGTCGTATGCTTTATTAGAAGTTTACTCGTTACCTGTTAAAGATACAAAAGTGTATAGGTACTTGGAGATCTTACCATAGTACATAGTGCTGAACCTCCTGTGTATTCATTTGATTGTGTTGTATTCTCACCTTCGCTGCTGCTTTCACAGCAGGGGTGTAACATAGACTCCTGCAGCCCCCGTAACGCAGGGGTCTACCAAACATTCAGGGAGCCCCCAACCACTCAGGGGACCCCATTCAGCCCAAGGGCAGTGAATATGTTGGAGATATGGGAAACTCTGGAGCTCCTCCTCACATCAAGCATGCTAACGTAGGATAAAAAAAGTAGATAAAAGCATGCAAAAACAGGCTCACTGTCTATCTCACACTCAAGACCAGATCATGTGAACCACGTCAAGGTCATGACCTCTTTGACACATGCCCCTCCACACCCTTGCCTCGGATCGCCTAAATGTGAAGAGGTGAATCCTGCTACTGGAAGGGAACTGTTACACACTCAGCTTTGACCTGGAGCTGTGGGAAGTGTAACACTGACTCTGCAGGGGTGGGTACAAAAATATCCTTTGTCTGTTATCAACTGTTCTTCTGCAATAACTGCAGGAATAGAACGAGGCTTTAGAGAGTCAAATATCCTTATAAGAGAAAGCTAAGCTTAACCTTAGAATCGAAGTGAGGCTGCTTTACCACTTAATAAAGGCATCGGCTCAATAACCCAAGCAATCAATAGGAGGGAGGCCATGTTTTTGATTTGTGTATACACTGTGTAGCAAATAGATTGTTTAGGTTTAGTAATAATAGAAAACGGACACAAACGAGATGTGCGTGGGCAGGCTCGTGTACAGGAAAGTTGGAAGCTGAAGTTTTGGAAAGAGGCGGGGCTTAACCTGGATGCTGCTATTTAAAGAATCCGAGTTGAGATGCATACTCTGCTGGGTATGTGAACTTCTCGCCTCAGTGCCAGGTCATGGGAGGTGTATGCACAGAGGGTGTGGGCACTGGGTCTCTTTGAATGAAGAAGGCCCCTTAGAGAAAGATGGCTGCTGCTTTATTTGGGAGGTATGTTTGATATATAGAGAATTACCTGTTCTTTAGATTATCAAGTAGTGGGGCTCGATCTCACAACGTATACAGCGAACCCCCCAGAAGTAGACATAGAACCTAAGGATAATGTGAAATGGTGGCCAGCAGTGACCTGGGGCCAGTGGCACGTGGGCTACCTAACATTTTTCCTCGTCATGCTGTCTGCGCCAGATAGCTTCAGATGTACCGTAAAATACACGTGTTCCGAATTTGAGCACAAATCTGTCCTTCCTTTTCACATTTTAAAATGCTATCACCAACTTTATGAATTAATCTCAAATATATTTGTGTGTGTTTGTTTATATGTGTGTGCATGTTTGAGTGTTTGTATTACCTTGCAGCTCTTCTTAGTTCAGATTATCCCAACGCTTCACTAAACCGGCCACCAAGAGGAACTGATGAGAGCTCTGGTGATGATTCAACTAGACTACCGCAACATTGCCTACCACAGGCTCTCTAAAACACTCTCCAATAGATTGCAAAGCATCCCAAACCAGGCCTCCAGAATATGCTTCAACCTGAGAATCCCGACCCATGTAGCGCCAGTCATGAACGCCCTCCATTGGCACTTGAAAGCTAGAATTAAGTTCAAAGTTCTCTGCTCGTGAAGTTCATTGAGGGAAAGGGTCTGGATGTCTGAGGCACTGAATATCACAACCCATGCCCAAAAGAGCGGGTGATCATTGACTGGATGCGTCTTCACCCAACAAGATTTTAAAGGGCAGGATCTTGGAAATCCATAGCCCACAGTTCTACTGCTTCGCAAAGTTAAGAATGCACTTTATAAATACCTATAATAATTTAAAGTAAGAAAAAAAGACGAGAACAAGACAAACGTAATTATAGTTCATAGTTGATGACGGCTTCCTCTACTAAATACTGGAAACTACAATCTAACATAATCAGTCTTAGTTAGACCCACCTCAAAGTAATAACAATATAAAAATATATCATGTCTAGTAGTTACATTAAAAAAGTACATCAAAGCATGTTAAGGTGTGAGCACTCCCTACAGTTTATATTATTGCTTTATTTTATTATAGTATGCAGTTTTCAGTTTTCCATACAGTGTGTGCAGAATTATTTATAAAGGAATCCAACAAGTCAAGAGTTATAGTCAAACACAGGCATATTCCAAGATAGAGGACTCCATCCATCTGACATCCCTGCAGTCTTCCCACAAAAGATCTATATAGCTCCACAGAGGGTTGTCTATAAACATTCCAAGAAGTTCAGAATGTAAATAACATGATGATCAAAGATGTAAAAGGGAAACTCAAAATGAAACATATCTCCCCCCAGCATCAACAATGGAGAAGCCAAAATAGAGAAGCACAAAAGGAAAACAAGAAAACAGGAACTACAATAATTCATCTACAACAAGTGAATAACTGATGTAATAAATGAGTAGATATTGGCAGGAATTGACAATAATCGAAAAACAATCTATAGATAATATGCAACATTCGGAAACAGAATTTTGACTACAATTTAGGCAACAAAACGACGATTAACGATTGATCTTCCAAACGTTCCAATCTAAGAGTTTAGCTGCTTCATGGATCAACATACATCTTTGAGCGGACACTATATTTTGACAACGTTTTATATTTCTCGACACTTCATCAATAGCATTTATTCGTGTAACCTTAGCAGTTTTTCTCATGCCATAGTTTGCATTATGCCCTTTCCCGACATTGTTGTAAATCTAGAATATCATCACTACCATTCTCCGTACCCACGGAGGGCAAACCTTGGTGCGTGGCCTCCTTATTTTGAACAACTCAAAGGCTGTGGCTTCTGTCGTGGAGTGAGGAGTATACCTAAAAGCCTCAATATGTAATTTAATATCTTCTCCTCAGTCCCTTCCTTCACTTTGCCACAATCAAATACTTTTAAAGATTTCTATCATCCCTTCCTCGTCGCCAACTGTGGAATCACTTATAAATGAATCCATTATCTCAATTGTTATACCCTATCACCTTGGGAAGAGGTGTGGCGCCGCGGCCAGGACGACTGACTCCGGAATCTGGGGATCACGGTTCGATCTCCGCCGGCGGCAGATTAGCCCAGCACCATGTGACTCTGGGCAATAGCTTGCTCAATCTTCCCGACGGCCCCCAGCGCCTAGAGACCCTTATGGGTGATTGTTCGCGCTTTACAAATGTGGGTTATTATCACAGGTTTCTTCAAAGATAAAGGACTCCATTTTCATCTCACAGACCTGCAATCTTCCCACAATAGAACACACAACCTGCAGGATAGAGAGAACTATATGTGCTTACCTTCACACTAGTAAATCTACCAGCTGCTTGTGATGTTGTCAAGTCACAGAAGGCAACAGCTGGCCCCTTTTGAAAGACTCCAGGTGTGATTCTGAAAGAAGTTGCTTGCAGCGGAATTTTTCAAGTTATGCTCCAAAGAACCTCACTCTGAACATAGAGGAAGCTTCTTCACAAATCCCTTGCTATGCAAGGGACTGTAAGCAGTGAGGCGCAACATGTGCAGTAAATTGATTTCATTCTTTAATGGAGCAGGAATCGATCGTGTACCTCATTATGCAATTGGCTGGTGCTAGGATGGAGGTCTTTATGGGACAGCAGACCTCAGCCTCAAGAAGTGAATCCAAAAAGTGTTGGTTTTGATTCCCGGCCGCTTGAAAGGGTCACAATGCCACAATAAAGGTCACATTGTGAATGTGACGTCTGGGGTACCACGCAGCAGCCCGTGGTACCCTACACGAGCCTCCTGATACCTGCATCTTGCACGCACGTTATGTATTCACAATTAGCTGGAGGAATGCGCTGCAAGAATGACTGATTACGAAGCAGACGCAATGAAATGTAAATAATAGGAGCGGTGGGGCGATGCACCCAGGAGTTGGGGTACCGTACAGCCAGAATAGGTAGATTTTCAGAATCTTCCTGAACCTAGGGAAGTCCAGTTGTGTCCTAAGAGGCAGGTCGTTGCAGAGGTGAAAAACACTTTTAGGGCCAATTAAGTGCTTAGGGCTTTTGCTCCACGGGAGTGAGTTCTCACCCTTGCCATTTGTAACCAGTTCGTGCAGTGTGGTTTTTTGGTCTCCATTCCTTACTTTCTAAGTGCTTGTGAAGGAACTGGCAAAGCAAGGGCGGAAAACCCCCCTGTGCACTTGTCATACGGCCGAGTTTGCACTGTGCCCCTTGTGAATCACAGCCAGTAACGAATCGCATCGCACTTTTGTGCATTTTTAATATATACCTGTCATCTGCAAATTCAGCTGAACTGGTTTTCTAATGCAAAATACCTTTGGCGATTAAAGACCTAACTCATGGGAAATGATCCTCGACTAAAAAAAAAACAGCTGCCCTGTAAAGTAGTGCAAGTGTAGCAGACAACTCACAGACTGTAAACCTAAGCTGCTGTCATATTTGTTAATATCAAAATGGTTTTGGAAAACAACTGCTAGTCCTAAGAATAGGCGGCGGCCTCCCATCGAACTCACTACTTGATGAATTGTTGGCCTCAAGTTCAGCCGTGGCAGATGCGTTCCAACGGCACGAGCCGTATCAGTTACTGTCGCTAGCTACTGGGCAATGCAGATGTTCAACCAATCAGGTCGTCTGACGAGGTGTGACCTGAATGAATCTGTCCGCCCAATGCTTTTTGGGCTGTTCTCGGATTCGTAGCAGGCTTATCTGGGAGGGAGGCTCCCCGGCAAAGTGGGCAGTTTTAAGCATGCACTTAGATGCCTAAAGAGGTAAGGGGAACAGACAAGCCTGTTTTTTCACCATGCGCCCTGCAGAATGTCAGTAAACTTTGCACATGCTCCGGGTTTCAGAGAATGTCCACTGAACATGCCAGTGTAGAATTAGCAGTCCTCACATAAAGCAATTTACTTGATCTAGGTCACACTGTGTATAAAAGTCTATGTTGGTGACCTTCGCGTTGTTAACTAGGTTATGTGCCCCTCACCGGATGCAAAATTGTAGTCCTTCCTCTATGTTTGTGGAAAGTCCTGTTTTTTTACTTTCAAATTTGGCCATCCTAGTAATAGACCCTGCATAACGGTGTTGAAGTCTGTTGTGCACATACATTTCACCCTAAAAAATGAGCAACTGGCTACTTTATGAGTTTCTTTCCATCTAAGTCCCCCTTATTCAGAGGAATAATGCACAGTATTGGTTATTAGGTCGAGGACTACCGGTCTGCCGAAAGGCAGAACCGGAAGTCGGAGATTTAATGACTTGGAGAAGAGGGGCTTGAAACCGCCCCTCTTCTCCCCTGTTCTCCATTGGCTGGCCTCGTAAATGCTGGCCAGCCACTGGAGAAGAGGTCAGTCACTCCGATTAGGCCCCGTCCTTTTCGGATCGGGGGCGTGTTTTTTAAAGAAAGTCTCATTCTCTCCTCCAGCCAATGGCTGGAGGAGAGAAAAGACAAACACGCCCCCGAATCCGAAAAGGACACTGCGTTTCTCCGAGGCATTTCTTCTTGACCTCGGAGAAAGGCAGTGGTGTGCCTTTTGCTCTGCCTTGTTTGGGAGAAGTGTGGGGGGCTTGGTTGTGGAGCAGAGAGCCTCTTAGGTAGCTCTCAGCACAAGGCCCCCTCCAAGGCCCCTCCTCAACGTGGCATTATTTTGTAAATTGGCAGATGTATGCGTACAGATAGCTGGACATGGCTGGACGGAAATCAGGGAATTCTTTTTCCACCGTCACGTCCTTTAGAGCACTGGGCAGGAAGTTGGAATTCTCAACAGTAGCCAAAATTGGAGTCTAAGTTTTATTTTCAAAATTGCACCAAAAAACAAACAACTAGGTTAGGTCGATGGCCATTTAGAATGCGCCACATTTTAGAAATGCTCTGTACAGCATTATGCAAATGTTGTTTCCGCGATAACCACCGGGAGAAAAGCACACACTGTCTGTCTCAACGTGATTGCGTCGCCCTGTGTGTCAGAGCCGGAGGTCGCCCTCGTTATTTTGCGGAATCTGCGAGAGATCAGCAAGTGACCAGCAACAGCACAGGGGCCTCGCGCTCGGGTCATCAATCAATCCATCCAGATTTTAAAGGAAGGGGCTCCAAATGGTGAAGGTGGCAGCGCTCCTTATTGTTTGCGCATTATTCAGTACAAGAGGCTGCGACCGCCCTCCATCTTTCATCTCCCAGCACAGGCAGCGTCGAGGCTCGCGCTCTTCTGTCCCTCCAGCAGCACCACCGCAGGACAGACAGAGGCCATTATCAATCTTCCGCAGCAGCATCGCAGCAAAGAGGCCCTTCCCGCCCATACAGCACCAGTGAGGCCCGCGTCACACCTCCGAGATGCCCACCTTCGTAATGAACACCAACGTCTGCAAGGACGCCGTCCCCGAAAACCTGCTGGGCGAGCTCACCCAGCAGCTGGCCAAAGCCACGGGCAAGCCGGCCTCGGTGAGTGCAGGCAGTGTGGGGTGGGGGGTGCAGAAGCACGCCTCTCCCTTTCTTTAGATTACATGAATGTTTATTTATGTGTCTTGAAGTTTCATTTCGGCGAGGACAAGCCCCCTCGGATGTTAGGGCGCCTCGCATTAATGCAGTTTATAATTGATGAGGTACACATGGCCACCTTACCACATATTGAAGAAATAACATATGGCAGGCGCGCAACACCCATTGAACTCAAAGGGCTTCAGCCCCCCCCCCCCCGTCGTGTGTGGCAGCCCGGGATGAGACCGCTTCCCGGGCAGACACAAATTCGCGCCCGAGCACTTCACAGGTCTTTAAAAAGACCATTTGCATGTTAATGAGGCCTCGCTGTTGTTTCACCCTTTCTAAAAGCCCCTTCAGCTCCACTCTGCCTAGATTCAGCCCCCCCACCCCCGAAATCAGCGCCACTCTGCCTACTGTTTAAAGATTCAGCCCCCCCCTGAAATTTTTGCTTAGACCCCCCCCCCCCAAAATTTGTCTCTAGTTGCGCCTCTGACATATGGGATACAGAACGAGCTTGCAGCGCCCCAGCATCATAAATTACAATACGTTTAGTTTAGTATTAAAAGTCTGAAGACCAGTCCTGTATCTTCATTACACACGAGTGCATTCTGGGAATCGTAGTCCAGGTTTAGTTCACTTGGACCAACAGACCTGAAAAAATAAAGTCTGTGCCATGCTTTTGAAGTTGATCCAAATAGTACCGTTGAGTTGGATGATGTAGCTCGTGCTAGTCACAGCACTGAAGATGGGAGATTTTAATGGTGTTCTGTACAAAACAAACGCATTCTACGATAACGGTATTAAAGTAATATAACAAGCATTTACAATGCAATGGTCTCGGCATTGGTAAAGTTAGAGCTATTGGCATTGCTCATTACATTATTTTTGTTTATGTTTTTGTTTTCAAAACATTTAAAGAAACGGCATTGTCATGAGCAATGCCAATAGCTCTAACTTTAACAATGCCGAGACCGTTGCATTGTAATTGCTTGTTAAACAAAGTGCCTGGCACTCACATGGGAATGCCAGATTATACTCCCTAAGTGCCTCTAGACATCCCCCAAACAAAGATAAGGGCATTATCTTTGTGTGCATGACTGCTCAGTCAAGGCAATTGGTTGAATGAAGGCCAAGCGATAAATAGAGAACTGGACACACGCGAGCTGGCATAATACTTTCGATAACTACGTTTTACACTCAGCCCAGATTGCATGCAAATGTTATTCCATCTATTTATTGGGAATGTGAATTGAGGTACATTTCCTCAAACTTTGGAGGCTAGTTTATGTCTTAGAGGGAACGTCCATTTATGATGGCAAAATAATGACTGTGCTGTTGGTTACGTTCTATCCACTTATACTGACACCCTCTAAAAGCATTATACCAATCTGTTTACAGTGCTTTATGTACGTTTGTAGAGTATTCTCAGGTCCTTCTCCAGATGCCTGATATTTCTCACACACATGGCATGGATGCCTCACCCCGTACATGTGTTAAGTCCCACCCACTCTTAAAAGGTCCATCAGTGTTTTCTAATGACAGTAGTGTTAGAGCCTGCTGCGGTGTCTGGTGGCCCTGGCTTAAATGGCTGTGGGGTGCCGAAATCTAGCTTTTAGCTTTCATTAAGGTAGGTTTCTGCCTTTTTGGCAGTATCTGTGGCATTTTGTTTTAATAGCAGAAGGGTTCGGACAAGATGCTAGTTTCTGTAGCCCTTCTATCCTATAAGACCGGGGTCTTGGTGTGCTGCGGATACCCAGGGCCCTTGGTTATAATGGTAGCAGTGCTTTATTTCAGCCTTTGGTTGCAGCTTGGGTCCACAGGCACAGTACCTTTCCTCAACAGACTTTGATCCAGAGCTAGAGAGAGAAAAACATAAAATAGGGAAAGAAGGAGGTAAAAAAGGAAACACAGTAATACAGAGAGAGTGTGGGGATGAAAAAGAACCTGCAAGAATGAGATAAAGAGGCAGGGAGTGTTGGCCCCCACACTATTTTTACATATTAAGCACTGGATGTCAACGTGGTTCTGGTGTGCTGTAGATGTGTGGTCCGAATGACAACGTATTCCCCTAGGGGTACAAAAACTGCTAAACATAATGTTGAAGGATGAATCACATATCCCTGCTTTGCCAAAATAGTGTTTGCTGCAGGTTGCTCACTGCCATAAGAAAAGCTGGATTTATCCTGCTCCAAGCAAAGTCAAAGTATCCTACAGAGGCTGAAAGCACAAGAGCCCTATGAATGGCCGCTGTCATTCCCTTGCATGAGGAATCGGTATGGACCAGTTGGAAAGGGTACCAAACATGTTATTCTTCCTCTTTTTTAGCATTAGTGTGAGTAACTTTGGAAGTTCCCCATTTGACACTAAAATAAGTTGTTGTTGGAGCTGGCACTTTCTGGTTGGCTGAGGCAATGCCCCAGCCAGGCAGAATCTACCACTCCTGTCAGAGGCAGGTGATTACACTCACTCTATAACCTGCGCTCACCCTTGGGTATCTTGGCACTGAGCAGTCAGGCTTACCACAGAGCAACGTGTAAAGCATTGGTGCAGCACTCTCACACAATAAATACACTGAGCGTCAGAAAAGAGAGGTATGTAAATAAAGTGGTGTATTGTAAATAAAGTTTGGATTCAACACACACATTAATTAACACAACACGAACAACATGTATTTCTGAGCATAAATCACATTTGGAAATATCACTAGCAGTACTAGGCCCAACCATGTTAAAATGACATCAGTAGTATGCACACTTGGGAAAGATCCTACTTTACCCCCAGCAACCTTATGCGGTGTGAAATTTTGTCAAAACTAGGCCCACCTTGACAAATATTACAATTCAATCCACACAGTTATAGGGTGCAACCCAGATCACATCATTATCAAAAATGTGTACACATAGATAATTACAGAACTTTTAAACAGCACCATGGGCCAATACCGCACAAGTACAGAACAATGTCAAACGTAGTATTCTTTTGGCAAGAAATCAACGTGTAAAGCAACACCAAGGTGGTCCTCATGCAGTCACTCCCACACAATCACTCAGCACCGATATGCGGTGCCATGGATATCAGGCCGGTCTGTATGGAGCGCATTCTTAAACACACGCACACAGCACCGTAATGTGGTGCAACTGATATCCAGCAGGTCAGTTGATAATACACATGTGGAACCCATGACCCAAGTCTTCCTCCACCTTTCTGCTACCCTCATCTAACCTATTCCCATGAGCTGGAGATAAGAACCACCCCCTCCGATATTAGGCTGTTTGTGGCTAGAGTCACACTTTGTCCGGGTCGCAGGGAAGAAGGTGGGGGTAGGTAGCATGGCTAATTAGGTGAAAACACACATGGGAATTCTTCACTATCTGGGCAGGGAACACATGTTCCTGCCCTGCCTTTCTCCTGCCACTTGCCTCACCCCTTAAGAGTTACCCCAGCGGTGCTCTAGTGGTAGTGAAAGAACCCTTTAGGATTGGCCAGTGGTTTAGAAAGGCCAACCAGAGAAGAACTGCAAGTGTGCACACACAGGCCTGAAATGGCGTAATTGACACATTGCAAATGCGTGCACACAGGCCTGCAATGGCAGGCTTGACACATGTTTAAAAACATCAGGTAAGCACCACTTCGTAACATGTGTAGGAAGACCTGAACTTTCACTCTACATTTACAGTGGAATAGTGCCCAGAGCTCTAAGGCCACTAAAAGAGAATCTGCAAAACCCAGGAGGAAAAAGCTAAAAGTTGAGTGAAATAATACCTTAAGAGTATCAGGTCTAACAGTTGGCATTTCTTCTTATTTAAGGGTCATAATTCCTCATTGTGTATCTCATCATTACAGAGAGTATGGGCAGGGTTTGTGGTGCCCACAACCAATCATGTGGTGGGAAACATGTTCAGTTAATGGTGTGAAAATGAGGCGATATTTTGATTGGTTGAGACAAGTCACAATTAGATTGGCGTGGGGGGGTGAGAATAGATAAAGCCACTCTTTACTTAGTGAATGCCTGGCTGTCGGGTGTCCACCCGAGTTGTGACTAGGCCAGAGGCAAAGAAAGATTCAGATGTCCCACATGAATGGAGTGGTGCTTGTGAGGACGCCATTCCACAAAACATACACAATCTGGATGGACTCCACCTTCTACCGATTCTATGGTGCCACGTGCCTCCAAGGACCAGTCTTCTTTTCCATCAAAAACCTGGCTGCGATGCTTATTCTTGTCCCCACTGCAAGCATGTCTAAGAGGCATGACCCTGAGCCGAATGGGGAGAGACCGTCCTCAGGAGCAGCTGGGTGCCATGTCATCAGGCTGGGAATAGGGTGGAAGTCCCTCGTATGCACTAAGGGTGAAGTGAGTGGAATGTATGACTTCTCTGTCAGTCCCCATAGCCCCTCCTACCCCACACCTGTGACGGTGACTGCAGTTTGCTTTGCAGCTGATTGTTCTGTACTTTTCCTCTGTACCCAATGGGAGCTTGCACTTTCGGATCCCATATGGTACCTGTTTTGTGTATGTGCCTGAAACTTGCACCGCCTGTTGCCGGAGCTGTCCCACAAACACCCTCGGAGTCGATCTAGCATGCTCATGATTTCTGCAATAGTTATTCTATGTATGACTGGAGAAGAAAAGGAAAACACCTAAAGATATTGCTACATTGAACATTTGTAGCTGCAGCTTCGAGAACTTAGAGAGGGGAGCAGCATGCTCAGCAGTCTACTTTCCTTCAGTAGTGGCTGGTGGGTGTGAGACATCACTGTTATGTGATGCAGGTTGAAGCAAACCTTCAGCGATTCAAGCTCTAGGAAAGAAAGATCATGTAAGAATGTGGTCGGAAAGTGTGAGACTCGTTTACTTCTGATGTGTCAAATATTTCTCGAATAAGAGAAACCTAGAAGGGCCACTTTTGTCAATCAGGTGGGACTGGATAAACAGAACAACGCAAGAAGCCGTATTCTGAGAGCATAATGCAATTAGATAAACAAAGTTTGCCACATCAACAGGCAAAGAAAATATTACAGCGCTGAAAAAAGAATGTGCTAAATATAAAAACAAGTAAAAGACACGCAAATGATGGCTGGAATGTGGAACAAATCAAACATTCACCCCTAGTCAAAGATATGGGTTAAATCCATCGTTCTTTTGCTCACCATGCCACCCCAGTTTAGAATCAGCCATATGCAAATCAGTCTTGACCCTGCTCCTCATTGGAACAGTCCAGCCCGAACTGCCAAGCCAGGTCCTCTCTGGACCAGAAACAAGCATCCAGGGACTAGTTTCGGGGTGTCACCCCTCATCAACCAGGCTAGCTTGAATCCAGTGGCACAGTGAGCCCGGGACCCAGGTCTGGGCATACCTAACAAACTTAGGGCAAAATACCAAAACAAGCCACTCACATATATGGATGAAAATTGATTATGTATAAATCCTACTACTATTTGTATAGGATTCTATTTTACTGAATGTGAAATTGTGTACATTGAATAATGAAAAGAGCAAGGAGGAATGGTTCAGAACAATATATTTGGAGTTTGGCAGAATGCTTAAACAATGGCTACCAGCCTCTGTGACATCTCGTGATACTAATCACGTAGTTTTCATACAGTTCTTTATGTTGCACTTCTCACATTTTATGTGTTCTATATAACAAGTGTTAATATTACTTACTATATCCTTATCGATATATCGACTTTGGAAGGATGGAAAGCTGAGTTAGGTTACTAGAATTCCAACTCATGACTCGTGAAGTCAAATTCAAGTGTTTAACTCCCTGAATCATCTTGCGAGCAATGGCTAGGCAAACATGAGAACTGGTGCTTGCCCAAATCTGGGGCTGAAGCATGGATTTTTCAGGATTTCTCCAGAGCAAGTCGAAGAGGTAGAATTGAATACATATTCAACATTTAGAAATGCACCTAAAACAGCTGGTTCCAGTAGAGAGGCATCTATTGGCATAGCAGGTAAAAAGAAGCACAGGCTACAAGCGTATTGAAAGACATCTTTCCTGCATTATTATCTCCAGAATGAGTCGAAGAGCATATTAAATGATTTAAATATATTATACTGCGCGTATCTCAACATTTGGTCGTCCATTATATACATTTCGGTTTAGGTACAAATGTCATTGAGGTACTGCCACACAGTCTCTACAATGTGTTGGGAAAAGGAACCTTCAAACGTTGACGCTGGGGTAATTTCTTTCTTCTTGGTTTTCATACACATACAACTGCGCTCTTCACACATACACCCTTGAACAGACAGAAGTACATTTTCTTGGGCAGACTTGTGACTTCTGGTAGACACTGAGAGTAGCGGGAAAGGTCTCAACATTACCTGTGTGGACAATTCATTGAAGCAGACTTCAATCCCACTTGCATGAACCATTAATGTACTGAGAATGAGAGTGGATTATTGGCATCAAAACTCTAATAATGCACATTAGAGAGGACCCTATTTATTGTGGTCACCAGAGAGTAAAGCAGGCAGTAGAACAATTATTCTATCAAATACATCTTCAGGCATGTCCTAATGGCTTCAGACGGAGGTACCAGATCTTGTCTCCTAACATCTGGAGCACCAATGGACTGTACCATCGGGTTATGCTGAAGCAGATCCTTGCACAGTCTAACAAATGAAGTGGGCCATCCTAAACTTGCCTCTCGCGCTGGCTTGCAGCCGATGAAGATTTCTTCCTGATCACCAGAGGCTGAATAGCCGGATGCTGAGATGGCTGCTGCACATCCACGAGTCCCCTAAAATGGCCGACATAAAAGCTGTTACAATAACTCAGCCTTGATTCCCTGAGGTCCAACACCACCAAAGCTACGTCTGAAGCTTGAATGTGGAAGGTAAACTTTTTTTCCGTTTCTGAATGTAAACAAACACTCCTTAAATCACTAACTCTACCTGGGATGTAAGGGCCCTGAAACATAACCAGATGTAAAATCTAGAGGAATTTGTGGAGGGAGAAATAACTGATCGGAGTGAAATTACAAACCAATTCGGAATTTAAAGATTGGATGCAAAAACAAGTTAAATCCAATATAAAGATTCCCCAACACCTTTGATTAAGTTGTATGCTTATATAAAAATAGTCCAGGCTCTTTGTCAAGGATGTCACACCCCAAAAGAAGAGCTGTCCTTTTGCTTTAGAACTGAAAAAGGGTTTAGTGTCGCTTTCGATGTGCCCCCTAAAAATCTGAACAATAATATCAATGAGACACAATATTGAAAACAGAATATCGAAATAAAATAACACCAGGTCAGTAATCTAGATTTTCTATACTTAACTTCACATATGTCTATTTACAAGGTGTATACATCCTCAAGATATATAGATGTAGAGTTAGGAACAGTAAATCTATACTTGCCTATGTGCGCTTGCCTTTCGATACTGCGGTGCCTCGATATTCTGTCCTCAATAATCTAGTCCCACAATAGTGTTTTTGTTGATAGTCAGTAGGACAATCATCGTTTTCCATTGTCTCCCGTTCTATGTATGAGGGGTATTTAATTAGATTCGATTTCAGAGCAATTCATCTTGAATATTTGGGGTGTCTGATCATCGGCAGGTGCACTGGCGGCTACATTAAAGTACTAGCATGGAAAAGGCACCCTCTCTATGTTTTTACTAAGCAGATTTCAAGGTACACAAGTTGCATGTTGGAGTATCAAGGCCTTTGGAATGTTTTTTTGACACATTTGCTATTGTTTTATGAGATTCATATCTCGCCTCCAAACACAGCGATAGAATGAACAAATCCGAGCCTGGACGTTCAACGCCTCTATTGTCTGGTAAAACCCTATGAAGTTACAGCTCTCTGTTTGTATATTGTCACAGAGGTAGCGCCAAACAGTCCAAAAAGATGAACCCCTCTGGCCGTAGGGAAATAAGTTTTCAAGAGCCCTCCACAACCTCTGCTACTGGAGACCCATTTGTAGGTCCAGGAGGGCTGGCTCCGTGCTAGATTCCCGGGATGTTGACAAGATATTAATTTACCTACAGTGAAAACGAATGCACTTCATGTGCATAATCAGTAGTTATCTTGAAAATATGGCGTGGACCAGCCTCACCCCCAGTCCACGTCGAACACCCCTCTTCTATTACTTCATTCCATAAACATTACAGCGCCCTCTATCATATCCCTGAGGAAGTGGGACATGGAGGCGGGACATCTCCTAATGTGACAAGTGTCAAAGCAAGGATTTGCCTCAGTTAATGACATTAATGCATGTTAAATGTGGAGGGCATTGCTATCCAAAGAAAGAGAACTTTGGAATTCACTGCGTCCTCATACTAAATAAATAACAAGCACTGACAAAGCCAATAGCTTGGGCTTTGGTAGAGTGAAAAAAATATTTTTGGTGTGATTCTGAGGCAGAGCTCTGTTTTTTAGTCCTGAAGACCCAGAGTGTCATTATCTCTATACTGTGCATGAAAGACTATCAGTTTACAGATGGGAACAGCAATTTGCTTAAAAACTTAATCAGTCTGCCATGCCTACACCACAGTGCAGCATAATGGGCTCTCTGAATGTGGAAGAAAAAGTTTTAAAAAATACTATATAAATCTGTGCCATCCTCATTTTCTCTAGTACCAATGCAAAGCATCCCCCCTAGTGACATTAATGTCCGACTACGCCAAAAATAAAAGTTCAGGCAGATGACTTCAGGAAAAGCACCATCAGCTTGTCTATTGTCACAGCAGGTCAGTGTTTTAGCAGCTGTACAAGCTGTGTCTGCGTGTTAAGGGAATATGGTCCTTTGCATTTAGTTGGCTGCTGATAATAATTGCCCAGTGTGAACTGAGGGGACAACCAATGCCGTTCAAACAGAATGAAGCGGGCTATACTGAGCATCTATCTCCTGGGCCCGTTCCTTAATGCTTAGTTTGTTAGTGCTGAGCAAAACAAACTCTCTCTGTGTGCGGCACTTTCCCGATGGAATATGGCGAAGCCTTCTGAGTGCCCTGCCAGGAGTTTCTATACATCCCTTGTACCCAGAACTTGGTCATAAATAAGCAGAGATGTTTAATGATAACCAACAAAACGTATTAAAATGAGAAGTACACACAGAGGGAAGGAACTGCAGCACTGTGCAGAGAAGGGGGGGGGGGGGGCAGTGAAACACTAAGTAACAAGATGGCTCAATGAGTTAAATGCTCGCACCTGACACCTGCAGTTATTAGTCTGACTGCCAGTATCCTGCAAAAATTACAAAGGAGGAATTGTTTTAAAAAAATATTTTTATCCTTTTAACCTTCATGGCTGTACCTTCAAATTTCTAATTATGAAATGCCCGGATTAATCAAGAGTAACAACAGGCAAATCAATTATTGGCAGGGTGGTTTACAAAGTAGACTTCAATTAACAGATTTAATTGCCTGAGCTACATTACTTAAGTCAACTCTGATTAGTCACCGGGGAGGGCTTTTGAGACACGTGAATTTGTTTTTATAGTATTATATTTGTATCAAGTTTAATGTAAGATAATAATTGTATGTCATTTTTTATCAATATGTACTTTTATGGTTTTCAATGTAAAACTGAAAAAAAATATTTTGATTCATTGATTAACTCCCAGTATGTATATAAACTAAAAAAGTCCACTTGTGACTGTCCTATCGATGGGATAGTAAGATTTATCAGAGAAAACGATTTGTTTTCTTAAAATAACCCTCAGCCACCCAAATGCCCCATGGTGGCATGCTTCATCATCGGGTTCTTCCCGCCCGCTGCAGGACGGGGTGTGCTACGACCGACGAAGACACTGGAGCACTTTGTTGGGTGTTGACTATGAGGGAATGGGAGTGGAAGGGTCCAAAAAGGTTAGAAGATAATATTTATTAAGTCCTTTAGCTGGTACTACTAAAACCGGGGTCGTGGAGATTTACACTATGATGGGTGTTATTAATAACAACCATCATAGTGTTATTAAGAACACCGATCAAAGTGTAAATCTCTACTACCCCGGTTTTAGTAGTACCAGCTAAAGGACGTAATAAATATTATCTTCCAACCAGCCAGGTACTTTTTAACAACACTCATTTTTTCTGACCATTCCACTCCCACCCCCTCATGGTCAACACCCAACAAAGTGCTCCCACGTCTTCGTCGGTCGTAGCACACCCCGTCCCGCAGCGGGGCGGGAAGAACCTGATGTTGAAGCATGCCACCATGGGACATTTTGGATGGGAGGGTTATTTTAAGAAAACAAATCGTTTTCTCTGTTAAAACTTATTATCCCATCGATAGGACAGTCACAAGTGGACTTTTTTTGCTTATATGCGTATGACAGGAGGCTGTGTCCACCTTATACCTTACCTCTCCCTCCCTCCTTTGGTTACTTTTTTTTTTTTTTACAGAGGTTTATATAGCGCAAACTTGATGCGAATCGGGTATCAGAGCGCTTTACATAGCACCAGTTGCATTACATGAGGACACATTCATTTTTTGTTAGGCACGGGGAGATTAAATGTTTTGCCCAGAATCACAGGATGTTCAGCGTCATTGCCGAGACTCGAACCCAGTTTTCCAGATTCGAGGTCGACCGCCCTAGCCGTTAGGCCAACTCCTCTCCCCTCCCACTCCCAGTGTGGTCAATTCAGACTTCCAACAATGTAATGGGCATTTAATTAGGCCCATTTCACTGGATAATAGTAACAATTGTTACTCACAGTGCTTAGAGGCAGCAAAAGTACTATACAAAACACTACATCAAAACAAGTTATCCTTATCAAGTAAAAAATGTCACTCTGTATCAATTGCAATCCTGACCTTATTAATACTGCTCCAGGCCAGAGGTAGGACTAGGGTGATGTCACATTAATCTCCCTACAGACTTTGACTCGTTCCAACAGTGTTTGGTCCTCCGGTTTGGTTTAAGATCAAAACCTTTGGTCACATTCCGTCCTGCACTTCAAACTGCTCACTCTGAGCGTGCATTCCCAAGGTGCGGCTATAAAAGGCCATTTTATGTGCCAAACAGATCGCACTGTACTCTGTGCCCAAGAATAGCGAGCCATCTCTGCTCACAGACAAACTGAGAACTCGAAGGTTCCACGTGCAAAGCTGAGGGCACCCGGCTGAGACCAACATCCCATTGCACAGTGTTTACACACCATGGCCCTTGAAAGGGGCACCCTGGCCATGTGGCCTAGATAACAATTATTCTCTGTTGCTCTTTCGATTACGTCCCCTTATTATCAGGTTTTAAAAAAACACATGTCTCTCACAATGCCCCTGCATGGCATAGAATGGTATGGTCTGTTGTCCCCTATCATATGGGAACACATTGTTCCACCCAGCAGGATACGCTTTCTTAGCTTTCCTTATCATTGTCTGTCGGATAATGCAGTCTAACCCTAACATTCACCCACACTTTCCCTCTTGAAGTTTCATTCGATGACGGTGGCCCTTACGGTCAATCCATTCACTTTTGGGCCTGTAGTTCAGCCACTGTTTGTGATTTTCAGAGATGTGAATGTGTCTGCATGGCCATAAGCAATATCTCTCTGGTAATATAGGTTTAAAAGTCACTGGTCCTAATCTTGTCAATTACACTGGTGTCTGGCACTTTTGCACTAGTTCACCAGTGCTGGAATTTTTTGCAGTAACATTTGAGCCACTGACAAGTGCTAGAAGGCCATTTACAGTGACTGACCAGTAAGAATTTGTCAATTATTCATAGAATCAAGACTGCTACAACATTTCCCCCTATTAATGCAAAATTACACCGTACAAGGCCAGAATGCTACACTATGGGCTTGGAAATGCTAATGCTATGAAACCAACATTCACATGGCTCACTTTTACCTCTGTTCACCTCAGGAACTGACGTTTAAAAAACACTACGGTAGGTCCATGGAAGCGTGGGACGCTTACAAAGCATGCCGTGAAATTCAAGATTGAAAAACAAACACATATATTGCAAAGAATAAGATTCTTGTTAGAGCCAACTACAAACTGCCCCCCTTCTCCAGACAACCCATCGACATTTTACAAAGAAGGAACTGTATGTTGCATTATAACAGCCTTTTTGTACTCTGCCCCACACGAGCTATTTGATAGCGCCAGCCCTGACATGAAAAACAAAACTGCCCCACATTGGACTGCCTGAACGACTCAGAACATGAGCCGCAAACGCGCCATGGGCATTCAGCGCCGAAGGTATAACGCCAGCCATGTGCATTCAGCGTCGAAGGTATAACGCCAGCCATGTGCATTCAGCGTCGAAGGTATAACGCCAGCCATGTGCATTCAGCGCCGAAGGTATAACGCCAGCCATGTGCGTTCAGCGTCGAAGGTATAACGCCAGCCATGTGCATTCAGCGTCGAAGGTATAACGCCAGCCATGTGCATTCAGCGCCGAAGGTATAACGCCAGCCATGTGCGTTCAGCGTCGAAGGTATAACGCCAGCCATGTGCATTCAGCGTCGAAGGTATAACGCCAGCCATGTGCGTTCAGCGCCGAAGGTATAACACCAGCCATGTGCGTTCAGCGTCGAAGGTATAACGCCAGCCATGTGCATTTAGCGTCGAAGGTATAACGCCGGCCATGTGCATTCAGCGTCGAAGGTATAACGCCGGCCATGTGCATTCAGCGTCGAAGGTATAACGCCGGCCATGTGCATTCAGCGTCGAAGGTATAACGCCGGCCATGTGCATTCAGCGTCGAAGGTATAACACCAGCCATGTGCATTCAGCGTCGAAGGTATAACGCCGGCCATGTGCATTCAGCGCCGAAGGTATAACGCCAGCCATGTGCGTTCAGCGTCGAAGGTATAACGCCAGCCATGTGCATTCAGCGTCGAAGGTATAACGCCAGCCATGTGCGTTCAGCGCCGAAGGTATAACACCAGCCATGTGCGTTCAGCGTCGAAGGTATAACGCCAGCCATGTGCATTTAGCGTCGAAGGTATAACGCCGGTCATGTGCATTCAGCGTCGAAGGTATAACGCCGGCCATGTGCATTCAGCGTCGAAGGTATAACACCAGCCATGTGCGTTCAGCGCCGAAGGTATAACACCGGCCATGTGCGTTCAGCGTCGAAGGTATAACGCCAGCCATGTGCGTTCAGCGTCGAAGGTATAACACTGGCCATGTGCCTTCAGCGTCGAAGGTATAACACCAGCCATGTGCGTTCAGCGTCGAAGGTATAACGCCAGCCATGTGCGTTCAGCGCCGAAGGTATAACACCAGCCATGTGCGTTCAGCGTCGAAGGTATAACGCCAGCCATGTGCATTTAGCGTCGAAGGTATAACGCCGGCCATGTGCATTCAGCGTCGAAGGTATAACGCCGGCCATGTGCATTCAGCGCCGAAGGTATAACGCCAGCCATGTGCGTTCAGCGTCGAAGGTATAACGCCAGCCATGTGCATTCAGCGTCGAAGGTATAACGCCAGCCATGTGCATTTAGCGTCGAAGGTATAACGCCGGCCATGTGCATTCAGCGTCGAAGGTATAACGCCGGCCATGTGCATTCAGCGCCGAAGGTATAACGCCAGCCATGTGTGTTCAGCGTCGAAGGTATAACACCAGCCATCCACTGAAGTAAAATATGGGTGAAGTGGAAGATACAAACACAAATGTGTTTTTATCAGAAAGTGCCCTAAGGGCAGATAATAATTCAAAGTTTTCTTTCACTTTATTCTGCTCGTAAATAACCCCCGAGGTGGCAGGGACAGTTGTAAACACGTTGTAAAACTCACAAGGGATAATATTTACATTTCGACAACGTATTCACTTTGGACGTGTGAGTTACTCTTGATTTATCGGACCCATATAACGTTCACAAGTTGCGCGCTGCACTGTGCAGAACTCTTCGAGTGGGCAGTTATTTATAAATCTCACACCTCGTCAAGTACAATCTCGAATTGCAGGCTTTGGAGGCATATGAACGCAGGGCTTCACCCATTGCTGAATTTGTGGTAAAAAAAAATAAGGTAAAATATCAAAGTTAAAAAAAAAAAAAAAAAAGGGAAGGAGCCGGGAGGTTCTCTTAGTAGTCCTTCTTCAAGACTAACTACCAAATGCCACAGGTTTGACCAGTAACAAGCTGCCTCGCCCTGATTCCAACCCAGGCTTCTTTCTTCCACCAGCCTACACTTCCTGTCCCTTTATCTCACACTGGCAGGTTCTTTTCCAGTCTGCTTCCTCCCTTTGTCTGTTTTCCTATCTTTCTCATCCCCTTTCTATATCCCTTTTCTGCTTTTTTAGGTCTCGCCTGACCCAGCGCATGCGCTGGTCTGGCGAGACTTATTGAGAGGGCTCCAAAAAGTGCTACCAGGCCAGCCTAGAGCTACAGTGCATGTGCACGGGCGCACGCGCTGCGCTTTACCGCGATTACTTTCACTTTAGCGGCCGCACGGCCGCTTTGATGTTTGATCGTGATCGCGATCACTTTTACTTTCGCGCTGCACGGCCGCTTTGCATAGCCAATAGGTCTCGCTTTTGGGACCTTATAAGTATTTAGTTATGCAACTGTTGCATGGCTAAACACTTGTAAGGTCCCAAAGGCGAGACCTATTGGCTATGCCAATGCTTGTTCTCTCTTGCTTTGAATCACAGTATTAGGATAAAAAATAAATCCCAGTCCCCAAAACTGAGTGCTGCTTCCCTCCACCTACAAGCACCAGTAAATCATAAACACGGTAGAGAGACTGTGTCAGTGTGTAGGCCCCTGTTGGGCGGCCTACAAGCAGCAGCATATGGTGGCTGTGGCTGCTTGCTTCTCTTGCCTACCTTACAAATTGCACTTGACACTGTTGACCACAACACTATTTTCAACAGCCTGCAATAGGTAAAGATATAGCCATGTTCAATCTATATGGACAAACTCTCGCACCAGTCTGGTTGTACAGTTGGGCTCACATCCTATGCCTACAACAGTATAGATTTATTTTTGTGGATTTATCCACAACAAGCCAAGCCACAATGCAACAGAGCTTTGTGCAAAACCTACATATTGCTGTAATGCTCAGATCCCGTCCTACTCTAGGGGGTATATTCACTAACATTTTGTGCTGGGTTTGCGTCACAAAAGGGACCAAATCAAAGCAAAATGTTTATTTGAAATGTACTTTCGTAAAGCAAAACTTGTTTTGCACTAGAAAGTCAGATATCAGTAAGTCAAGGTAGAGCCGAGCTGTGCTTTGCATTGCTTAGCCTCACAGGGCCGTACTATGTGTGGTACCTGGGCATTCCAATGCACTCACCCATGGTATTTAATGCAAAACTCTGTCTACCAAACAAAAGTAGGCAGGGTTTTGAATAAAAATATAATATTTCGACATTGGCATTATTGGAGGGAAATGCATTTATTTATCCAATCTTTTCTGGTTTTCCATGTGTGCTGCACTGTACAGCATTCATCCGAAGTGGGAAACATTTTAAAGTTTTTCTAGGCATAGTATTTTATTCAGAAAGAGTTCCCATTCAGTATAAAACCTGTGCTTGACAACACACACAAACCCTTTCACTAAGATGCAAAGGTGCGTTTGTGTGACACTAGCAGCATGATCAGGGGCAGTGCAACTGGTGCAGCCGCAGCTGACGCTGACCTCTGCGGGGGAGGGGTGCCGTGTTTAACAAAAATACAGGTCTAAAAAGTACCCGCTGCTGCTGAGTTCCATGTGTATCCAGCAGTTTTCAGGCAGCAATAAAAATGTCAAGATAGCTCTATTGATTAATGTGCCTGCTGGAGAGAGTTCTGAGCATTGTCTAGTGGCAGCTTCCACTCATGATAAAGTAGCACAGAGGGTTAATATGCCTGCTGCAAAGAACGTGTACCAAGCAAATCCTTAACTGTATTTTATGTGAATAGCTCATCAGGTTACTGCTTTTGTCACAGAGAACATTTTGTTACTAGTAATTCATAAGTTACAATCTTAATATAGCAGAGTGACCTTCTGAACTATCATCAAAGGGCAGCATGCATACTGCATGGTATAGGTTAGAACGTAATGTTTTTTCCCCCAGTCTTTATCATCATAGGGTTGATTTGGGTAAAAATACATTCTTATTGGTAAAGCCAATGACGTTGGCATGTTTTAATTCATGAGTTTGTGCTTATCGAGACCAAACACTCCTAAAATATGTTGCCTACTAGTATTGGTGACTAGTGACTCCTACACCTTTTGTCTTATGTAACATTTCCTATAGCCTGATTAACACACGTATGATTAATTGGCTCTATATGATGTGTGCGTTATGTAAAGTGCTCTGACAGCCTACACTGGTATGAGCAGAGCTACAAAAGAAATAAGATGCATGTGCGAGAGGGGCTATGGAGAGATGAGGGGCACAGGTGGAGTGTGGTAGTGAGGGAATTCATGGAGAAGGAGGTTTTTGGGGGGCTCCAACAAAGATTGTCGCACTGGGTGCCTCCCGCGCTAGTGTCGGCCTTCAGCATGATTGTGCACCAGCACTGGAAGAGAGCAGCCCAGCGCATATCTCTGTAGATATGACGCTGTCCTGCTCTCCACCTCACGCAATGCAACAGACAACTTTGGTTGCTTCCATACATTGCATGACATTTTAATAAATACACCCATAGGTGAATATCTAAAGGGGTGCATGACTTCTCGCTGTGGTTCACATGACTAAAACAGAGAATCTAGTATTCGAGCCAGGGATGAGCTCGGACCAGCTACAATTTGTTGAGACCCTGTCGATACAAGCAACGCGCCAATCACAGTTGATTCAAATACTAATATTTGCTTTGTAAGACATGTCTAACATCTAATCTTCCTCGCTTTACCATGTATGTGCCATGCAGCACCGCCCCTGCATTTGCACTCCACCTGGCAGTCACTCCACCTGGCAGTCACCCCACCTGGCAGTCACCCCACCTGGCAGTCACTCCACCTGGCAGTCACTCTGCCTGGCAGTCACTCCGCCTGGCAGTGTTTGAAACCAAGCTGGCATTTTGAGGATGCAAGTGAATCATGCAGCCTGAGAGACATAGACACATCCAGGGGGCTGGAAATAAGGGTGCAACAGGTGCTTCAGCACCCCAAACCTGGAGCCAGGTCAGAAAGATCATGGAAAACAATCAAGCCTATCAATCAGTTTCCTCTTCACCCAGCATTAGGTATTCAAATGCATGCAGAGAAAGGTTATTGGTCGTTAAAGCGAATCGAGAGTCCAACTTTTGGAAAAACGCTGCACATTTGCTTGTCATTATGGTTATGTTTACCTTATGCGGCTGCAAAGAGATGGCATTGCTAAAAAAAAATTGTGAATCTGTGATCACGACCTATGGAGGAAGAAATAATGAGGCACATGAAATGCAACAATTTAAAAATGGCTCCTTTTTAGGTTTCGCCTGACCCAGCACATGCGCTGGGCTGGCGAGACTTATTGAGAGGGCTCCAAAAAGTGCTACCAGGCCAGCCTAGAGCTACAGTGCAAGTGCGCGCGCGCGCCGCGCTTTACCGCGATTACTTTCACTTTCGCGGCCGCACGGCCGCTTTGATGTTTGATCGTGCTTGCGATCACTTTCGCGGCCGCTTTAGTATTTAGTTTTTAGTTATGCAACTGTTGCATAGCTAAACACTTATAAGGTCTCAAAGGCGAGACCTATTGGCTATGCCAATGCTTGTTAAGTTTACAATTACTGAGAGAATGAGGCTCATTAGGACCTGCTTATTGTGGAAGGTAATGGGAGACAGGTTTTGAAATAGGATGAGGAATCAGAGTAATTAACAGTGTTTTTATACTCTTTTGTTTAGTACAAATTAACACAATTTGTCCATAGGTAAAAATATTGCATCATAATATGGCATTGAACCACATTTTTGCAAAAATTGTTAAACAATGGGATGCCTACTAATAGAAGTAAATGTTTTCTAGCAATCATGACCTTTCTGCCACAGGCCAGCATACTATCTGGCCCCCCCATCCACTACGGACCCCGAGGTCATGCCCTGTCTCTTGCCGTTACCAGCCAGGCTAGCTTATTCTCTAAGATTATTTCATTACCCAGTTTAGAGAGGTGGACCCCGTCCTGTAAATAACAATGTTCACCCACACGGAGGCTCTCCGGAGTCCTCCACGAGCAGTCGGGCGGGCGATGTTCCCTGGCAGAGCGGTGGAGAAGGAAGAGGCTCTCCACCCTCTTTTCTCCCACGAAGTCTATCTGTCCATTAATGATTTTTGCTCATTTTGCTGCCCTCATTTATTGAGTAACACCAGATTTTTTCACAACCCTAATAGTTTTAGGGAGCTGGTGGCCTTAACCAGCACCCTTTGTCAGAATTTTGTTCCAGCACCACGGGGCACATCACAACTCAAAATACCTCGAGAGCTGTGTCCACCACCAATAAGTACTGTCAAAGGGCAACACAGAAATGACACCGCTGCACACTTGCATAGCTGCCAAGTTTCCCAGGTCCATGTGTGATGTGCTGCTCCAGTTCAGCTTTATGTTTTGAATTCAGGGACTTGTAGTCCTGATTCATAATGGAATAAACATGACTACAAGTCCCAGTATTTAAATAAAATACCTGGACTGGAGCAGCACATAATGGTTGTATGATGGAACAACGCATACAATTACTTTTCATGCCTAAGCAATCCGGTCATAACCACGATCGCATCTTTGCCACACATGTCTTTACCACGCTTGCCTTAACAGTGATGACATGATTGGTGAAGGTAAACGAGTGGTAAAAGTTACATCCAGCCCCCCGCCCTGAGCCCTAATACCTGGCCCCAGCCCTTAAAACACCAAGGGTCACCTACCCTGAGCCCTAAAAACAACCCTGACCCCAGCCCCCAAAACACCCCAGCCACCCATCATGCACCCTAAAACCGACCCGGCCTAAAAAACTACACCAACCCCTCGCCCTGAGCCCTAAAACCCCGGCCCCAGCCCCAACAACTATCCAGACCCACCACCCTGAGCCTTTAAGCCCAGCCCCCAGTCCTGTAAAATACCCTGACCCCAGACCAACCTAAAAATCTTAATACCCACCCACCAAGCCACTGTTCCTTCCATTGTCGTCCACAGGAAGTCTACAACACCTCCCCACCCACTCGCTCCAATGCTAGACCGCTGACTGTCTTTACCATGCATATGACTTTACTGCCTTTACAACGGAAATCATTGTAAAGGAATATGCATGGTAAAGGCATATGCATGGTAAAGGCAAGCACCGTAAAGGCAAGCATGGGAACGCTTGCGTTCAAACTGCACGCGTGGTTTACACCGCATGGACCTGGGAAAACTTGACAGGGCTGCACTCACTTCATGCAAGTGCCTGGTGTGTCATTTGTCCATAACATGATGTTGAACATCATACACCCCTGCACATGATGGCTTCCATGCCCATTCCTATATCCTTTTTACATTTAAACACAAATGGCTTTACCTTTATCTGTGCCATTGTATTGTTTCCAATAGCGTCAGCTTCAGGCATGGTACTGGTATTTAGAGATGTAAACCCCCCCTTCTAAAAGGTTGCAAAATGTGAAGAGAGAGAATGGGTTTGAAAAAGCGAGCATTTCACTTCCAGTTAAACACAAACAACTTTGACCTTCCTCTGCACACCTAAGTGTTTCCTTCTGCCTTAAAACTAGCATCCTGCTGCTTTCCTGTGATCAAAGGGCTGTAAAGCAAGGGGGAGCTGGCTCTTCTCTCTCCTGCAGCAAAGAAATCTCAATTAAGTCATCAGTGCGGCGGAAGAAAGGAGAGATGGGGGCAGAGAGAAGAGCTTTCACAGGAGTGCTGAGTATTGGCTGTGTCCCACCTCAGAGCTCCAGGGGCATAGGAGAGACTATTTCGGCCCCTTGATTCCACAGGCGACACCGGGAACTCGGTTACGCCGCCAATATGGCGGTTGTGCCGGTCCCCGGTGTACTTTCCCGGCAAGGGAGGGGGAGGCGGGGCCCACGCTGATAATGTAAGGGGGTCCCGTCCTCCCCGCCCTCGCCCATTGGCTGAGAGGGTGTTGCTCCGGAAGCAGCTTTCCGGGCAAACGCAAGGCAAACGGGTCCTGGATCTCGCCGGGACCTGTTTATACCGGTTCAGAGGGTAGGACTCCTTTAAGAGCACCAGCAGAGCGGCGAGAGAGCCTCTTCCTTCTCCGTCGCTCTTCCAGGGAACATCGCCCGCACGACTGCTCGTGGAGGACTCCAGGGAGCCTCCGTGTGGGTGAACATTGTTATTTATAGGACGGGGTCCACCTCTCTAAACTGGGTAATGAAATATTCTTAGCAAATATGCTAGCCTGGCTGGTAGCGGCAAGTCACAGGGCATGACCTCGGGTTCCGTAGTGGATGGGGGGCCAGATAGTCAGTCAACTATGCTGGCCTGTGGCGCTAAGGTCATGATTGCTAGAAAACATTTACTTCTCTTAGTAGGCATCCGATTGTTTAACAGGATTGCCGGGGGGGGTGGTCCCTCATTACACTCCAGGGGGCACATACGGCCGGTAGGCTGAAGGGTATGGGGGTAGGAAGTCCCGCTTCCGGTAGGCCGCTTGGGCATTGTGCGCCAACCTGGCACAACATCAGCCCCTGGGAGGTACGATGGAAGGACGTGGGGGGCACCCACGGAATCTGGTGGGCACACGGGCCTCCTGCGCAAGGTCACTCCGGTAAAGGGACCTGGCAACTAGTTGGGAACAGTCATGACCTTGCACGTAGGCTCATCCAGGATACGCAGAAAACAAATTGTACATATTCCAGTTTTAGGTTAGGTATGGCTTTGTATTAGACTCTTGTTAAGGTAAGCCATAAAATGTATCAATCTCTGTATTGCTAAATGTAATTGGATGTGTTTTGGGTTGTCTGCGTATATGTAAAAAAAAAGAATTTTTGATTATGAATTATTAATAATGGTTTTTATTAATTTGTAATAAATATGGCCGGGGATATACGACCCCTAATCCAAAGAACTGGTGTTGGAAATTATTACTGATGCTTCGTGGGGGGAGAGGTTTGGGGACAGTGTTTAACTGATCATGTCAAGGGAGGGGACTCGGCAATACTAGGCCTATCAGTCGTGGCACAGGGCTCTAGGCATTCTCAGCAAGAACCCCATGTCTGCTTACCCAGGATCGTCTTTCCAATCAATCAATCAATCAGGGTTCTGTTAGGGTCTCAAGGCTCATTATTCATAATCATCAATGTGCCTTCTCGTCCTTGCCATATCACTGGAGTGAAAGGCAGGGCAAGGCTGCTGAAATGAGGGCTGGCATGCCACTCTGCAGATGGACTGTCCATTATTTCTTGTCCTGTTCTTCATGCCTTGCCCAGTTAATTGGTCCTAAACTTCCAAACTTCATTAGTTTCATTTAAGTTGTCATGAGTACTTACATTGCTTCTGTACTGTACTGCCTCCATAGCCACAGCACACACCTCACCATTCATGGGGACTGCCAGTTTACTCTTGCAGTCAGGTATCTTAACTCCTGCTAATTTGCATCAAAGGGCATTCCCTGGCTGGTACATCGGCCATCCCATGCAACCACCCATGGGTGTTGACACAAATCCCTATCTATAGACATTCATAAAAAGGAGATTTGTGCTCAAATCTTATGCCTCCTCGAGGCAGGAGTAATGAGGAGAAAGGATTTCACTTCTAATTGTTCCTGCTTTGCATGCATACTGCAACATACAGCACACATACAAAACAGGAAAAGAAATAAAAGGGCAGTTTGGATACTGCCCTTCCAGTACAATAACCAGGGCTGGACTGGCCGTAGCGGGCACCGGGCATTTCCCCGGTGTGCCGCCAGTGTTGGGGACCGGTTTTGGGCCCATGGGGGCCGATTTTGTTACAGGGCCGTTTTTGCAGCATAGCTTCAATATCGGCCGCTGTAACGAAATCGGCCGTGGCAAACAGCTTGGCCGCACCCCCAACCCCCCGGGGGACCGGCCGAGCACTTTGCCAGACCCTGTTTTGGTTCCCAGTCGGGCCCTGACAATAACAATACCTTACAGAAAACACACACTCTTGCACTATGGTGAAAGGGTCCATGTGTTGGCACATGGCAGCCTAAAGTGCTTTACAAACGTATTCTAGCCTTTCTAATAAAAATAAAAAAATAAAAAAAATTCTAGCCTTTCTATACCTAATTCTTTCTCCCTTTTTTGCCTTCTCTCTCTTGTTCTGGGTCAAAGTTTGGTGATAAAAAATAAGCCTTGGTACACAAAAATGTGCCAGAGCCTGCCACCTGGGGCTACCAGCACAGTTTAATCACTGCCTTTAATTCTGTCTTCTAGTACATGTTTTTGATCTCTCACATCCTTTATTAGCTGCCTGATTTTTCTTTTCCTGTTTGCCAGAGATAGACACTCTGTTGCAATCGCAGTGGGTCTTGCCAGCTCTGATGACTTGATGTCTCGCTCCTGCCAGCTGGTTTCCTGATTTTCTTTCCTTTTGTTAATTTGTGGTCTCTGAATTCAGAAGACTATTGCAATGGACCCTTAGTGTTAGCAAGGAACACTCTTGCCCACTATTTTGCCCACAATCCATTACGAGACAGAATGGTCAGAAGTTGTGGTGTCCAGCAGTGTCGCCGTGTGATGTTCTCAACAAGATATTGCAAAAGGCTGCTCGCAGCCAAGACCTGACAGAACTCATCAATGGGCAGCATCGTGGGCAGATTGGTCACTGTGCTCGGATGCACAGGCCCAGGTTTACTAACGTTTTGTGCTGGGTTTGGGTCACAAAAGTGATGAAAATCCAGCGCAAAGAGCAGTGGTGAGATTTGCTTTCCAACACAAGCCAGGATTGGCATTGGAAAATTCTCCAAAGTAACGTAAAGTTGTGCTGTGCTCTACTTTACAACACTTCGTGTCAGGGCATTCCATGGACTGTACATGGGCATTTCCTTGCAACCATCCATGGGTTTGGACACAAATCCCAATCTACTGACATTTGGAGACAGGGATTTGCACCAAATCTTACGACTCCTCAAGACAGGCTTAGATGTGTTAATTTCTCCTAAATGTTCAATTTTAGCATGTGTGCAGCATTGTACAGCATACATATAAAGTGGGAAATGTCCTCAAAGATAGTTTTGTAGTGGAATAATCCCATTCCAGTAAAAACTTATGCTTTAGAGTGCAAACACACTCTTGCACTATGGAGCAAGGATGTGTGAATTGGTGCATGGCAGCCAAAAGTGTGCCAGCAATGGGGAGAGAAAATATGCACCAAATCTTAATAGATATGGCACATTATTCTGTCTCCCTTTTATGCCTGGTAGCGCGGCAGCTTTGGTTGCTGCAGTGCCTTGCATCAAGTGATAGTAAATCTAGGCCATCGTGCCCTTCAGCCAACAGCATTAAATGTTTTAGGCCAGTGCCCAGTTATTTAGGGCTGAGGGGATTCACATTCCTCCTGATGATCATCACTAAATGCAGTGGCGTAGGTAGCCCTTTGGCATTGAAGGGCAGGGGGTGGGGGTGCTGGCAAGATTCCTTCAGTTGACCCGCGGCAGCCGCTTGAAGGGCGGGGGTGTGGCGGTTGCCGCCAGAGGTGGCAGGTAAGAGCGGGGAGGCCGCCAACCCCAAAACTCATGCCGGCCAAGGCGGACCGCCCCACCCTTGCTACGCCACTAGCTAAATGTAAATATGTCTTTAAATACACGTTTTGCAGAACGCATTTACTCCTCAACTACTCTCACTCACTTCCCAAGTCCACAAATGCCATTTACATACATTTTGCATACCTCATCTTTGCACTGTATAGCTATGCCTGGGGTGGTTCGTGGCATCTCGCTCGCTTGCTTGAGGCGATACGGTCAGCTTATTGCAGGAACGCGTTCCATAAGCAGGCAGCCTCCAGGCGCTTTTGAACAAGTGGTTTAGGCTACACATGCACAAGCACCAGTGGCTCGTGGGAGAGAGTGAGTAGCATCATACTTTGCGACAAAGAGGTGGCTCGCGCCTGCCTCTGACTGCGTGTCAAGACACATCATGATATCAAAATATCGTGATCAAAGTATTGCGGACCAGAGCACCGTGAAGGTAAGTGTATAAGGGTCAGTGTCCATTTACCATTCTAAACCAGAAATCTGAGTACCTTGAAGATATGGATACCGTCACCATTAATATTTTGCCCTCAATATTCTGGAGTCTGTATTAAGGCGGCACACCCTCCTCTTCGACCCAAAGGTAGATAATGCAGCCTGAGTGTCTTTTCGCCAGAATCAAAGGAGTTAACATCACATGACCTTTGACCCCATGTCTGGGCCATTCAGAGTTTCTGAAACAGCCTTTCAATAAGTCATCCTTGCAGTATGTTAGTGACCAGTGATTGGCACAGACACCTCCCTGCTGTAGGTATCTAAAGGCAGAGCATATGTCATTCTTTTAGCAGTGCGGCGCGGTTTGTGGTCGTTGCTTGTGGTTTCTTCAATGTGCCTTCGCCATCAGCACAGCTCCAGCCGTGTTTACTACTTATGCAGATCATCATTTTATGTAGTAAATCTTCCGCCATATTGTCACGTGATCACAGCTAGTTTATTATCTGCAGTGTGGATGATGGTTGGATCTCTTTTTTTGCACACATCTTTGTCTCGTTTAAAACTCCATTTTAGACTATACTTATTCACCTTTTATTGTAAGTAGCATGTCAATTATCTATGTTTAACTCTGATGGTGTCACCTGTACCTTGGTTGTGTCACCACAAGCCCTACTTTTCCAGGACTTGACCCGAGCATTTGGTTGTGGCCTTGTAGTTTGCCAATCTGGTCGTTTTCGGAACTTCTGCCACATACACTTAGGATGTCACACATGAGGCGCCATGTTCATCATCTGCCCTGCTCATGCTGGCACTAGGTGCACAGCAAGCATCCATGATGGCTGGATTAAAGGAACATGGCACTGAAGGGTCTGGAGGCCATGTTTGCACTACAGCGACTGCTGAGGCGCATGTCTGGCATCGCAACAGTGACACAAAGGATGTAATCATGAGGTCTCAGGAGCATCGCAATTGTGAGGCAGGTACACAAACTTTACACTTACATCTTATACGAAATCTCAGTGCTTAGGATTTCCGTACTCTTGACGCAGCCAATAATCAATCTTTCTTGTAATATGTGTCAGTTGCTTCTTAAATCTTGGCTGCTCTATGAAGCTGGTTTCCAAGACCTGGGGAACATTGCCCTCTTGTTTCACAGGGGACCGTCATTTGTTTCCAGTTATCCTCTACGTCACCTTCTTTTTCTTATATCACTGTCTTGTGCCTTCTGGAAAGTTACAGTACTTGTGTTTCAGGTGTAGATTCGCTGTAGGCAGCCAGAAATCCCCATTCCCCATTCTATAGTGAGATGTTCTAGTGTTTCAACGTATTTTACAAATTCCAAACATCTAATGGTTGTGGGTCGACATGGACTTATGGATGCACAAGTCGGTTTGTTGGCTTCTCCCTCTTTTCAATCCATCAAAGTGGTACACCACTACTGTTACGACACTGGGGCTTGGCCAAAGGGTGCTTATTTATTGGGCTAAGCACAGAAAAGTACGTGCCCGGGGGCTGTTGAACTAGTATTGGCACTCCCATCTCCTGCCTCTCTGTGGGGTGCATGGGACTGGGAAGGAGAGCGATCATCCTCATTCGGGAAACTAATTAGTGCACATTGCTGCCTCTTGTCTAGTAGTGCTAGACAACACCACAGTGCAAAAGTGTGTGTGTGTTGCACTAGGCACTCTGTTTGTGCACCAGCGGAGGGGGAGAGAGCAGTAGCATTACACATTTATTAACTATGGCTCGTCGCTACTCTCTCCGTGTAGCTCAAAGCAGAACAGAAACATTGGTTGCTGCTCGTTGTGGCATTTTCTGATAAGTCTGCCCTGGGTCTATTCCACTAAACTTCCCTGCCACTCATCATAGACAGAGGGAGGACTTGAAGGTGTGTTGATCAATGGCTGTCCCTGTGCTTGAATGTGTTCCAGTACCTGTGGCACCTCCAATCCTTGTTCAATTCCTGAAAGAGCCATCCTTTGCAGTTCCAGGAGTTTGGTAGTCCCTTTATGACTACATTCCATTGACTTCATTCTTTCTTTCGTAACCCTGGGGTCACTTGATTTCTTCATTTGGAATAATCCACGAGCAGAAACTGGCTTCAATGACATAAACTGGGTCTGGCTTACCTTTGGAAAAGCTGCTATTCTCTAACTTGTTTACAAGCAATCCAAGAGGAAGGATGAGCTTCCAACAGAAAAAGTCAATGTGTAGGTTGCAGTGTACCAGACAGCTGCACTGTCTGATTTTGCTAAATGCATTTTGGGGACTTTCAGACAGTTGACTTAGGAATGCATTCTGCCTAATGATTACCATTGGCTTTGTGGTTTGTAACTCACATTTTCTAGATTACTATTTGCTGGCTTTATTTGCTTTAGGCTCTCCAGGTTCAGTGTGTGCCTCCCATTGCATAAATCATGTTTACTGTAATCTTCCACAAACTCCCTGTCTGTAAACAGGCCTTTAAATCTTGTTCTTATCTTCTCACATTTGCTGTGTATTCAAAGGCCAAGGTCAATTGTCAGGTGCTATCTTCTGAGGGAGCTTGTTTGCTTTTCTTTCTCTGTATTCAAAATGAGAGGATTTATGTGACAATCTTGCTGGATACTGGGGTTAGAAAGAGTTATTTCCTAGCACACAACAACATTTAAATGAACTGTGTAAGTATTTCAGAATATATCAGAATTAGGAACAGAAATGGAGCCCATTTTTTGTTATTTCTGAAGAGTGTTGGAAACAAATATTTAATATGGTCAAAACACATCATTACACTAGGTGATGCAATCTCCATACATTTGCGTTTGTGCACTGTATAGTTTTATTAGTGAAACTGAATGTCTGTGAAAATGCAATGGAAATTCCAATTGAAAATGTGTTGTCTAAAATGGCAGAGCAGGGGGAGGAGCCTAGCGCGCAACCAAGATGGCCGCGTAGGTGCGAGGCTCCCGAGGACCTCCGCGACCTCCTGAATTAATCCTGGCGATATCCTGTCCTTGTTGAGGGGACTGTGTTGGGGACCCGGAGCTGAGGCGCCACCTGTTTTTTGGGCTCGAATCGGACCCCGTACGCCGGTGGGAGCATCGATTGAAGGTTGCGGCCTTCTCCTCGCCGGCCCCCCGGATTGGAGTAGTGGGGCGATCCGGGGACAAAGTGAATAACAGCGGCGAGCGGGGCTGGGCGACTCGCGTACCCCGCACTTTCACTTTCGCTTTTGCGCCCTCCTAGCTCTCAAGCGGGGTCGGGCTGCGGAGCGGGGTGCGGTGGTGTGGCCTTGTCCAGGAGCCCGGTTGACCCGCCGGCGGTGGGTTGACCCGCGGTTCGGTGGTCGCCCCCGCCCCCCCCTGGCACCCGTGATTTGGTATAGCGGCCCGTTTGGAGAGCTTGGCACGACGGTGGAGAAGCCAGCATGTCCACCAAACAAGATGGCGACCGGGCGAAGGTGAAGACGACCCGCCGTGGCACGGCGCACCAGGCTAACAGTATGGACCGCTACACGCTCCAGAAGGGTTCTCCGGAGACATCGCGTGCATCCCCGGTGGGCCCGACGGAGGCATCTGCTCCTCCGGTGGATCTGACCCTCCGGGACGTCATGGGCGCCATCGCAGAGATGAAGGCCTCGGTGGACCAGCGTTTCGACACCTTAGCGCAAAAAATAGACTCGGTCCTGGTGGATGTGAGCCTTGTGAGGGCAGACTTGTCCAAAACAAACGACCGAGTCGACTCCCTGGCCCACACCACAACGAGCCTCACGACAGACGTGGTGGCCCTCCAGAAGGAGGTGCGCCGGCTTGGCCAGGCGAGCGCCCTGATGGACCGGCGACTGGAGGACTCCGAGGGTCGGGCCCGGAGGAATAATGTCCGTATTGTGGGGGTGCCGGAGGGACGAGAGGCGGAGGCGGCGGATCTTTTCGTGGAAGAGTTGATCCAGACCCATCTCCAGCCCCGGGGGCTGAGTAAGTTTTTTGCGGTGGAGCGTGCTCACCGGGTCCCCGGGGGCAGACCTAAGACTGGTGCCCCGCCGCGGCCTCTCATTGCCCGGATTTTTAATTTTCGGGACAGGGATGCTATTCTCCAGACCTCCAGACAACAGGGACCGGTCAAGCTTGACAACATGGAGATACATTTCTACCCAGACTTTACTCCGGCGGTCCAGAAGCAGCGACAGAGCTTTCTTGGTGTTAAACGTCGCCTAAGGGACCTTAACCTCAAGTACTCAATGCTCTTTCCAGCTAAGCTGAGGGTAGAGGTGGATGGTCGCACGCACTTCTTCGACCGGCCCGAGGCGGCTGGGGACTGGCTGGACACTCTGCCTGGAGATCGGGGCCGGGGGGGCGGGGGGGGCGCGGCTGGCGAGGAGGGCCCGCCGGATCAGAATTGAGGGGTGACTGAATAGGCCTTGCTCTGGACGTTGTTCCTTCACCATTTATTGATTGCGTATGTTCCCCTCCTATGGAGGTCGTGTGGGGTCTGTTGGGGGCTTCCCTCCTCCTCTGGGGGACTAGTTAGTATTTAGCTATAGGGCGACAGGCACACTGCACTTTGGGGGGGCTGTCTGGGCTCATGCAGGGGTGCAGGGAGGGGGGAGTTCTGTTGGGACCGGGGGGTGGGGGGGGTGTGTTGTTTGTTAGCACCGCAGGGCAAACCCGCTACTATGTTGTTGTTTTTAGGATGCTCGATGGGGGACGACCGATTGTTTCGACGTATGATGGGGGGTAGGGATTTGACTGTGTTGTCATGGAATGTTAACGGCCTGGGGGATAGGATTAAGCGTGGTGTGGTCCTGCAGTACTTAAAACGTATTTCACCAGATGTTGTCTTCCTGCAGGAGACGCACCTTATAGGTAACTCCTTTCATGCAATGAATCGGCGGGGATATCGTTTGGCGGCCCATTCCGGCTTCACTTCGGGCTCGCGGGGGGTGGGTATTATGGTCAAGAACTCGCTCCCGTTGGAGATTGATGAGGTGCGCCATGATGAGAGGGGACGCTACACGGTTCTAGTGGGAAGAATGGAGGGCAGAGTGTTTATCTTTGTATCAGTGTACGTCCCGCCTGGGTTACAAGCCACCACATTCGCGGACCTGGGGCGCCTCCTTCTGGACCTTCCGAGTGGCCTGCTGGTGGTTGGAGGGGACTTTAATGCGGTAGCCTCTGGGTCTATGGATCGCCATCCCCCTAGGGACCTCCCCCGGGCACAGGCGTGGCTGCCCGGCCTTCTGGACACGCTGGGCCTGGTGGATTGCTGGCGATTAAAGCACCCCGCATTGCGACAGTACACTTTCCACTCGGGTGCCCATGGTAGCCTCTCGCGTCTTGATTACATCCTTGTCCCGGCGGCCCATGCGGGGAGGGTGGGGGAGGTGCGCCATCTGGCGCGGGGTATCTCAGACCACTCCCCATTGTTGTTGCATTTCGATGTCTTCCCGAGGGGGGATGGCAGGGTGGCCCCAATCAATGCATGGTATTTGCGCGACCCCACCATTCGTGCCGATTTGATCAAATCCTTACAGCGATATTTCGACGAGAATGTGGGGTCGGTCTCTTCGGCCATCTCCCTGTGGGAGGCTTTCAAGGTAGTCCTTAGAGGGGAGGCCCTCTCCTTTATCTCCCATGCCCGGCGGCGCGAGCGGGAGGAGGTGACCCGGGTGGAGGCCGAGATTGCAGAACTGGAGGGTGACCTGGGGAGCGGGGTAACAGACGCCAAGTTGCATGTTCTACACCTAAAGCAGGCGGCCTATCGGGCCCTCGTTACGGAGGCGGCCAGGGGCCTCAGTAGAGAGCAGCAGGGGCGATTGTATGATGTGGGTGATAAGGCTGGCAAATTGATTGCGTGGTTGGATAAGAGGGAGAGAGCGAGCCGCGTGGTGCCTTTGATTGAGAGTGTTGATGGTGCGCGTGTCACTGAGCCGGAAGCCATTGTCTCCTGCTTCGCCGATTATTTCCGCGAAGTCTACTCCCCGGTTTCCCCCTGCTCGGAGGAAGATTCCCATGCCCTGCTTCGGGACATCGCACTGCCCTCCCTTACGGTGGAGGACAGGGATTCGCTGGACGCCCCTCCCACCTCGGACGAAATTGCCTTGGCTATTCGCTCGGTTGCATCCGGCAAGGCCATGGGCCCCAATGGTATTCCCATCGAGCTATACAAGCTACGCCCGGATGTGTTGGCGCCCCACCTGCGCGCGATGTTCCTGGCGGCCCACTCGCAGGGTTCCCTCCCGCCGGACCAGCGTCTGGCCACAATTGTGGTGATCCACAAGGAGGGGAAGCCCCGTGAACGGGTCACATCCTATAGGCCGATTTCGCTCTTGAACGCGGAGCCCAAAATCCTCGCCAAGGTGTTGGCCAACCGGTTGGTTGGCGTGGTGGGCGATTTGGTCCACCAAGACCAATCTGGCTTTATACCGCACCGCAACACGGCGCTCAATCTGCGGCGCTTACACGGGGTGCTCGCGCGTGTCCCATTTGTGCGGGAGCCGGCCATCTTGGCGTCCTTGGACGCCACCATGGCGTTTGATACGCTTGAATGGCCATACATTTGGGCGATGCTGGCGAGATTCGGGTTTGGCCCGGGTTTCATTAGCTGGGTCAAATTGCTATACTCGGGCCCATTGGCGCAGGTGGTAGTGAATGGGCGAGTCTCGGCCCCATTCGCGCTGGGGCGGGGTACGCGACAGGGTTGCCCCCTGTCGCCTCTCCTGTTTGCCCTGGCCCTGGAGCCCCTGGCGGAGTGGCTGCGGTGGCACCCTTCTATCCGTGGTCTCCGCTGGACCCCCGAGCATGAGGACCGTGTGTCCCTCTACGCTGACGATATCCTTCTGTATCTCGCCTCCCCGCGTAAATCACTGATCGTCCTGGTTGATGTTTTGCGCTCATTCGGTCGCAACTCAGGCCTGGTCATCAACTGGGCGAAATCCTGTGTCTACGTGCTTTCCGGGGAGGCTCCGGTCCTACCACGGGACTGTCCGATCCAGATTGCCTCTCAAGGTTTTCGGTACCTGGGTATCTATATCACTCTTGACCCGGAGGCCCGCTATGAACGGAATTTGCTACCCCCCCTCCAGCGCTTGAGGGAGGACGTGGCGCGCTGGCGGCGTCTGCCGCTCTCGCCGCTCGGCCGAGCGGCCTTGTTTAAAATGATGTCCCTGCCGCGCTTCCTCTACGCCCTCCAGAATACTATGGACTTGGTCCCGGCACGCTATTTCCGTGAGGTGGAGGGCCTCCAGCGGCGCCTGTTCTGGGACGGGAGGCCGCGCATTGCTCTGGCTAAATTGACGCTCCCGTGGTACGATGGGGGGGTCGCCCTCCCGGACATTAAACGGTATTACTGGGCCTCCCAACTAGCTGCAATTAATCATGGCCTTTACGGGCCCGCCTTGAACCCGGCATTTGAGATGGATAAGATGCTCCTACCCGGTGGCGATTACAATCGCGCGCTCTACTCTGGCACGCCCGACTCCCGTTTGACGGGACCGACGCGTGTCATGGTGCGTGTCTGGCACGCGGCTAATGCAGCTATGGGGTGGAAGGACCGTTTGACCCGGGCGTCACCGCTGTATGCGTCTGAGAGGTTGGGCTCCCTGTGGACGTCGAAGGGCTTCGCGAAGTGGGACACGATCGGAATCAGCACGGTGGGAGATCTCTGGACGAGGGGGGGATTCAAAACTTTTGAGACGCTGCAGGCGGAGTTTCAGCTGCAAGGCAGTGAGTACTTTCGGTACCTACAAGTCCGCCACGCGCTGGGCTCCGTCTTCCCGGATGTCGCATCCATTCCGGAGTCTTCCCCCCTGGAGGACAGAGTGCTGGATGGCCATGTACCGGACAGCACGATCTCCCTCATATACAAAAAACTGATCAACGATAGATCGTGCCTGCTGACTAGTCTCCGCGAGGCCTGGGTTGCCGACGGGCTGGAGCTGGACGACGAGGATTGGATTTCCGCGGTGGCCTCTCCGAAAGAGGTGGCCATCCCGGCTCGCCTTCGTTTCGTCCAGCTCAAGATCCTTCACCGGGTGTACGTGACGGGGCCAAGGCTTCTGCGTATGGGTTTTGCTGGTGACGGAATGTGTAAACGTGGCTGTGGTGCGTTGGCGACTTTCATGCATATACTGTGGGAGTGCCCGAAGGTGGAGCGATTCTGGCGTGGTGTGCATGAGGTCCTGCGTGTGGTGACGCGTGTCACGCTGCTGCCTGAAGCGAGGAGATGCTTGCTGAATGTATGGGAACCGAATGACTATTCGGTCCCGCAGACGCGGTGGGTGACTCTGGGATACATGATAGCTAAGCGTGACATTGCTCAATTGTGGGGATCCCAGAGGCCCCCTGCGGTGTCGGCCTGGAAAGAGCATATGGATTGGTGTATGTTTCGTGAAAAGGTGGTGTATGTGGCGAGGGGTAAGCCTGGGGCGTGGGTGAAACTCTGGGGCCCCTGGAACGCCTACCGCGGGGGTATTTGTGAGCCACCACTGCTACCGGCTGCCTCGCCTGCTCCGTCTCCCTAGACTGCCCCCCTCCCTCGGCCGCGGGCGCGCGGTCCCCCAGTCCCTGATCTACTCCCATTCCCCTCTTCAGAGTTCTGCTGCTGGTTTGGATCCCCCACTTATGGAGCACGTGCTGTCACTTTGGATCGCGGGTTGCCTTGCGGGTGTGGTTTTTTGGTGTTGTTTTGTTTTAAGAAAAGGGAACCGTACTGTGGGCTTGGAGCTGTGTGGCCTGCACCATTGACTACTCCTGTTTCACTGCTCTGCACTGCCGAGAGACTTTTACTGTATCTATGCAATATGCTTTTGTCATTCTAGCGGCCGGCCGGGTGGTTGTAGGCCCATACCTGTAACTTTTGCAATTTGCAATAAACGGTTTCAAAAAAAAAAAAAAAAAAAATGGCAGAGCGATTCCATACCATGCATACTCTGCTCTATGCCACTCCACTCTATTCTGCACCACTCCACACCACTTTACACCTCTCCGCTCCACGCCACTGCACTCTGCACCACTCCTCTCTATGCCACTTTACTCTATGCCATTTCATGCTACGCCTCTCTTCTTTACCCTGTACCACTCTGCTCTAGGCCAATGCACTCTTCGCCACTCTACTCTACACCTCTGCACTCTTTGCCAGTGCACTCTACACCACTCCAATCTAAACCACACCAATCTACTATGCACAACTCCACTCTACACCACTCTAATCAACGCCACTCTGCAACACTGCACTCTACGCCACTGCACTCTATGCCAATACATTCTATGCCACTGCACTTTACACAGTAACACTCAACTATTTGCCCCTGCACGCTATGCCAATCCACTGTACGTCACTCTAATCTACTCTGCACCACTGCACTCTATGCCACTGCACTCTATACCACTTTACTCCATGCATTACAAGATATGCACTCTATGCAACTGCACTCTATCCTGCACCACTCCACTCTACGCCACTTCACTCTCCTATGAATCAATCTTCCATGCCACTGCTCTCTACACCACTCAACTCTACACCACTGCCCTCTGTCACTCTACTCTGAAACACTGTACTCTATGCCACTGTACTCTGCACTACTCCACTCTACACTACTCCACTCTATGCCACTGCACTGTACGGCACAATACTCCTCTCTGCACCACTCGACGCTATTCTACTCTGTACCACTCTATAACACAGCATGCTATGCCACTCGACTCTACTCTGCACCACTCTACTCTGAGCCACTCCACTCTGCACCACTGCCCTCTGCACTCTACTATATGCTACATTGTATGCTGCTGAATTCAATGCCACAGCCCTCATGCCACTGCACTATACACCACTATTCATTGCAACACTCTATGCCAATGCACTCTACACCAGTCCACTGTACTCTATGGCACTCCAGTATATGTCAGTCTATGTGACTCCACACTATGCCACTCCAATACACGATACTCTCTGCCACTCTACTTAACAACACAGTGGCGTTGTGAACCCCCTGCTTTCACAGTTTAAGCGGGGGTGGCGTTGACAATTATAGTTATTTATGACCCCGTCCTGGCTGCAGCTCTGCAGACTAAAGCTATTAAAAATCAAAAGTAAAGGAAAACGATAAACAACACAGTGATCAGGAGTTAACCACAGCAAAGTAATTAAGAGAAAAAGAGAGGGAATGAAAGAGAGATTGGGAAAGAGGTTTGGAAGGAAGGGAAAAAGGAAGGGCATATAAAAATAAGGAAGGAAGAAAACAAGATTTGCATGGGTTGGTGAAAGTGTCTATAATGATGAAAGGCTGGATGAATTTGGTGGATCGATAAATAGATGGCAGGATGGAAAGGTGAAAGGATGAATTGGTGGATAGATAAAAGGAGAGTGAATTGGTGGATGGATGAAAACGAATGGGAGGATGAATGGGTAAAAGTATCGAGGAATGGTTGGAAGTGTGAGTAGAAGGATGGATGCAAGACTGTAATGATGAGAGGGTAGATGGATGGAATAGTGATTGGATGGATGTATGGGTGGAAACATGAAAAGATGGATGGATAGATGGATGGATACATGACAGGCTTAACAGATGGAGACATAGATGGACAGAAGGCTGGATTAAGCGGCCTCATCTAGAGTTTACTCACTTTGCTCAACTGACGCTGTTCGAGGGATGGATCAAAGTGAGGGGTATTTTAATTTTCTGGCTACTCTCTTGCTACAACACTGTACTCAAACTCTCTGCCATCCCACTCTATGACACTCCACCTGACCCTCATCTATGCCACTAACTTTTAGTCATGCTGAACAGCAGTCACTCTGGTGTACAGCATGTCTACACTTTGGCAAAACCAAAAGCTCTTGCATAGGCGAGACCTATTGGCTTCACCAGTGCTTGTTTGAAAGGCAATCCTGACACCCCCCCATCCCCAAAGAGACTTGGTCTTGTGCTGCAAGACACAAGGCCAGGCAGACATTTTTAAGGACTGGTTTGGCCCATTTTACTAAAATGATATATAGATTATACATACAGGGACTCTCACCCAGCCCTCTTTAACCATTGGTCTGTTGTTGTGTCCTTAACATGTTTTCCACCCACTAAAACATACGGCATTGGCATTGGTTCAGCTCATTTCAGTAATTGGCTGACTTCATCGTCAGTGACAGCTTTCTGTTCTTGTACACGGAGTACATCTGCACACAAAGTAGTTTACTTCAGTGCCAGGGACTAGTATGGATGGGAATGTGTGCTTTTTGAAATAAAAAATATGTTTGTTTTTAGCCATCTATTTATGTTGGCAAAGGCTCAGCATTTCACCAAACAATACATTTTTACAAAAACCATGACAAAACAAAACAAGCTTTCACAAAGCCAAAAAAGGCTGACAGTCCATGCCAGACCAGTTGCCTTTGCCAATGCTGGTTTATTATTGTGTGGGGGCTGTCCTTTGGTATTGAAGAGGCTGGGCCAGAGGACCAGCAAAGCATGCTCAGCCTGAAGTCATTGTTTGGTTTAACAGGCTTTCAATGAATGTAGGTATAACAAATGCAGCGGGCATTAAAAACAGGACGCTCAGATGATAGCATTGTGGCAGAAGAAGAGCTGTAGTGAAAGCACGAATTTCAGCGCGACACCACATGCAGAGCAGCAACAGAATGCACACGGACTGGTGTGACATGGCATGAAGCGCTCTGCATGATGAATAATAAAGGGTTACTAAACAGGGCATAATGTGGGAGCTTTGCCTTTTTTACGTTTTGGAATAGGCGGATATTTTTAATATCCAGTTTAATGTACTCAAGTTACAGCCATTGACACTTGTGACCTGCGGATCACACGCACGTCATCTGAAAGCACTTAACTCACTGAGCTATCCTCCCGAGATATGAATACAATTTGTCATTCTAGGCATCTGCCATTACCAATCACTTCAAGCTGCACTGACTCTGTTTTTGGGTGCTCACGTTGTAGACTGCGGTATCATTTGACTCTCAGCTCTTGGGGGACAGTGAGGGTCTTAACTGCCCACTGCACGGGCCCTGGATATGGGGAAACCCAACCCTGGGGTAAGCCGAGCCAGTAATGTCGGGTCCCAGACGAGTAAGCTGCGCCTCGCCTGGAGATCCTGCGTGGAAACGGAGCCAAGAGCATCCCGGGCTATTTGCAGCTCTGGGGCGGCTGAGATTGTTCGGTGGTTGCTTAGCAACTCAGGGCGGGACTATTCAGGACAGTGTATTTTAAGGCCAAGGCCTTGAACGTGATCTTGCACTGAAAGGCTTCACGTCACCAACGTAACGCAGCAAAGTGACATTTGTATTGGCCCTGTCTTCTTGAGACTAACAGCGTCATTAACACTTGTGTACAAATCGGGTACAAGAAAAAACTTTCCTTAATATTATTATTATCATCATCATCAATCATCATCATCATCATCATCATCAATCATCATCGTCACCAATCATCATCATCATCAATCATCATCATCATCATCATCAATCATCATCGTCACCAATCATCATCATTATCAATCATCAATCATCATCATCAACATCATCATCAACGTCATCATTATTGTTATAGTAATCTGCAATGCACTGCGATTACCTAAAAAAGCGCCCTGCTGCTGCAACGGCAGTATGCGCACAGAGCTCCTTCTACTGACTTATGGTGTGCAGCCAGGTCTTGAGATGCTTCTTGAAGTGAGTCAAATCAAGGACAGAATGAAGGGAGAGCGGTAGACGGTTCCACGGATTGGGAGCGTGCATAGAAGTCGCTGAGTCCCAAGTCCATGATAGTTTGAATTTAGGCTATAGAAGAAGATTGACTTCCGAGGAACAATGGTGGCGACCCAGGTGATAACGCCGAAATTTGTTTTGCATATCAACGGGTCAAACTCGATGGATAGCTCTGTGCACTAACCAAAGAAACTTTAAAAAGTATCCTTTTAGGTGGGGGAAGCTGGCGGAGTTTATCCAGAGAGGCAGTAGCTGACAAGTGACAAGGCAGAGATAGGGCCAGTCAGTCTGCCCCAGTCTGAATACTATACAGACACATGATAAGATAGTCGATGGGTTGCAAGGATTAGGAGTTCTTGTAATCCAACTGACTCAAGATTGTAGATGTAACCACCAAAGGACGATGGTGTAATGGAAGAACCAGTAAGATCTTCAGCAACATTATCAGTTAAGAAAAGCAAGTAGAAGTCACCTTGCTGACCTGAGGGCTGAATGAGCGATCACAATCAAATTGGAAGCCTTGATTTCTAACAGCAGTTGGAAGAGGCAGAGGGAAGTTCCACCGGAGAAGACCAGAAGTCAAGGAGAAGTGGACAAGGTATTTTATTCCTGGAACAACCGACCACCTCTGTCTTGAACTTGAGGGCAGTAAGAGTCAGCCAGTTGGTAATTTTGCATATGCAATGATGAAAATGTTTAAATGAAGCAGACGCTGATTGATCCATCGAGATACTAAAATGAGGTAAATGTTGAAAAGAATAGAGCTTAATGATGAATCTTGGGGGATCCCATGTCCAAAGGACCTGAACTCACGTTTTTTTCTTTTTAAATGTTTTATCTAGCGCGAACTAGACCTGAGTAATCGGGTATCAGAACTCATAACATAAGCACCAGTTTCGTTACAGATGGACACATTCATTTTTTGTTAGGCACAGGAAGATGAAGTGATTTGCCCAAAATCACAGGATGTTGAGCGTCGTTGCCGAGACTCGAACCCGTTTTCCCAGCTTAGAGGTTGATCACTCTAGCCGAAAGGCTACATCCTCTCCCCAAGAATGGTGGAATGGTGGCAGTTGAATTGCTTGAGCTCTGTTGGTAAGATATGACGTCTCATGGCGGTACAATCAATACCGATTTTTTCTAATCTTGAGATCCTGATCACACATGAGATAATGTCAAAGGAAGTCAGTATATATAATAACACCAGACAACAAAGTTCTCCTTATCTGTTACCATTGGAAGATCATCTAAAACAGATACAAGTGCATATTCATTTCCATGTAGAGGCCGAAGGGCTGACTCAGCCATATCCAGCAATATATTACGAATGTATGACGTTACAACGCATACATTTACAACGCATGCCTTTACAACTTAGTTTTTACATCGCAACATCCTTTACAACGCATCATTTTACATCACATGCCATTACAATGCATTTTTTAAAACTACACTTACAACGCATTCCATTACATCACATCATAATATTACAAACCATACTATTACAACGCATGTCATTACATTGCATTTAAGGTAAGTGTTGGATAGTGTAGGGGTAAAAATTACTATTCTAACTCCAGTGGGTGCAACAGTAGGGTAAGTGTTGGATAGTGTAGGGGTACAAATTACTATTCTAACTCCAGTGGGTGCAACAGTAGGGTAAGTGTTGGATAGTGTAGGGGTACTATGCGTTGTAATGGTATGCGTTGTAATGACATGCGATGTAATGACTCCGTTGTAGTGACATGCGTTGTAATGACATGCGTTGTAGTGACATGCAATGTAATGGCTGCGTTGTAGTGACATGTGTTGTAAAGGATGTTGCGATGTAATGACTGTGTTGTAAATGTAGTGCAATGTAATGACTGCGTTGTAAAGGTTGTTTCCCATATATTACTTTCAAGGTGGGCAGAAAGAATCTTGTTCACATATTTTCTATACTTCTTATTGGAAAAGGTATTAGTAGAATCAATAGAAAATTGGTGACTATTGTAGGGTCGGTGGTGGGTTTCTTTACCACCTAGACTTTCTTCCACTCGGAGAAAACAATGACGGTGGACAGAGGGACATTGCTGTTAGAAATTGGGTTGTAGGTTGACTGGGGTATGAGCCCTAGTCAAGCAGCAACCAGAATCCTAGTCAGTGTAAGAAGCAGGCATACCCTAAATTAACCTGTGCTCACCCTCTGGTAGCTTGGCACAGAGCAATTAGGTTTGACTCAGAGGCAATGTGTGAAGTACTTGTGCAACACTTCAAACAGTAAAGCAGTGAAGGCACCACACAAGATTCCACACCAGGTTAGAAATATAGAGCTTAACTGTATAAATACAAAAAGACCAAACTGACAAAAATCCAATGAGTAGAACTTGAGATATTGATTTTTAAAGGTTTTAAGTAAAAAATAGTCCTAAGAAGCTTAAAGCACTAAAATGGGATAGTCTTGCACAAAGACAAAACTTCAGGCTGACCGCGATGGAGTGTGGGCCACATACAGAGACCCAGTGAGGCCTCCTGAACAAAAGTACCTTAATTCGAGGTTGCAGAGCGCTGCACGGGTTTTTAGTGGAGGATGTGCCACACAGCAGAGGCGATGTGTCAGTGCTGATCCACGTAGTAGTGGCAATGCATTGGTGCCGATTCACGCAGCAGCGGTGATGTGCTAGTTCCGATCCATGCATCAATGGCCATATGACGATGCCGATCAACACAGCATTGGCAGTGCACCGATTTCGATCCATGAGCAGAAGGCATTACGCCGGTCCTGATCCACACAACAGTGGCGATGCACTGGTTCTAATCCACGCAGCAGCGGTGATGCATCGCTTCGGCAGAGGATGAGTAAGTTCCAATGGAGCAAATCACCTTAGGACCACTAACAAGGGTCCAGGACTAGAATGGCACCATTTGGCAGGACAGACAGATGGCAGAGTCCAGGTTGCAGAAGCATGGTGGTTCAAAGTCTTTTATGTCCCTGAGATTTCAGCTAAGGAGGCCAGCCAGCCCTTGGATTCACTCTGGGTTCAAGTGATGCAGGTTGAATCCCCTCACCCAGGCAAGAGGATAGCAGGCAGCAAGTAAGCACAGCAAGGCAAGATTTCAGCAACACAGAAGTCCAGCAGAGTGGCAGTTCTTTCAGCATCACATCAGTCCTTCTTCCTGGCAGAGTCTTCAAAGGTCCAGAGGTGTACTGAAGTGGTGGTGTCAAAGGTCCAGTACTTATACCCAGTTGTGTCTTTGACGTGGGAGAGACATCAAAGACATGCATTTCAAGTGCACAGACGTCTCCCTATATTGCCCTGGCTCCAGACTCACTACAGGGGGGTACTCAGCCATTTGTGTGGGGACAAGACACAGCCTATTCAGGTGTAAACGAGAATGGGTCAAGCTCCTCCCTCCCATCCTGCCAGGATGGCCCAACAAGTCACTCGTAAGCTCCCATTGTTAGTGGCTGTCAAGGGGGAATACACCAAGTTCAACTGCCACCCACCCCAGACATGTGATTAGAAACAGGCACCAGGCATTAAATGGATAAAGTAAGAAAATGCCAACTTTTGAAAAGTTTAAAATCCAACTTTACCATAAGTTTAGATTTTAAATTGTGATTCTAGAGACACCAAACTTGAAAAGTCCATCTCTTTACAATTGGGAATTACACATATAAAACGTAATAATGCAACCCCAATGGTATACTGTTGCAGTAGTGAAAAACGAATTTAAGTATTTTTCACTACTAATACATGCAAAACTTAAAAGGACATGTCCTGCCTTTTAAATACATTGCATCCTGCCCTGCGGGTTGTTGAGGGCCTACTTTTGGGTGGACTTAAATGAATAAAAAGGGAAGGTTTTGGGCCTGGCAAAAGATTTATTTTGCCAGGTGGAAATGGCAGTGTAAACTGCACATGCAGGCTCTGCAATGGAAGGCCTGGGCCATGGTTAGAGGGGTACTTAAGTGGGTGGCACAATAAGTGCTGCAGACCCACTAGTAGCATTTAATTTACAGACTGAGGGCACATGTAGTGCACTTTAATTGGAACTTATACATAAATTAAATATGCCAATTTCGTATGAGACAATATTGTCATGTTTAGGGGAGAGAGCACATGCACTTTAGCACTGTTTAGCAGAGCTAAAGGTCTTGGAGTCCTAAGGTCAGCTAATAAGAATTCAGCAAAAAGTAGTGAGGGTAAAACATGGCGTCAGGCACACCAGCATTCAAAGTGCAAGAAGGAAAGAAAGACCTAAATTGTGGCATACAAGACAGGAAAATGCAAAAAGGCCAAACGTATTTTAAATCTAACATTGAAATCAATCTTTAAATGGTGATTGTTCACAAGGTAAATACAGTCTTCAAATACAGATTAATCACAAGTTAAAATCGCCTTAAGCACGACAAAAGCAAGCATCATGAGCGTATATCACTTTTTTGCGACCATTTTTTTAGTACATCTTACCCTAAGTTCCATGTCAGTGAAGCAGCAGACATCACCCCACTGACTCAGAATAAACCATTATCAATCTTTAAACATGGATCTTGATAAGATTAGCAGTGATAAAATACACATGCCTTTAAGTGCTGCAGGGTGAGATAATATTTCTGCATCATAAGAAAATGTCTCAAGAGTTTAGTACACATGATTATAAGTAGCTAGAGTAAATTGCGTTGCTGCTTGTATAATACCCTGGCATGGACCCCTGCCAAGTGCTCTGTAATTAAGTGCAGCAATAAAAAAAATCTCTCTTGACCACAGATCAATGCAAGAACAGTTGCTGGAATGGTTTCACATGATGTAACTATTTCACATAGTGAAGTTTCAGAAGAGAGGGTGAAGGCCAGTGTAACGCCCTAGCACTGAAGATCTCTGGGTTGGGGTAATAGGAGCTATATGACTTAAAAAACACAATAATTGACAACAGATCCAATTAGTGGAAATGCAGCAGACCTAATCCTCTTTCAGATGGTGCTGGGAGTTATTGTTAGTACTTAAATATACAGATAGGCGTATTGACACCAGAGCAGCTACACCTTCCTGAGAATGTAGCAGTAATTAGTAGCATTGCATTATTAGACTACGTCAGCTATACGTCATCATTTATTGTATCTGAAGAATACATATGCAATAGATAGATATTAGGGCCATGCAGAGATATACGTATACCTCTGTGTAAAGAAGTCTCAATATATCTAAACATACAGAATATATGCAGATGTGAGCCTGGCGGCTTAGAGTGCTGCACAAAAATATGCAAAACACAGCAAATTGAAGAGTGGGTAGTTCCTTGTAATGAGGTGGAGAGCAACTCCTCTAATGGAGTGCATCTACAACAACACCAACACCAGCATATATGTGCTGGTGGGGCTGGCTACGGGGCTTCGACTGCGGCCAGGCCCTGTTCTTAACCAGATACATGCAGCTATCTCCCACGTGACCATTATCCAAAAACTGCCTTAGTGCTCTAAATGTGTTTTTTAATTTTTATGCTAAATTTGGAAATCCTGGTGGTCTTAGATCTGCAACTTTGTTTTGCAAATCCTGCGCTTAAAATCATATTTATGATTTTTATTTTATAACCAGGGTGGTCACTGTGGGCGCCCCCCACATCAGCTTTGTGGCCAGGGTAAGCTCATCTTGTTTCTGTGATGGCCAGACAATTAGATTATGGCAGGGTCGCAAATGTGAATTGTGTTTGCGAATTTGCAACCTACAAAGAGAGAAAAAGCTCCCTAGTCCAAAGGGGTGGCTTTAATTTTTTCAACTTGAAAATAAATCTTCAGTGGATTCATAAATCCATGGAGTATCTGCAAATTAATGGTCCAGATATCGGTAAAATGTAACCTTTTTGTACCCAACGTGAGCACCTTTTTAAACGGTAATTTCTTGACACCTAACAAATGGATTTCCACCACACCAACAAAAGTGCAATTCATGCATACATTTATACTTTAATAACAAATTCTGTGCAACTCTGGTCAGCCATTTTTCCTGTATTAAAGAGCAAAGAAACCTATGGGAATTATAATGGGAAATGGCCTCTTTTGGGATCCTCCCTTTTACTTGGCCCCAGCTTCATGGATCTGCATGAGATTGTCATGAGGAAATGAAACTGGATGTGATATATTAAAAACACAACAATAATAACTGCATACTTTACACTTAAGTCTGAGTTTATGATAAAGCCATTTTTGCTTTGCTTGTAACTTGGACAATTTTGAACTAATCTGCTCAAACTTTCCAATGCAATAGCGATAGCGGCTACGGTTCAACATTAACTTTTGCGGGCTTTTATCAAGTTAAGCTCAGTGCAGGGGTTTGAGGTTTCAATAAGATCCGATAGCGGGTGGGGTTTAAAAAAGTTTGATTTGCTAATAATTTTGGTACCATTTCATAGATGTGAATGTTATTGTACAGACAATTGTCATGGCACTATAACATGCAATTTACTTAGTGGAACTGTATAAATTAATGCAGATTCAGACATTTATTACCAAAGTGCTAAAGTACAGTGAAATTAATCTCAGAAAACATTGTTCACCATCTCACAGACGCCATGCTTCAATGACTTAGAACAGAGAACTAGCAAGAGTTACTGAAAAGAGAGCGCAGGATAGCACCGTATCTACAAACGTATGCTGCTGCTGCTCTCCTCCCAGGTGCTGACGCATAATCAGGCTGCATAGAGCCCGGCACACCTCGGCACCATGGTGCAAACGTGTGTGCATGAGTCTAGCATAGGTTTTGTACTGGAAGGATACATGTTCAAGACAAAACTCAATGAGTAAATTGCTTTCAGACTTTACCCACTTGATATGTGTGCTGTTCAGTGCAGCACACACGCAAAGTTTGAAAACTTTAGAGAAATAAATACATTTCTTCTACGTTGTGCCTGCCTCAAGGAGGTGTAAATTTACGTTTATAAAGCATGAGAGGTAACTTGGGAATGCCCATGGACTACACATGGGATGCTCTCTTGAAACAAAGTAACTCAAAGCAGCACAAAGTGGTACATTTTGTTGCTTTTAGGCAACTTTAAAGTGCAAAACTTGCCCAAAATAGCTGAACAAATGATCACCAATTTCTTATGACACTTCAGCATTCCTGTCATTGGATGCCTTTATTTTTGGTTTGGTGAAAATCTGTTCAGACATTCCTGAGATATAAGCCAAAATGTGGGTGTACAGTTCATGTCTTAGAATGTATATTTTCGCATTTAATTCCCTTCACCGCACTGCCTAAGGACCTGAAAGGGAGGATGCCGAAGTGCAGGGATGTCCCTCCATACACCACCCCTCGCCTTGTTCAAGGTCCAGAGACGAGACCGTCCGCTCACCCATCATTGCACGAATGAGGGGGTTTCCAAACAACCCCTTTACACCGTTACCAGTGGCAGGGTTAGGGAAGCTGACACACTGTCAAGTGTGAGAGAAGCATCTAAACAGGTTGCCCAAGGTTTGTGGAAAGTGTCCCCTCCTCCGCATTGTCCAAGGGGGTTTTCCCAAAAAACTCACTTTATGCAAGCGCAAGGAGGGATAAAATACCTGGCTCTTCCACACTGCCCAAGTGTGGGGGTCAACTCAGCCCCTTTCCTTGTGCCTGGGTAAGAGAGGACAACAGGAGAATGCTGAAATGGGAGGAGAGCAGAGCAGAAGAGTTCTGGTCAGGTCCCCCCTGTCCCACCTGATGCTGCAGATCACAAGGGCCAGGACAGCACAGGGATTCTCCAGTGCAACCTTTACATTGCAGAAGATTGCCCTGGAGCACGTGTTTGCTTGGCCTGGTCCCCTGGATTCTGCAGAATGATGCAGGCCATGGTGAACTTGTACAGCACATTTGTGCTCCATTGCAATGGGAAGAGGACATGAGATTCATCGATACCTTAAACACAATACCCATACCCAGATTACCAGGGGAGCATAAACTGTGGGCAAGTCATGCCACTTTTAAGTACCCTACAAGCAATAATGGTCTGAACCCTAATTGGAAACTGGCCATAGTTGAATCTGCAATAGATGCCTATTAGAATATATTTTGTGTAGTATATTTACTTATGTACATGCTGCGTTGTGGTCACTATCGTGAGTGTGTGTGTGTGTGCGTGCGTGCGTGTGTGCGTGCGCACGCGTTGGTGAGTGTGCATGCGTGTATAAATCAATGTCAGTGTTTTTGCTTAAATCAAACCCTCCTTCAATAAAACATATCCACTTTACAATGCATTGCTAAAAACATTCACATTGTGAACTTTGAAAAATAAGATAAAACCAGATGAAATATGCTTAATTAAGAGCTGAAAACTGAAGGCGGCAATAAATCCTGACTTCAGAATGTAAACAGAGCAGCGAGGCCAGAAAAAAGGTGCAGGAAGCGGCCTATTACATGATTCACCAGGAAAACCGAGCTCGGGTCCAATGGAAAAGGAAAGTTTGACGGTTGTGAAGCATCGTCAGGCTTGGTGCAAGACAGATCGCCTTTGGTGGACAGATCGGAGGCCTGCGACTGCCATGGAAAGGACTCGAACGCCAGCCAACACCTGAACAATCCTGGTTCACAGCGTGGGTCAGACCCAGGGGATCCTACTTATCCGATTGGACCGCGTGGCAGGCCAGGCTTCTAGTGCAGATGGCACTTGAACCTTGCAAAGACAGACCTGGCTGCTCAGCTCTCTCCAACACGACTGCCAGATAAAGTGCTTGGTTGCAGCAGCTGTAACTCCTCTGAGAGAGGCACTAGATGCTGGCCCTCCGGTAGTGCTCTTCAGTTTTGTACTAAAAAGAACCAGTGGCGTAGCAGGGGTGGCGGGCTCTGATGCAAGCTAAGAAAATGGACCTCTACACACAGTTTGACTGATTGAGGTCCTTGCACCCCTCATCCCAGTGCCACTGCACCTGCTGCACTATTTATGGATATGGCCCTGGAGGGGGCTGAGCCTCTATTTTACTTTTCATTCAACCAATTCAGACTGCGGTATTACTGGAAGAATCGTTCAGTGACACAAGGCCCTGATTTAAGTGATAATAACTTGTATGGCTTACACAGTGATTAATACCAATTTCTAAGCTGTATTTATTCCAACTGCTGGTATTATCCAATTCAAAGTCACTCCCCTTATCGCTCTCGAAGTGATGGAAGGCCTGAATTTGCCTGGATGGGATTCAAAGTTGTGACCTGCGGATCATGCAAATGTCAGTTGCAAGCCCATAGGGCCAGATGTACAAAGCCATTTAGCATTTGTTAACGGGCCATTAAGTCATGCTAATTGGCATTTTCCTATTTACAAAGGCTAAATCGCGGTTGCAATATGCGATTTCTACCCAGTAGAAATCACAAATAGCGATTCCTACTTTTTGGAAATCGCAAATTGTGACGCGATTTAGGGAATCGCAAATAGGAATTAGCTATGTGCGATTCCTAAGACACATGTACAAAGTATTTCCTAATTGCAAATTGGGCATTTAGGAAATGCTTTTACCATTGTCCCAAAGTTGATGGTAACCATGTGCAAAATGAAATAATGCTTTTAAAATGCATTTTGTAATTGCGACATGAAGTGCACATATGCTCCTAGGGCATATGTGCACTCACATGTGCACCGTAGATTTTGGGGTGCCTCCAGGGGGGATTTAAACCCAGAGGCATCCTTCGCATTGGATTTCCTAAATTGTGATTTACTATTGGGAAATCACAATTTAGGAAATGCAAACCATTTCCTATTTTAACCATAGGTAGGAATGCAATCACATTTCCTATTTGCAATTTCCTAATAGCAATTCCTACTCTGTGGGAATCGCTATTAGGAAATCACACATTTTGTACATATCATTTTGCATTTCCTAAATAGTGCTATTTAGGAAATGCAAAAGACGAATTTCGCACGTTTAGCCCATAATTCTCTGAGCCATGTTGTCACCTTACTGAACCTTGTAACATTGGGGCAATCACATTTTTCCTACATCCCTATGTTAACCTCAAAAAGAAAACAGCTTGTGGTGCCATATATATCTGTCCATTTGTATTTACATGAGCTCATTGACTTAAGTCTCATACCTATTTCTTCCTGCACATTTCTACCTACAGTTTCTGAACTCCTCATATGGCCAGACCTGAGGTGGGTAAAAAGACATGCTACTGCTAAAAGGGAGAGTAGTTGAAATGCGACACTGCTTGCTTCTTTATGCAATGGTTACCGTGCCTCTTTTCAGCTCCTTCTAAGCTCGCTGATGGAATACAAAGGAAAAAGTGTAAAAAAAAGTATTGTTAGTATGGCAAAATACAAGCTGTAGCATTAAGTAAGTTCACATCTCCTCTCTATGGGCAAAGTATTGCTTTGCATTCGTATGCATCAATAGGTCATTCCATTGGGTGGTGCACGTGCATTTGACGCAAAATCCTATCTATTAAAAGTTGTAGGCAAGATTTTGCACCCAAAAAATAACTCCACTTTAAAGCAGGCATTTAAAAGGAGTAATGCCTTTATTTCTCTTAACATTTCCCACTTTGCATGTGAGCTGCACTGTACAGCACCGTCCAACGTGGAAAGGTCATCAGATTAGCTACTAATTCATTCCCTGAATCACATTTTTCTAGGGCTCTTGAAGGTCAATGCAGACCAATGCTGGTAGAATCTAAGAAAACTAAATCATAACCATGTTATAATAGAGGAATTTGATAAGTTTATACTTTGATGAAAAAGTTTCGCTTGCTCTGCAAATGTCTTTGAGGGTGAGCTGCAGATAGACTAAATACCAGGTGTGCTGGAAGGCCCCCCTGCTTTAGTGCTCGGTTTGTGTGCATTTTTTCTCTCACTGATTGACTGCTTCTTAGCTTTACTCTGACCCAAGTGTTGGTGTGAGGACTCCTGGCTGCCTTCAAAAGGGCCCGGCTCCTTCCCCGAGTGGCCTCGGTTCACCGCGTGTGTTGTGTTACGCTTCTCTTATTCTGTGGCACTGTACGGGGTCGAGCAGCGCAGCAGTGGTAACGGTCATTCTTCGTTTTTGTTGTCTTTGAGCAGAAAACTAGTTTTGCAGCCATGTTAATAGGTACTAGAGGGGTGCACCACAAACACGTGAAACAGGTCCATGCACCCCGGAAGTGATGCCTCCTGGGTTTTCTGTCAGAGGGTATGCCTTACTGTCTTGTGTGTGCACGCATCCTGACCAGTGCAGCAACATACATTATAAGAGGGTTCAAAGAACAAATGTGTGTCTGGGCCATTATTCAGAAGCGCAGTGCACCCCTTGCCCTGCTGCTGACCGTGATGACGCAGAATGTGCACAAAATAATCACTAGATTGAGCCGCTCTAGGATGTACTTTGACTCTTCATACTTGAAAAACGACAGAGTACTACACCGAAATGACGCGGAGCATCTACAGAAGCATTCACACACAAAGGTGCACCTAGCACGAGTGCTCCAGGTGCAGTGGCACCGGGATACCATGTTGTGAGAGGCCCAATGCACCCCTAGCATGGTAGTATTTTACTGCCAAACCAGAGGCAAGGGAGCCCATTTCGTGGCCTGCACTGGGGCTCAGGGCACAATTGCGGCACCATGGTGAACACAGCACAGTTAGTGACAGAGGAAAGCACGTCAGCGCGTGCTGCTGTTCGAGAGTTCTGAATGAGCTGACAGTCTGTGCGCTTCCGCTCTGTGCTGGAGGCGCGCGGCAGACTCTGCCTGCCTCACACCTTTCCCCCACTCCACCCCCGTGCCAGGCACGAGAGCCTCAGCAGGAAAAATGTTACCTCTCAGCGGATCTTCAAGACTCCTGAGTGCATTCTTGCTGTCAAGCATGATCCTTTAAATAGCAAGAGAGCAGCGCGGTGTGGGCGTTGCTGGGCAGCCGGAGGGCTATCGGCGTAAGATACAGAGCGTAGATGTAAAATGGACACGCAACAGACATCCTGGCTCAGGCCCGGTCCTCAGAGGGAAACTTATCAGCGTAAGATACAGAGCGTAGATGTAAAGTGCACACGGACCAGACATCCTGGCTAAGGACCAGTCGCCACCCGGAAACCTATCAGGGTAAATACAGAGTGTAGATGTAAAATGGACACGCAACAGACATCCTGGCTAAGGCTCGGTCCTCAGATGGAAACCTATCAGCGTAAGATACAGAGCGTAGATGTAAAATGGACACGCAGCAGACATCCTGGATAAGGTCCAGTCGCCACCCGGAAACCTATCAGCGTAAGATACAGAGCATAGATGTAAAGTGCACACGGAGCAGACATCCTGGATAAGGACCGGTCCTCACCCAGAAACCTATCAGCGTAAGATGCACAGCGTAGATGTAGAGTGCACACGGAGCAGACATCCTGGCTAAGGCCCGGTCCCCACACGGAAACCTATCAGCGTAAGATACAGAGTGTAGATGTAAAATGGACACGCAACAGACATCCTGGCTAAGGCCCGGGCCCTCACCCGGAAACCTATCAGCGTAAGATACAGAGCATAGATGTAGAGTGCACACGGAGCAGACATCCTGGCTAAGGACCAGTCGCCACACGGAAACCTATCAGCGTAAATACAGAGCGTAGATGTAAAATGGACACGCAACAGACATCCTGGCTAAGGCCCGGTCCTCGCCCGGAAACCTATCAGCGTAAGATACAGAGCGTAGATGTAAAGTGCACACGGAGCAGACATCCTGGCTAAGGACCGGTCCTCACCCAGAAACCTATCAGCGTAAGATACAGAGCGTAAATGTAAAGTGCACACGGAGCAGACATCCTGGCTGAGGACCAGTCGCCACACGGAAACCTATCAGCGTAAATACAGAGCGTAGATGTAAAGTGCACACAGAGCAGACATCCTGGCTAAGGACCGGTCCCCACCCAGAAACCTATCAGCGTAAGATACAGAGCGTAAATGTAAAGTGCACACAGAGCAGACATCCTAGCTAAGGAGCGGTCCTCACCGGGAAACCTATCAGCGTAAGATACAGAGCGTAGATGTAAAGTGCACACGGAGCAGACATCCTGGCTAAGGACCAGTCCCCACACGGAAACCTATCAGCATAAATACAGAGCGTAGATGTACAGTGCACACGGAGCAGACATTCTGGCTAAGGACCGGTCCTCACCCGGAAACCTATCAGCGTAAGATACAGAGCGTAGATGTAAAGAGCACATAGAGCAGACATCCTGGCTGAGGACCGGTCCTCCCCAGGAAAGCTATCAGCTTGAGATACAGACCATAGATGTAAAATTCACATGGAGCAGACATCCTGGCTAAGGACCAGTCCTCATCCGGAAGGCTATCAACGTGAGATACAGAGCGTAGATGTAAAGTGAACATGGAGCAGACATCCTGGCTGAGGACCAGTCCTCACCCCAAAAGCTATCAGCATAAGATACAGAGCCTAGATGTAAAGTGTACATGGAGCAGACATCCTGGCATAGGACCGGTCCTCGGGTAAGACATGAGGATGCAGCTGTGTAGGGCCTCAAGCAAAGGCGGAGGAACTATCACCTGTAAGCAGCAGAGAAATCCCTCATGCTCGGGAAGAGGAAGGGGAAACAAAAACGTGATGTGTGGATTGCTTGAATTAATTTCTGCCATTTGTAATTACACAAGGCCACAATCCAGTCCTTTGTTCTTTGCCAACCAAGCCACCTCAGACAGGAACCAGCCATCTGAAAATCATCTTTGGCCCTAGTCCAATAGGAAAACTCCAGGCTGAACTGCCAGGCCAGGTCCCATCTGAATGGGAGCACAGGTAACCTCAGACTGGCTTAAGCTTTATGAGCATGCACACCTTGAATCCTATTGCACAGTGAGTAACGGTCCCAGAGCGTGGCACTCAAGAAAACAGAAAAATAATGGGTGGAATGCTTGAATTAATCTCAGTCGCTAGTAATTATGCTGGGACACAATCCAGTCCATTGATACTTACCCACCATGTCACCTCAGACAGGAATCAGCCACATGCAAATCAGCCTTTGTCCTACTCCAATAGTAACAGTGTATCTCAAACTGCCACGCCTGGTCCCCTCTGAACAGGAAAGCATCACTTTCTTGTTTTCTTCAAGAGAGGCAAAAAGGGACAGCAAAATGATACATTTCTTAGAATGGCAGATATACTCACGCCAGCTAAGGGAGCTAGAAAGGGCCTGGCAGATATCCCCACGCCAGCCAAGAGAGCTAGAAAGGGCCTGGCAGATATCCCCACGCCAGCCAAGAGAGCTAGAAAGGGTCTGGCAGATATCCCCACGCCAGCCAAGAGAGCTAGAAAGGGCCTGGCAGATATCCCCACGCCAGCCAAGAGAGCTAGAAAGGGCCTGGCAGATATCCCCACGCCAGCCAAGAGAGCTAGAAAGGGCCTGGCAGATATCCCCATGCCAGCCAAGAGAGATTTAAAGGGCCTGGCAGATATCCCCACGCCAGCCAAGAGAGCTAGAAAGGGCCTGGTAGATATCCCCACACCAGCCAAGAGAGCTAGAAAGGGCCTGGCAGATATCCCCACGCCAGCCAAGAGAGCTTGAAAGGGCCTGGCAGATATCCCCACGCCAGCCAAGAAAGCTGGAAAGGGCCTGGCAGATATCCCCACGCCAGCCAAGAGAGCTAGAAAGGGCCTGGCAGATATCCCCACGCCAGCCAAGAGAGCTAGAAAGGGCCTGGCAGATATCCCCATGCCAGCCAAGAGAGATTTAAAGGGCCTGGCAGATATCCCCACGCCAGCCAAGAGAGCTAGAAAGGGCCTGGTAGATATCCCCACGCCAGCCAAGAGAGCTAGAAAGGGCCTGGCAGATATCCCCACGCCAGCCAAGAGAGCTTGAAAGGGCCTGGCAGATATCCCCACGCCAGCCAAGAAAGCTGGAAAGGGCCTGGCAGATATCCCCATGCCAGCCAAGAGAGCTAGAAAGGGCCTGGTAGATATCCTCACGCCAGCCAAGAGATTTAGAAAGGATTTTTGAGCCATTCATTGATTTCTCAAGGAGGATTGTGATGAGGGCACATTTCAAGGGCTCTCGGACTATTGGAATGATCCCAGCATTAAAGTCCTCATCAGGGTCAGACTGGGAACCGAAACTGGACTTGGCAAACAGCTTGGCCTGCCCCCGGGGTGGGGGTGGAGGTGTGCAGCAGAGCTGTTTGCCAGGGCCTGCTTAGGATGATTTTGTTACCGGGTGCGGATATTGCAGGCCCTCGGTAAAAAAGACAGCAGCCACCCTGGTGGCCCACCGGGGAAACACCCGGTGGCGATACAGCCAGTCCGGCCCTGGTTCTCCTCCATCGATGGAAGTAATTGTTTTACAAACACAGCAGGGAAAGTCTGTCCTGGCAGGTTGGATGCCTTGACACTTTGGGCCAGTCTGGACATATCCTCCTTGGTCACTAGGAGGAAGGTGATTAAAGACGATTGACTCAAAAATTAATAAACAGGTGAAAGGTGCAGGAGCTTTCACTCTCAAATAGATGTTACAAGATAATTCAAGAACAACAATAGCTCTTCGCAGTCCTTACTGGTCGCACATGATGTGTTGTAGAAATTAAAGAACTCTCTTGTTTGGTTTGAAGCATTGCATTGTGTTTGGCAAAGTATGCCTTCTTGGCTTTTGGTGATAGCATTGATTTGATGTGTTAAGTACTTGCTATTGTCAGCACTAGCTGCATTGGAACACTAAACAATGTGTTGTGATTCAGAGTCTGAATGATGGCAAGGGTACTGTGAACTGAGCTGTGCAACGCCACGCGGTAGAGAAAAGTGGTACACGCAAACATCTCTGCTGTTACCATGGTGCTTTAGAATACACCAGTATACAAACCTGCCAACTCACATGGCCCCACTATGTGTCATACGATTTTAGCTACCTGCACCGCAGGTGGTGGGGAGCTGATATCACACAGTAGGAGAAAAAAGGCCTGATTTAGATCTTGGCAGGCGGGTTACTCCGTCACAACGGTGATGGATGTCCTGTCCGGCGAAATATAAATCCCATTATATCCTATGGAATTTACATTTCAGCGGACGCGATATCGGTCCCTGTTTTGACAGAGTAACCAGTCCACCAAGATCTAAATCAGGCCCAAAGTGAGTTGGAAACCCATGTCCCCTCCAGAACTGTTGATACAATAATGGCTCATGACCCCACCCCCTTGCTGGACCCCCTCACAAGATAGAACGTTTTTTCAAGACAGCACATCTAAGTATAATAGCATGCACTTGTTGGCATACGTGGATTGATATGTAGAGCTATTTCTGAAGCTGCACTGCAGACTGTTATTTTCTGACCTTGGAGCGGCAGTGGAATTCCTTCTTCTATGTAGCTGTATTGGGCAGTGCAGGACCTTTAAGTGCATCAGCACATAGCAGCAAAATTCAATGTGTCCTATTCAGCGTCTATTTACACAGCAAAACAAATATCATGTTTCTGGAGTAGCGGTCAGGTACCCAGCACCAGAATTCAGGATCCAATGCTCGCCCAGCACAGCACAATTGCAAAACAACAAAATGCCTTGTATTGTATTCAAGGCAGTGATTAGAATCGAAATTTTAGATGTACACTAATGCATTTATATGCATTGTTCCTAAAGTAGAATATTGCAGCACCAGTTGTGGCTGCTGCCTGGAAGCAGAAGTGTAAGAAGAAGAGGAGGGGGTGGGGGAGGGGGAGGAGTCACTATAAAAAAAAAAAAATCACTTACCCCCCGGCCGGACGGTCAGTCGCCGCTGCCTCTCCTGCATCCTCTTCCTGGCTTCTTCTAAGAAACAGGAAGCAGGAAGGACCAGGGCTCCCAAGCTCCTGCAGCCTGGGGCACTCAGCCAGGGGCTGTAGGGGTGGGCATGTTCTCCATGCAGGCTGCAATGCAGCTTGAACGGAGAAGGGGAAAAGTGTGCACAACTGGCTTGAGCGGCCCGAGAGGGCCAAAAAACAGTCTTTGCGCACTAAGGAGGGTTGTATCCTCCTCCCTTGCTCTTCAGCCCTGCCCCACCCCCTCACGCAAGCTGCCGCACCAGGATGATGAAATAAAATGATAATAACATTAGTTATTATAATTTAGTTTTTTCATTCATTTGCTGCTCCAAGGCAGTGGGGTGACGCTCCTCCACCTTAAACGGAGGAGCCGCCACTGTGCAGCAGAATAGCATAATGAATGTTAGCGCAGTATGCGCCACTATGGGGTCAACCATTAATCTGGCAGAGTGGTATGCTCATGGCAGACACTGCCCCACTGCATTCTAAGTTGTCCCACTGTAAATTCACCCATAATGTTCTCTCTGTGTGCGCAGATCCCTCTTGCTGAAAGCTGAAATCCCGAAAACCATACAGAAATGTGCTCAGAAAATCCAGGCGTGGCATGTTAATCTGAAATTCTGGTTTAGAAAACTCGAAAAATGTGGTGCAGGGAAAAATGACCAATCAGAATCAGGGATTCTGCCCAGTAAATTTGGCTATTTGCCAATACTTTACAATTAAGCACCGATGAGCAGATGTAGAGTTGTGGAAATTATAGAGTAATGCTGATGTGTGAGCTGTTTTACCATTCTCAAGTTCTGTGAAATGCTTGTCACTTAGCTGATAATAAAAATCAATGTATTATTGCATCACATAACAAATTGTATTTGTTTCAATTAGACACAGTATATAATGTAGTTTGTACAACCAGGATAGCCAACTATCATACTAGAGTCCAACTGGTAGTGTAGTGTTGCAAAAGAAACATTGTTTTCAGGAACAACTCTCAGGGCCTGATTACGAGTCTGGCGGTGCAGGAGTGGACCGCCACGCCAGTGGCCTTCTCCCGCACTGCCAAATCCGTGGGCCCACTGCTCGCCATATTATCAGTTTCCTTGTATCTGGTGGGCTTTTTGGGCGGTCCCACAGTGGTGCCTCTAAAAATGGGTACCGCAATGGAAATACCAAAAACGTTCCTCCACAGCATGGACTGTAAAAGCCATGCCATGCAGAAACTGTTGTGCATACACAACATGTGCCCCCCTGCATGCATCCCCATGCACATGGGCAATAGGGGGCCCTGTAGAACCACTTTTGTTTGAGGACCGCCAGCCTTTTCATGGAGTTAAGACCTCCATGACACCACTGGTGATCCTGAAACTCCTAATATGCATGGTGGTGCCGCAGCAACACCATCAGTGTATTTCTGAAGCACTCACTGCCACACCACCACCAGGGAATGATGGTTCCCTGGCAGCTTCGGCGGTGCAATAGCGGCCCGACTGCCCAACTCGTAATGGCGCAGTCAGACCACAGGTGCTGTGGTGGCTGGACCACCACCACTGTGCTCCTGCGAGTCTGGCAGTCCTCGGACCACCAGACTCGTAATTAGGCCCTCAGCATCTCATTTATGAGGCCCCTTGAGCCGTCGGAACATCACTTTTTGTAGCGTTCTGTGGCAGAAGAGCCTGCTCCATATTTACGATGCAGCACTAAGCCACTTTTTGTGGCTTAATGCTGCCTCTTAAATATTGTCCCCTTTAACAGAGTTTCCTGCTATAAAGGGGCATGCAATGGGTTTTGCTGGGGGTGTTCGCAGCAACATCCAAGGCATTTTGACACTGCCCCAGATTTGTGTGAAATCGTAAATCTGAGGCAGCGCAAAAAACTTACGCCTCCCCAAGGGAGGTGTAAGGGAGGCACAACGAGCAGAAATATCTTTATTTATCCTCGTTTTTCCTTATTCTAGGTGTGTTGTATTCTGCAGCACACATAGAAAAAGGAAAAAGTGTCTTGTGATTGTTTTTGTGCAGGAAGGTTTGCCTTCCTGCACAAAAACAATCATCCCCTCAGTGCAGGCACACTTGCACCATGGTGCAAAGGTGCCTGTGTTGGGGTATTGCAGCCCATTGAGCGCCGGCACAGGGGAAAAGGACAGGAATGCGTCGCATCTCATAGATGAAGCACATTCTTGCCCTTTTCTTTTACCGTAGGGCAGCGCTGCCCTACGGTAAAACCCCATAAATGAGGACCTAAGTGTTTAGGTCTGACTTAACAGTGCAGCTGTTGCCAAATCTTATGTAATCAAACTAAAAAAAAGAGCTTTCAGGAGTACTACAGAGAAGATCTTTGGATCTGTCTACATCTTGGTGGACAGGAGTACATGTTTTGAGTTGACAGACTTTGGGTGCTTCCACGCAAAAAGCGGTTGCCCTCCAAGAGCTGTAATCATTTGTAGTGTGAACCAGGCTAACTTTTATGTTACAACAGAGTTTGAACTTTAGGGCAAAAACATGCCACTGAAATGCTATATGTCTCTTAGATAATTATGATGTTTGTTTTCTGGCAGCAGCACAGATGGGAGTCAGGAGGAATGTTTTGCTGTATTACAGTTGCAGCCACTTTTTCCCTTCACTTTCCATCAGTAACTTCACAGAAAACTTAACACAGCACACCTAGAGAAAATGGCTCTACCACTTCCTCAGCCCAACGAACAAATTGCTACCTCTTAATACTACCCTTTCTTGAACGCTGTAAAGACCCTTTACTACCGCTTTATGGCACCCATTCCAGAACCCTAAAAACCCTTAAAATCCCTTAAGGCTACTCCTCCCTAAACACCCCTTGTTAACATTTAACCCTGCTCTTTCCTAAACCCTAAAAACCTTACTATCTCTTCACACTACTCATCTGTTACCCAGAAAAACTCTTACTAACCCTTACAGCTACCCTTTTCTGTACCATAAAAATGTTGCACTACCACATGCAATCCTATATTTGAACCCAAAAACCCTTCACTACTCCTTAGCACTGCCATTCCCTGAACCCTAAACACTTCTTACTACGCCTTAACGCTACCCTTCCCTAAGCTCTGCAAACACTTAACAGCCCTTAGTGCTACCCAGCCAGGAACGCTAAGGACCACTGCTAGCAATTAATGCTACACATCCCTGAACCTGTACAATCCTTACTATCATTTAATGCTACCCTTACCTGAAACCTAAACACCCTTAAAACCTTTTAAAGTTACCCATCGCTGAAAGCTAAAACATCCGTTATTACCCCTTAATGCTACATTTCCCTGACCCCTAAAAACTCTACACTACCCATTAATGCAACCCTTACCTGATCCCTAAAACCCTCTTACTGCTCCTTAATGATTCCCTTCCCTGAACCCTACAGATCCCTTACAAAGCCGTAATGCTGCCCATCCCTGAACTTAAAAAATCCCAACTATCCCTTAATGCTACTCTTCACTGAACCCTAAAACCCATTACTACCCCTTAACAGTACCCTTCCCTGAACCCTGAAAGCATTTACTACCTATTAACGCTACCTTTCCTTGAACCCTAGAAAGCTCATACTACTTCTTAATGCTCGCTTTCCTTGAATCCTAAAAGTCCCTTACTAACCCTAATGTTACACTTTGCTGGACCATAAAAACTCTTTACTGCCTCTTAATGCTCATTCAAGGATTCTGCCCGCTAAATGCCTAATCCTCATTTCTAAGGTGATGGTCAGGGTCCCACTTGTGGTCTCTCTTGTCTAGTGCCAGCTCCCTTTGCACTAGGCCTGGGCGGTAAATTCCGTTCCGCTCGCGGAATTTGGGTAATTTGGGTAATTTCACGTTCCGTTTTCAAAATGCGTGTTCGCCAAGATATTTCCCCCGAGCCCGCAAACAGCGTTTGCGAACAGGAAAAAGCATCGCGAACAAGTGTTCGCGGAACTTCTGCGTGGTCGCGGAGCTTTTGTACCGTTTCGCAGAGCTTTGCGTAGCGCACCTACGCAAAGCTCCGCCCACCAGTTATCAATGCCCCTGGTATTAGTAACTCTGCGGAGGAGTTACCAGGTGATATCATGCACGCTGGTATAAGGACCATAGTGGGTCAGGTAAGACAGAAAAGCTTACTTTTTTAAAGAATTAGATGAATGTTTAAAAAGGATCAATGGAAGCACCTCCAGGGTTACGTTCTGCTGTTTATGTACCACAGCCCTAACAAGGGAGTCATTTACAGAATGCTAGCTGCTTTTCTGTTACACCACCATTCAGTAAAAGCTTTAGGACAACCAGTTATCATGGCTTTCCCATACATTTATTACATAACCTGCAAGCATTATGTCTGTCTTTTTCTGCAATTATTGGTGTAAAATTAGTGCTAGGTTTTGCTTGTGCTCTGGCACTGATAGGTACGGAATGCAGAACTTTTCTCTTAATGCAAAACCAGCTTTAAAGGCACTGACATACACCTGCTGCGCATTTATTTTCTACATGTTCTTAATGGACCTCCAAAGTAGCATGACCGTGACGGACAAAACACAGCAAATATTAGTGCATGCATATTGAAAATGTTTCGCACTAATGCCCTATCTAGGTTCAGTATAAGTTCCTTGTTAGGTCTGGCTGGACAGCGCAGCTATCTAGAAGACATATGTTTAGCAATTCTTTAAACTAGGCGAAGAGCTGGCTTTGGCCTGACTCCAGTCAGAGCAGTATTACTCTCTCACCTCATGCTCTCAGCTGCTGAGGGATCATTCTGCTTTCCAGGAAGTCCTTCCATTAGAATGCACATTGGAGTATTCCAAATCATACAATTAAGCTTAACTATGCTGTGTATCACATTCTGTTCTCTTTCTCCTAAATGCCTTGTACAAAGAAAACAATATTTTTGCGACTTTTTCCCAGCACAGGCAAAGCCAGTAGGACAGGCTTTAATCTGATAACATTTGTGCATAGAAAGCATTCAACTGTATATGTGAATGCTTGTGTTTACATTTGGTAGCACATTACTGCCACACCGATTAGCTTAGCGAAGGCTTGTTTAAAACTAAAATAAATAATTTGCAATGTTCCCAAACTTGTCTCTTGTGTGCTGAAACCAACTTTATATGTATTATAGTAAGACAATCATGAAAATAAAGCTGTGAAACTAATGCATCTGTGTAGTTTTGGTAAGATAGAAAGACAACAATGTTCTGCACATACCTCCTCACATTTGCAGTAGCATCCTGTTTGTTTGTGGGAGAACAGTAAAGTTCATGCAAGGTCCCACAAAGCATGAGAATGCATGTTACTGCCAGTTGACAAAACCACTCTCAGTCAACAAGTGTGCAAACTCACACTGGGTAAGTAGAAAATCACTTTCCATCGGAAGTTGTGTCTCCTGGCACTGCAGGCCAACCCATTTCACTGTGCTACTGTTTCGGAGTGCGGTTTTATTTTCAGACTCACATTCTGGCTAGTGTAGGAAACACAGCACCAGTGCCACAGCCCTGTATTGTTTGGTTACCGAGTTCACACTGCATCTCATAGGGTCACAGAGGATGACACCTCCATCTCCAGGAATCGAGCCCACAAAGTGACCGGGTGAGGGACCATGTGCAGTGAAGAACATGTTGCAGTTAGAGGGATGCTTGGCACCTCCTTGAGTTGTCATCAAATTGAAAACGAGTTTTCAGTCAAGAGGTATATATTGGAATTTATTTAGCACAAACCTAGCTCGGAAGCCATGGAGTGGTGTGTATTACTTGGGGAACAGCAGGTGATCTGCAAGATTGTGGATATCTAGTGGGGATTACACAAATGCAATTCATACATTACATTTTTAGGCACAGGAAGATTAAGTGACTTGACCAGGATCACAGAATGTTAAGTCAGGCACCGAGGCCGGGATTCAAACATGGTTCTTTACATTCCAAAGTCAGCAGCTTTAGCCGCTAAGTCAAATCTCCTCCCTAACACGTGCAAACATTTTATAGCAATACTCTCACCATGATGTACGCCACTTGTCCTTTTTTAACATATATTATTTCTACTGAAGGGGTATGCAAGTTGACAGTGTGGCGCATTATCTTATCAACCAGGGAATGATCAATAGGAAGTTCAACTTAGCATGTGTAGTTTCACACTTGCTGCTAGTTGTACATTGAGCAACACTGGAAATCAGGTGTGAGACGTAGTCAATGCTTTTACGTGGCTCAGTTATTGTACTCACAGAGAGAGATGAGAAAACCTAACAAGCAACACTATCTTCACGATAAAAGTGATCATTCAACAGAGAACCAGCAAAGTTAGACAAATACTTAAGCCTGGCTTAAACCTCTGACTAAAGGAAAGAGCTATTGCTTGGTAATTCACCTGGCTTAGGAGTTCACTATAAGCTGCCCTTTATGGGTGTGTGATCCATTCTGATTTGTTTTATGTTATTCAATATCTGTAATGGGACAGATGTGTTAAAAAGATAGCAATGGAGCGGTGACCAGAATAAGTAATAATAAGTCAGATTCATTCTTTTTTGCTTCCTCAAAGAGTCACTCTAGATCAGAGGAGCATCCCAAGATGTGTGGCATGATCACTGCCTCATAAGGAATAAAGCGGCGCTTTAACAATGACGTCCAATAAGATTGAAATGCATTTTTCAGATAAAAAGCTGCTCAAAAGTTCAGAGTGAACTGCCCTTTCGGGGCATAGCAAAGACTGTTCTCTGCCTCAATAACTCAATAGTCTCCGGCAAATAACTTATTAGTCTAAGACAAGATATAAACAGAACAAGGTGTTAAGCAAGGGTGTGTCTTACTTCCAGACCTTTTTAATCTGCTCATGTGTGACTTGGTACCTGCGCTGGATTCGGCAATCAGCGACGCGTCAAAACTGGCGGACCGCCCCATCACTTCCTTGCTCTACGCCAATCATGTCTTTCTAAGTCAAACAGCGAAGGGGATTCAAAGGCTAATTGACTCCTTACATCAGCACTGCAGCACAAATGGAAGGACGATGAACTTTGAAAAGATGAACATTGTGATATTTAAGCGAAAAGGGAAAAACTGGCACATGGCATTTAAGTAACAGCCACCTGATTGCAGCAGCTAAATACAAATATCTAGGATGCTGGTTGGGCGAAAAAGGAGGGGACTTAACTGATCTCAATTCATTAAAACCTTAATCTGCCTCACTAAAATTTGCCTTTCAAACCATCTTTAAAAGAACAAAAAAAGCCCACTCTGGAGCCCCTGTTGAAGATTGTAAAAGCCAAACTCATACCCACCCTGGGCTATGGCACGGAAGCTTTCCCAGGTAAACTGGACACTCTTTGAAAAATATCTAGAGTTCCATTATCAGATCACTGTTTAAGCTCCCTTATTGCACCTCTGCAGCCCTGATCAGGCTGGAATTCAATGTTGTGTAATCAATCAGAAAGCCAGCCTCCTCAAATACTTACACTTAGCAAGTGCTGCAAAAGGAGGAACCCTGAAGAACCTAATCTGGCTGGAAGTATAATCAGTGAATAGCTTAGCACCTCAAAGCCCCTGGAAGCTTGCTCTCTCAGAAGCCTTGGAGCTTAAAGCGCATCAGCTTGCTGGAACCAAAACCTCCCCCACCAGTGTCGCAAACTTGGTGGTGCTCCACAAAGAATCTTTTGAACAGGACCACTGAACGTATTATGGGTAGAAAGCAAGCTGCTCTTGTACTGAGGAGCTAAGACAAAAGAGGAGTGCAAAAACACATCACTGACACATCCTCCTTGCACCACAAAATCAGGTTCCGCTCTATCCGAATGGGCAACTCCTCCTCACTAGACCTCTCTCCGTGGACGATTCGCCCTCTCAGTAGCAAGTGCCGCCTTTGTGGATTGTGCCGGGACTCCCTACCCCACCTGCTCTGCATCTGCCCCGTGTAACCAACGACCACAAAAGGTTCCTTTGTCACCTTCTGGTTAAACAAAGGACTTGGACAATACAGGCAGCTGTTGACTTCTTCCTGAACAACACACAATCAACTAATCTCCAGGTTTATAACATTCCTGGACAAAGTGGATAAAATGTTAAGAAACTTAGCCATGATCCCAACCTCCCCAGGGTTGTAGGAGGGGGATTTTGGGATGTGTCTGTGGCATGAATTTGCTTCATGAGTTTGGGCGTGTAAGTACTTGTCTTCCGTGCTAGTGAGAAGACACCATGGGCAGGCTGCTAGGTAAGTTTGGCCGACATGTTGTGGTCACAAGCCGCATTCGTCCATCACTCTTTGTTGACCTTGTGCTGAACTTCCCCTATCCTACCCCCCTGTCATCTCACCCTTGCCTGGCGTCCGATACAGGTAATGCTACTAGTTTTTTTTGCAATGCCACCATAGCAATCAGTTAGCACTTTTAGATTTTAGCACAAGGTACTTTTGACTCTGGCACTTTAAGCCTAACCCCTGGCTTTTTAAATAATCTCTGTTTTTAATATGCACTAATTGCAGGAACCTTTATTCTATACCCCGATGCCGATAAAGACCACACGCGGTCCCACTATCAATAAATACTGCTCTAGGTCAGTAATAGCACGTGGCACTTTACAAACTGGCTCCTTCGCTTTGCCACAGGCCCGTATAATGCCAGTATTTAATTAAATGTAAGTCGGGGTTCCGAACTGTGTTAACCCACATATCCAAACAAACAACAAAAACACACGCACTATGAAGTGAGGCAAAGCAGCAGGCAGTTGTGCAGTGCACAACATACATGATCTAACCCGGCTGCTTTTAGCATACTGTCACAATTTTATCGTTAACATAGCTGGGAATTTCGTCAGACACACGTTCTATTTATGGCTTAATCCACTTAGAAATTGATTGTCATTCATGATGTCTTTTGCTCTTTTTAATGTATCGCATACATTTTAATCATAGTCATTTTATGCTGTTCCTTTTTGATGGACTTGATTGTGAAAATAAAGTATTATTAAATTTGAACTGCCTATAATTGTCCAGTCAAACTAAAAAATGATGGAATGCAATGCATACCAGAGTCATTACCCGTGGTTATGTATTATATAAGTATTCAACACTTCATAATTTCTAGGATAAAATATTAACTGCAAGTAAAAACACTGTATTTTTAAAAAAAACATGTGAACGTTACTGTTACAGCGGAAGGTCTGTGAGTACATGCTCGAGACTCTCCCGATATATAAACTGAAAGGAATGGGAATAGTAGCATATTTTAGAGAGCTGTTTAAATCCCTAATCTGAATAAATTGTGAACAAAAAAAAAACATCTGAAGCAGAAGCGTATAGTCAGCAGCAGTTGAAATTACGGTATCTGACATGAAAACTGAAGGCTTAAGCGTAGCATTATTAAAAAATAACTTAAACAGTACTGAATTTAAAGAGCAAGCTCTGAACAAAAGTATGAAGGAAAAGGAAAACAATTGCAGATCACCCAGGACAGACACAAAGATGGCATAGAATTAAATATGCATGGATACAAAGTTATACCTGGCGCCGGAGGGAGTAGTTTTACACCTGTGTAGCGAAACTTTGCATTCTCTGCATCAAGTGACTGGTGCAAAAATGACATTTCACCTATAAATTGGTGAAAAATGAAATTGATCACTGTTCAATCAGTAAAAAAAATGTTTTGCCATAATCTGCACAAATGAGGTTTTTATTTTAACTCCTTCAGTGCCCATGACAAGATGGTCTCGTCATGGAGCGCGGTTGCGCTGTGCCCATGACGAGACTATCTCGTCATGAACCCCGCCCGCTAATGCAACGCCCGGCACAGGGCGGGGAAAGGGAGTGGCACTGAAGGGGTTAAACCTGCATTCGCTACTAACAATACTTTATGCAGTCCTTCCCGTGATCTATGAAGAGAAGCCAGTAAGCCAAGAGCCTGCATGAGATGTTTGGCCCCATCTTCTGCCCATTTTTGTGCTTCTATGTTAGACTCAGACGTCTGACTGTACTAAAAAAAGAAACTGTTGAGAACATTTCCGTCATTAAAATATTTTTTTGCAAAAACTGATGATGTGTGCTGAGTAAAACAGGTGGCAATGTTCTGAGACATCCCCACCGAGAGCTGAGAGATTTGGGTTAGAGCGCGGCTGACAGCCATGTCCGAATGCATTTACAGGGCCACTCACACGCCTCAAACCCTGTCCTACGCTAGAGACCGCAATAGGCTCAGAGGGACAATGAGGAGTGATAGACAGGGGTCTCCAACCTTTTCTGTAAAAGAGCTACTTGTGTTCAATGAAAATACTACTAGTATTATTAGAGATGTAGTAGTAACCACACCAGAGAAGATTACATTAGTTGCCACCATTTGCAAGATTACTAACAGGGGTCAATTCTGTGCTTCAGGTACAGTTGCCAGCAGTAGTGTAAATATGCATTATCAATGTGGGATACTTCTACTTCTCTAGGTAATATATACCAGCCATAGTGGCAGTGTCCCTGGCACCAAGGTTATAACATTAGTAATAGTCTTCCCAACATCATTTGATTTTAATCACTCAAATATTTGCTTTAAATATGTTTTGGAAAAAAAACAGTTTTTCTCCAAACATCTGCTTCTGAATTCTAAAAACACACACGTTTTTATTCCAAATACACACCTTTTTCAATTCTGGTAAACTTATATTAATTCAAACAAGTACAAGATTCTAATTTAGTTCACTGGGCTGCAGACAGTAGAGCTACTGGAGTAGCTAACGAGATGCTCGTTGGAGAAGCCTGTGATAATGATAATAATGATAATCCCTTAAGATGCATGAGGCACCCATCCCCTCTGCTAAATTTAAGGTTCTTGTATATCCACAAGGATCAAAACAAATGGATGAACCTCGGCACTCAAATCAATTCAATATTATTTGATAACTCTTTTTCTATGCATGTAACTTTGAACATAGCAGCAAACAAAAAAAGGTTTTTGCTTGCTGTACAGTTTAATACACATATGGAACATACAACTTTGACCATATATTTGGAAGTAATGACATTGTATTCCAAAATTGTAAGACTTGATACAATGATCCTCCCATCAGACATCAAACCAGCAGCCGACACGGGTTTCATTATAAATACCTTTTTCAAGGCTTCAATATGTAGTAGATGAGTCCCCAAAAATATTCCATAGAAATTCAGGTCTTCTAGTAGAAATGATAAGTCCCTATTTGAACTTGTATTCTGGTCCGGAACAAAAGTATGCCCCAACGTTTTCAAATTGATCCACTATTAGTCATACTTAGGTAGGCAAAAGGCGTAGGGCTGTGATATGCCCCTAGCAGTGCGCAATCTGCCGCGTACCGGGACAGTTCCGATTTGGTCAGCAAATATCCACAAGGATCAACCTTCATTGGGACCCCTTGTCAATGTTTACTCTGCAAGATGAAGCATGTCGGTTGCGTGGCACCTCGGAAAGGGTCATCGTGTACCCTGGTCTCTGAAATCTTAATGCGCCAACAAGGAGGCCATTTATCTTTATGTTTGCCTGATGTGTTATAGAGCTGGTCACCTGCTCTAAAAGTTTGAAAAATAAATTGCAACTTAAACTTTTGAATTAGAAGTAGGAATATTAGGATGGTGAGATTAATATTCATTATGATCATGGGCACACTTCTTGATTTTCGTATTCCTTGGGTTAATGAAGTGTTAAGCAACTTCATGCTTGACTTCAAAATGTAAAATTTAAGGTAAAGTGGAAATTGAGATTTAAAAAATCTGAATTACAAGATGCTTGCATCTTCTTTTCAAATTGGATCAGTATTATAATGTTGGTCTTAAGAAAGTGGATGCTGAAGGCATGTGTCTGATAGTCCTACAACCATGGTATCCAAGTCTTTGAATCAACAAGGGAGACTTCCAGTTCTCCTTTCCTGCACTGGACAAGTTGCCACTTGATAGGCGTAGCTCAACTGTGGATCCACTGTGGATGGCCAGATCTTGTGGAGGATGGTTGCGAGAAGATATCTGACTCTGATTTGTTATCTTTTTAACCTTAGGTGGTACGAGTCGACATTCTCATTGCAACCCTACAGAGCCCTTCTCATTATAACTCTCAAACAGTCCATCAGTGTGATAGGAGCAGCAGGGTCAAAAATCGTTAAGTTGAACTCAACTCCAGAGCAGGCCTGATTCTAGGGGGAAGGGATGTTGTGGCCATGCCTTTACTGCAGAACGTTGAATGTGTAGCAGCCCTCCATTCGAAATGTGCTTATTGTACACTGCTGGCATGATATTCACATGAGCGCTTCGTAGAGTGCAGTTTAAGTGCACTACTTTTTAATCTGGCAATGGGCAAGACCGTTTAATTTTACTAACATTATATGTATAACATTTTTACTTATAAGGACTTTCAGCCAGCCAGCTTTATCCATGTGTCTGTTATTGAGTGATTCGTATTTGTCTTCTGGCCACTACAGCATCACAGCATGTAGCAAAAGTTCAGCCCACTTCAGCCATTGGCTAACTTCACTTTGAATGATGGCATTGTGATCACCTCCTCATGCAAAATTGTTTCCTTGCGTGCCAGGGACTACAAGGCAATGTGTTTTTGTTTTTTAAACTAAAAAATATTTGTTTGGATTTTAGCCATCTGTTTTATTTTTTGGATTGATGAGGGTATGGCAGCTTCCCCAACAATAATGTTTTGTAAAAACCATGACAAAATAAAATAGGCACTGATAAAGCCAAAAGGCTGGTAGCCAATATCAGACCTATTGACTTTGACAATACTTAGTAAGTCGTTCGCATTGGTCTTACTTCCAAATGCATTAATATGTGCACACCAAGAATCCTGCCTGCCTGCAACATATAAGGGATTGGAATAGGAACATAAGAGCGTCCATGCAATATCCTGACTAACCATCATACTGAAATGATGTTGGCATGGCCCACTAGGGTGTTGGAGAAACAAAGCGAGGCCCATCAATTCAACACTGGCGAACAGATTTCCCGCCAAGGGCCGGGCTGTCTAATGTCTGAAGACGAAGCACACTTTCTGGGCCAGGAGCTGTGACTCAGAAATGGATACCTTGCATTTCCGATGACTTCCAAAGAAAACGACGCTAAGCTAACCCAAAAAAGTTCAGTTCAGCAATAACACATTTTTGTTTCAATATTTACGTTGGCTGTTTCTGTGCACAATTTTCTCAAGACGTCTAGAATTTATAAATCCCATTCTTGGGAAAGCTCTTCAGTGTATGCAGTTCCAGTGTCAAAAAGACGAAATTCAGTTGCTTTGCAAAGCTTTTAAAGGCAAATTCAAAAAACCTGCTAAAAGGCTGCCCTCACTTAATATGTTGTAGTGTAAGCAGGCTCCATGCCATCATATCCGTACAGCACAAGAGAGTGCAAAAGAGTTTGCCTTGCACTAAACTGATGAAAAGAATACCAGCACATTTAGTTCCATCTGCCAAACTCTAAGCTTAATGTCACATCCCTATCATGCTGTCCATATATTGCCGCAAATGGCAAAGTTACTAAATAGGCTCTGACCATCATGGCTTACCTGACTGAATGCTTAAAGACCACACTGAATTCCAGAGAATACAGGGCATGGGAGCCAGTTGTTTTTTTTCAATGAATTTGATTCAGTGTCAAATACCAGGATTAGGCACGTCGTATTTGCTTAGACTCACAGCTTCATCTGCACACCCTAGGTCCTCTGAGTAGTCGTGTAAGGTCATAAGCCCCCTGCTCTGTTTTGCCAGAAAAGGAGCAGGCCCTGCAAGTAAGCCTTCATTCACAGGATGCCCACGTCCTCTCTGGGATCACCAAACACCTTTTTCGTGAACAAGGTCAAGATTTTTCATAAGAAACTAAGGTTTGTTTACTTGATTGCAGAGGACACCTGACTGCTTTGATTGCCCCTGTGAGCATGCGCCTTACTCACTCTACGTCACTGGTGCATGTCCCAGTGAGTAAAGCCTGCCTCTCTCAACAAAGGGTCAAAGTAGCTAGAGAAACCCTTGTGGAAACCACTGGCGTAACGAAAGTTGTGGGGGCCCCCCTTCAAGGTACATAAAGGGGCCGTATTTACTATGGAGCTCTCAGGACTGAGTACGGTGCGGAGGGGGCCCCCTGCAGCTCAGGGCCCCCCCGCACAACCAGGGGCGTTGGGGGGGCCTGTGTTTCGCCCCTGGTGGAATCTACCCTGTTACTTCCTGGTTGTGTGTGGAAACGATGTGAGTCACAATGTATGTGTCCAAAGCAGGCTGCCATGTGCCTTGCAAAGTCTACCACGTTTCTCATTCCCCCGCTGAACCAACCGTACAAAACCGAACACTCTCATACCCATGTATCTGGGTAATATACACTATCCATCCTCATCCAAGTCAACATGCTAGGCACATTCAACCACTTAGCAACCTTGGCACTCTTTATCATTCCTATACACTTTTTATTCTTTCACATTTCACTTTCCAATCACCCACATCACTTTCATATCGTGTAAACCCTATCCATATACACCCTTCAACAAACCTTGTCCGAACTACCCAAAATGCTGCCAAACCAAAATCTCCTCAACAATCTTAAATCCACCCTCATGCCTTCATTGACACTATTACACCTGTCTGCTTTAAGAAGGTATAACTCAAACCCTATGCTGTCTTTCACACAGATCTCAAACACTAGTTAAAAAAACCTTAAGAATGCCTAATGGATCATACATTCTCCAGAAAACCTCTCAGCTTTTCAAACTGTACACACCACCTGCAATATCTCCACCCACAAAGCTATATCAGCCTATTATATCAAGACAAGTTCTGGCACTGTTAAATGCAGAGAAACATAGAATGAACCCACTCAAACTAACTAACATTCATAGGGCAATGACAAATCCTCCATCATCACTCATATATTTGTCAACAAGAACTATAACAGGCACCTCAACACTGACCTCTGAACCCTCTCAGAGACGGTATTTGCATTCCCATACTCTAATCCAAAATGACATACATTCCAACTTCTTCCCATGGATGACATATTTAGAATCCTGAATTTCTTTGAAGCAACCTCACATGAGATTATCAGACGCTCCTCTCTTACCAAATGCTTCCCAATTTATCTGCAAATTCCTTCCTCTACCAAAAGTCCTCACCCAGGCCCAGACAACCTCACCAGCTGTTACCTAATCATCCACCTCTTGCCCTTTGCAAGGTCGTGAAATGAGTTGAGGTTCTTCATCTCCAAGATCATATGGACCACCAAAATGTGCTTCAGGATACCCTTTTAGGTCTCAATCCCTTTGTAGCAGAAAAGCATTCACAATCCATGGTGTTAATTGTTGCCTGAAGGTCATGGACTAAGGTGATGCCCGTCTTCCTGTCCACTAAATGACATTCAACATGGTCCACTGAGAAATCATTCAGCAACTTCAACCAGAATGGATAACACAATTGCAGTACTCCATAGGAAACCTGTCTAAAAGGTGGACTGCAATACCGGCTGACAGACCATGCCAAATCAGGACCTCTGCCCAAAAAACATGAAGTACTCCAAGATTTGATCCTTTCCCAAGCGGCATGGAGAAAGCTGCTCATTTCACTAGACAGAACATCACACATATAACTACACCGATGACAAATAGCTGCACCTTGACAGCCAGGCACATCACCAAATGCTTCTGGGACCCTTTCCAGACCTGGATGTCAGTGGTTGATTTTACTCTTAATGTGACCAAAACTGAGCTAAGCCTCAGAAACAGTTGAAGGTTCAACCCAAAAAGAAGGACTGGCCTTACTTCATGCATTTTTGACTATGGGCTAATCTCCAGCCAACTGTGAACGGGTACCATTGTAAAGTTATCCATGACGGTAGGTGTTGTCGAGGTTCAAGTTACTAGAAAAGGCACACGGATGACTTGCAGGTAACCCTGCACCATGCCTTGGCTGGAAGTCTAGTGCATGCTTGTACATTCCACACAGACTTGCAACTGACTGCAAGTGCATGGATCAGTGGCATCTGGGTTGAAATACTTAGAAAATATTGAAACTTTGTCAGCACCCCAAAATAACTCACTGGTGCTCATGCGCACCTGCAGTACAAACCGCTGGTTTCTAGGTACATTTGGTCCGGTGAAGATATATACAGCATGCTTACTCTCTGAAAAACACATAAAAGTAAAATATTGTTTTGCCTTTCCATTATTCAAGCAATGTCCAGTGCTAGCTTTTCCCCAAAAATAAACTTAACGCTAACTAGTAGCGCACATATAGAAGGCTGTATACAGCAGTAATATGCATCCCCTGCAAATCCACAGTCTCAATTCCAGTCACACATCCAGTGCTTAATTTGAGTTGGTGGTTGCCGGTGGTTTCAATCTTTGACCGAGAGCAAGAGAGGGAAAAACACACAAGGAGAATAGAAGGTGGAAGAGAAAGACAGAAAAAACCTAACAAAGGGAGAAAGCAGGCATGTGCAAGAGTGAGCGAAAGGGGCAGGGAGTGCGTGGTGGTGGATTAAAGAGGCATGAGGTGAAATCAAGAACAGAGAGCCTTGGTATTGGGCATGCCGACATTCAATAGGCACCAGCGGCAGACGTCCCAGCAAAACTTTGGGCACCAGGACCTAAACGTTTACAAATTAAGCACCGCACATACCCAATATTGTATCTGTCGGTCCTGTGTATTTGCTACCAAAAGCTTTGCAGGGATGGGATTTATACGCTGTTAGTTTTGCTAATGATGCTTGCATGTGCTGCAGGATCGGAACGCAAATGTTATCACTCGGACACCCCTCTAATTCGGGCTCTCATCACCTCTGCAGCTGATTGGCAGAGCACTCCAGTAGCTGTCCTGCGAGATGGCAAAGATAGCCCTGTGCGGACAGCTGGTCCTTTCAAGATAACTCTTCTGCAGCGTGACCACCTCAGGGTCCAGTCAGTGACCATTCACATCTAGCCGGTAGCGGGCAGGAGCCTTGCTGGCTCTTCTTTGGATTTCATCCTAATCCGCCGCTTGAGATGGCGCCAGCCAGCTGTTCGCACATTCCTTCTTGTCAAGTGAGGAGATCTTCTCTTGCCAAGACAAAGAGCGCTCCAACGCTGCACGCGGGTGTTATCCAGGTGCCCTGGTGGCCCATGCAATGTACCACTAGGGTTAGGGAACTGGTCCAGATAGTCAGCTAATGGTTCACTTGTGGGGTAAATCAGCCCACGAGTAGTCATTTGTTTTTGGGTTTCCAGTTTCCACAACTGTGGTCAAGCAAGAGTGTTCTTGAATATGAAGGCCCATAACTTTCTTTTTGTATTTCCATATACTTTTTATTGTTTTTTACAACATTTAACATATAACATGTAATCGTCAACACTTTGTCGTTACAGGGCAGCCTGAACTGGCTGTATTAGATGTAGTACATTTTCGGTTGATATATGCTTGACTGCCCCCTTTCCACTGTCACCGTAAGGGAAAAGGAGAGAGTGAAAGGGGAAAAGATAGGAATTAAGGTAGAGATAAAAAGAGATAGCATACCAGAAGTTTACTATTTTCCTCGCAAGTGTCTTGATCCAGTGGGGGTGTGCTTTTCTCGCTGTTCTGTTAGTACTATTCAAGGCGGATCGTATGGGTCTAGGAACTTGTCCATTCTTTTAGCTTGGCAGGACTCATCCAATTTCTATATCAGATTCAACAAATTTCAACAGAAATGAAACACCTGTGAGTTGGAATCATCCTGACTTTACTCTAGATTGTGTGTTGCTAAGCTATTATTTAATTTAAGGTAATTGAAGGTAGTTCAGGCACCAAATATGCCTTCACAGAGCATCGGCAAAAAAACCTTTTTGATTACATGGAAAGAGGCGAAGGAAGATTTAGCAGAAGAACGACTTCAAACTCCAAACTAACAAAATGTTTTAGGATTTTACAAGTCCCACATTTTCTTAAAATTGTGGTGATTCGAGTTAGGTCAATTCGTGTCTTCCATCAATAATCATGAATGAAGAGGGAACAACATTATGGCCACACATGCATGGGCGACAAAGGAAAATCACGAGCGCTATATAGGAATAATTATTACATTGCAAACCACATTTACTAATTTTTCATGCAATACTGAAAGGAAGGCAGCCTGTTTGTGCACAAAGGGGAAATGACAGTGAAGAGCCACATCTACTAAGAGTGTCCTGCTACTGCTGTCATCTCCGCTTGCACTCAAACAGTCGGCCTTGTGCGATGCGCGTGTCGCACAATGGTTCACAGGTGCACTGTTGAGCAAGGAACTCTATTGGAAGTATACCTTGGTGCACTGAATATTTGATAATAGATGTTTCCTGCTTCAATGAGGTGTTATTTATTTACACCAACTCCATTCTGACTGTCTTAGTAGACTGGGCTTTGTATCAAAATCTATGCTTATTTCCACTGACCCACCCTAGTAATGCCCCAGTAGCGCTTCCATGAAACACATCAACACACAGCAGGGCCAAGAGGTTCTGGAGCTGAAGGGTAGCTTTCCAATGCAAAACACCTTCTGCATTGGATAGTAAATAACCTTGCAAGACTTTGCATCAGTTTGCTCCAATTGGTGTCACTTTGTGCTGGGCAACACTTTAGCAAGTCGATGTCTGTGTCTGCTATTTAAAGTCATGTTATGATTTGAGAACCTGAATAGCACTTACAAATTGTTGTCAATGGTTAGCACTTTAAGGTGGGAGTGTCTAGATCTAGCTACAAGGAGTGGAAAACAGAATATGTATTATTCAGTCTAAAAAGGAGCAGGCACTTGGCTGAGATGGTGTAATGACAGACAGGCAACAAGCTTGCACTACAACCACTCATAAAATGTGATTGTAAAGCACACATTCACCCGTAGGCACCTTGGTGCTGAATAACAGATGTTTATTTTTTATGGTAATCATTCTATTGACCTCAAATGGATGAAAGGCTGAGTGGACCCGCCGGGATTTGAACCTGCGACCTTGAGGCCGAACACAGATCCCTGCAGTGGATGCGTTAGTCCACTGAGCCACCAGACCCAGCAAGCATTACACACGATAAGACCCAATGGCTAAGCCAACGTTATTCCCAGTGTAGGGTAGGTGTTGGGGCTGGTGCTCGTTCAATCATTATTCTAATAATGAATAGTCTTCTACATCCTAAGCAGGACTTTTAGAACTTGATATTGGTTTACCCCAAGGATAGGGAAAATACAGCATTAGAGATAGTGAGTAAAACAATATGAAATTGTAGTTCAAGTGAGTCCAGTTGAGTGCGCTGTCTTTGCAAATGAGCATGAAGCATTTCCTTAAGTGACTTTACCATTCTTACCAATCACAAACCACCTTAAAAAAACCTGAATGAGTCAGGTGGCCTTCTCGAAGTCTACAGACCCAAACTGACATGATCCATTGATGCAGTCATCACTCGCCACACCATAAATAACATCACCAGTGACATCACTTATGGCATTGACCTTGTCATGCAGATCACTCAATGCAAGAATAAAAATGTGCAAAATGACGTTAACATCAATGCACTCCAAGACATCGATGGGTTTTATGATGTAAACATGCGTACATTTATCCTGCATGCCTTTACAAAGCAGTCACTACCCCAGCTGGAACGTTACCACACATTACTTTACCACACAAGTTGTTACAATATCTTGCTTTAGGGAGCGCTGGACTTTGGAATAGTATAAATTACTATGCCAACTCCAGACTATGCAGCAGTAAGGAAGGTAATGGACTTAAAAATCCATCACCAGTCCAACAACGCGCCCCTACAGCAAGTCATGGTAACGACTTGTGGGTTAAAGTAACACGTGGTAATGTTGCAGTCGCTCTAGTAACTGCGTTGGAAAGGCTGGTCGTTTTTGAGACTGTCGGATGTTTCCCCAAACTATGTGGCATGTTGGTGCTCACTTTATTAAAATGTAGAGTGTTTGGACTGCACCTACTCAGTCGTGTCTAATCATCCAACTGTGAACACAAATAGTGGAGTGTCTATGGTCGGTGCAGCTTCTCGCAGTAACACGCCCTGCAGCGAATGATTCGTGTGGCTATTGACAGACGACTTTACATTTATTAGGTGGCAGATGGTAGAACCTAACATGCGATCGTAGTCGCTGTACACTGTGGCGATGGATTGGACCCCATTTCATTGCAGTGGAGCCGATCCTAGGGTGCAGAGGGGAGAAGGGAAGCCCTAGCCAACCACCTACGCCCCTACAACATGTATCAGGCAGAGGGACCGGTGCCCACGCTTGCTATCTGGTGCTGCTACGCTTTCCTAAGGTGAAGAGTCAGAAGAAAGTTGCAGTCTCCACGGGTGGTTTGACTGTGAAATAATATTATCGAGGGAGAGCCTTCTTCGATAATGTTGGACGTGGGTCAATGGAGAGCCCTGAGCGTCTTCTCCAAAGCCTCCATGTCTCAAAGACCATTTCCAGAGGTTGTGTTATAATCATCATGTTGTGTTACTCTGTATGTGCACACACCGGCACCTGCTGTGGCCTCTTTCCCTCAAGACTCAACCAGGAGCAGCCAGAACTCTAACCCCTTCGTGCAATGGCAATAGATTGGAAACGTGTGTTTCTCATCGCATTACTTTAGCCTCGGGCTATAGAAGGCCGCTTGGTGCACAGTGGATGGGCTGGACTGCTGTTTGCCGAATGTATATATGTGTCCTTATAAAGCGACAAACTAGCTGTAAAGTAAGGTACGTGAAGAGGGCCTGAAGGATTTCTGTAACATGCATCTGTGTGCGTCTGTGTACGACATAGCGAATGCCTGCAGTGTCGGACTGGCCTATAGGGGCAGTTCCTGATGGGCTGGGCTGGATGTGGGACCTTTATTTGGCTGTCAGTGGGCCTGTTTCGTGGCCTGGCGGGCCTGTGTTACCGTTGAATTCCCTGATGTTGCTACAAACATTACCTGCAGCAAAAAGAAATGCATGCAGTCTTCGCTACCTTACAAAACCCTACACAGCGAGTCCTTAAAAGCTCAACCCCCTCCCCATTTGCAAATGTGGGCCACTTTTTTAGCTCTTTGCTGCACTAATGGAGGCCACTTACTTTTTGGTGCCGGGCCCGGGCCTATATAAATTCCACACCACAGACCATAGATCTCGCGGACATTCACCATCCACCTATGCAGATCCGACAACAGCCTTCCCATCAGGCCTGCTTTTAAAGTATCCCTCTGATTATTAAGCAGGATTCCCTGCCAGGATATTAACATTGTCCTATGAATGTGCCCCAGTGTTACCGCGCGCGCGCTGCCACCAGGCTGCAGCACAGACCCGCACTGTTTGCCCCTTCCCAGCCTGTCCCTCTTCCACAGCGGCTTCTAGCTGAATGTGTGTGGCTCTGTGCATACCCTAATCTGAGGAATCTTGCTCCAACACTTGTGAGGACTGAGCTCCCCTGTTCTGGAGCTGAAAAAAACCCATGTTAGAAAGAGCCTGTCCCCGGGGAGATCACGGAATATGTTTATTACACACGCGGCAGGGCACCACAGAGACTCTCACAAAACGCAGATAACTGGGCCTAGTGTCAAAGGGCTGGCAGGGCACACACTTAGAGAGGTAACTGGCCGCACCGTGGCCTGGTGCATAACACAATGTCTTGCACTGCAGGGAAAGTCTTGAGCTCTCCCCGCTACTATCAGAACCGCTAATAATAGGTGCATACATTATATGTAGAGGTTACATAATGGGGAACTGTTTAATATGGTCCAATATTGCCATCGAGGGGTTTTGGGGACATCATTCGCCCTGGTGGTTTGTGAATGCCACCGGACGTCCGAGATGGCAATATAAAACCATATTGCATGTTACCCATTAGCATGTTTTGTTTTATTTTTCGTTTGTTTTGAGGGACCTAGCCTGAAAAATGTTTTTCTTCAAAGTGCAGCTAGCAATGGCCACTGACTGGAATTAGAAGGTTTAGTTTTTGTTTATCTTTCATTAATAGATTGGTAAAAAAAAAAAAAAAAACAAAGAACAAGGGTGAGGGCAAGTGGATTTATGTTATTCTGTGGCTGCAGCATTTACCACTTAATTATGGAGCCACAGCATTTGCCACATAGGTTGCATGCTTTGACTATTTCTATGTGTCTAGCTCAAATGGATACAAATAACACTTCAAGAAAATGTGCCACATAACTTGAATTTTTGGGTGCATAATTTAAAAAACACACTTTACTAAATAAGGGATGAGATGAGAGATAATGATCTGTGGATACAGTCTCCCACCTCTATCATATAGCACTAAAGTATCCCAAACCTATGCACTATAGGAATGGTGTGAGATAACCAAGACTAGAACTATCAGCTACCCATGAATTGAGTGAAAGGACAACAATAGGTGAGTATCTGATAATTATAGGCCTTGACTATATCACACCATCCCTCCACTGCATGCGACAGGGACACACTAGTGTTATATAGTGTTGTAAAGCATAATTTAAATAACCTTGCTGCATAATCCTAGTAACCCTCACAAGGGTAAAGCTCTGGAAAGAGGTTTGTGAGCTGTCATTATGATGAAGAAACCTGTATTACACAAGGAACCATGAAATATTTTTCATATATCCTGGTTTCCTGTGAAAGATGGGGTTTTATACCACTGACTTTTGTGCATTTAAAGCATCCAACAAGATAGACAGATAGTTAGATAGACATAAAGACATGGAAATAGACAGACAGACAGACAGACCGATCGATCGATCGATCCAGGTGCTGGATATCCTTGAAAGCTATGACCAGATCCCGAGCTTTCTAGAACCACCAGAGACCACGATGTGCAAGCAATGGAAACAGATGGAATATGCAAAGGCCATGGCTATAGGCAAAGCCTTGCTCCCTGGGCCCAATGGGTATGGCCAGAGACCATGCACCAAGCGCTATGGGGCAGAGGAACCATGCAGCAGGTGTGAACAAACCTTGCCACAGAGTCCTCTGGACACTGAGACCAGGGTCAGGACTTGACCAACGGACACAACTTGCACTCAGATCTCACTGGGGACAGTCGATTGTCATGCATTGTTTGACCATGACCAGGTACATGGCATGGTTAAAGGTCATACCCTGTAGCACAAAGCCACTGTATGCAGCAGAAAGACTTGCATTGTGGACTTTGGGGTCAGGAGATCAAGGTTCAGGCCATGGCCAAAGGCTACACCCTGTGGTCAAAGCTCACTGCGCATAACCAAATTCTGAGCTGTGCAGAATTTGGGAGCAGGGGGACAGAGAACAGGGCATTGTTTAAGACCCAATCCACATTCAGGGCTCACTGGATGGCAAAACAGGACATGTCCTGCGGACCTGGGAAACAGGTTGAGTTTGTGGAATTGCTATAAGCCACGTGCCATACCTGATTGCTACCATGCATAATAGCATGCTATATCCACTGGATACATTGAGCAGGAGCCAGAGTACGTCTTGACAAATTTGAAAAACGAATTAGCATTTAAAAAACCTTGCAAATTCACTTAAAAAAACATAACTCACGCGACCGCAATCCTCTGCTGATGACGTCAGATATTACATCACTGATGACATATGTGTCTTTTTGAAAAATAAATATTTGTAATATATGTATAGCTAAAGATTAATGGAAGAAGACATGGGTAAATAAGTGTCTAAATACAGTGATGTAATATCTGACGTCATCAGCAGAGGATTGCGGTCGCGTGAGTTATAGTTGCCTGCAGTAACTATAACGGGGGAATTTCATTGTTTTTTTACGAGGGAAATGTCCAGCTAACTATAACATGTGTGAAACCTATGGTTTTTTAAGTGAATTTGCAAGGTTTTTTAAATGCTAATTCGTAACTATAACGTGTGTGAAACCTATGGTTTTTTCAGTGAATTTGTACGTTTTTTTTAAATGCTAAGTTATTTATTTATTAATTTTTAATTTTATGAATTTTTTTTTTTTCAGGTTTTTCACCGTGAGCGCACCGTGAATTTTTTTTTTTTTTAAATCGCGAGGTGCCAAGCACCCACGGGTCGTAGTGCATGCCGTGCGCGCTGAGTGCGCGCACCTCACGATTTAAAAAAAAAATAATTGTTTTTTTCTCCCTTGGGGGTCCTTCTGTGACCCCCTGACCAAGGCTAGGGGGTCAGGAACTGTCCACTCTGCCCCCTTTTCACGTTCTCCACCTTTTTTTTTCACCCCCTCAGACTGCGAGAGACAAAATGGCGGCCGACACTTCCTGGTTTCGACCGATTCGAATGTTTACCGACATCTAACAACCAATCAGAATTGCGCTCGCGCACGGCAGGGTGCGCGCACGATGCGTGCGTATAGATATTGATATGCTGTTAAATGCTATTTTCTCAGGAAATGCTGAACAGATTTACACCAGACCTGCGAAAGGCACTTCCTTGACCTTATGGCTACCTCTCTGCCAAATTTCAAGTAATTCTGTTCAGCCGTTCGGGCTGTAGCTGCGACTAAAGGTCCTATGGAAAAATGCATGGAGAAAACGCGTTTTGGGTCCCCCCCTTTTTCTCGGCCCCCGCTTTATGAATCCCCCGAGACTTTCAGGGTAGGAGCTGAGCGGAGCGCCCCATTAGTTTTGAAAATTTCGCGAGGATTCGTCAACCAGCGCCAAAGTTATTCAAAATAGAATTTTGAGATTTCCTATGGGAACACGGTCCTAACTATAACTATCTACTGGCGACCGCCAGTAGATATATATATATATATATATATATATATATATATATATATATATATATATATATATATATATATATATATATATATATATATATGTATATATATATGTGTAGAAAAGTTTCTCCGCTAAACGCCGCACACCTGCACATTAGCGTCGGTGCCTGCCGTGGTAGCGGCAACCACAGAAATGAGTACAATTCAATCCACAGGTAGGAAAGAGGCGGCACACCGTCCTGGTGTTTTAAGGTGTATTTAATCGCTCACAAAACAACAACGCGTTTCAGCCGTAGGACGGCCTTTGTCAAGTTGTCTGTTACTTCCGCATAGCCGAATTTAAAGCAAAATACGTCATCATGGACATAGAAGAAATGCATACATCGTAAATCTCATGTGTACTTAAATCAGAAACACAATCAATCATTGATTATAACAAAAACATTTTCAATTTGCAGGAAATATGTAAGTGTATATACAAATAAATAAATTAGGAGCAGAATCAATTAATGTCGTTGTCCCTTGCTAGTGCATCGAGATAGAAAAAAGACTATGTAGTCCGTTCTATACAATCATATATGGAATTCTGCTTTGCAAATACATTAATCAATTGCAATGTATACAAACTAGAATCCTGACTAGTATAAAGATGTAATTAATGCATTTCAACCTCAAAGTAATAATTTCTCCTAATCGAGAACAGCATTGCGGACACATAAAGTTTGTTGAAACTTTAGAAAAAATGAATGTGTATAATCGTGGTGCAAAGAGAGGAGAGGACTGATTGGAGGAGGGATGTGTTTGTTGTGTGATAAATCCAATTAATGTCTCATAAATAATCTGTGAAACAATCAAACCAAGATCCCGATGAGGGACGGATGGGGGTACATACCCCAATTCATAACGGGCAAGTGCCCATATTCATAGGTATCTACACAGATCAATGAGCATATTGAAAAATGACTGGAATAACACAACCACAGAACAATATCTGTGACAGCCCTCCCATCCAACCAGACACAAACTAGTGCATAAATATTCAAATCATATCAAAAATGTGAAAAATGAAATACTGTAATGAGACAATATATTTACAAGACACAATTCATCTCAAGGTACCCATCTAGAATCTCGTGATGGGCAGGATGAGAAAGTAAAATCAATCCTATATATACACAGAAGGACATGTAAAGGGTTGCAGATCGTCTAGTCTAGATTAAAGACCAATATGGGTGTTAAGTTCTTCTTCCCTGTTCAAACCATAAGGAGCCCTGGTATTCAAGTCAATTATGTATCGTGATTCCAAGATACGTAAATGTTTTTCTCTGTCTCCGCCACGTATATGCTTCTGGACCTTATCTATTCCACAAAATTTCAACAACGCATTATTGCTGTTATGTGCTGTGTGGACATGTCTTGCTACGGGATAGTTGAAATCCAAATTGGTTATCGCCCTTAAATGCTCAAGAATGCGTTTTTTTAGTTGGAGTTTAGTACTTCCAACATAACGCATATTGCAGGGACACTCCAAAAGATATACCACATGATCTGAAGTGCATGTTATGAATTTTTTAATGGGTTTGTCCCTGCCTTCCTGTGTTTTATAGCTTCTACAGCTTACGGTGTTCTTGCATGCTTTACAGGAATTGCATTTGTGGAAACCCTCCCTGGCATGAAGCCAAGATGGATTGGATTCCATAGGTTGGTAGCTATTTACCAATTTGTCTCTAAGGGATGGTGGTCGTCTGTAGGTTATTGATGGAGTATGTCCCACTTTATCCCCAATGATGGGATCAGATCTTATAAGACCCCAATGTTTCGTGAGCAAGGATTTTAATTTACCAGATTTCACATTATATGTGGTAATCATACGAGGGCCAGAGGTTGGTTCCTCATCGCTGACTTGTTTGCTGCCAAAAAGAACCTCACTATGTGTGGTTGCTGCCAATTTATCAGCAGCTTGTGTCAGGATTTTCTCTTTGTAACCACGTTGTCTGAATCTGTTCATCATGATGTTTTTCTCAGTGTTAAATCCCACATCGGTATTGCAGTTCCTACGAGCTCGTAGAATCTCCCCATAAGGAATACTTCTGATAAGCGAAGGGGGGTGAGAACTGCGAGCATGTAGTAATGTATTTCCCGATGTTTCCTTTCTAAAAAGGGCAGTGGTGAGTTTGTGATTGATATTGTCCACAGTGATTCTTACATCTAAGAAATCACATGTGGTTTTGCTGATGGAGTGGGTGAAGCTTAAGTTTAGGTTATTGATGGATAATGCCTCAATGAATGCCTGTGCAAGGTCTATATCTCCGTCCCAGATGATAAATAGATCGTCTATATACCTTAGCCACAGGGAACATGATTGGTGAATTTATCAAATGCCTCACTCCAAACCACCTGCTCCTCCCACCACCCAAGAAAAAGGTTTGCCAGGCTCGGGGCTTCCTGCAAATTGAAAATGTTTTTGTTATAATCAATGATTGATTGTGTTTCTGATTTAAGTACACATGAGATTTACGATGTATGCATTTCTTCTATGTCCATGATGACGTATTTTGCTTTAAATTCGGCTATGCGGAAGTAACAGATAACTTGACAAAGGCCGTCCTACGGCTGAAACGCGTTGTTGTTTTGTGAGCGATTAAATACACCTTAAAACACCAGGACGGTGTGCCGCCTCTTTCCTACCTGTGGATTGAATTGTACTCATGTATATATATATATATATATATATATATATATATATATATATATATATATATATATATATCACGTCTTCCCAAATCCACTCCAAGATCCATGGGCACGGACCACAAGTTTGTGAAAGTACTGCTTTATTCCATTACGCGTATCAACTCTTCTAGAGCCTTGATCGCATGACATGTAGTTGCGGTATCTTTTTCCATTTTTAAAGTGGCATAGTGCAAAGTACAAAGTTTATAGTGACTCATAGACATAAAAGAAAGAGTTATAAACAGCTCATCATGACTTGAAACGTACGCTCTTATGACTTCAAATAATTCTTGTAAGTACAATATTTCACATTTGATCATGAATATCCCATGCTAATTCAAATTTATACATTTCAATATGTCCACATGTAACGTTATTTAAATATGTAAATATATAAATATATATACATGGATAAAAAAGCATGGATAAAAACATGGCCTATGGCATATGGCATAGGTACAAATCCATGTTTAAAAGGTTATAATTTTTTGGAAAATATAACCTTAACTGATGCATATGTAATATAATTCCATACTGGTAATACACTATCGACAAATATACTTTAAAGTCTCAGTATACTGGATAATTCCCTATAATACATTTCTTAAAGTATATGTATATGTGGTCATGTGTGGTTTGTTGTTATGTCGTCCCGTTCAAATATATGTCATTCCAAGTTTATAAATGTCCATGAAATTTAAAGTGCATAAGGTGCTAAAGTGAAATAGGTGCTTCTTTGCTACATTTTCCTCGTTAGTGTATGTAATCAGGATTTCTTATTACTGTAATCTCATATTGAGAATATTTTCAACTTTCTGACATTACACATATATATATCAGTGATGTTTGTCATTTATTCTTTTTGTCTGCCTTGTATCTTGGTATAAATACCTTGGATTCCACGTTTTATGTTTTAATTTTATAGCATTTCTTATGGTGGGTATAGCCATATCCACCAAGATGGTACAAGAGCTGAGGTTCAGATTATTTCCGTTATATTGTGATGGATAGGTCACAAAACATTGAGTACTGGATATTAAATATTACATATTAAATACATAATGTAAAATAATAATAATTCATATGTCATATAAAACGTTATATCAGACATTAAACATTATATACATAAATGTATAATTATTAAATATTAAATATATACAATAGAATATAAAATATATAATATTTTAACATCCTAAAACTCACTGTTTGGTTTAATTTGATTCATATTCAGCGGTGTACAGTTTCCCTTTTTGTTATTTAATTTAATTATGTTTCATTGTTTAAAGGCAGGTGTGTAAGTCCTCCGTCGTGTTCAGCCCACCTGGGTGTGCAGAATCCATCTCAAGGATATACCTGGTTTCTAGTTTACACAATTTGGCTTTTCTGTTACCACCTCTTCTACTCTGGGGAACTGAGTCAATGAGATAGTATTTTAATTCATGACTCCTAGAACCATGGTATTCTTTGAAATGCCTGGCCACAGGGTATGTGTTGTCTTGGTTTGTAATATATATGTATAATATGTGGAGCTGTTATCACGTGTCATGAAACCAGTATATATGTATCCCCGCTCTCTCTCTCTCTCTCTCTCTCTCCCCCTCTCCCTCTCCCTCTCCCTCTCCCTCTCCCCTCTCTCTCTCTCTCTCTCTCTCTCTCTCTCTCTCTCTCTCTCTCTCTCTCTCTCTCTCTATATATATATATATATATATATATATATATATATATATATATATATATATATATAGAGAGAGAGAGAGAGAGGGGGGGTATATGTATACTGGTTTCATGACACGTGATAACAGCTCCAACATTATCTTTGAGGTCACTGGTTTCGGGGGTGAGGAGTTGTGACAGCTCACAATGACTAACTTTTTTCAGTGGTGTTTATGATTGTTTAGTAAACGCGTTGAGCCTACACCTGAAGCTTTTTTGGAAAATGTTATGCTTTGAGATTAAAAAAACCTTAGTCAAAAACATTTTTGATCAAACAGGTACATTATCTATTTTGTAGCAGAAATAGTATTAATTTGCAGCTTTGGCAACTTACATTTTGAAATAAGGATAGTTTTCAACTGTGGGCTGTATTCGCATAGCATATTAAGTATGTTGCTAGTTTTAATATTTTTCAATGTGAATCCACAGTGTTTGGAGCAGAAGTAAGAGACACTTCAGTTTGTCTTTTATTCTGGATTCCTCAGCTGTTCCAGGAAATGTTGTTCCCCCATCTAGAAGGGGAATGCAGTAATTCGTTCCAATCATGGACAAAGAGAGGAGGCAAGCTATGTGCTTTTCCATTTTAGTCTTGTCACCCGCTGTGACTGTCAAGATGTCAAACACTTACAGCTGTTGTGTGAAAATTAGTCTCAATGCAGTCTCCTTCCTCTCTGTTTCCCTCAAATACAAGCACACTGTGGCACACTGAAGCGGATTGTGAGAAAATCATAAGACATAACTATAGGTCAAAACAACAGATCACTATCTATCATGAGAAATATCAATGAAGAATCTTATTTTGGAATGTCACTTTCTATTCACCACTCATAGAGGTGGAAAATAGGGAAATCTACTTGCAGAGATCTCCATCTCTACCTAAATGTAATTGTCCTACTTTTGGGAATTCACAAGCATTTCTAAGACTGTGCCTGGAAAGCTATGACAGGCAGAGGTTTCTAGGCATAAGCCTAGGAAGTTCATGTGAATTTCCCAGTGGGAGCTTATTCTAACCACGTGGAGTTCTCCAAAGCGGTGAAGTCTGCACTGGAGGAATGAGAGCCCCTGTGCAAAAACTTTCCCAGCGGTGAAATCTCTTCCCCTACACACCATCAAATCTCGGTGTGACTCATTCCCCCTCCAACCTTGGAAGGGGGTTTACACTACTGCTGAGCTGGAGTCAATATTCAACACTTTCTATGGTGTCACCGGCTTCACTGGGACTTTGTCCTATAGCTATCCGGCCTAGTGGAATCCATCTCAGCCACAGCCTGCTGCCTTGCCCCCTGAGGATTTTTAACTTCCGTTTCAAAGATTAAGTCAGAAGGTAAAATTCCTCACTGGGACAAACTTGATTTCTGTGTCTGTACTCCATCGAGGTCAACCTTAACTTGCGGTTAGGATACGGGTAAGCACAACCAGATGGCATCGATTGGCACTTACTTCTTTTTTGGTGCTATATTTATTTAAAAATTCTATCTTCGGTTCCCTACAGCCGAATGTTGTTGATTTGATATCTATTTGTTTATTAAAAATGTTCTCTATTTTTCTAAATAAGTGTGGGATTTTTATTGTGTTGTGTTTTTTACATCTTATCTGTTTTGGAAACTGCTAAATTATACTTTTACCTATTTCTCCTAAGTAAAGCCTATGTGCTCTGTGCTACAGCTTGCAAGGGTTGAGCTCAGGTCTACATTATTGAGACATAACTGGACCTAGTAAGGAAGAGTGGCATTAGTACTTGAAGAGTACTATAATATACTTCAACTAATAATCCGCTTTCTCACACCTCCAATACTAGTCCTTTCAATGGGATTTTTTATAGTATTTATGTTTATTTATATATGCAGGATATATTGCCAACATTTCTTGCAGTCACTTTTCAGTGCTTATTTAACAGAGATCCGTTGTTCCCTGATTTTGGTATAACTAAAATGACTAGTGCCCTCAGAGAAGTATTTGTTAACAGTGTTTCTTGGGTAGCAGCAAAGATCATCTTGAAATTGACCACTACCTTCTACGTGTAGAAAAGGGGCCTGGTCCTTCTGATGTAATTATGACATCATGATGAGAGGGTAACCCAGACTTGTCTATAGTGTTACTCATTTTCGTATATGTTATGACTTTTTACTTTCACCGCATAATATTGAGATTACCTTCAGTATCTCTGAATGTGTACTCAGCTCCACCCAAAAAAGGTACTAATTATGAGTCAAACAGGATAGTATCCCTAGAAGGGATACCACCACAGCCAATAAGTATTGGCTGGTGTCCACACACCTAGGAATACTGGGTCCAGGAATATCAGGCCTGGTGTATATGGTGGGAAAAGGCATCTGGTAAAACTACTTGTGACTCCAGGCAGGGATCAGAGTGGCTATCCCCGCCCCCAGCTGACCCGTCACTTGTCACGGGAGCATCCAATGCTCCCTCAAGCCACACTGAAGAAAGAGACTGCTTTTCCTCCTACACCCGCCCCAGTCCCCGCCACTTGCGTCACAACCCGCTGTGGGCCATCCTGCTCAAAATTACCACTTAATCAGAGCAGGTGATAAATCTAAGCAAAGAAGTCCCAAGAATGTGAACAAGCATTTACAGTGCAATGGTCTCGGCATTATTAAAGTTAGAGCTATTGGCATTGCTCATGACATTCTTTTTGATTATGTTTTTGTTTTTAAAACATTTAAAGAAACAGCATTGTTATTTACAATGTCAATAGCTTAATCACTCTCAAATACAAGACCTATTGCATTTGCACCCACACACAGAGCCACACACACAAAGCCACACACACACACAGAGCCATCCACACAGAGCCACTCACATAGAGCAACCCACACACAAATAGAGCCACCCACAGAGCCACCTACATACACACACACACAGAGTTCCCCGCACAGACAGAGCCACCATGCATAGAGCCACCTACAAAAAAAGCCACCCACACAGAGCAAGTCAATCATACTGACAGGTTTTAGGTGTATGTCAGTTGTTGTGGTATATATCTGGATACAATAACATCTCAGAGAGAAACGAGGGAGGGCAGCGACAGCATGCACACACAAACTGACCATTTACTGCCTGTGCACGCAGGAGGCTGAGAACACGGACCTCTCGCACCCAGAGGAGGCAGGAGAGGAAGAGCATTGAGAAGCTGACCACTAAGTGCTGTACGCGGAGGCTGAGAAGGAGCAAGGCTTACAGGCGAGACTGAAGCAGGGAGACACCGACTGCCTGTGCGAGTTGACAAAAAGAAGAGGCACTGCCTGCACCCAAGACTGAAAGGAATTCTGCCTGCACTGAGGGGTTGCTGCCGGGGGCTTGGCAGACAGGCGGTAAGAAGTGAAGATCGCTGCCTGCCCTCACAGACGGATCAAAGGAGAGCCTTGCCTGCAGAGGAGCGAGGGGACGCAGCCGCCTGCTCCTAGGGGCTGAGAGGTGCTTGCCTGCACGGACACAGAGCAGTAACTTGTGCCTGAGAACAGGAGCCCGTGAGGATCGAGGCAGAAAGGAACAGTGAACCCTGTGGCCACAGCAGGCACCTGGAGAAAGAAGACAGGCAGGGAAACTCCCGAACTCGTCCTGCCTGCTGCACTGCTCTAAAGCTCTGTTCCCCGTGGAGCCCCTGCAACCCGAGCCAGCATCACCCTGCTGCACCTGCCCTGCCTCAGACCCTGCTTCTGCCTGCTCGCTCTCGATGCCTCCTGTGACCCTCAACCTGACTGCTACCTGCGCTCCTGCCCCCGATGGTCCGCCGCAGAGGTTGAAGCAGTGGTCCCGCTTGTCTCCGGTTGTTCTCCGAGCTACCCTCGCCCCAGGCCCCCTATGAGTGCAGCCTTCCCCCCTCCCCTGACGATGATGCATCGGCCCCTTGGAAGCAGCTCTGCCTTCAGCATAGACTCTCTCATAGGGAGCCCCCCGCAGCACTGCCCCGGGCACTTTGTCTACACCGGGTACCCCATGTTCATGCCCTACCGGCCAGTGGTGCTGCCCCACCTCCTCCTCCCCCACCCAGCCTGCCCCAGGCCGGACACCCGCACCACCAGATGCCCAGCCTGGCAGCGGGCTTCTGCTCCAGCCTGACACAGGGCATGGCGCTCACCTCCACCCTTATGGCCTCCCTGCCCGGAGGGTTCCCCGGCTCCCAGCAGCACCAAGAGGCGCTGCGCAAGTTCGGCTCCCAGAGCCTGCAGGGGGCCCTACACCGGGCCGAAGCAATGCAGAGCGACGAGTGTGACTGGCATCATCACAAAGGGTCTCCTGAATTCAGAAAGAGTCGCCTGCCCTCTGGCCCACTAATAATACCACTGTGCGTGTTCATGTTGGGTATCACACACATGCACCCCTCAGCAGAACATCCAAGGTGCCTCCCGGGCACGTGAGCACTCTCCATGACTGCCTGTTTACATCAGATATGTAGCTTCCCTCCCTCCCTGCGCCTGCACCAGGAAGGGCCCTGAACTTTCTAAATCACCCATCAAGGGCTCCGCCCACTGGGGGAATGCCTGGTGGAAAAAAGGCAACTTTTGAATAACACAAACTAACATCAAGATATGGCAAAGCACCCGCTCTATTTTCGCATTTACCCCTTGTAAATCTGAAAGCTTACATGAATTAATATTGCACGGTATAATGAACTCACACTAGAGGCCATACTGTGACCCTGTTTCCTGCACGGCACCAATACAGATAGAGTCTGTGGATTTCTTTTTCACATCTTCTGCGCACATGTTGGGCCATATAATGATCTTATTTTTTGCCTTGGGCTGACATAGAATGGATCTGTGCTTTTCTTATTTCTGTCTACAGTGCATGCATTGCCTGGGCTGCACACAAAACACACAGGCCCCTTTCACGTCGGCCCAGCGCAAAACGTGGGATTATGAGCAGGCCCCTGGAAGTTTGATCACTCATATTCACAAAAGGCCAAGCCCCCTTCAAATTTCTGAAGCATTTACAAACAAAAGTAATTGGAGGTAAGCCAAACCCAACAGTGTGGAAGGCATTCATAGAATGTCATTGAAGAAAACTTGATTTGGGCAACCCCCAGCTTTTTTGGAAATAAAATATGTATTTCCGTAGGGCCTAAAACTATTTCAATCTCCAATGGCGATCCTTATGTTTTTTTGTAAATCACATACAGTTAATATTTCTGGCCGTGTTTAATAAATACAGTACATATACATCACAGGGTCAAAGGTGGTACATGAAAGCACAAGGAATAATTAATTTTGGAATTGTTTCGTTTGAGGGCTAAAGGGGCGCACCGGAAGAGAGTGGCCCTGTACAACTTCCGGTCACGTTATATTTTCTTTCAGCCTTTGTGCCTTAGAGTGCTTTAGAAGTTGATGCTATTGTTTGCGGTTTTACAGCGCTGTAAGTACATTTGCTCATTTTATTGACCTTGTAAGGGTAAATGTTTGAGCCGACAGACCTTTGGGTACAAAAGCTTCTGAACGGGCTCGGCCTCTCTAGAGTGCAGTCCAACGTGGCAGACGTCCCTACAGGGTACATACCTCCGAGTGGGAGATAAGGAGGGCAGGGTGTTGTGGGTGACAATCTGGAACACTTCCCAGAGTTCAGTGCACCCAGCAGACGGACCACGGGTACCCCCCCAGTGGAGAATAGTGGGTTCCAGATCACGCCAATGCTGAGGGATGAAAAGCATGCTAGAGGTGCGGGAAGCGTGGTGTGATCAGCGCCGAGTGAAGATGTCGGTGGGGTGAAGAAGATAAGAACAGTCTTACCACGATCAGCACCAGAGGTGAGCAGGGTTGCCCAAGAGCAGGGGGAGAGGACGAGCACACCACTGCCTTTCTCCGAGGCGAAGCAGAAATGCCTCGGAGAAAGGCAGCGGCGGTTTCGGATTCGGGGGCGTGTTTCTTTTTCTCTCCTCTTGCCATTGGCTGGAGGAGAGAAAAACACGCCCAGCGAAATGCAACGAAAAAACACGCCCCCGAATCCGAAAAGGACGGGGCCTGTTCGGAGTGAGAAACCTCTTCTCCAATAGCTGGCCAGCATTCAAGAGGCCAGCCAATGGAGAAGAGGAGAGAAGAGGGGCGGGTTCAAGCCCGTCTTCTCCAAGTCATTATATCTCACGAGCAAGACTGCGCAAGCGCAGCCTTCACTAGCCGAGACCTAAAAAGGAAGGTTATTCACCAGTCCAGGCAACCTGGAAGGCCTGTAGTTTGAGCGAGATACTGCAGTACGACGCAGCCGCTTGTCAGTGCAGGTAACAGCGGTGGGGCGGTAGGGGCATGTTGGAGGGGATTTCGAGGGATGATGCAAAGGGAAAATTAAATAAAGAATTAATTTTCCCTCTGCATCGCCCTTCGAAATCCCCCCCTCCAACGCGGCGCCTCTGCCTCACCGCTGTTACCTGCATGGACCGCGGCTGGTCCAACGTTCCGGTCCCAGTATTACCCCCCTATAAACTCTGGGTAACTGGTAACTCTGGGTGACTGGTAATGAAACCCAAAGTACTTAAAACTAGGAATACCAGAACCGCAGCTGCAAGTGGTGGCCTCTCCAATGAGGCTGATTGGCGACATTCCAGCGCAACATAAAACAAAGAACTAAATACATCATTAAAGTACATGCAGGTCTGAAGAAACAGGATTTTAAAAGATAATTTGTTGACATTGTAGGCTAATCTTTAGTTCCCAAAAGCTTCTTTTAAAAAGTAAATATAAAATTGTGCTTGGGTATTTTTCATTGAGAAACTGCCTGGCTTATCTCAACAGTTGATCATAATATGTACTTCAGTTGGAATGCAGCGGGCATGTGAAGCAAAGGGAAAATATCTAATCTGACCAGTGAGTCAGGAGAGAACCATTTTTTACTAAATTCCGACGTCACAACAAAGCCGTGCTAAAAATAGCGTGAGAGGAAGGTATAGTTCCTATAACAAGTCAGTGGGTGTTTACAAATAAACTGTCAGATTCAGACCCCCTACGATATCGTGGTCTGGTTTGTCACATTTTGCTGTCTCTAAACTTAAAAATTCTGGTCTGAAAAAACAGATTTTTAGTGTTTTTGTGACAGGTATACATTTTACCTATTTTTTTCTTTTTTTATAGCACTGCACATCCCAGTGTAGGGGTTTTGGAGCGTTTTAACACACACACTCATTATACAGAGGCAAACCATGTATAGGAAATGAGGGCTTCAATGTGTAGGAATCGTGCAACACCATACTGGCAGGCTTTAAATGGTAAATGTGCTGGGTCTGGAGAAACACAGAGGGGTATATTTACTAGGAAATGGTGCAGCACTGCAAGCAATTTAGCAGCGCCGCGCCATTGAAAAAACACTGGGATGTGCTGTATTTACAAGAATACGTTGCACCCCTGTGTTTTCCCTTGCCCTGGTGCTAAAAAAAGCTGCCCAGCGCCAACACAGACACCCTTGCGGTGCAAGGGTGCATGCATTGCAGAGATGATTCCCTGCAACGCAGTTACCCTTGCATCATGGTGCATGTGTGTCTGCGTTGCAGGGATGGTTGTTTATGTGCAGGAAGGGGCACCTTCCTGCACATACACAATCTTTAAAGGTGATTTGCTCTTTCGATGTGTGCTGCATTTTGCAGCACACGTAGAAAGAGCAAAAACGGTGAGAAATGAAAGTATTTCTCCTCGCTGCGCCAATCTAACTTCTGCTATTCAGTGCGTCACATTTACACATCCTTGTAAATCTGGGGCAGTGTTAAAATACTGGGTGTTGGGGTGGAAGGCCCACATCAACACCCATTGCACGCCCCTCTCACGTTGATACCTGCATGAAAGGGGACAACATTTACAAAGCTGTGTTAAGCCATGCAAAGTGGCTTAATGCCACTTTGTAAATATGGAGCAGGGCATTGCGCCACCGGAACATCGGAAAAATAAACATTCTGGCGGCGCAATGCCCTTGTAAATAAGCCCCATGGTCAGAATGTAAAAAGTAACTCATGGGGTTCGGGTTGTCTGCACTAATTACAAAAATATTACTACCCAAAGGAACATTTTCAACAACCTTACAATAACATAACATTTAAGGAAAAAATAATAAGGTTTTAAACCAATGCCTTGCAGTTTGCATTCAACTATTTGATGCTGGTTCATAACTCCCTGTGCTTTGTTAGAGGAATTGTATTTTATGTAAGTAACAAAAGGATCTCTGTAACTAAAGCATGCCACGTTACATGGTGTGCTTTGCAGCAGGCACATTTTCGCTCTGTGCTTATGGGGAGTTCAAAGCTCCACTCAACAAAACTCAGATCTCTCCAGCTAGTTCATTAATCACCACAGTTAATCAGATGTGTATTATTTTCGCTTGCCTCACAAAGGACTCCGAAGCAGGTACCTTCAACCCTATAGGATATTTTAAAATGCAGCGCCCCTCAGCATGGTTCCCGGTGCATTGGTCAAGGCAGCACCCCCTAAAGCCATTACTGACCATAGCTGACAGTAGGAGGGAGTTGTGAAGAGGGCTGTCTGGCAACAGAGAGAATGCAGATTTTAATTTAAAACGTTTCTCTTGAAGGGAGGGAAGGGGACAGATATATAATCAGGGTAATGGGGGCAAATAAAATAGATGCCAAGCAGGTGCAGGGCAGGAGGACAAGTGCCATGGGAGAGGGAAGTAGAACCTGTGCCACAGGGAAAGAGAGGGACAGGGAAATGGGTGCAACGAGGGGGAGCAGGAAAATGAGGGCCAAAGGGGAGAGGTGGCAAGAGGGTCAGTGACATGAGTGGAGGGGATGCTGAAGAATGCCATGGAGGAGGGACAGCAGTCCAACGGGTGTCTGTGGGGAGTAAGGTGCAGGAATACAGGTGCCATAAAGTGAGGGGGCAGGAGACTAGGTGCCACAAGGAGAGCAGGAGGATGGCTACCATCAGAGGCAGAAGTGGCTAGCAGAATCACTGTTAAAGGAGGCCAGGAAGTGTACGCCCTGGCTGAGCTGCAGTCTCCAGCAGTTGCTTCCACATGGCTGCGTTGGTCGAATGCATTGGATTTCCAGGAGCTGAGCTCAGACTCTACAGGATGCTGATAGTGACATCACACACTATGCAGCACATGAGAGGGAGGAAGAAAATGTCTCTCTCGCTTGTCCTTCCTCTCTTGTTTGGCCCAGCAGCAGCACAGGGTCAATAAAAGGATGATCTCAACAAGATTTTGCAGCAGCAAAATGTAAACATTTTACAAAAGTTCCAATTTTCAGACTTTAATGCAAATCGCAATATTGCAAAATCCTGGATAGTCTGTCTGGCGAATAAAGAAGCAAGCACTACTTGCCACAGTTTCATGTAATTAATTCATGAGAACTCCTCCTCCAAGTGCAGAGCTTCATAAGAGACCATTCAACCGTGTACACAACCTGTGACAAGAGTACGATACAGAGAAACAATGCTAAAAGTAGGGCTTAATTTGAGCTGGTGGTTTCTGGTGCTCAGCACTGGCACTTAATTGTCAGCACCGGCGCTAGTGACAGACCTCCACAAGGTAGCTCTGTCTTTTGAAGTTTGAGATGAGCACAAGTGTGTTTAATATGTCATAATACATAAAAATAGTCTGAATTGTATTATTTGTAGGAGAAAGATCGTATGTAGTTGTGTTGGTACTGTCATTGGCAGCCCTGGCAGGGGCAATGGAAGGTGCAAGCTTTGGTGGACTCCCAAGAAGGGTCCTGGCACTTACAAACTAAATTCAGTACTGACTAAAAGCATGCCAAATCCTGGATTTGCAGTACTTAGCAAAAAAAACATTGGCGCTGATTTAGTGCTTGGTGGGTGGGTTACTCTGTCCCAAACTTGATGGATATCCCATCAGCCTTATTATGAGTGTATTATATCCCACAGCACTAGTAATAGGGCGGATGGGATATCTGTCACATTTATGATTGAGTAACCTGACTGCCAAACTCTAAATCAAGCCTTTAAAGTCAATTACTTACATAAAGCTGGCACTGTACTATAGTAAAGCCTGTTAGCTTCATGTATCATGAGAAGCTTTGAGATGCTCTAAATTGCATAGCAGTAGCCATGGCTGGTGCATATAAGGGACAGGGCTCAGGCTGACTGTATAGTGGTTTCAACCTGAGGAAATTGGCAACAGGTAAAGTCCTGGTTTAGGGAAGGGGTAAACTATGCAAGTCTAAAGCAGTGGGGGCAACAGTAAATTGAAACCAAATCTTGTATGAGCTCCACTTGGAAAGAGACCCTATATATTTTTTTTATATAAATCTTTTTATTAAACATACATCGGTTCGAATAAACATTACAGAGGAATCAACACGTCCGTGCACTGCAATGACATAGAAGGGATTATGTTACATCGTTACATAGAAAGGGAATGTTGCGGGGTAAGGGGAGTATCGTCTTCAATACAACGAGGCGGCGAACATATTTCTCCACGGTAGGTATTCCAAGGGCTCTAAATACGGGACCACATTTTGGGGCAGCCCCTGGCCGAATACACCGTCTTTTCCCTATACATGCACGAATCAAGGTCTTTTTTCCAAGCTTCTATTGTGGGTGGTTGAGCTGCGCCCCATAGCTGTGCAATATTTCTTTTAGCAAGCATGAACCCTAGTGTGGTCCATTGTGTCTGGTGAGTGTTTAGGTCAGTAGGCTCCCAGATGTTCAGGAGGCACCTTTGCGCCTCTGGGTAGAGACAGACTGAGAGCACTCTATTGATGATGTTGTGTACCTTGCGCCAGAAGGAGCTGATGTAAGCACACTCCCATATGATGTGCATGAATGTTCTCATATGCCCACATCGCCTCTTGAATTCCCCTCCATCAGCCCTCCCCATATGTATCGGACGGGGTCCCGTAATATACACCCTGTGGAGGATTTTGAGCTGTACTAATCTAAGTCGCGCCGGAATGGCGACCACTCTAGGAGAGGACACTGCCTCCCGCCAGTCCTCATCATCCAGCTCAAGCCCATCCCTTATCCATTTCTCCTGCACTGATTGGAGGGGATCCTCCATGTTGTTTATGATTTTCTTATATATTAGGGAAATTGTTTTTTCGGGTAGGTGACAGTCTAATATTCTGTCCTCCAATGGTGAGGACTCGGGAGGACTAATACCCCGTGGTAGATGAGAGTGAAGTGAGTGTAGAACCTGTGCATATCGGAAATATTCAGTGTCTGCCAACACGTATTCCATTTGCAGCTGGGTAAAGGACCTGACCCCTCCCTCCCCCCAAATGTCTTTGATACGTGAGATTCCGATGAGGTCCCACAAGAGACCCTATATTGATTGTCTATTTCCCTTATATTCAGTGGCGGCTCCTCCGCTAAGGCGGAAGAGCATCGCCTACTGCCAGAAAGCAGCAAAAGAAAGCAAAAAATAAAATGATAATAACGGAATGTTATTATCATTTTATTTTGTCCTCCTGCTGCGGCAGTGCGTGAGGGGTTGGAGAGGAGTGGTAGAACACTCCTGTGCGCAATGACTGTTTGGTTGGCCCTCTCGGGCCACTCAAACCAGTCATGCGCGCTTTCCCCCTTCAACATGCAGCCTGCATTACAGCCTGCATGGAGAACATGCCCACCCCTACAGCCTGCATTGCATCATTGTGATTGGCTTAGGGGTGGAAGCCTGGCTCCCTACTTCCTGTTCCGACCTGGACACAGGCAAGCAGGACAGAAGACGCGGGACCCGTCAGAGGCAAGGTAAGTGGTATTATTTTCTTATTTTTTTCTATGCAGCCCGCGCCGCCACCCGCTAACCGTGCCGGCCGCCCCTGTCGTGTTCCCTTCATATATGGTTTTGGTTAGCGATTCTACTTCTTACGGTCAAAAAAGGGAATGCACCTCCTCCTGTCAGAGATCTTTTAGCGTTTCAGGTATGGCCAAAGGGGGGCAATGGCCCAGGGCCACCACCTAACAAGCCCTCCCCAGCCCCCCCCCCCTTGGAAAACAGAACGGTCTCTCTGGCTCACTTCTGCATATGTTTATATTTCAATCTCTACAATATGATTGAAAACTGATAGCCAAAAGAGTGTTTGGATTAGCAGAAAATGGGTAATAAAATTCAAGGTTGTTCCAAAAAGAGGGTCTCTATTTCTTGCACAGTGTCCCCAAAATCCTTAAGATTACGCTGGGTCCTATTGCATGAGCCCTTGCAAATAAGGATAACAAAAGACACTTTTTATTCAATGGCCCATGTTTGTTGATTTAGGTTGTAGTTGGTTGAAGCCAATTTTGAAGTAAACTGTGGTCAGGTCCAATCTTACAGTACACTACTGTGTTAAGAATTATTTATGGGCGTCTTGAACAAATTGGTTTGTGTAACTTGGGGGATTATGTATCAAACAATTTTGTATTCGCATACGCTACGATTCGCAAAATAACAGCGTTTGCGAATACAAAATCGCATTATTAAGGAATCGCTAATTTTGCGATTCCTTAATTTTGTGTAAGCATTTAAGGAATCGCAAATTGCGATTCCTTAAATGCTATGTAACAAGCACCGAAGTTGTGCGATTTCTCCTTAAGAAATCGCAAATTACCACCAACTTCAAGTTGGTGGTAATTTGCGATTTCTTTGAAAAATGCACTTTTTGGCATTTTTCAAGGTGCCATGTGGCGCACATTTTTGCCCTTAGGGCATGTATGTGCGCCATATGCGATAACATGCTCATTTCAGGGGTGCTTCAGGGTGTCCTTATGACACCGTTGCACCCTTTAAAATTATTCTTAATTTGCGATTCTCTAATTGCGAATTGCAAATTGAGAATGACTTCCCATTCATTTCTATGGGCCTCCTGGCCCATAGGAATGAATGGGAAGGTATTCCTTAATTGCGATTTCGCAATTTGCTAATCGCAATTAAGGAATAACAAGAAATCGCAAAATATTTGCGAATTTTTAAATACATCCCGTTTTGCGATTCTCAAATAGTGATTCTCAAAAAATCGCTATTTGAGAATCGCAATAACGGATTTTGATACATATGCCCCCAGGTTCTTTTAACTTCAGAATGATGTCTCATCATGGGTAATATATGAACACAACCTGCAAGTGGTCCTGTTAATTAATCCTTCATTAATTTCAGACGTAATGTTGACTTTCCCCTATACCTGTTTGTGTAGAAGTATTTAAATAGTTTCTGTGTTTTTTATCTTTTTCCTTTTATAATGGATTTCATCTCTTCTGTATTTGTATAAAGATTTAAGAAGACTTATGAAATGCATCTTGAGAATGAATGAATGAAAGCAAGTACTGCTTTTTTGATAAAATTCAAAACATCTGCTCATTTTGGTTCCAATTCACAAAGCTATTATCACGTATAACTTTAGATACCATTTGCAAGTAACCTCTTTTTAGTAGTGCAAAACCACATTAAGTTGTGTAATTCACTGTAGTTGGTATTTGCACTAGTAACATTATTTACTCGCACCAAGATTTTCATGTGAGTAAATCTATGCACAGTGATGAGGTGGGCATGAGTTAGTGTTACTGGGGAGGGATGCCCAGAAAGTTTGTGAACACCACAAATGAATGTATTTATCACAAACTTGTGTTTGACCTTTTCCTACCATGGCAAAGATCTATCACTTACTGATTTCAAGGGCAGGAGGAAATCCTTTTCCAGGTTGGGAGCAGGAAAGGAACATCCCTAAGATTGTTGTTTATGTAGGGAAGGGGGTTTCTAGACAGGGAAAAGTATTCCCCCGCATTTAAGAAGTTAATTACACTTTACCTGGAGATTTTCTTATACGAAAATGTGTGTGCATTATTTCACCTTAGAAGATGGATTTACAAATGCTTTCCAAGACTATGCTTCCAAATCTGCTTACTTCTTGTTGCTTTGTGGATGACAACAACTCACAAAACTACACCCACGTGAGAAGCTGGACCCTCGGATGCAGATTTATGGCTTTCACCCAGGAGTAGGCACAGTAACTTGTCCTAGAACCTTCAGAGCAAGGCAGCATGCAGGCTCTTCGAAGATGGTGCTACAGGCCATCATAAAATATATGATGAAGCAGAATGTGCACGGCTGTGTCACCAAGTGCTGCATGAGACATGCAGGTCCTAACCTGTAAGCCTGCATTTGTGCAAGAGAAGTACCACATCCTACCAGAAACATACTCAACACAAAAAGGAATAGACTGGCAGAATGATGGGATACAGACTGAACCGCACATGCATCATGTTCACCAGCAATATGAAGAAGAAGCAGTGGCGGCTGTGTGCACAAGAGAGTAGTGAGTTCAAGCACCGAAGACGTATTTAAAGAGGTGTTGTAGGGTTAGACACTACAATAAGACAGTTAGTAAAAATTAAAAGTAGGGTTAGACTATACGATATGACGCTAACAATTAATAAGGTTAATGTCCAGTCAATTCTAGACGTAGGGCCTCATTGTGAGGTCTCCAGTAATCCTGATTCTGCCAGGTAAAGGAGTTACTGCCCAAATCGGATTACAAGATCTACAGTACAGGATTAGCATTATGTCACCAGAGACCTATAGCTGGAGTCTCCTGGTGGAATATTGGAGAGAAATGGGGAATAACAAGAAACATTGAGACTAGATTGACCAATTCCCCCAATAATTACTCATTTTTCAGGGGTCTTTCGGGATCCAACATATAATACTCGCTAATTCACCCCAAACTCAGTGCCCCAGAGGTACTGGTGCCCCTGGTATTGGTACCTCCCGGGATGCTGCTACCAGGCATCACTTAGGACCTCTGAAAAAAGATCATAATTTGTCCAACTATCAAAAAACTGTTACTCTACACTGCCTCACATGGGTCTATAGTTGCACAATTTTTATAATACGCAAATTATTCCAAAAGTACACTTCAAAACTCTTTTAAATACCTTTTATGTGCATGCAACGGCGATTCTACATGTGACTGTACATAGTGTACAATAGCCTATGCAAAGAGGCCAGGGCATAAGTACAATTGCACTTTTCATTTGTTTTCTTTTATTTTCTCCTCAGGGAATTATTTTTCATGTTGGTAAATGCCTTCCCCTACACCCCTATCATTTTTAGGAGTCCACTTCCCAATGTGGGGCGGTTCCCAAAGTCAACAGGGCATCTCCACCTGGAAAGCCCACTCCTGGCACCAACAAGACTTAATCTGGTTTCACCTTACACCATATTGTGTCATATTATGCATCAATAAATCAGTGCAAATTCACTATTTGAGAATTGAAGAAAGTACATTTTCACTCAAGTCATTTCCACGTGATAGGTGTGCTGGAATAGCGCGTTCTCTTCATTTGTTTCATCCTAAAGGGCTTTAGTTTGTTTTTACTTATGCAAACGGCTTTGTGATTCGGGCTCACTCTGCTTTCCTCACAAGAGTGTTAGTTTAACATAAACTGTGACAGTATGGGCTTACCCAGAATCCCTTGCGCCTTCTTATATAGGCTGCAGTGTAGGTTTGCGTTTGTGAAATCACGAGCAACGACTCGGTAAAACAAAAATAAGCCAATGCCAAGGTATGCAGATATTCTCAGATAACAGTATGTGCATACCAGACTGTAAATCTTTCTTGACCCTGTGCTGGGATAATAAAGTTTTTTTTTTAGAGATGTGGAGATCCAGGCTTCCCTTCGAGTGTGCAATTTCCCTTTGCCCTTCCCTTCTCAAACAAGCCTTCTGTAGCCCAAGGCACTTTAGATTGTCTCTGGCTGTGGAAATTGGCATCAAGGGTATCAATCATACAGCAGGTGCAGTGGCACCACCTTCCAGGGGTGTACGCAGCCAACTATATTTAAGTTATGACCATCTTTTAGTACCCAACATGGACATCAATTTCAGCAAAGTGCAAGGGTTAGCAGAAGCGACATCACACGCCATTTGAGCTGGCACATACACTTACACACACTGCCTTGGTTTTACTGACACGGAGTGATACGCTGTGCTGAGGCATTGGAAACGCCGGCATGCACTCGGGAGGCGGCATTCTTCCTTGGACATCTAGACGCCCAGAAACTATAACTATTAATGATAATGATACACATTGTAGTCAATGATATACCTCGTGAAGAATAAAGAAGTATATTATAGCCCTGAAGAAGTGGTGGGGTGACTAAACCTGAAGACGAAACGTGTTGGCTGGTGCAAGGCTAGTGTGAAATTAGCTATTAAAGAGAAGATTTGATAGACTTGAAGACTACTGGAGTACTCTCATTTGGACTAACGAGTTATTGTTCTGTACTTACACACACTTACACAAACACATGCACACACTCAGAGCTGGCTTTAGTGCTGGTGGCACCTGTGTACAATTATATTTAGCCTCCCTCCCAAAGACTTACTTCGCCACGGATTCCCTCACTGACATCCAACACCAGTGCACTCATCTACCTATAGACCCTCTCTGATATACATTTCATTTGTTTTAAAGTGCTGGTTGGGGGTTGGCTTTACTAAGAAGAATGTATTTCTATCCAAACAAACCCTTTTCAGCAACATTAGAAATAGATACTGAAAGACTGGGGAAAAACATAACGTTCTAACCTATACCATGCAGTTTAAATGCAACTCCTTAATGACAGTTCATAAGTCACTGTGCTATATTAGGATTGTAATTTCTAAACTACACGTAATAAAGGATCTCTGTGACCAAAGCAGTATCCCACTGAGCTAACCACATCAAATACAGTTCTGTGATCTACATAGTACACATTCTGCCTCTGCCACTTTATGATGAGTCAAATTGCCACTAGACAAAACACAATCTCTCACCAGCAGGAACATTAATCACTAGCGTTAAACTCCGTAGCAGGTGCTGGTAAACCCATGTTATGTCTAAACACAGCGCCCCCCCAAGGTCAGCGCCAGGTGCGGCTGCACTGGTCACACCACCCTAAAGCCAACAGTGCACACTGTCTCTCACGTAAACACACTCTCACCCACAAACAAGCACAGACCATATATTACAACATTTTACAGTTATAATGATATCATTCACTATTAACCCTTTCCGTGCTCATGACGGAACCACTCCGTCATGAGCCACGGGTGCCGTGTGCTCATGACGGAGTGGTTATGTCATGCTGCGGCCGTTGGCGGCCGCTCCGCCCACGCGGCGCTAATTCCCCGCCTGTGCGGGCGATTAGCGCAGTGGGCGGAGACGTGACGGAACCACTCCGTCATGAGCACAGCTCACCCGTGGCTCGTGACGAAGTGGTTCCGTCACGAGCACAGCGCCACCGCACCTGCCCCCAAACCCCCCCCAGCACCGCAGCAGAATTCCTGCCGCGGCGAAGGGGTTAATGTAATAAACAAATGACAGAAAACAAGGAAAGTGGAACCCCAAACGACGTTCATAAGGACAAGCTACCCCTGTGTTCCTGACACTGATTTTGGTACCTCTGAGGCCAGGGGTCACAAGAGGCAAGCCAGGGGGTCGCGGCTGCAACCCCTGGTGACCCCTGAATGACCTCCATGGTAGCCAACAGGTGACAGGGGACCACCTTCCTTCATTGCATTAGGGTTTATTGCACCCTGGCTACTCCACTGTTTTGAATATTAGCAAAGTTCTAGTTCTGCCTTCGGAACCAGTTCTGAGTTTGTAAACTTTACACCACAAATTTAAAACAAGCCTAAGAAGAACCATTTTATTAATATACAAATGTTATAATATACACATTGTACGGGTGATTTCATAGGGCAGGCTCAATTCTGCTTTTGAATACTTCAAAGCTGTGCAAAGTAAGGAAGAGGAAGCATAAAGAACAACATGTGTTCTATGCAGGACCTGCTTGTTCAAACCCCTCATGGAAACAGGAGTGTGTTTGTGTAGATTTGACAGCGTGTTTCTCTTAATGTATGGATGCACATCTGATACAACATGAGACATAATGACTGTGCATTGGACACCAAGTGCTGTGGAATGTCTTTGGTGAAATGCTGCTCCTTAAGTTATGTCTAAAGAAGGAGAAGGGAAACTCAAAAGCAGACGAGGAATAGGGAGATAAAATGAAATTTAGGAGGATAAAAAGGAGTGCTTAATTAAAGATTGTATTCAAACTCAATAGTGCTTTATCACTTTTTCTATTGTTCTATATTTCAAATAAGTGTGTAGAATTCATTAACAATAATATTTAGCATACAAATATACTTACTTTTTCTTGTTAAATAAACGTTTTACTTTTCTCTAGAGTGAAAGGAAAAAGGAAAAAGAAGAAATGAAGGCACCATTGCTTTGAAAGCAGATTTTAAGTTGGCAACGTATAGGTTGTTTGCCGCCAGCAACTAAAAGGTTTGACTCACATGTGAGACCCCTTAGCTTCTCATCCGTCCAGTAATATATGTACCGTTGACATTTCTGTCACATTTGCCACTGGATCGTTAGAGTACAATGAGTTACAGTCATGGGACTCATTTCGGGGTCACCAGGGGTCGCAGCTGCGACACATGGCTTGCCCCTTGCAACCCATGAAGCTGCATTTGCGACCCCAGACTGCAAAGGTAGCAAAACCAGTGCCAAAAACACAGGGGCAGCTCATCCTTTTGGACAATGGTTGGGGCACCAATCTTCTCGTATTTTTGAATTTTTAAAAAATAATAAAAACATATTATTCACTATTAGTGTAATAAAAAATAGAATATGCCCCTCCCTGGCAGCAGAGGCAAGAAAACAATGCTTTTAACCCCTTCTGTGCCACGCCCTTTCCCCCTCCTGTGCCGGGCGTTACATTAGTGGGCGGGTTTCATGACGAGATAGTCTCGTCATGGGCACAGCGTGACTGTGCTCCATGACGAGACTATCTCGTCATGGGCACTGAAGAGGTTAAATGTATGTTGTGTGCATTCATGAAGGTAAGATTGTTTTTATGTGAAAGAGAGCTTGTATGTGTGATTGTGTGTGTATGTGTAAGCATGTGTCTGCGAGTGAACATAAAGGTCAAATGGCGTGCGATGTCACTTCTTCTACCCCTGGCCTTTTGATGAATTGTGGTTCATGAGTACAGCTATATAAAATCCCCATCATTAACTCTTATACAGGACAAATACTGAGATGTATTTTTGTTATTGCATGTAAAAATGCATTTTACGGAACAAACAACAGGAAAACAGTTTGAGTACCTTATAATAGTGCTGCACTAATACCCCAGAATTTATCAACATTCTAAATTGTTGATATGAAATAATTCAAAGTTTAATACCTTATCTTGGAAAAGCAACTACTTTGTGTCACCATCAGTATAATACAGAAATTGCAAAGGGCTTAAATACTATGATATTTGGCACTATTCTTTATTGGAAGACTGCACAATACATGCGGCAATTCAGAAATGTGGAAAAACATAAAAAATATCAAGTTAAGATTGTGTGACACAGGATCAACACAGTACATGATGGGTAGAAATCATGCTCCTGGTTACTGTACCAGACTCTGAATATGGGGAAATCTCACAAGTTTATGGTTAGAACAATTTGTAAATTCAAAGGCTTTTTAGGCAAAACAAGCCGTAAATTAAATAATTTGGTCACATTTATTGTAAGAAATAGTTTCTGGAGAAATGCCCCCACCAAACACCCCAGGCAAGAATCAGGCTGGCTCACTAAGGGCTTTATGTAATAAGAATACATTCGGTAAAAAGTGGCTGCAATTTTTGCCCCGACTTTAACTGAATGCACTGGTATTTTATGAACCGACCTATGTACTAACAGGCCAGTTTCCAAACTACTGAATCGTAGTGGGTAGCAATTTGACCTACCTCATAAATATTAATGTGGTATGTCACGAATTGTAAGCCACTAAGTTCCGCTGCCATAACGTTGACGGTAGCCTTCTGGGGTCAGCAGACCACCATGTCTGTGATTGCTTTCAAATAAAACAATCTTTTTTTTAATGCAGCTAGCTTCCTCAAAGGAAAATGGGATGTGTTTAAAAAAAATGAAAAGTTTCACCAATCTTTTTCGGCGGAAGTAGTGGTCCATGGACCCCTGTCTATTTCTAAAAAATGTTTTTGACAACATTCACCAAGGGGAAGGGGTCCCTTGGAGGTCCCTTCCTGTTCATGAATGGGTTACCATCTCCTTTGAGGTGTTGGTAACCTGTTGCAAACCATTGATACATACCTTATTGTATATTGGAATGTCTGCCCAAAACAAGACCCTTCCAATTTGAGATTTGATATGTACTCTGAAACCTTTTGCGATTCAGTAACAAGTTACCGGGTAGTGGGTGGCAGGACACAGGTTTTGACACTGCAAAATAGCTTTCTACATAAGGCCCTCTGTTTTCCTAATGTTAGCCCACGGAATGATTCCTGGATAGCTCAGTGAGTTGGACGCATGCTGCTGAAACATCCAGTGATGTGGAGGTGATGGATCTCAATGCCAGCAAAGCCGGCTCAGACTTCCATGTTACTAGTCAGTAAATGGAGTACAAATAATTAAATCGTCTTATGTTGTGCCTCTCATTGAGAGTCAGTGGTGTGAATGCCCTGATTCCAAATTGGGTTATTCACTCCCACCAGGTCACAGCACTGGAAGTAAAAGTTTATTTCCATCCCGTAGTGATGTCCCCAGCGGAAGCACTGCGTTGCCCACTCTTCGCCTGCCTTGCCTGGGTCTCCAGAGACCTGAGCAAGGCAGCTGAATGGTGCAACTGTGCCTTCTCCTGCCTCTCTTGGGTTCCACAGGCTCCAGGGAGGTAGAAGAACATGCGCTGTGCTCTGCCTCCCTCAGGAGCAGGACGCTGCAGAACCGCGCGGGCTGGGACTGCGAACCTGCACCAGCACAGCTCTCACAGAGCCTGTCAGCTCAGAGCTGGCTCTCTGTCCCATGGAGAGCAGAGAGCAGGACACTGGCAGGCAGGGAAGGAACAGAGTGTGTCAGGAGTGGGTGGCAGGAGGCCAAGTATCATTTTTCTACATTTGGGTAGGAGATGTGAAGTAGAAGCATTTGAAAAGAGGATGGAGTGGGTAGTTGGCAGGGCACCTGTTAATTTTCATTGGGTGGGTAATGGAGGGTACAGAGGGTAGTGGGCGGCAGGACGCGCGGGGCATTTTCTTTTAACATTTGGGAAGGTAAAGGGAATGTTCTGCTGAGGGCAATTTTAGCGGGTACAAGGTATGATAATTATGATTTTTAAAATGTGAACTGGAAAAGAGGAGACAGACAGAGAGTGGTGAGAGGCGTAGCAGGACAACAGGTATAATACGGGTCAGAAGTGGTTGGGGTTTTGTTGTGTATGCCCCTTCAGGACTTCTCCACCCTGCACTTCTGAGGAGAGCAGGGTAACGGAAAATAATGCAAGGCAGCAACCTGCAGTCTCATTTCAATGCTGCTCAAAATCTCCAAACAAAGGCAATCCCCAACGAGAAATGGAAAAGGATTTCTGAGATATTTTGCTTACCTTTTCAAATGCAAGGAGAAGAATTTAATGAGCTATGGCCAGCAATAACATAAGCTAGAAACATGGCCAAAAAACGAAGAAATAAAAACCACAGTGAAATAATGAGCAAAAAAAATGAAATGGAAAGAATGGCTGATTTTCTGCTGCAGTGAGTGGAAATACACCAATCACTGATAGACTTCCCAAGGAAGTGTCACTGAAATAAATCCAATATTCAAAAATTAAATTATCCTTCCCTAAACATTCCAATTTTTGCTTTTGGCCGGAGGAGATGTTTTAATGTTCTGAAATATAAAAGAAAGTGGGGTGTCATCTTTCAAAGACCTCCATCTTGGTCTCCCCGGGTCGGCACAGACCAAACGCTTTATGGGGCCTGTTTCAAAGCTTGGGGCCGCGGAGCTGACAATGGCGGCGCAAGGGAGCCGCAGATCCGGGCACTGGCAGCGGCGGAAGGTTATGAATGGAGGCTTATTTGAGGAGCAGCTTGTCAGGACAGATGCAGTATTTGTCAGTATGGTGCGGGTAAGAGGCGGCAACAGGGAGCCAAGCAAGCAGCCCAAGGTCAAGGAGACAGAATTCCTTTTTCTGCTGCAGAATGATCTTACAGTGGTCGCTAATTGGGTTAATGCAGGAGTCAACACCTCAAACCGACTGCTTGTGCATCTTTGTTCGGGGAGACTATGAAATAACTTTCTTTCCACCAGCACATATTGCTCCAGGGAAGCCTTGAGCAATGAAAAAAAAACGAAGGACATTTACTGTATTTATATTACCGTGCAACTGGCTTCAAAAGAGTGTTACGCCTGTTGAATGTGCCTGTATGTCTTCTTAGGCGCCATATGGCATTAGAATCATGGCCTTTTCATTTCTTCTCATGGGAATTTTCTCCAGCAGCCTGAGTGTCATGCAGCTTATACAGTGCTTAATTTGTGAAAGAATACGTGCCTGGCCCTACATTTTTCTCAGAAGCGCATTGCTGGTGCTATTAAAGATCAGGGTGCCAAATGTGAAGGCTGGGCATTCCTGATTCCACCTCATTCCTCTTTTGTCTGCCACCAGACATTCCCTGCCCCTGTTTGTAACTCTTTCTGGTTCTTTTTCATCTCTGCTTTCTACATCTCTGCCTTGTATATTTGCCACTGTTTTCCATCTTTCTCTTCATCCTTCTTTTCCCCCTTTTGTGTTTTCCTCAAAGTCTGTTGAGTCAAAATAAGTACCAGTCACCAAATATGAGTACCAGCAGACCCCACCTGCAACCACGGCTCAAATTAAGCACTGCAGTGTACAGTGGCAGGATTTCATCATGATAATAGGGCTAGCAAAACGGACACTGCAAGAACTTTCACCAGGGCCGGACTGGCCGTAGCGGGCATCTGGCGTTTTCCCGAGAGGCTGGAAGGGCGGGTGCCGATTGTGCAGCAGTGGGGCTGGGTTTTGTTACTGGGAGCTCGTTTTGCAGCGGTGCTGCAATGTCGGTCCCAATACCAAAAGCAGCAGTACTTCACACTTGCACCACATCACTCTCCGCCCCCCTCCCCCAAGGCTGGTACTAAAAAAGTGCATGGGATGCTCAGGGTTCCCAGTTCAACCGTCAAAAGGAAGTGACTTCACACGATCACTCATCTCAATGGATTTTCTGTTGAGCACATGTTGCTGTCGCAACAGGGACTTAATTCAGGCCCCCGTGGGGCAAGGGGAGCAAACCTCCAGGGGGCCCGCCACCCTACAAGGCAGCCCCATTCAGCCCAAGATCAATGAATATCTATGAGACATGGGAAACCCAGGGGCCCTTCATCACATTCTGCAGGAGGGCCACATCATTTCGCGTTACGCCACTGTGCAGCAAGCTAAAGAATAGCGATTAATAACCCAAACAGCTTCTAAAATGATTAAAAGCTTAAGGCAGCTACTAAAATGAAGATAAGCTAAAGGCAGCCACAGTATCACAATCACAGGCTTTTCAAAGAAGCGCAGCGACGTTGCAAACATCAGCACAAGAGGATCAATTGCTACTGGCTCTGCGCTGGCATTAAGACATTTCCAGTCACCTAGCCTCCAGGTCGTTTTCGATGCAATTGCGGCATTTTTGCACCGACTTGTGAATATTTTTGGTAGTGCAGTAAGGCAGCTGACTGTAGCGGCCTTAATAAAGCGCCCGCCTTGCAACCGTTTATTTCCTAACTTACATCTCTGCTGGAGCATTGATTGATTTATTGACTGCTTACGGCTTCATGAGGCTAGAACCAAGTTTAGAAAGAGGAAAATAACATGTAAAAGCAGCAACATTTTTTTAATATACATATATATAAATATATATAGGTTTTCAATTTTCTAAAGTGGTGCTATACTGCTGGAGTCTTATAGTGCTTTCCAAATAACCAGGAAACACAATATACAAATGATGCAAAATGCTCATGTGGAGAGATCAACAGGACTGGATTAAAAAGAGGGGAGGGAAGATGCCTCAGAGCCCAGAGGAGAATGGATCAGAATTAGTTAAGATAAAGGCTGGATAGGTGGTTGTCAGCATTTTTCTGAAGGCAGCATCATCTGCTTGTGGTGTGAGGAAATGCAGCAGGGAGTTCAGACAGCTGCTTGCAGCCCCAGTGAGGATCTGCTTCAGTACCCGTGATGTGTGAATTAGGGGTTTGGAGGTGCAGAATGTACTTTCTCTTCAACCCCCTCTGCCCTCCGAAAGTTGCTACCAATGACGTCACATGAGGAGGCGTAACCATTGGCAGAGCCTTGTGAATCAGCAGATTTGAAACTCTATTTTAGCCTGCAGAGGTAGCCAAGAAAGTTTCTTTCAACTCCAGAGATATGTGATCAACTTCAATTTTAAAAGAAGAAGTGAAGCAAGCCAAGGCATGACAAACAGCTGGATTGTGGAAAGTGATGACTGTGGCACCCCCGCAGGTATGGCATTGCCATAGTCCAGTCGATTTATGATCGGCACGTGCTGCAGTTCTCAGCTGGTTGAGAGCCACGAGATGAATCATTTTCTTCAGATCATCTACAAAGGAGTTCACGGATTGGAGCAACGCATTGATGTGCGGCTCTGGAGGCAGAATCTTATCAATGGTGAAACCCAGGCATTTCACAGATGAGGCGAGAGTTGGAAACTGATCAAATAAGAGGTTTTTTTTCCGGAGAGTGTGATATCATGTTAGTTTTTGTGCTTTGTGGTGATGACTATAAAGTCTTCTTTTCAGGAGTTTCGATGGAAAACTTTGCTTGACATCTGCTGCGGTATTTTACAAAGACAAGCCTTGAGTGTGGTGGTTTTGTTCCTGCATGAGTTTTAGGTACAGCTGCATCTCAATGTTCCCAGGCCCCAGAGCAAAAAATGTTCAAGTCAGGCCCCACTTTCAAGCTTTAAGGTAGACAGGGGGGATGTGCTGAAGTATGGAGCTTGCCCAAAAACCCTAGGAATCAGGGCAATATATCAGAGGTGCAACATTAGTTCCCTGTGGGACTAATATCATATATATATATATATTACCTACTGGCGGTCGCCAGTAGGTAGTTATAGTTAGGACCCTGTTTCCATGGGAAAACCGCAACATTCTATTTGGAATAACTTTGGCGCCGGTCGACGAATCCTCGCGAAATTTTCAAAATAGGTGGGGCGCTACGCTCCGCTCCTACCCTGAAAGTCTCGGGGGGATTCGTCAAGCGGGGGCTGAGAAAAAAGGGGGGTCCCAAAACGCGTTTTTCCCATGCATTTTTCCATAGGACCTTTAGACACAGCTACAGCCCGAACGGCTGAACAGAGTTACTTGAAATTTGGCAGAGAGGTAGTCCTCAGGTCAAGGAAGTGCCTTTTGTAGGTCTGGTGTAAATCTGTTCAGTAGTTCCTGAGAAAATAGCATTTAAATCAATATATATATATCTGTGGCAGCTTACGATGCGCTTACCGTGCGCTTACGGTAAGCTTACCGTACGCGTACGGTGCCGTGCGCGAGCGTGATTCTGATTGGCTGTTAGATCTTAGTAAACATTCGAATCGGTCGAAACCAGGAAGCGGCGGCCGCCATTTTCTCTCTCGCACTCTGAGGGGGGTGGAAAAAAAAAGCCAAAAAACATGTAAAGGGGTTGTTTAGACAGCTCCTAAGCACCTAGCCTTGATGAAGGTGTCCCCAAAGATGCCCCAAGGCCAAAAAGGCAATTTTATTTTTTTTTAAAATTTCGCCGATTACGCGTACGGTAAAAATTTAAAAAAAAGAAAATTATCCATACTCTCCCCACCCCGTGTGCAAATGGTGACTGAAGGGCACCATTTGTGCATGGCATATCTATACACAGAAAATTTAAAAGATTACCTTTCACAACGAAGCGCATAATATGTCCTCCATGTGCGCACGGTGCGCGAAGCGCATCGTGCGTACATGGCCCATGTAGCGTAACGTGGGCACGCGGTGCGCGTAGCGCACCGCGTGCCCACCGTGCGTGCACGGCACTAACTGCATAAAGTGGGCGCGCAGTGCGCAAAGCGCACCGCGTGCTCACTGTGCGCGCACCGTGCGCGCACGGAACGAACTGCGTTAAGTGGGCGCGCACGCCACGAATGGCGTAAAGTAACTTAGCATTTAAAAAACCGTACAAATTCACTGAAAAAACCATAGGTTTCACACACGTTATAGTTAGGAATTAGCATTTAAAAAACCTTGCAAATTCACTGAAAAAAACATAGGTTTCACACATGTTATAGTTAGCTGGACATTTTACTGATAAAAAACCATTGAAATTCCCCCGTTATAGTTAGTGCAGGCAACTATAACTCACGCGACCGCAATCCTCTGCTGATGACATATGTGTCTTTATGAAAAAAAAATATTTGTAATATATGTATAGCTAAAATTTAATGGAAGAAGACATGGGCAAATAAGTGTCTAAATTAGCATCAGCAGAGGATTGCGGTCGCGTGAGTTATAGTTGCCTGCACTAACTATAACGGGGGAATTTCAATGGTTTTTTATCAGTAAAATGTCCAGCTAACTATAACATGTGTGAAACCTATGTTTTTTTCAGTGTATATATATATATATATATATATATATATATATATATATATATATATATATAATGTGTCCTGTTGTTTGGTACAAAGTCAGAATAAAGAAAACTGAAGCATCCCGCTGTGCCTTTGTTGTTAGGAGGGACTCCGCTGCGTTGCTGCGGCTGGCGCGATAATTGGGGAGGGCAGTGGATTGGAGATATATATCCATATATATATAAATATATATATAAAAACGTATATATATATATGTATAAAGATATATCTAATGAGTGACAGTAATTTCTCAAGTTAAGTCCTCAAAGGTAATAAATACTACGTATAGAAACACATTGTGTACATAGGTCGAAGACACAGTCACACATATTTAATTAACTGACAAGTTGCACATAAACATGTGTCAACACAATCTACATATTAGGAATGTGGTTAAAGGGTGCTCCAAACAAAAGTGAAAGTAGTACGGTGCTTGTAATGATCACATGTGCATGGAAGTATGAGGGAAATATATCAGGTAAATATACATATACATGGCTGCAAATGAATATTTTTTACATAGGGATGATGCTAGCTATTCCTTCTGGTCATTGTCAATCAAGGTTATAGTAGACCACAGCATTCAGAAGGTCGACGTTTCGACCTCCAAATAGAAAACTGATAGGGTCATCATCAGGACAGTTATCAAGAGACATAGTACGGTGCTAATCTTTGATGGGTAGCCCTTGCTGAAGTCAATAGAAATAAAGGACTGGACTGGGGAAAAGGAAAGAAGAGTCTTGGGTTACTGGAATCACCTACAAGGATCAGCAGAATAAACACTGCGTAAACAAAGACAGGGGCCTCAGGGAAACCTGACAAGTCCATAATAATGTAAAAGAGTAACGCATGACAACAATTCAGGAGTAAGCAGGACTAAAATTTCAGACAATTAATGGAAAGAGGAGATGGATGTTCAGGTTGTGGCAACCTGACTTGTTAAGCCTACAGTTGCACCAGAGCGTGTCTTTGGGAGGTAGTGTCTTGATGATACGAGGCGGAATTGAACCTGAGGCAGTTTGCGGAGGGGGGTGGTGGATGCATGAATTGCAGTGTTCCAATGCATCAGGTCTGCGAATGCAGGAGAGTATGATTTGAACAAGGCTACAGCTGGTTTGGATGAGGACGAGATTTGATCTCGAACATAGTTGATTTTGTCATTTAAGCTGGCTTTCTTGAGGGGTGGCCAGTGACAGCATGGATGGTTTTGCTACAGACATTCAGAATCAAGTCAATATTTTTGGTATGGTCAAGATGGGATAGATTGTCTCGGAGTAAGTCCAAAATGGAAGAGTCTATTATTACTTTTATTGTCGTTGTCAGATTTTCCTTCTGACTGTGAGTTTGGCTATTGCAGTTGAATGTTAATCTTGGTGCAATAAGGGGCAGGAATGTGGTCTAGCCAGGTCACATAAACTGAGTGAGATGAGATACCCATGATATCCTAATGGAATAGATATGTACCTTAGATATTCGTGAACGGCCTTGTGTTTGGAGATTTGAGAAATCTTCAGCGGCATTGAATTCTAGAGTTTGGGGCCCAGAATGGAAATTACTTTGCTTTTGTATCATGTGTGTTTGAATTTAGATATTTACATCATAAATTTAGTATTGGAGCAGAGAGCTGTCATGGAAGTAGGAAACAAAGGTGAGCTTATAAAGAAAGTATGGATCAAGGTCACAAGGTCTAGGTATGAAGAGCAGATACTGGTCAGATTGACAGAGGTGTACATTATATCAACTAGTAGACAATTGAATGTTCTATCCTGACTTCAGCCAGGATCTTTCAATGAGCTCGAGCATTAGAAAAAGCTGCCATTCATTCATTTGATATTGTATTCAACATGACTTTTCACAATACACCACCATCAGTTAATGATTGCCCGCCAGACTCGCTGGGGCACAGCGGTGATGGTCTAGCCACCGCCGCACTGGTGGTCTGACCACCATTTTACAACTTTCGGGGTTGGACTGCTATTGCACCACCGCACCCGTCAGGGTACTGCGCTCCATGGCGGTCCCGCAGCAGTCAGGGGCTCACAATATGCTGGCAGCGTCACTGCTGCACTGCCATTTATATTACAATTTTCAAGACCGCCAGCGGTGTTATAGAGGTCTTCCTCCATGAAACTGCTGGCGGTCATGAAACAAAGGGGGCGCTACAGGGCCCCCTCGTGCCCCATGCCTGGGGGTGCAAGCAGGGGGGCACATGTTGTGTCTCCTGTATATGCACCCCCAGTTCTAGCATGGCATGGATTTCACAGTCCATGCCATGCTGGAACAAGCTGTGGCAGTCCTGGGACCATGCCTTTGACCATGCCTTTGATAGGCACTGCTGCAGGACCGCCACACCAAACTTGTATTCGGGTCCTAAGTAGGAAGTTGCACTCGAAAGCATCACAAAATGTTGTCAAAATAACTGTTTTTCCCCCTTGGCCATACATTTTTCCATCCATGTAGCAAAACTTAGACTCCGTTATTCCAAAACTCGTGAATGCAAAAAGAATCAATACATTACAATCACACTCCATTAGTGGCCATAACCAGGCCCACCAATATGCGAATCTAGCACTCGTTCCACCGCAGAGAAATGAAACCAACAGCACAAAGGAAAACACAAAGGTGTCCTCTGCACAGGTTCAATGACCAGTAATGCAGTGAGGTCTTTCGACAAAGCAACCAATAATCCCAGGGTGGGATGCATTTGAAGGGTCCTTGCTGCAATGCGAAGATTCTTTCCAGTAAGGTCAGAATGTTGTAATCATAAAAATAAACATCAACTAGGAGTACTTTTGGGTGTAAAAAAACATCAGGGCTTCCCAGCCTCCCCTGCAGCACTTGTAACTGGATGGCAGCTGCAAGAGATCACGATGACAGGAAGGGGGTGTTTCCTACAGTGTCATCCTAAGAATTTTTAGAGCCTAAGGCATGAGGTATTTTGGGGCCCCCTGCTGGGAACAATTTTGAATTGTATTACCCATTCTGTGCTGCTTGAAGCTAGTACAATGCTCAAAAATATTAAATTGTGTTAAACGTTCCGAAAGAAATGAACACAAAACAAGGTGACACATTTCTTGCCAAGATCCCCGAAAGTCCTTAAGATTCCACTGTGGAGGAGGATGGTATTGAGATAGAACAACAGACAGAGGTGATATGTAGAGAGAAATCGACTTCCCATGGGGCTCCTTTCAAGCGGGGGAGGGGAGGGGGGCACTGGGGAATTGCCCACTTTGCCCATATCGTAAAACGTCGCTGGTTTCTTCCAGAAGCCGCTGTGCGCAGACAGACAGATGGACAAACTGCAGGTGACTAGCGCCTGTGCGACTAGTTGAAATTTGAAATGCTAGTCTCTGATTGGTCAGAGCACATAGACCTCCAAAAAAGACGTTCTACAGCATTTAAAAAAAAATGAAAACATTAGATGTTGCTTCACTGTGACGCAATAATAAAGTAACATAAAAAAAACTAAATATTTGGTGGATGGCCGACAGGTAAGACAATGATGTGTCCCTCTGGGCACGGACAACAGTAAGACAAAGAACTTGAGACTTCACTATTAGGAGAGCAAAATGTACTTTAACCGGCTTAACATTCATGCATTTCCATGGTTTCTGTGGAAGTTAGGTTCACTTTTTGCCTTTATGCATATGTTTTGTGAGCGCAGTCACTAGGTCGTATTTGACTATGTGGCCCTCGGTAGTCACTTTACACTCTGAAATTGTATTTACTTATTGGTGATTTCATGAGTGCTTAATAAAGGTTGCAGGCCACTTCTGAGATGTTAGTGACTGGACATGTGGGGATGGAAGGAGCCCACACTGTTGACCACTTCTTAAGCAAGCATTTGCAATGCAATCGGTCTCTCCTTATATGTATTTAGCTATGCAGCACATTAGCCTGGGTGCTGAAACATCTACTGTTCTTTAACATGGTGGAAAGTAAGCACCAAACTGCGTGACACGCCAGGTATGGGAACACATGGGGAGAAATATGGCCTTTCAGTGGGAAATGGTATCGTCCAAAGCTCTGTTTTAGTATAAAATCAGGGCCTTCGGTGGTCATATCACTGAAGATACAAGATTTTAAAAAAATATTATGGTCTACGGGTGCTCGTGGAAAACAATTTCTATGGACTGGAATCCAGAGAATGTTTCAGTGGTTCTGGTATTTTACTGACCTCTGCTGGTCGTTTTCTATCAAGACAGTTAAATAGAGACAGGTGAACAAGCAGAAAGCAATTTTGGTATCTTACTGACCTCTACTGGTCGTTTTCTATTAGACAGTTAAATAGAAGCAGTTGAACAGAAAACAAAGTCCCTAAGCGGAAGTAGCCAAGTCCTAGGGCTGATCTCCAGAGCACATAAAGTACATACACCTATAAGTATTTACTAAAGTATATACAATAGGTCTCGAATGCTCAACCTAAAAAGCATGACGGGTCTTACCTAGCTCAACAGTGACGTGCCATTCTCGGTGACATCAAAATATGTGAATGGAGCCACTGGCACACAGATTTACTAAGGGCTGCACAATTCTTGCTTGCTTAAGTGTCGCAATGTTCAATGCACTGGGAAGAAATCATGGGCACAGCTGACAAAGCCTTTTCAAAAGTGTACTTGAAGAGGTACTGACTCCTGCTCCCTCACGATTGGCCAGTAATTTTACTTTGGTCCAAGTGTAGAGAAACTTTGATTTTAATCGGAGTTTTGTCCTTAATATTTTAAAAATCAATATCCCTCGTTCCCCTAGTCTGTTATAAAAAAAATCTATTTCTGTATCATTTTTGCCTATTATTTTTTTCTTGATTTTTATGAATTGGTGTGTGAATTTTATTCTATTGCATTCTTAATTTTAATCCTGTATGGTACTGCTTGACCTCTCATGTATTTATCGCGAGAAACGTCTTCTGCATTTACCGTAAGTGGAGAGTTCCCTGAGTTTCTCAGTGTTCTCTGTTGTAATCTAACAAGACTGTGTTTTAGTAAGTTAATCGAGTCATGCACTCCCAAATTAAGAACACTCTTTCTCACAGTAACTTTGTATGCTGGCCCTTCTTCTGTCTCTACGGTACTTTGCTGTTCATGATGAAGACTCCTTTTTACTAAACGTCTATCCATCGAAACTGAATAGTATTTATGTGTTGCTGTTTTATACACATGATACTGCTGTATGAGATGAAACATGAAATGGTCTATAAAACAGAGATGTATAGGAAAAATTTGGGGTTCAGAGATCTTACTCTAAATTAGGATAAGATCAAAATTATACACATTGGTGAGGGTACCCAACAATTTAGAAAGGTACTTGGTTACTATGAGGTTGACCTGGGTGGTATAGCATAGCAAGCATGTCATGGTCCAAAATGCAAGCATCAAATTTGCCCCTAGCCTTATTTGCTAGAAAATACCTTCCCTTATTGGGACAATTGGGCCACTCAGACCCCTTTGTGACAGTGCAGTGCATCAGCTGCAGTATTGCTAGCTACACCCCTGACTACTCTAACATGGGAGTGACATTTTCTTATACTGGCAGCTTTGGCCTTTACTTCAGGACTGAAAGGAAACAGGGCTCTTACAAATATTGACACCAAATTCCAAGCCAGATCTTTGAGGGTCATACAGCACATCCTCTTGCATTTGATTTTTGAGAATTTCTTTTTTTTTTAAACATTATTTTTATTGATCATGCTCAGCAGTCAACATTTCAGTTACATATTCTTAGACCATCTTTGTAAGTTTCATTTTTTCCACTTCGGTGCATCGATTGGGCATATTACATTGGAGGTTTATTCATGACCCTCCTTCCCTTACCCCTTCTTTTCTTCACCTACCCACTACCCACACCATATGCTCGCCAGTTCCCCCAGATATTTTCCCATTTCTTCGGGCACCTTCTGCTTAAGTAAATTGTGTACTCTGCTTGTTGACACCAATCCAGGTCAGAGATCCAGTCTGCCTCTCACCCCCCACTGCTTAGCGGCATTGCATTTGGCAACCACTGCTGCCACTGTAAGCCATAGTGTCATATGTTTAGGCCAGGATTGTTCACTCAATATCAACAATAGGAACCACTTGGGGTCAGCTGGGACCTCCATCCCCACCACTTCTTCCCTATTCCTTGCCAATATGTTTGTATCACTTGGCAGCCCCATAGCAAATGAAACAAGCATTTGCAATGCAATAGGTCTCGCATTTACCAGAGTTTGAGCTATAGGCATTGTAAATGCTAACAGCTTAACTCTCGCAAATGTGAGACCTATAGCATTTCAAGTATTTTTTGTTGTTGTTATAGCCCCCATGCCACACTGTCACGTGCATGAAGGCCGTGCCCCTTTCTTTAAAAAAGCAGTGTCTAACAAAAGGTGCGTGGCCGCTATTAAAGTGAAACCGCATGGGGGATTTTACAAATAAAGCATCAGTTCGTCAAACAATTTCTTTGTTGTTGCAAAAGCCCCCATGCCGAGGTTATACTTTAATACGACCACGCACCTTTCCTTAGACAGGGCTCTTTTTAAGAAATGGGCAAGGCCTTCATGCACGTGAAAGTGCAGCATGGGGGCTTTCACAATAAAAAATATTTACAATGCCAATAGCTCACACTCTGTAAATGTGAGACCTATGGCGTTGCAAACAAGCACCCAACATTGTCCTGGCTGCATTGAAAGTAAAAGCGCGCATTGCGCGCTGAATGTAAGGAAAGCATGTCGAGACTGCAGTAGGACAAACCCAATAAAGAAAATAGTGCTTAAAGACAAATTAAAACATACCGCGTCGCAACAGAAGGAAAAGGGCCAGTTACCATGGGAGGTTTCAAATGAAGACAAGGCTGTACTAAGGAGGTACTAACAAGGCGATTAAGGAATCAGAAGTCAGCATTTCTAAAGGACAATGACACAAGCTAATGAAAAATGTGGGCAGAGAGTGGGCAGGGCTTCAAATCCCTAACCCAGCAGTGCTTACGCTGGCCAGGCTCGACATAAAATTAAAAAGAAACAAACATATTTCTCCTTGTTATGCCTGCTCTGGGAGGCGTAAGGATTGGGCGATGCCCCAGATTTACATGATTTTGGGAATCTGCAGCAGCGTCAAAATCCATGTGTGTTGCATGGGAAAGCCCACCGCAACGCCTATGGACCGCCTCCTTGACGCATAGTATGGTGACACGACCGGCGCTACTTTTTCTTACTCAATGGCCCTGATTCACAAAGGTTTAGCATGAGGTTAGCGTAACTTTTATACTGCTAACCCGACACTAAACCTATTTGGGGATTACCACACCAACGCTAATTAGTATTAATGCTGGTTTGTATGGGAAAGTGATGCAAAACAGCGCAAATCACTGCTTTGCATTACTTTGTGTCCAGGGTCATTACATGGGTGGTACATGGCTGTTCCCATGCAATCACCCATGCTTTCTGACGCTAAACCCCATCTACTAACTTTAGTAGACAGGGTTTAGAGCCAAAAATGAATGCTGCTAAAAACCAGGTGTTAGAAGGAGAAATGTTTTCATTTCTCCTTTCTTTTCTGGCTTTACATGCGCGCTGCACTGTACAGCACACATACAAAGTAGGAAAAGGTTTCAAACTTGTCTAGCCACAGTATTTTGTACAAGAAGGGTACCCTTCCCATACCAAACCTATGTTAGACGCAGGCACGCCCCCGAGCACTATGGCGCCAAGGTGTGTGCGTGGCGCACGGCTGCACATATCAGTTCCGGTGATAGGGAGAGGGGAGGAGAGAGCCGTATCTCTGTGAATATGGTGCTCTCATATGCTCTCCCTGTCATGCAACGCAGCGCTGCCTCTTTGGGTGCTGCTCTGCATTGCGTGACACCTTTGTGAATCTGGCCCATATCTATGAGGCCTTGCAACACCACGCAGGGTGGCTTTGCATCACCTCGTAGTTATGATAGAGAGACGAGCACCGCCGGAGCCTAAAAAGAAGTGACACAGAGGCGGCGCAAGCCTCTCGTAAATAAGGCTCCATGTGCACACCGCTTCTTGGCTAGGTTTGTGTTAGACACATACACATAAGCAGCATGTAAGAACTAGCAAGCCGGTCAGGGTTCTTGGGAAGTAAAATTGCCCAAGATGACACAGTGATAGGCAGCGAGGAGGGGCGTGGCCTGATGCTGATGAAGTAAGCAGCGTTGCTCTTAGTTCCACTCGGCCGACCCTAACCTAGTGCCATCCTGTCACTACACGATCAACTAGACTGCTCCAGTGGCACTCCCTGGACGAGCTTCATACTGCGCAGCTGTGGGCCCTAATATCGGAGCAATATTGTGGCTTGAAGAGCGAGATAGTCTGCCGCAGGCCGGAGACAAAATGGCGGCAGCCACTAGAGTCAAAAGGAACTGGAGGACTTAAGAAGAGACTTGAACGTGCCCCACTGGTAAGCCACCTAACAGAAGAAGAAGAGACCAGTGACTGAGCCCTGGGAGACCTAGAGCACCTCTGCTGACCTCTCTGTGTTGCTCCGGGTCCGGCAGGCTCGCGCCTGCGCTGCCTGAGACTCTAGCTCCGAAGAGCGACGAGGAGCCCTCGAACGCGGATTAACGCCTGCTTGTAATACGAGTGCTCCGACTGGGGAGGTGAGGGCCTTCGAATTTGCGGCACCAGGAGGCAGACTCGAGAATCCCTGCAGGTGAGTTTGCAGAGAGACCCTACAGTCACAGAGTTCTAGAGTGGGCCGGAGGTAGAGCCTCGCCTAGGACAGAACGAGGAGCGCCCTCTCCGAATTTATTTCTGCAGCCCCGCAACCCAACATGGACCTGAGATCCATCAATGGTTTCGAGAGGGGCAAGGGAGAGTGATTCAGATTCAGACCCTGATGCTGCCATGCTCCTACACATCAGACACTCAGTGAGAACTGCACTGGAGGTGAGGCAGGAGAGGGTTTGCGAGGTGGGAGCGCGCTGACCCCCTTAACAGACAGAGGGACTGCCCGATGTAAAGACGTCCTGTGTGTGAGTTGGACCTGATGTGGGGTCTCCCTGTGAGGTGATGAGAGGTGCAGCTAATGAACAGCAGTTAGTAGTAGACTTGAGCATTCCAGTATAATAAATCTAGCTCGCAATACCCATCGCTGAAACACTAAGGGTACCTGGACTCCAATACCAATTAATATCTATCCGCTGTTGCTTGATGTGCTGCATTCCTGGTGCGTTGAGAGAGAGGAAGCGTTCTGCTCAAACGCCGCGAGCGCAGACAGGAGATGTGCATACGCATGCACAACTCCTGTACAAGCTGTCACCGTGAGAGTCAAAGCACGCCATGCGCGCATTCTGCTCAAATGCCACGAGCGCGGACAGGAGATGTGCGTACGCGTGCACAACTCCTGTCCTCTGCACATGTGCACATGTCCTGTCCCCCTTCCGCCGACAAACCGACAACAATAGATCTCGCCAAGGTGAGCTGCGCATGCGCTGCGTCACTAGGCAAGACCTAAAAAGGATCCCTCCTGACTGCATCGTCTGTGACACTCACCGGTTTCAGTGTGTCCCATCCTGTCTAATGTGGTCCGGGGGTAGTACACCCTGTGTAGGATCTTTAATTGAATTAGTCGAAACCTGGCACAAATTGCTACCTCCGGCGGTCCCTGAATTGCTTCTACAGTTGTATTTGATTTTTTAGCAACTGGGCTGTACCCACATTTGTGGCCTGGGCCTGAATACAGGAGTTGCATCAATCTGAAGGTTCAAAATCTCTCTTTAAAGAAGATGATAATGTCGCTCTCCATCTAAATACTATTGTTCTGAAAGATAAAATAAAAAATACAGGTAGTCTAATTATGTTATTGTGGTTTGAGTGGGATGAACAATCTGGAACATTTTGTGCCTATGTTGCAATTTTCCAAGAACTATCGTGACAAGTTACATTGTATAGAGACCGGTATATGCAGCATGTAGCATGCTTTGCTTTTGATCCAAGGGCTACAGGCTATCAATATACTGTTAAGATAACATTGTTCTTTCCATCTACATTGCAAATAAAGGAAATATTTCCCATTAAACCACTGATCATGATGAGCCAATGGGAGAGGACGTATAGAAAAGTAGAGAGAGTCGTTTGCTGAACAGAAGATGCAAAATGTTATTTTGTGATACTCGAGTACTGTGAACAATTAATATTCAATAACTTGCAATGTTGGTGCCACCGGTGGAATGCTGTCATGCCTTCAGAATAAGGAGTGATCAATTGGCAAATATGTGAATTAAGGCATACAGAAGGACCTGTTGTGACTTTTAAAATGTAGCACAACACACTTTATGTGGGCAGCTTCAGACCGGGGTAGAGCGCTATATTATAAAGCACCTAGAAGTAATGATTTATTTTAAGCACTGAATGCTAAAGTTAAAGTAGAAAAAGTTTTAATTTCTGATGCCAATTTAAGGAGAGGGAATGTGTTTTATGTTAACATAAATTGGGAATCCAATGTATAATATTTGCACGTTGTTTTTAATAGAGGAATGCGACTATATAACACTATATGTATGTGAAGCTGTCAAAATAGGGTTGTTTTCCAAAGAAGAGAGCATTTTCCCAGAAAAGCATTGCTCATGTGAACAACCACCTCTAGAAAGCCTTATTGGTGCCACGCATTAAAGTAGGCTTTCGAGTCCAAAGGGAACACACTAGAGTAGTGAAGATACCTTTCATCAGAGCCTATTTGCACTCACAGTAGCAAACATCTACAGGGAACATGTTTTTCCAAGAAAAGTGTGTGTTTCTCAAGATGCTTACTTCGATGAAAAGATCCTCAATGTTTGTTTGGAAAAAGAAAATCTAAGCCTACTCCTTCCACGGTGGGTTTAACAGGCAGCGGATTATTGAGTGTGAAATTTGAGTGGAGAGTGCAACAAAATGTAATCAATTGGGGCTGGCGATAATGATTGATTTATAGGGGCGATGCCAGATATACAATTTGATTCAAAGAAAGAGGAGGTGGCTTCTGTGGGTTTTCAATATCATGGTGAAAAGTATAGCCTCTCTCCTGCCTTTGCGGAAGATACCGAGCGTGGTTTTACTGTGACAATGGGGGCAGCCATCTTCTAAATCTGTTTTTGTCCATATCTCGTATACCAGTCGTGGTCTGTGGTAGGTCAAGCCGGAGGAGGAAGCTGGGGGAGGTCAAAATAGAAAAATTAAATACACGTACCCAATCACCACCGCCTCTGCTCCATCGCGCTCTTCCTGCTTCTGGGACAGGCTCCCAGACCTCACTGCGACCAATCATGACGCTGCAGGAAAGCAGCATCAGGATTGGCCAGAGCGCTATGACTTTGCGCTCCCAGGCAGACTGGGAGCCTGTGCCCGTTCTCTCCAGCCTCAGCAACGCAGATGGGCCTGGAGAAAGCTTCACTGCGCATTATGGGCCCGATTCACAGAACTAACTTAAGACAAAATCCTAAACTTACTACTTTTGGTATTCACAGAAGTTAGGATTTTGTCCTAAGTTTGACTTAAGACAAACTTAAGACAGACTTAAGACAGACTTAAGACAGACCTAAGACAGACTTAAGACAGACTTAAGACAAACTTAAGACAGACTTAAGACAGACTTAAGACAGACTTAAGACAAACTTAAGACAAACTTAAGACAAAATCCTAACTTAAGTCTGTCTTAAGTCTGTCTTAAGTCTGTCTTAAGTCTGTCTTAAGTTTGTTTTAAGTTTGTCTTAAGTTTGTCTTAAGACAAACTTAAGACAAAATCCTAACTTCTGTGAATACCCCAAAGTAGTAAGTTTAGGATTTTGTCTTAAATTAGTTCTGTGAATCGGGCCCGAGGTGTTTGGCCGGCCTGAAACGGTTGGCCAAACACCTCATGCACTGTGAAGGGACAAGGGAGTGCACTACCACTCACAGTCCTGGTGGCGGGTCCAGTGGGATTAAAATAAAACGATAATAAAATGGGTTAGAAACCCGTTCTATTATTGTTTTATTTGCGGCTGGTGGTGAGGTGGCGGTGCTCCTCCACCCTAATGGAGGGGCCGCCGCTGTTATATAACACAGTATAGCACTTTGAAATGTGAAGTCCTCTACAAAGTAATGCAACACTGCTGCAGCCCTCTCGGAAATGTGGTGTAACCACTGTGCATCTTTTTTAAAGAAACAAGGCACTGATTTGGGTTCCCAAAAATATGTGCAAATATGGGCAATGGGGGTTTGACAGGGAGGCCATCCAACATGCTGTATTTTTTGTACCCAACTGAATGTCAAAAGAAAAGTAGGACATTTCACTCTCTTTATAAGAAAAATATTTTATCACCAGACTCAGAACTGTAGTATCGGATGAGCTTAAAAGATACCAACTCAAGAAAGAAATTATGTTTTTTTAAAGAAACCAAATCGAGTCGGCTGATGATTTTTTTTTTGTTTTTTCATAACTGACATAATGTCTGGATACATTGTTTAAGGTTTTTTTTTCAAACCAGAAATAAAATAAAAAATTAAACATCTCAATAACTGTAAGGCGATCAATCTGTTCTCTCCTTACAAGCCTCCACTTCAAATGAAAAAAAACACCTATTATCTATGTAGGGTACGATCCCTAAAACTGACAGCAGGATAGCTCAATGAGCTCTCTGTAAGCTTCTAACAACTGCGGTGTTCGGAATATCATGAGCTCAAAACCCAGCAAGGCAGATATGGTCTTTCATCCTTCTGAGGTCGGTAACTTGAGTAGGTCAAATTAGATAATAGTAACATCTGTTGTTTACAGTGCTTATAAAGGGCAATTGTTCTATGTAAACAACAAGATATTACACGAAGGACCTAAAGGTGCTACAGTTCTCAAGATCTGTTAAATAATTAAATAAATGCTACATTCAAAAGTTGTATTTTGAGCATGAATCAATGACACATTGCACAGTTTTAGGTGCTCGTATTATTACAAAATGGTCCCTTCATTAAATGAACTTGTTCCCGTCCGGTTTGGGGTTTCCTGGACTTGTGTTTGAATAAATCAAAAAGCTTAAAATAATCTTCTTTTAGGAAAAAAGTGTAACAATCAAGAACCACTATAAAATATCTTCTGTAAATAAAAAGTGAGTAATCCGGATCGAGTTTTGCCAAACCTCCAAAATAGACATCGAGTATCTAGGGTAAGGAAGTGGAGAAAATGTTTAATTTTCCAAATCTCAATGTTCCTTTAAAGAGCTGTTATTTTTGGCCACCTTGCATTTTATCTCTTTGCACAACTCAGGTAATTTTATCAGTGCATTCACATATCAATAATTTGTGGGCAGTTTTTACTTTTTTATGAGTCCACCAAATATTAATTATGCCTGTTAGATAACTTCTTCCTCTCAGCTGTTAGTTTCGCATGAGGAAGAGGAGGAGTGTAAGGGTGGAGCAAACCCTTATTACTCCATTCGAGATCAAATCAACAGTAGACATTTAATAGGTACCTCTTAGGTTATTCTAAATTTTGCTGTAGGAGCTGTTGTGTCCTAAATTGTTGTTGTCATGACACTACCCAGTGCACTTTGCCCTTGTTGGCATATCTAAAGCCCAGCTCCTTATTACTAAAATCACACTCTATTTCCGGCGAGTCACATGGTGTCATTGGTATCACATTCACACCCGATTTTCTTTGGTCATCTTTGTTGGCTAATATCACAGCCCTCTCAAATATGATCAAACGAGGACTTGGATGAGTATGGTTAAGGCTCCTGAGTTTTTATCTACAAATAGTACATATAATTCACTTGAGCACATACATATGGACAGGCGTCTACATGTAAAATGTATGCGAGGTTAGCACTCCTACATAAAGATCTTGAGATATCAAGCCCAAGGTATGCCGATACAGCTTCTCTAAAATCCAATCGCGGCTGGCATTAATCACAGGTGGGTGGACGGGGGGTCGCGCAGGATGGGGGTAAATTTAATAATTCATTTTATTTAAACGAACCTGTCCGCCGGCCGGTCCCGCGTTTTTTCGGCTCCTGCTCTCCTGCCTCCGGCAGGAACAGGTAGTAGGCAGCCTCCCTCCCCTCAGCCAATCACAATGCTGCAATGGCAGCATTGTGATTGATGGGACGCCGCCCAGCCAGGGGCTTACGGGGAGGCCATTTTCTCCATGTGGGCTGACCCAGTGCTAATGCTGTCTGCTTTAATGAGTGCAAGAAATATGTAGATTACACAATAACAGACCAGTAGATGAAGAGAGCTGGCTGAAAGCACCTATAAATAACTATACTTCTTGGCTAACACCACACCCAAAAAACTTCAAGTTCCATTGTCTGGAGTTTTGGCAATTCTTTTCAGAATCCTAGTGAAAGGTTCATCCATTTCAAACCAGTATAATCCCAAGCCAGCTTGGATGGAAATTTACAGGTACTACCAAACGTTGTATGAAATTTGTGAACGACATAATCTTTCCTTCAGCTAAGTAGTCAAACGTATCTTCGATGCATTGCTTCCACATGTTTTATTGGTAATTGTAATAAGAGACATTGAACAAACCTTTATCACTCGTCAGTTTAGTTACAATCAAATAGTTTTTCAGCTAATTTTTTGTGTGCAATTTCTTTCACTTATTTTTATTATTGCGCTAAGTGTAGTTCATAGGATAATCCAATGTATATGAATTGACTCGATAATCTTTCCTGTAGGTACACCAGACAGGAGCTCGTTACTTTCTCTGGGGCGAAAAGGCATATCAAAGACTTAGATAAAAAATTCTCTTTCTGAGACATGCTTTCATCAATATTTTGTATCCACATTACCAACATCATATGTTATTTGGCGAATTTACAAAAATATTCTCATTAGATTGACATTGCTGAGAATAATTTTGAGATACTTCCCACTTCAAGCAGCACCTCATCAGTCACTGATAAGAACTATTGCTGTTCTACCAGACTTAAAAATCCACAAGAAATAATCTCACCCTCTTGACTTTTTCTTTATAATTTATAATATCATAAAGTGTTCCTTCCCTCCTCCGCCTAGATTTGTTGCCTATCTTGTTGGTATGTGCAGTGCTTTGCTCCTCCCTGGCTATCTTAATGCACTATAAAGGATGGAGGATGGAACCACGCATGCCATTAACACGCATGCCATTACCACGCAAGCTATTACCACACAGTGCCTTTATCATGCATCACTTTTACCATGCATACCTTTAAAACAAAAAAGTATTTATCAGGTAAGTGAAAACCTATAAATGTGTGTGTGTGTTATTATATATATATATACTTACATATATATATATATTACCTTATTAACTCAATCCCTAAACTCAACCACCCCATAACCCTAAAAATACTGTTACCACCCAGTACACCTACCAACCCTAAACCCTAAAAATACTCTTAGCATCCAATACCCCGGATCACCCTAAACGCTAAATATACCCTTACCACCCATTACCTTTACCCAGCCCTAAACCTTGAAAACATCCTTACCACCCAATACCCATACCTACCCTTAAACCTAAAAAATACCCTTACTACTCAATGCTCTTACCCACCACTAAAACCTAAAAACACCTCTGTCACCCAACATCCCTACCCTCCCTAAACCCTAAAAATACCCTTATCGCCCGATAACCCTACCCACCCTAAACCCTAAAAATACCCCTACTATCCAATAACCTTACCCACCCCTAAACTCCAAAAGCACCTTTACCACCCAGTACTCACCCACCCCTAAACCCCCAAAATAACCTCACCACCCAATACCCTTACCCACCCCTAAATCCTAAAATCACCCTTACCACCTAATGTCCCTGCCAACTTTAAAGCCTAAAAACACCCTTAGAACCTAACACCCTTTACCGTTACCTAAATAAAATTGTATTTAATTTTTGCAAAACAAATAAAATACGCAAATTTAGGCTCATAGGGGGTTTTATGTGTCCTATGGGGTCAGGATGCCTGTATTCGGAGTCGTTGTATGTGTTTAAGTGTGTATTTTTGCCACACCCAGCCGATCCAAGAAAATAAAATTGTGGCTGCAACTTTACTTTCAGTCTACGACCAGCCAAACAGGGCCCTCCTTTCCCCTCTGGATCCTTGGATCCTCTGCAGGTGGATTCGCAGAGAATCTGCGAACCTAGATATCTATATTTTTTAACCTTTAATATTTCTAAAACTATTGAACGGATTTACACCAAATAACAAAAGCTCTCTTTCTGGAACAAGAGCTAGCTTTCTGCCAAATTTGGTTTATTAAAGGTAGTTATAGTTAGGACCTAGTTTCCATAGACCAACTGTTTCTTGACTTGCCTATATCTTTGGCGCCATTGACGAATCTTCAAGAAATTTTCCTAAAAAAGTGCACATGTTTCTAGTTGTACATGGAAAGTTTTGAGGTGATTCTTTACGGAGGCCAAGAAAAAGGGGGAGGTAAAAAAAGGAGCATTTCCCATGTTAATTCCTGTAGGGATTGTGAACGCGACTACAGCCCACATCACTGGACGGAATTGCATCAAATTTGGCAAAAAGCTAGCTCTTGGTCCAGAAAGAGTGTCTTTTATTATGTGGTGTAAAACAGTTCAGTAGTTCTTGAGATTTTTAAGGATAAACCAATTTGTAGATTTATGGGCACAGATTCGCCGTGACGTTCAGCATGGCCCCCGTATACCTTTGTGATAAATTTGCGAATATTGGTGGAAAAAATAAAATATACATTCACACACCCACCCTCAGTCTCACTTAGACACTCACACACCCACTCATACACCCACTCAGACACTCATGCACCCACTCACACACCCACTCAGAAATTCATGCACCCACCTGCAGATCCACTCATACACTCTTGCACCTACTTACACACCCACACAACCACTCACACACCCACACAGCCACAAACAACTGTACGTACACACCCACACAGCCACTCCCACACCCACTCAGCCAGTCACAGATGCACTCACACACCCACCACATACTCACACACCCACTTACAAACCCACACAATCACTCACACACTCATTCACACACCCTCTCACACACCCTCTCACACACCCAGATTGCAGGGATGTTGAAGTTAAGAAATAGCATTGAAAAATCATAGAAATTCACTGAAAAAACCAAAGTTTACAGGGATGTTATAGTTAGGTTCAGCTTTTACACACACAAAACCATAGAAATTCTGCAGTCATAGTTATACTTATCTCAAGTATCTATAACTCGTGCCCTAAGGTAACTTACGTCCTTGCCATGCACTTCTAATTACCCCTCATATTACATCACTCATGACATTTTCTATGACATCATTGATAATATCACTACAACATTTGCAGTAAAATTATTGATGAGAAAATTGTGCATGGTGAGGATGTGAGTTATAGTTACATTAGGGCATGAGTTATAGTTACCTGAGATAACTATAACTGCTGAATTTCTCTGGTTTTGTGTGTGTAAAATCTGAAACCTAACAATAATGTCCCTATAACCTTTGTTATTTTCAGTGAATATATGTATATATATATATATATATATTTATATATATATATATATATATTATCTACTGGCGGTCGCCAGTAGATAGTTATAGTTAGGACCGAGTATCCATAGGAAATCTCAAAATTCTATTTTGAATAACTTTGGCGCCGGTTGATGAATCCTCGCAAAATTTTCAAAACTAATGGGGCACTCCGCTCAGCTCCTACCCTGAAAGTCTCGGGGTGATTCGTCAAGCGGGGGCCGAGAAAAAAGGGGGTCCCAAAACGCGTTTTCTCAATGCATTTTCCCATAGGACCTTTAGTCGAAGGTACAGCCCGAACAGCTGAACAGAATTACTTGAAATTTGGCAGAGAGGTAGTCCTCAGGTCAGGCATGTGCCTTTTGCATATATGGAGTCAATCTGTTCAGTAGTTCCTGAGAAAATTGCAGTTAAACGTACATAAATATCTATAAGCGCGCACGGTGCGCACCGTGCGCACCGTGCGCGCACGGTGCGCGCACCCTTACGTGCGCGAGCGTAATTCTGATTGGTGTTTACATGTCAGTCAACGTTCGAATCGGTCGAAATCAGGAAGTGTCGGCCACCAATTTGTTTGTTTTGGGTGCGACACTGAAAAAGAGAGGTGGCGAACGTGAAAAGGGGGCAGGGTAGAGAGTTCCTAACCCCCTAGCCTTTGTCAGGGGGTCCCTGAAGGGGTGCGCGCACGGTGAAAAACCTTAAAAAAATAAATAAAAAATTAATACATAACTTAGCATTTAAAAAAACGTACAAATTCACTTAAAAAACCATAGGTTTCACACATGTTATAGTTAGGAATTAGCATTTAAAAAACCTTGCAAATTCACTTAAAAAACCATAGGTTTCACACATGTTATAGTTAGGTGGACATTTCACTCGTAAAAAACCAATGAAATTCCCCCGTTATAGTTAGTTCAGATAACTAAATTAAAGAGGACAGTTTAGGCCTGGCAAAAAGTGTATTTTGCCAGTTTGAAATGGCAGGCCTAGAGACATGTTTTACTGTGCTTCTGTAGTTGGTGGCACAATGAGTACTGCAGCCCACTTGTAGCACTTAAGTTACAGGTCCTAGGTACATGTAGTACAGTGTACTACGAACTTATAAATAAATTAAATGTGCCAATTAGGTGTATGCAAATTGACCTATGCTTAGAATGTAGACACAAAAAACTTTATCTCTGGTTGGCAGGGATAAAGTGCACAGAGTCCTATGGCCAGAAAATTTGGGTTCGGCTAAAGGAGGCAAAAATCTGGGGGAATACCACGCAAAAGATAGTCATCTCCAACATGGGTCCCATTCAGCAGGAGGTGGAGAGAACTACCCACCCCCATGGAAGTTCGCATTACTGAGGTGGAAAAACCCAAGGTGCATGACAATTTTTGTATGTTGGATGCAATTGTAAATGAATACAGCAGTGCAGGGCTTATTGTCAGTGCACCACCCATTCACCAAGCTCATAGCTAGTTCCTTACATGTGACCAATGTCCGCGCATGTGCATATAAATTATCCAAGGACTGTGTCAAAATGCCAAGACATCAGTGCACCAAGTATGACTAGACATTTTTGCACTCAATTACAAAGCTGCATCAGAGAAAGGAATTCACTTGTTCCATGTTTCCTACCATTAGTTCTTGGACTTATTTGCAGTGAAGGACATTATTTTCCTTCTCGTTGTCAAAACATTTGCCAAAATATGTAACAATTCTGGTATTTAAGATGCTTTCCTAACTATTTCACTATCTTCTGGATGCTCTACAGCTTCCAACTCATATAGATCAATATAGCTCTTAATCGATTCAAACAGACCAGTGTTACCCCATGTGGCTGTGGAACAAGCAGGAAATAAGCAGCACAATGGAGCCCAACCTTTCTCTCGCAATGGCAACTGAGACTTCCCTAACATCTTCCTCTCTGACAACATCACTATGTTGCAAATTCAAAGGACGCTTTGGAAGCCATACCTCACAGGTATCTGAGCAATTACGTTGTTAGAATTTGAAGCCCACTAGACGTTCCTCAGGATCTTTGACCATGGTGACAGGTATCAGGTAGCCAGTGTTAGCGGTGCATAGAAAGGAGAGGGGTAAGGAGATAGTTTGAACAAGGAGTTGGGAAAGTGGATAGCCATTTCATAGCTGTTCAGATAGGTGAGCAGAAGGAGTGGGTAACTAGGTAAACAGTGGTAAATCAATCATTCAGGCAAACAACCAGAGTGGGTTCAAGTGTGAGAGTGCAACATCCAATTACAATCCTCTCCATCTGCAAGGAACTTGAGATTCTGAACAGACCATATAATTACTAGCCACTGTAGCTGGCACCCACCACTGGATAGAACTCTCCCAAAGTACTCCCAACTCTCAGAAGCAGGCCAGCCTCCAAGATCATTTCTACTTAGTGCTCAAAGTTGTGTCCGATGTTCCAAGAAAGCAGAGGTGTATAGATAAAGGAATTAACCAGATAACCTACTTTATCAATTTCTAGGAGGGTGGAGAGAATGACTGCAATCAGGTGGGTTTTTAAATAACTGTTCTATGACCAGAAAAAAAAAAGCAAGACCCATGGAATCTTTAGGTACAGCCTTTATCCTACTGCATCCCTTGTAATCAGCATAAATCTGGACATAACCAGGACTGATTTTCTAGCTAGATGGTTTCTCAATGCAGATGCAGATAGTACAGTTATGGCAATCTGGGATTGTTTAAATCACAAACCTGAAGAAGGTAAAGTTCTTGTGGTGCTATATTGCTTTCAAAATGTGCTCTTGGTAAGGGATATTCTCATCTTTGAATATCTAAAAGAAAAGGAGAATACTTCAGAAACATACACCCAAGCTTAGAAGGCAGAAGTTGGGACACAACCTTCCATAGCCCTGAGTGCTACAGTAAATCAACCTTATACATTGATGCATCCAAACCGGGGCATCAGTGATCAGGATCCAAGTCAAAAGTTCAAAACCACCAGCATCTTGAATAGATACATTTGATGAAAACACAATCTGCTAGAGTTGCCAAGAAGTTGGCTCATTTAGGGAATGTCTCAGTCTTTGAACCACTGTCAAAAACTGTCCTTTTTCATCCAAGTGCCAATACTTTAGAGATTCGAAACTAGAGATACTATTGTTTCATTAAATGTACTCATTGAGATACAGTACGATCCCGCTAAGTTTAATCTGGCCTCTTTTGATATTGTATCTCTTTATACAAAAATACCTGAGTAATCCACAATATAGGCTGTGTAACTTGTGCTCCATAATAACAAAAACATGTCCCTGTCCCAACTGTTATTACTATGCGTTGTGCAGAGACAGCCCAATGTGTAATTATGTTACATACATCCAACAGTTCTCTTGATAGATACAGGGTATAGATAGAGGTACTCTGTCCCTATTCTTGTTAATATGAATGATGCAGGTTTGATTAATAGAGTCACTTTGCAAGTAACAATCTAAAAACAATATTATACAAAGTATTTATTGATGATATCATCCTGATTTGGAAATGGTCTGTAGAGAAAATACGTCACTTGAAATCTTGGCTGAATATTCAAGACCATCAACCCCAACTTATCAACACTAGAAAAACAGACATTTTTGGTGAGCAGTTTCAGAATGTCGGTGGCGTTGTAGAGCACGCCAAATAAAGGAGCATATATATGTATATATGCATGTGTGTATATATATATATTATCTACTGGCGGTCGCCAGTAGATAGTTATAGTTACAACCTAGTTTACATAGGAAATCTCAAAATTCTATTTTGAATAACTTTGGCACCGGTTGACGAATCCTCGCAAAATTTTCAAAACAAATGGGGCGCTCCGTTCAGCTCCTACCCTGAAAGTCTCGGGGTGATTCGTCAAGCGGGGGCCGAGAAAAAGGGGGGGTCCCAAAACGCGTTTTCCCCATGCATTTTTCCATAGGACCTTTAGTCGCAGCTACAGCCCGAACGGCTGAACAGAATTACGTGAAATTTGGCAGAGAGGTAGCCATAAGGTCAAGGAAGTGCATTTTGCAGGGCTGGTGTAAATCTGTTCAGTATTTCCTGAGAAAATAGCATTTAAAAGCACATCAATATCTATACACACGCACCGTGCGCACACCCTGCAGTGCCCGAGCGCAATTCTGATTGGTTGTTAGATGTCGGTAAACATTCGAATCGGTCGAAACCAGGAAGTGTCGACCGCCATTTGGTCTCTCGCAGTCTGAGGGGGTGAAAAAAAAGGTGGAGAACGTGAAAAGGGGGCAGAGTGGACAGTTCCTGACCCCCTAGCCTTGGTCAGGGGGTCACAGAAGGACCCCCAAGGGAGGAAAAAACAATGTTGGTTTTTTTTTTAAATCGCAAGGTGCGCGCGCCGTGCACGCACGGCACGCACTGCAAACCGTGGGTGCGAAGCGCACCGTGCGTGCACGGTGCGCGCTCGGTGAAAAACCTGAAAAAAAAAAAATTAAGAAATGTGCGCGCTCGGTGAAAAACCTGAAAAAAAAATTCATTAATAAATACGTGCGCGCACGGTGAAAAACCTGAATTTTTTTATTTTTATAAATACATAACTTAGCATTTAAAAAACCGTACAAATTCACTGAAAAAACCATAGGTTTCACACACGTTATAGTTACGAATTAGCATTTAAAAAACCTTGCAAATTCACTTAAAAAACCATAGGTTTCACATATGTTATAGTTAGCTGGACATTTCACTCGTAAAAAACCAATGAAATTCCCCCGTTATAGTTAGTACAGGTAACGATAACTCACGCGACCGCAATCCTCTGCTGATGACGTCAGATATTACATCACTGATGACATATGTTGCTTTATGAAAAATAAATATTTGTAATATATGTATAGCTAAAGATTAATGGAAGAAGACATGGGTAAATAAGTGTCTAAATACAGTGATGTAATATCTGACGTCATCAGCAGAGGATTGCGGTCGCGTGAGTTATAGTTGCCTGCACTAACTATAACGGGGGAATTTCATTGGTTTTTTACGAGTGAAATGTCCAGCTAACTATAACATGTGTGAAACCTATTGTTTTTCTAAGTGAATATATATATATATATATATATATATATATATATTTATATTTATATTTATATAAATATGTATATATATATATATATATATATATATATATATATATATATATATAAAGAAAGTAGGGAAACCTGGATGGTTACCATGTTTTAGGTGGGGAGCTGCATCTTCATTTGGAGTGCTCTACAACACCACCAACATATATATATATGATGCAATATGTGAGGTCATAAGAAGTGTGTTGCAGGGTGTAAGTTATAGTTAGCTCAGGTAACTATGCCGCCTGAATTAATATGGTTTTGTATGAGTGAAATTTGAGCCTAACTAAAATGTCCCTATAACCTTTGGGGTTTTCAGTGAATTTCTATGGCTTTTGCAATGTTATTTCCTAACTATAACATACATGTAACCTTTGGGTTTTTTCAGTGAATTTCTAAGGTTTTTTTAATTCTAGATTCTAACTATAATGTCCCTGCAACCTTTGTTTTTTTCAGTAAGTTTCTATTTTTTTTTAATTCTATTACCTAACTATAAAGCCACTGTATCCTTTGTTTTTTCAGTGAAATTCCAAGTTTTTTTAATTCTATTTCCTAACTATAATGCCCCTGTGACCTTTATTTTCCAGTGAATTTCTACGTTTTTTAATTTTTATTTCCTAACTGTAATTTTCTTTTTTTAATCTTTAAACTTTGAGAGTGGGTGTATGAGTGTCTGCCTGGGGTTATGAGTGAGTGTGTGAGTGGGTGCATGGGTCTGTGAGTGGATGTGTGAGTGGCTGTATGGGTCTGTGAGTGGGTGTGTGAATTTATTTGTGGGTCTGGGTCTGTGAGTAGCACTAGGGGTCTGTGAGTGAGTGGGTGTATGAGTGGCTGTGTGGGTCTGTGAGTGGGTTTGTGCATGCCTGTGAGTGCCTGTGTGTGTCTATGAGTGAATGTGTGAGCAGTGGTATGGATCTTGGAATGGGTGTGTGAGTGCCTGTGTGGGTCTGTGAGTGAGTGTATGAGTGTCTTTGTGGGTCTGTGACTGGGTCTGTGAGTGGCACTATGGGTCTGTGAAGGGGTGGGTGGGTGGCTGTGTAGGCCTGTGAGTGGGTGTGTGGGTGTGTGAGTGCCTGTTTGTCTGTGAGTGGGTGTTTGAGTGATGCTATGGGTCTGTTTGTGTGTGTCTGTGAGTGGGTGTGTGAGTGCCTGTGTGGGTCTGTGTTTGGGTATCTGAGTGGTGCTATGGCTCTGTGAGTGGGTGTATAAGTAGCACTATGGATTTTGGGCACTGGTATTCTTAGGGTATTTAAAATGGAGAACCATGGACTCTGCTCTCACCGGGAGATGACAAGAAAAAAACATTCATCACAGTCACTACAGATCACATTGCGCTTCATTAGATCAATGATGCATTCATCCCCATTAAGTATTTTGGATAGTTGTTCAATTTGTATTAAGAGAGGAAACACAATTGATTTACCTTCACCAAGCCCAAGAAGTTATGAATGTTTGTGATTTACTGAAGTGGGGCTTCAACTTGGGCACCTGTTGAGGTTAAATTTCTGTGAAATGCTCACCAGGGCCAGAATAGAACCTCATTTTTTCCTAGAAGAGTCCCCAGTTTTGCCTAAAGCATCTTCCCAACCGGAGTACTTTAATGGTTAATTAGTAAGTGCTTACCTCGCTGGGTAAATGTCTTGTGCATATTCTGCACCACAGCTGCGTAAAGGACCTCAAGTTAAAATTTGCAGTCACCTTGTGTGCATGTAATTTCTGCAATCTGATTGTCCCTCGAGTGTCTTTATCCACAAATCGTCGTGAGAAGATGACAAGAATACAAAGAGGTGAATCTCCACCAAACAGAGGTACTTCCACTTTACTAAGTGAAGTAAGTGCTCCTTTGTTTGGTGGAAATGTTCTCATATTCCTCTGCATCAATAATGCATCACCAAATTCAGCTGGAAATGTACTCGGGGGGCCTTTTGTTAAGCTTTCCATCAACACGGGAAAATGCTGGTAGACCTCTACATCCTACAAAGGAATATGGGGAGATGGGCCTCACGGCCTCCTTCACCGATTTCGGCCATGGGGACTTCATCTACCGAGGCCCGGACACAATTAAATGGGGGGAGCTGCAAGGCTCCTCTCTGTGGGCCAACGTTGGCCCCAGGGACCTTTTCTCCAAGGGCCCGGCCACAATTGAATGGGGGAGGGGACGCATGGCCTTCACCCCCAGGCCAATTCTGGCCAGAGGGACCCCATCACCTGGGGCACAGCCAAGAATCCATGGATGCCCTGGTGCCCACCCAGGGCAGCCAATGTGCTACGATGGAGGCCATGGGGGGAGCCTGAATACCCAGCGGTCCCTGCCAGCTCCCTTTCCTCCAGCGGGAGCCGGCACTGCTCCCACACCCAGGGAGCTGCTAAACATGCAGCTCCCTTAGTGTGTGAGCAATCCTTTTGTCTGTTTCCCTGCCCGCATGACAGCAGGCAGGGAAACAGACGAAAACTCCACTCCCAGCAAGCAGAAGTGGTTTGACTTCTCCTGCTGGCTGGGAGCGGAGTTTGTTTTGCTCTGACTCGGCGGGAACTGTCAATGCTCCCACCAAGTCAGAGCAATAAACTATGTCTCTGGGGAGGCACCCTGGGACATAGAGAGCAAGCCCTGTGGGTGGCGGTCCCCAGAGCCATTAATGGCTCCAGGAGGATGGCCTCCCTTCTTCTGTGTTCATGTGCTGGCCCCAGGGAGGAGGTGGTCCCCAGGATCGTATATGGCCGGAGGAGGAGCTGCATGCCCCCCTCCCAATTTTATATTTTTCATAGCCCAGGGGAGGTGGTGGTCACATTAGCATAAAGATCTGTTAATAATCTTTAAACTTTTAGGTACATAGCTTCTTTAAGGGGAGGATTGTAGTAACATACTAATATCACATGTTCAGTGTTCCTGTGGGTACCATGAAATTAAATGATAGAATCTAAAGAATCACTTTATATTTCTAATTTGTAGACGTGGAAGTGATAATATGGATCATATAGGCAACAGATGATGACAAATGTATCATCAGACCTATGAATGGAAAGGTGAACATCACACTTACGGTAACTGTGACCACAAAGTATAGAGGGGGCACAATATACAATAGACATGTCTTCTCTGTGCTTAATGAAAACGTTTTTTAGCACTGTGTGTCCCATGGGGTTATTAGATGTACTCTGATAACGACTGGCCAAGGGAAAGAAAACTAATGGCTACAAGATGCGAATGTTTGGGTAATGTGTTATAGTAAAGTTTAACTGATACTTGAACATCAATAAGATATGAAGAGCAGAAACACGGCAAAACTAGGTGAAAATGAGAGACATTGGGTCTCATTTCAATATTCTGGGAGACACATCTGATGTGAAAATAAAGGGAATTGAACCTGAAACTATTTTGTGTCTTGATATAAAAAGTACATACCCCAGTCGAATGCCAATCAAACCCTACTTTTTAATTGGAATAGGACATATATTGGTTAGAGGTTTAAGGCAGAAAGGGATAAAAGGTCATTGTCTATAAGTACAGTGAATGGCAAGAGATTTGAGATTATAAATGTATTGAGGATCATAATAAGGTCACTTTGAAACTAGAAAGGATAAAACAAAAAAAGTTGAGCTAAGATTTCATGTGACCATATTAATAGTGGATAACTCATAACCTGTGAACACTGTACAACAGTGATGCACTAGTGTACAAAATCCAGTCACTCCGTGATAAAGGCAAGGGTTGGCTCAAAAAAAGTCTTTACAATGAGGGGAGCGGAGTGCGATTCGAACAGGTTTCTTATTATTCACGTCATTATGTAGAACTGCGCCCTGAGATTGCAAAAGGCATTTCTAATAAAGAGGTGATATGGTGCTCCAAGGTGAAGGGAGATCCCCCCACCTATTAAAAAGATTGGAGAAAATCAGATAAAAATACAAAGAAGAGTAGGTGTCTAGGACGAGATTAATAAACCTGCCCACTACCAGTATATCCTATCAGTTGACCTAGCCCTTACAGATTGTAATTGCTAAAATAAACGTTTTAGGATTAGGAGTCGTAAATTGACATAGATATATGTTCTGTCTACTGCCCTGCATTTTTTTCAAAGAAATTCCCTCCAGATTAGTACAACTTTGTTAAGACTGTAAGCAACTTCTGCAGAAGCCAAGCTGCTAAGGAAAGTGGTGTTTGTATACCCTTGTCGTAGGATTGCATATTGTGGGTGAGCAGAGGTGGGTGGGTAGTAGTTTGAGAAGCTCATACTCCTTTGGAGGACTTCACTGTCCAGTGGTCTCAATATGGCACCTGCCACATAGAATGGTGCACTCCATAAATCCCCAGTCATGTCTACCAGTAATTCATTTCACTTCTGTGTACTTTACAAAAAATGCACTTAATCACCGCACACTCCTGGGTCCCTTCAGGCAGCACCGCCTTATCTGTTACCGTAAAATATTCCAGCATTTGAGCACGATATAAGCAGGTAAAACAGAAATGCAAAAGAGTGAAACAGCCTCCGCAGTCTGGATTAGAACATCAGTGACTAAAGAATCACCCAAGTCCCATAAACTGTTTAAGACCTTCCGCTACTAAAAGACTTAAAACAAAGTCGCTGTAGGTATTAGCAGATTTAGTTCCAGCAGAGTCAACCTTTCATCCTTCAGAGATCGATAAAGTGGCTGCAACTAAGATGGACCTTAGGAACCGCTGTTCCATGCACCACTTTAATACTAGTATGAGAATAGTAAAATATGTTATTACTATCATCATTGCTATCGTCTTGAATATATTAATATTATTATTTGCATTGTTAATATTAATATTACTCTAAGGCTACTATTTTGATTATTATTCTTTGTTATTGACCCGGATAGTAACAAGTCCATACAGATCTACTACGTAGTGGCATTTAGCACTATACACAGACGGATATCATCACTATGCTATAACAAAGCTTTAAGAAGGGCCTAGTTTCACAAAAAGTAGTCCTTAGTGTGCCTTGCACCCCTCGTCACTACTACAGCTTGCATTTATGCCTGCACCTTTAGGTTACTGGTCAGAAAATAGAGAGCTCTCCAGGCTAAGAGCTCAGAGTATATGCCCTTTAATAATGAAAACGGTTGCAAGAGTGTCGTATACCAAGCGGATCAACCCAGCAGTGGGTTAAATTGGGTTAAATCAGAGCAGTAAGATGTGTGCGAAGAAAATGTTACTGCCCAAAATCTCACCTCATCACTATGCCTATGGAGTGCCAGTCTAGTCCCAGGATGGAATACACATGTTCCACCCCAAAGAAAATGTCTTGTGGTGGCCCAGAAAAGCAGATGCAGATCACTCGGCTTCATCGTGCTACATGCGAGCCAGTGAAGTGGCACTATGCCGCATCCTCCTCTGGCAATTAATTACAGTCTGACGCCTGCTCGCTTGATGTACCCTTGGAGGATGGCTGGCATTTCCCAGAATAAATAGTATGATTGTAGGCAGCTGGAAAAGTGGCAAACCAACACAATAAACATATGACTGAAAAATGTAAAAGAGTTATGGGGTAGCAACAAACATCTTAAAACCAAACATATTGTCACATTTGTTTTACTGATGTTGGTCCCCATTTGGTCCGATATTAGCTGTAGAAGACACTTCCTCGCTCCCTCACAGATTGTAACAGAAAGAGCCTGTTACCACTAGTGTACTTAGGTATAACCTTACCACTGAGCTGAAAACTGAACACCAAGTACCCTCCTTTACGACATGGCCCTTAGCATACTGCAGCTGAGTAATCCAAGGCTTACTCAGGAAGGTGGTGCGGTATTACAGACCAAGGGCCTCATTACGATGTCGGACGGAAAGGCTTCGAACGCCATTCGGATTTACCTAACCCGTGTCGGAACCCATGTTTCTGACCGAATCCGAAACATTTCCGACCAACCGATTAAGATAGAAGGCAACCGTTCGCTCTTTCCGACCGGCATTCGGAGACTCCGAGTCAGTCGGAGCCGAATACTACAGGTCTTTTGACCGCGTTTCCGACTGACATATTATGATGTCGGATTCGGACAGCCTTTCAGAATCGGTCTGTCCGACATGAAACAGCTGTCGGAAACTGACGTTGGGGGCCCGCAGCAGGCCCCCATTCACTCAGAGGCCCTTGGTTGGGGTCCATGGGGGTACCCATGGGATCCCTCTTTCCAAGCATGCACAGTGTAGCAGGCACCTTGGGGTGCTTGTGACAGGGTGCAAGGTTTTCCGCAACCACCCCATTTTTCAATGGGAGCCTGTGTTGTCGGTTGGAACACAGGCTCCCATTGAAGCCAATGGGAGTCCGACTGAACAGTGTTTGGAAACATTGTAATTGGTCGGTCGGACTCACCGAACCTGAGTCGTCGGAACCGATTCCTAAACGGAGTCGGTCGGAATGCTTTCCTACCAACATCGTAATGAGGTCCTTAGTCAGTTTAATTTATGAAAAAGAAAAGTTGTTTAATAAAACTTTGCACACAATGTAAAATACTACACACAATTGAGAGGGCATTTATCCTTGGTACTAATGGGAACAAGACCCACTCTGATTTTGGTACAGCTTTAGTGGCAATGTGTAATTTCCCTCGACCCTGTGAGAGGATTCTTAGAGAGTCTGTAGTGGGAAGGCAACTTCCAGCACTATGCTGTTCAAAGGATAAGATTTGAATTTTCCCTCCATAAACCAATATGCATTCTTCCCTTCCTGTTTGGGATACAATGCCACAGTACCTAATGGTCTGTGCAGAGTTTGTGAAATCTTACAGAGAGACAGCACATGGCCACATTCCTGATTCGCAGGGAAGCAACCCTCCATGTGGTGTGAGCTCTGCATGACCCACAAAGCAAGATGACTGAGCATTGCCCCAGCCCACCTTACGAGATCATGCTTCCTTTAAGTCTCAGCAGCATTAGCACCAGTCCAGATGAGATTGCATCAAAATTTGTGGAGTACTTGTAGTCATGGAGGTCTTGTTGAGTTCCTCCTTGGGCCCAATCTCAAAACACTCCACCAAAACAGGCTAGGTTCCCTCCCATCCCCGGGTCACACCAGTGAAAACTCCTCTGTGTTCAAAGATTTTCCTTTGGTACTTGCAAATGTTTCTTTTCCATGCCAGCAGATGGGAATTGGACCTTATAAGCATGTTGCATGCTCCAAGTGCACCATGATGCAGCAGAACTTCCATATCTTTGGATTCCAGTGGGCAACCCACTGATGTGGGGCCTCTGGCTTCTGGTCAGGAAATACTGTCACACTCCCTCGAAGTTCTGGGACTGGCACCCTGTACTTCTATACTTTTACTGTTTCCACCAAGACTGGTTCAGGCAAGATCTTTGTATGACCAGGAAAGTTGGGTGGAGCTGGGAAGCTCCAATCATGAGCAACCCAAATCAAGGACACAAAAGATATTCAGGCTTTCCCACTCAACAATGTTTTAATTGGTAGGGGCAGCCTTTCCAGATGACAATGGGCCAGGAATGGTAAGGGGACACTCTCAGGCTTTGAGGAGACTCACAGCCTACTCTCCTTAACACTCTTCAGTCTCACCTGTCACAAAGATTTCTGAAATGTCTTAGAAGAGACCGACAATTAATATGTGCTGTCTGGCCTCTCCCCAACCCTCAACTTTAGGTCCCACCTGTGTTTTGTAGCATACAAAATGGAAACCAGTCAGGCCATAATGGCATGTTACATGCGCACTCCACACACCCAAACAAACTTCTATCCATGTCCCGCATAGATGAGTGAGGGACACTGTTGTAGGGGGCATGCATATTGAAAAAGGAGGAGATGCCAGAAGACCCTCTCTCTAACAGGCAATAGGAACAAGCATTGGCATAGCCAATAGGTCTTGCCTTTGGGACCTTATAAGTGTTTAGCCATGCAACAGTTGCATAACTAAATACTTATAAGGTCCCAAAAGCGAGACCTATTGGCTATGCCAAGCGGCCTTGCGGACGCGAAAGTGAAAGTAATTGCGGTCAAGCGCGCGCGCCCGCGCACATGCACTGTAGCTCTAGGCTGGCCTGGTAGCACTTTTTGGAGCCCTCTCAATTAGTCTCGCCAGACCAGCGCATGCGCTGGGTCAGGTGAGACCTAAAAATGGTCTGACTGGCACGTGGAACTGTATTCACTGTCAGTCCTCTACGGCCCGGTGAGGTGACAGTCATTACACAGAAGCAAAGGAGGTGGTATAGTGTGCCTCTCCGGCCAGAGAGTCCTGCCCTGGGTTTCACTTTATATCCCAAACATGTCTCGGTGCACTAGCAAGATTTGTCGTGCTCCATGTAGAAGGGTTGAAAGATTCTATCACTTGATATGGTGAATTTGAGGAAGAGGAGTACACTATCCTGAGCCCAACATTTAAAACCCTTTACAGTTACTTCAAAACATTTTCAAAATGTGCCTAAGTAAAAAAAAAATACCTCAATTAAAGCAGCCCTGCTCCAAGTTCACTCATAGTTCATTCATTAATCATTTTTGTTTCAGTGCATCCATGCTTGCATTCAACTTTTACAAATGGATATTTATTTGTACAAATTAAAAGTGCTCCATGCTTCCATACAGATTTTATATGCCATCTTTGAGCCTGTAAGGAAGTGTTTTACAGTCCAATGTCTGTCAGCAAAAATGCTTGTCAGCCAAAGGCTCTGACCGAAAAAAATCAGTAATATGTATCAATGATAAATAAGTCGTTTTGTTGTAAAGCAACAGCTGTCCAGGTTGGTTTATGTTATGCTGACACGTGTGTGGCTAACACATCAGGACATGATCAACCTACAAGACTTTTTGACACTTTTATGATCTGCACCTTCAAAAATAAAGAATTCAGCTTGTAAATCTGACCATCCCTCATACCGGTGGGTTAGGCAAACTGTGCCTTTCACCAGAAGCAAGCCACACAGTCTGTCTTCCCTCTTTTCTAGTTACCAGTAGTAAACCTTAGCAGAACTTTGCTTTGAGCTGTACACGAACAGCGTGAGAGCAGATTAATATGAATTCACTCTGAAATAAGCAGATCCTTTTTTAATGTTGACACAGTATTACTTATATACCATAAATACCTACTTGACTAAAATTCATCCCAGGAGATTGGCCTTAGGCCAATACTATTCATATTTACTATATTTGTACAGCGTCATTGGCCAAGGATAATATTTCAGGCAAAATATGCACGGGGCGGGAACACTAACCCGGCTCTGCAGCTGAATCTCCGCATTGCTAAAAATATTCGCTCCGAATGCTGTAAAAAATGTGCGACAAAGAGCTATCAGCGATCTTGTGTGATAGGCGAGGGGCCTGAGAGTATAATTAGAACATATTTGTAATTCTTGAGTTGGTTACCAAAGGCTCGTAACTTTTGTGGTAAAAGGCTGGAGCGCGCGAGCGGTTCCCATGACTTCCGCCGGCGACCTCTGACCTCCGCGAGGCAATGGCCGCGTCCTAGTCCGTCCGGAGCACCGAGGGTGGAACGTGGCAGCAGTGCACTTGGAAACGACACCCTAAGCCGTACTTCTCTTTTGGGAGGTATGAAAGTGTATTGTAAAAACACAAAGCTGTGACCACGTTTTATTCTTGGACCCTTTTACGTCCCAATATAACCGCTACCTGCCGAGCGCGAGCTGTGGAAAAAAGTTACCGTCGCTTTACAGAAGAGGAGGAAGGCTGGCTGCCACAGGAGCAGGCCTCCTCTCTGGCTCCTGTATCAACTGTGTATATGACGCATACTCTGTAAGCAAGGGGAAAACTGATTTATCAGCCCTTTGTGCCTGCGTGGTCCCCAAAGGTGTTGCACACCTGCACAAAGTGTTGCTTTGGGTTTTACTTTCCAGTTACCTATAGAGTTGGCACCTGTATAAAAATAGGCAAAATCACCAAACGCTGATATTTTTTGTCCTTATCTGTATACACTTCAAACAGGAAATATAAAAGGAAAACACATTTAAATGTGATCTAGAGCTGCATTAATGACCCATGACAAATAAATGAGGTAAACAAATACCGAAAAGTGATGTTATAAATGAATACATACAATTTTGTTTTAAGTCCTGTTTGGATCTCGTCCAACAAATGGCCGGTATTTTTCTTTTTGGAAAGGTGGAAACCCTAGTTGCCTAAGAGAAACTCAAAAGCTACTTTGTGTCAAGGGGCGTCCCATGGGTGGTGACTGGGCTTTCCCATGCTACCATACTTGGTTTCTGAAGCAAATCCCGATCTACTTACAATTGTAGACAGACCTCTGTGCCCAAAAAATATGCCTCTTTGAGGCAGGTGCAAAGGAGTAGAAAAGTTTTACTTTCTCCAAACTTTTCCCAATTTGAATTTGAACCACACTGCACAGCACACGAACAAAAGTGGGAAAGTTAATCTAAGCATAGTGTTTTGTATGGGAATCATACCCTTGCGGTGCAAAACCTGTGCTAGACTCACACACACCTTTGCGCTATAGTGCAAAGGTGTGTGTGTAGCACAAGGCAGACAGAAAATGGCACTCTCCTGCTCTTTCCTTTGCTCGCAAACCAACACTTCATTGTGTGAAAAAAATTCTACATTTGTCCCTCAAAGCCTGCCCAACACTGCAAGGCATGCTTAGGGTAAGCCAAACCGACCATCTGTTCTATGCACTAGTCATTTGATTCTTTCTCCTCTGGAGTTTTTCAATAATCTTAACCTTTCTTTCTTGCTAGCTCACTCATTCTTTATCTCTCTACCTTCCTCTCTGTTTTCTCATTCTATCTATCTATCTATCTATCTATCTATCTATCTATCTATCTATCTATCTATCTATCTATCTATCTATCTATCTATCTATCTATCTATCTATCTATCCATCCATCTGTCTTTGTAATTCTCAAATCGTGTTTCATTTAAGTTATGCTATTCAGAGAGTTATTGATGATGATTGAGTTGTTAGGACAGGCATAAAGTGTACTATACTTCCCATTAATAACTACACAGTAATCTTACTGGCATTTCAGAAAACTGGAACCAAAAGTTCGACAGTTGAAATGTTGTGTGTGATTAATAGTATGCTCGTGGGTTTGGTATTTTTCCATGACAATGTTGTTGATGCAATTTTACATGAAGGATAACTGCACTTTATTGTTTTGGGGAATATGTCAATCACCATGTCATCTTTCGGCATTCGAGTTGACAGTAAAAATGAAATAATGGTGCAACATGAACTTTCTAATTGAAATACTTTGGAGTTGGAAGCATTTGCTAGGGTCTCTGCAAGTGTTTTGTCATGTTAAGGCTTAAAATGACAAAGAAATTAGGGTCAGGTGCCTTCAAATATAGGGAAATTGAGACAAAAATGAGAAACCTTGGTACTAGAGGCTGTCACCAATTACTCTGGGGTCGCCACTCGCTTCCTCCCTGCCCTCTAGCCCCTCAGCATCTATGGAGGAGTGAAAGGTAGGAGCAGTTATCCTAACCCCAGTTCAGAAAAGGAATGCCAGGAAAGCGAATAGGCTCACCTAAATAGCAGTCTGCCTGGAGTTTGAGTCCACCTGGGGCCCTATTACAGAATGCGGTGCATTTTCTTTGTCAGCACCAGCGCTATCTGTATTACAGAATGGGCTGCACTTGCGTCTGCAGCCCCTTCTAAAACACCAATGTGCCCCGGGCACATGCAATGCGCACACAAACGCCTGTTGCGCCCCTGGAGCACTTTGTATAATATGTCCCCTGAAGTCCACCAAGCAGCCCTCTGCTGCTTCAAATGACTTCTCAGGCACAGTAGAACAGCAAAGAATGGGAACGCAAGGGCCAGGGCAGCAGTGCAAGGGCCAGCACCCTCACAAGCCTGCAGACCTCATGAGCTTGTGAGTTGTTTCAACATAATTAAATATTCACCAACAGGTATTATGCAACTACGGCATAGTGATAGGTAACCACCTATACAGATAAAAATAGGGATGGAGGAAAGATGCAGACCAAGAAAGCCTTCAATAAAAGCAGTGCCTGGTCAGTCACAATAAAGCTGACGCCTTCCAAATAAACGCAGAAGAGCTGCATCGCAAAAGAAGAAAATATGGCATGGGGACAAAAAAGAGCCAGATGAAAATATCATCTTGGGGCAAACACTGGCGCAGAGACTACATCGACATATGTCCCACGTAGAGATGTCTGCATATTGAAGCGATATGTGGGTTAGATCAGCATTGTGTATTGTCTTAGCTTCCAGCTATGAATGTTCCCCCTAGTCTGGATATGGACTGGATTAGAGCCAATCAAAAATACTGCATTGTGGGATTACGCCAATCTGTGCCTTGCCAGGAGCCAATCAAAATGCAGCATCTGGGTATTGCACTGATTCCTGATTTGCAGTTCATTTGTAAATTCTCCCCTTCTCTCTTTGATATTGGCCAAGATTTAGTTTCTTCATTAGAAAAATGCGCTCTTCCGAAGCACATAGTCTTCAAAAGATTTGGAGCCGCGGCCAGCATATCCAACAGCAGATGGTAGCACGGGGAGGCATACTTACCAGACACGTCCAGCCAGATGAGGCTGAAGAGATATGTTTTGTGGAATTACCCATGAAGTTCAATGGCGGTGAGTCATTTTAGGGAAGTGATGAATGCTTGTGAAGGGAGGGTGAGGGTCTATGGAGAGCCATAGTTTTCTTGAAGTGTACAACTGGTGCCTAGGACAGCAACGCCCTTTCAATGATGGCAGAGCTGAGAGTCATGGAAACATGCCCATTCAAGAATGTCTGTTCCTCATTAATTTTGTTTTCAGTCAGTGCTTAAACTGAGGGAGTGGTTCCAACACTTGGGCACTGGCTCTCATTTATGGGGACTAGGACATCTCTTTCATCTTTACATCCCCATCATAGCAAGAAAGAGAAATGCAGAAAAGGGAGCAAGAAGGAGGAAGAGAAAGAGAAGAGAAGATAGAAAAGGGGGGAAGCAGGGGTGAAAAACCATGAAAGACTGATATAAAGAGACAGTAAGTGTACAGTGGTGGAAGTGGTACCCGGCAACCCTGATATTTGACAGTGCCAGTGGGAGGCTTCTAGGAAAAACTCTGGGCCTCTTCACCTACTTTATTTAAAAAAATAAATAAGAATCGAGCATGATTGTGCACAAAGGGCACACACAATAAGGCCAATCGCAAACAGCACAAATCAAGGCTCAGTAGCAAAACAAATGCAAGCATTGGCAAAACCAATAGGTCTGGCGTTGACTGCCTATCTTTTGCCTTTACCACTGCTTGAATTGTTTGTGAATGGTTGTTATATGAAGAGACACAAGTGGCCCAGTAGCAGTGTTGGGAGACCCGCTGATCCCTCACCTAAGTAAAACAAGCATTGCTGTGTATTGTGAGTTAAAAGCACACATTGCACTAGTAGCACCTAGCAGGAAAGAACCCTACTTCTTTTGCAGCTTTGCGCATTGTGCAAGAGCATAAAGCTGCCACTCACCCAGGGGCTGAAGTAGGCTGACCTGTGCCCCATGCTCTATGCTATGGTGGATGGAAGACACTACAACAGACTAATAGATGAAGAGGGCTGACTGAAAAGGTGTTGGCTAACAGGCCTGAAAAGAAAAGTTTCCCACCCTGGTGAGTGGGGCGTTCTTGTGTTCTAGCTGCGGCTCTCTGCTGGCTGCCTCTCCGCCTCTGTGCGTGTCGCACAGCTGGCCAGCGCGCTTATTTGTTTATTGCGCTTGCATTTCTAAACATCACGGGGGTGAGCAGAGGTGATGTCATGTTTGCCTGTGCTCATTAGCAGAAGGCTTCATTACCACACCCTAGAGGGGGAGCCGAGCCAAGGGCGGCTGCAGCTGCGGATGAGACGATCAAAGAGTTAGTGCTGGACCGCCAATTGGAAGAACGAAAAACCAGCTGCAAAGTCAGCCTGCAATTCGGATCCCTCCGAGAAATGGGGTTTCCTTTTCGTTCTCACAATTTTCTAACACTTTCTCGTTTGCCTTCTTCTTTTCTTCTTCCTCTGCTTTTCTTTGTGTCCCTGCTGAGTTTCTCCCTACAGTGCAGTTGTCAAGAAAATGGGCTTACGTCTGGTGTTTAAGCACAAGCACCCATGCTTTTTGACACAAAGCCCTATGTATTAAAAAAGAACGCCTTCTAGAGGCAGGCACAAAGTTGGAAAAATGTATTTATTTCTCCAAACAATTCACACAATACATGTACGATGCACTGTACACCACACATCCAATGTGTAAAACGCTTTAAAAATTGTCTTGATATAGGATTTTGGACTGGAAGGGTATAGTTCTAGTACAAAACCTATTCTAGACATCGCTCACCGTGGTGCAAAAGTGTGTATGTGGTGCAAGGTAGCCCGCTTGCACATCAGCACGGGGGACCAGAGCAGCAGCAAGCCATATTTAATAAATATGTCTCAGTGCTGCTTGCTCCCCCGTGCACAACGTAGGGCAGCAACTTTGGTTTCATTAAAAGTTAGTAAATCAGCCCCCAAACGTTTGTATGAAATGTCATGCAGCCTCACTTGTCTCCAGGCGCAGATAGCAGATGCCAAGGCCACTCAGGGTAGCAGTACTTTATTTAGCAGTCCTTGAAATGATAAAAGGTTAAGACAACTTGCAGGGGTTTGAACCTGTGACCCTCAGATTAAACAGTGATCTCCGAAGCAGGTGCAACAACCCAGTTATCCACGTCAGTAGCTTAGAAGGATAAAGCAGTTGTTTTGAAGCCTGACATGAACAGATCCACACAGATTTGTAGAGCGTGCATCAACTCCACATGCGCGAGATATCTCCAGCGCCATTTCTAGACCTCCTGGGGTACATATTTATTTATGTTTATTGGTGTACAGCACCAAGCAGGGGCATGGGCACGTCAGAATGCTGAACAGTAGATGCACAATTATATATCAAACATAAATGACTTAACTTACTAAAATAAATACCGGCTTAAGACAGTCACAAGTCTTAAAAAAGGAAAGGCTGTACTGATTAACAAAGGGTTGATCCTAACTCATGATACTCTTATAACAGATTTAAAACAGATTATTTTCACTTAAGAAACTTTAAAGACCGCCTTAAGCCATGAAAACACCTTTATTAAATCAATGTGAGTTTCTTGACTTAAAGCTATACTTAGTCTGTTTTATGCAAGAAAAAACATTAGTAAATTAGACCAAAAGTATTGTCAGTACAGTCATCATTTTTAAAAGTATGGGATCACTTGTAGGTCCAGGATGCTGGACTTCTGGCCAGGAGACACATCTATATAGAACAGATAATAGCATAGTTGAATTCCTAGAGAGCATGATATCAAGGGAAGATTGGCAGCTAAGGCTTCACAATGAGGGTCTGTTGCTTTTGTGTGGTGGGGCCATCAAGCTTATGCAAGACCCTGATCTACCAGCCAATGGGATAAATGAGACATAGCAGTTAGTCATAGCCAACCCTGAGTGAATAGATGAGGGGAGAGAGTGAGTGGTAGTAGAGAAGATACGGAAGGAACATCACAAAGTGAATGAAAGGGAGGGAAACTGGAGAAAAGCCAACAGTGTAAGTGGGAGTGCAAGCAAAAATGGATGAATGGTGCCTAATGTGGATGACGGACCTGCATCATTTTAAAGATATTAAGTAAATAGAGTTCAATAGAGTCCAAACAGACAAAAGTTCTGAGAGGCAGAGGAATCTCAAGCCTCTTAAAGGAACTACTCACTGACAAATATGGTGGGTGTCCAGTGGGTCTTTTAAAATTCCTCCAGCTCCCAACTTTTTTGGGTCACTTGATTTTAACCCTTAGAAGGAAGCATCCAGAAGAGAGGGGGAGCGAGGATTTTGGAAATAACCATCTTTTGTGTGGTAATCCCCCAGATTTTTGCCTTCTCCATCCTTTGCTAAGCCAATTTTTGTTGCTATTAGGATTAGGATGCACACTTTACTCCTCCCAACTATGGGCAAAGTACTTGTGCTCTACCCTCCCAACATGGTAAAATTGATATACACCTGAATGGTACATTCAATTTGCTTGCATATGGTACTGCATATGGTACTGCATGAACCCAGGGCCTGTAAACTAAATGCTGCGAGTGGGCTGCAGCACTCATTGTGCCACCTTCTAAAGCAGCTATGTAAAACATGCCTCAGGCCAGTCATTGTAGCTTGTTTGTGCAGTTTTAAAACGGACGTTCGACCCGGAAAAAAATCTGCTAATAGGGCAGAGTGCAGGATATTTAAAATGTAGAACATGTGTACTTATGTTTTACATGTCCTGGCACTAAAAAAAAAAAAAAAAGTCATTCTTACAGTGCCAAGGCTAGCATCCAAGGAAGTAACACTGATTTACCTTATTACCTTTTATAAGTGATACATTCAGTATGGGAGCAGCAAGAAAAAATCTTCTACCACTGATTTTATTTGTAATTGAAAATCCCTTTTCATTGTAAAGTCTGATTTTAGATTACCATTTTGAAAATACCACTTTCAGAAAGTTATTTTGTGCTACAATGGTCCCTAGGGAGGTAGGGATAGGAAATAACAAATGAATACAGACCCAATCAGCGCTGTATTGGTTAACTTATCCAGCCGGACAGAGGTTCAATATTTAATTTATCAGCAAGTTTTTTGGATATAAACAAACACAAATACTGAAAAGTGGGACACAAGCCTACATACTACTACACAAACATACAAACATAAAATAGGGAGAACATTTAAGCGAGGCTCAGGCAACGCTTACGGTTTGTTTTGACAAGTATTATGAATTTTAAGAAACAAATCGCAAGTAACGTCACTACACAGTTAATAATGACATCACATTAAGTGCGTGAGGCGTTTTAAGGTGTCAACGGTGTTTCGATCCAAGTGAGCAATGCGTGGATCATCTTCAGGACATTATATTAGCATGCCTGTATATAAGTGCCTAAGATAATTGGGGAAGTCCGAAGGGCCTGCCACGAGACTGTGGGTGTGACAACACCGGATGCGGGAACGTCCGGGCTCGGTAGGGGCTCCGGCTGTCGCAGATATGCGGTACTGGCAGGTCGAGGATCAAGGGGCACTTCAAAGAACACTTCAGGAGGGGCTGCGTGTAGTATGACTTCGCGATGGCAGCGCGATGGCCTCAAGTAAAGAAATTGGAGGGATTCACGGGAGTGGAGCCACAGGCATGTGCTCGAACGGCGTAATGACCAATAGTCGATGAATGCGCCATGCTGCTCAGGGGGTCAGCTATCCCGGATGCTGACTCCCGTGAATCCCTCCAATTTCTTTACTTGAGGCCATCGCGCTGCCATCGCGAAGTCGTATTACACGCAGCCCGTCCTGAATTGTTCTTTGAAGTGCCCCTTGATCTTCGACCTGCCAGTACCGCATATCTGCGATGGCCGGAGCCCCTACCGAGCCCGGACATTCCCGCATCCGGTGTGGTCACACCCACAGTCTCGTGGCATGCCCTTCGGACTTCCCCAATTATCTTAGGCACTTATATACAGGCATGCTAATATAATGTCCTGAAGATGATCCATGCATTGCTCACTTGGATCGAAACGCCGTCGACACCTTAAAACGTCTCATGCACTAAATGTGATGTCATTATTAACTGTGTAGAGTTACTTGCGATTTGTTTCTTAAAATTCATACTACTTGTCAAAACAAACCGTAAGCGTTGCCTGAGCCTCGCTTAAATGTTCTCCCTATTTTATGTTTGTATGTTTGTAAACTAGGATGCAGGCTTGTGTCCCACTTTTCAGTATTTGTGTTTGTTGATATTCCAAAAACTTGCTGATGAATTAAATATTGAACCTCTGTCCGGCTGGATAAGTTAACCAATACAGCGCTGATTGGGTCTGTATTCATTTGTTACTTCCTATCCCTACCTCCCTAGGGACCATTGTAGCACAAAATAATTGATTCCCAAAGTCCCTGGCTGACTTTACTTGGGTCCCCTTGTTGTTTGAAAAGACTTTCAGAAAGTTGGCATTTTCCTGCCAAAACTAAACATGCCTTTCTGCCACAGTCCAGGGTCACATGACTGTGAATGGCTCTTCTATGCTGTGATGTGTATTTCTCTCAGACAGTTGACAAAGGATCTGGGCGTGGGGAGGTGAGAGTATTTCTGACAGGACAGCTGGGGGGTAATTGTGCCACTGTCCTGATTGCTTTTCAGGGCTGGGTAGCCTCGGGCTTACCAAGCCCTTCCTGACTTCAGGCGATGAATACCCTGTCACTGTCAAATAGAGATCACATGTGGGACTTCCTGCACTTTGTTTTACTAGACAGACTGGAGCCAAACCCAAGAGAAAGTGAAGAACTGACCAGACCTGTTTTAGGGTTACACAAAGGAGTGTCCCCCGCCCACGGGCTGACACTTGATATAACAAGCATTTGCAATGCAATAGGTCTCTCATTTACGCGAGTTTGAGCTATTGACATTGCAAATGACAATGCCTTTCATTTATGTTTTAAAAACCAACACGTAAATAAAAGGCATTGCTATTTACAATGCCAATAGCTCAAACTCTCACAACTGCGAGACCTATTGCATTGCAAATGGAATACACTTTTCCAGTCCTTTGCTATTCTATCTGGGAGGCAGCCAGGCATGTCAGGGGGACAGTTGCGTGTCTGGTGACGTCGCTATGTCCTATAGGTGAAGTGACTGCGAGATAAGAAATACCCCCTGAACTTCCTTCCTTATTTTATAAGAGTATGGTTGGTCATAAACAGTAATATTCTATTTGGACAAGACCACAAACCTTCTAGATGGGAGGCTGTTTGCCGCGATATTAGCTGTGATCCTGATTGGACAGACCACATCTTTGTGTCTCTTTTCCACTACGTTATGACTTTCGGTGAACGGCGGAGACCAATACAGAGGTTAGTGTCCCTCTTTCTAGTCACCTTGTGCCCGGACCGTTGTTCTTTGGGCAGTTTAAACACAGCTACGCGCGTCTCTTCTTCTAGAGGGACTGAAATAAGAGTCTTTGTCCGCTGTGAAGCTGAGCCTCAGCCGGCACCTCTAGCGGGAAAGCCGTCCTGTTCTTTGCAAGATTTCAAAGTCAGCGGTCACTGTGTTTAGGGTAATAAACAGAAAGGCATAAGTACAACTCAATTCACCTCACTGATTAGTCGCCTCCTTTTAAAATGCATGATAGTCTTATAAACGGATGGCTCTTCTGTCCCGGATTGGAACATTGCAGTCCCGGAGGGCTATGCTTATCTGTCGCAAAACAGAGAAACAGGTAAAGGCGGAGGGATAGCTATTATTCATCGAGCTGATTTTAAAGTTCACATAGAGAACATTTTAACTCTCCCTGCAGAAGCATTGCAGTTTCGCATTAGAGTGAATAATTCACAGACCTTCCAGGGCATTCTAATATATAGACCCCCTGGACCAAGAGGTATTTTTACGCAAACATTGATGACGCTCCTGGAGTCATATACTGACTGGCACTCCTGCACGGTCTTAGGAGACTTCAATTATCACCTAGAGCTCAGCAAGAATGCTGAAACTGAGAGACTTTTAGATAATATGGCAGCTTTTATTTTAACTCAGATAATAGTAGGGTCTACTCATACAGCTGGACATACGCTAGATGGGATTTTTACTAATGAAGCAGACATCTCCTTATATAAAGTAGTGGAGCTTCCTTGGACTGATCATAAGGCTATTTATTTTAAGCTTAAAAGTATGAAAAGACAGCCCACAGCACAAGCAAGCTTGACTAAAATACCCATCAGACGATGGGACAAAGTCAAGGAGGGCGCTTTTGAATCAGTTTTAGGTCCTAGCCCTACCAGCCTAAAGGGTGATAACAATATTATCATGCAGCAGTTTAATAACTGGATTTCAGAAGCAGCTGACAAGGTTGCGCCAGTTAAATTAGTAAAGATACAGAAAGGGAAGCTTTCCTCCCCGTGGTATAACACTGAACTTAAAAAATTAAAGATTGTCTGCAGAAAGGCGGAGCGCCTTTGGAGGATTAACTATGATAATGAGAAGAAAATACTTTATAATCTTGCTACCCGTGAATACAAAGAGGCAATTGTGGCGGCTAAAAAAGTTTTTTTCTCAATTAAAATTAAAGAGGCGGGTAACTCCTTCAGAGAATTATTTAAAAAAGTCAACTCCTTGATGAAACCTCAGCAAATTAATACTTTTAAACCTGACTTGATTTTCTGTAATGCTCTCGCAGAACATTTTCAGGAGAAGGTTAAGGGAATTTATGGCAAATTTTCCAAGGCCACACAAGTTCAGAACCCGTTAGGGCCCCTCACTCAACCCTCATGTAGGCTGAACAGCTTTCAGCCGCTGGGTATAGATGAGGTTAAGGGTATTTTGCTTTCCTTGAAATCTGGTGCACCAACTGACCCATGTCCCCCCTCTTTTATGCATCATGCAGCAGACCCGATTTGTAAACATCTTACCTCGATTATGAATCAGGTCATAATAACTGGACAGTATCCTGCCTGTTGGAAACGCGCTGCTATCACTCCCTTATTAAAAAAATCCACTCTGGATCCAGCTAATGTTAATAACTATCGCCCCATAGCTGGTCTCCCATTCGCAGCGAAGGTTCTGGAGAAACATCTGAACAAAGCGCTTACAGCCTATCTAGACTCTAATGGCTTGCTGGACCCGTCCCAACATGGCTTTAGGCCACGTCATTCGACGGAATCAGCACTGGTAAGGGCGGCTGAGGAAATCCGTAGGGCTGTCGACAGTGGAGGAAAGGCCATTTTGGTGCTTCTCGACCTGTCGGCGGCCTTCGATACGGTCAATCATTTGGCTTTGGCACAGCGGTTGAGGGAAATCGGGATAGGAGGAACTGCTCATACCCTTCTGGCATCCTTTCTTAGTGACAGGGAACAGAGGCTGTTTTGGGAGGGTATGACTTCAGATGACTTCTTCCTTCCCTGCGGTGTCCCACAGGGGTCGGCCCTGTCTCCCACTCTGTTTAATGTGTATATGACACCCTTGGCTGACCTCGTCAGGAAACATGGCTTTGTCTTAGTATCTTACGCTGATGACTCTCGACTTGTCATAACCTCCAATAATCAGTGTGGAGATATAGCAGGCAGATTTCATACCTGCCTTTCAGAGATCATGTCCTGGATGGGTCAGAACTATCTCAAGATAAACACGGATAAAACGGAGGTGATGGAGTTTGGGCCGGGTTTGCCCCTGTGGAACTCCTCATGGTGGCCATCCGAGGCGGGTATATGTTCGACTCCAGTAGGAAAAGTCAGAAATTTGGGTCTCCTGTTTGATGATAAACTCAATCTAGGAGCCCAGGTAAATAGTTTGATATCCTTCTGCTACTATCTGCTGAAGACTTTAAGAAAGGTGCTCCCTTTTATACCTCCTGAACTGCAAAAGACTGTGATGGTGGCTCTCTTTCTCTCTAAACTGGACTATGCCAATGCCTTGTTTTTGGGGATTGATAAGTATCAGCTGTTGAAGCTACAGTCGCTGCAGAATGCAGCGGCTAGGCTACTGATGGGACTCAACAGAGGACAACCGACTTCGGCTGCACTTAGATCCCTGCACTGGCTGCCCATCAAACAACGTGTGGAATTTAAGGCGCTTACGTATGTGCACAAGGCAATACATGGTGGTGCTATAGAAGATTTGGGTAATTTCTTTATACCCTACGTCCCTGAACGCAATCTTAGATCTGCCACACAGGGGCATGTTAGGGTCCCTAAAATTAAAAAGGCACGAGGGGGGGGGGGTCGGTCAATAACATATTATGCGGCTAGATTGTGGAATAGTCTCCCTCTAGTCATGAGACTGCAACCTGACCTTCAGGTTTTTAGGTAAGGGCTAAAAACCTGCCTTTTTGATACTATATGAGCATTCTTGATGTCCTCCTCCTTGTTACACCTTAGCGCCAAGACGCCTCGGCATTCGAACGCTCTACAAACCTATAAACATAAACATAAACATGACCCGAGACTGGCACATTTAACAGATGGGCAGGGAAGTATCAAAGACAGTTTCTGCTTTAACTGTTCTTAAATACAGTATAACTATTACTTTATTATCTATGGACTAAGGAAGAACCTTAAAGTAGTGCTATTTTCTCATGGGGGACGATGCGGTCTATTGCTTAAGCTGACGATTCTGAACCCCAATTGGGGAGAACAAGAAATCTGGCAGCTTCACCGGAGAAGCTGTGTGATCCTAGGCAAGTTGTTTTACCCCTTATACCTTAGTTCTCTAAAGGCAGCAAAAGGGGATTTTAAATAGGGAGATTGGCTGTATTCAGACTAGAGACACATAACGCAATTATAGAAAGAACCAATAAGCAGAATTATGTCACATATGTGCATATTTATTCACATTTCAGATTCATTTTACAAACACACACATTTACACAGCGCGTAACGTGCATTATAGTCCATACTTAATGATGGGGTTCTGGTGGCATTACCCCTGAAATAAAAGGTCATAAGCAAGTGTATTTAAGTGCATACATCTTTGAATATCGTAAACACAAATCCGTTCACATTTATCTATACGAACACACGGTCTTTTGCACATGCATGAGTACATTGCCGGCAATGGTGTCTGGTTTGCTCTACATATCAGCTCACCCTCCATGATTAAGAACAAACTCTCAGCTCCTTGATTTGTACACGATCTTGGTGTGATCTCTGTGCCATTCACATGTGGAATACTCTACTGCTCCCAATTTCGGTTCTTTTAAGTACTTTCCAAGGGACGCGTTCACTCGATATTGCCGGAGGATTACATTAAACGCACTGCGTTCAAGGCTAAGGTCGACGCATAGATTGCACGTGTGGAACTTTGAATATAACTCGAGTCGGGGTGCGATACAGGTGGGCTCGGGGTGCTCGTCACCCCCGGCTGTTCCCGTGCCTCGTTCAGAATGGGGCAGAAGAACAGCCAACAGGCTCTATCTGGTACCAGAGTGTGTGGCACACGAAGAATGCCCCTGGTGCCTGTACTCACGCGGAACGTAAGGCCAAGGCAATCTTTCCTCAGATTCGCTTTTATGTGCAGTAATCCCCACTGGCCATGATTCTCGCAGATCTGATCTCTTTATTTCGTGCCGTCCGCTTCTTCCATGGGTCTTCACGCGCATATGTGGTGTTTAAGTGCCACAAACAGTGCGCTACCTCACACAGAACAGAGGCGCCGGGACTGCCGCGAGCGGCGACCACGTGCCTGGCCCCGCATACCCATACAGAGCGGAAATAGCGAGGAATAACTCATGGTTTAACTCCATAACATGGTCGCCGTGACACAAGCCCTCTGATGTTGCCATCACGTCCCCTGCTGGCGCCGCCGGTCTTCCATTGATGCTGCGGGTCTTGGGGCATCCACGAGAGGCAGGGGTGGTCCTGTCGGCCTGCTGCGTTGGCACCACATCTGAGCGGGACAGAGGCACGGATGGCGGAATAGGGCGAAAGAACAAGAAACTAAGAGCAGCGCTAGATTGCTTGCTCGGGCTCCATGTAAAACAAGGGAAAGTGAAAGCGTGCCTTGCGCGAGTTGTAGGCACGCCATGGGCGTGCACATCGGCTGTCTGGGCTCAAGCTCAAAGACACCCTCCTATGGCAGCACGGCCAGCGTGACGGCGGCCGCCTGGGCTGAGAGGTACAACGAGCACCCTGTGAGCTCTGGGGACACACTGCAGGGCATCACGCTGAAGCATGGCAGAACGACAGAAAGGAATGCGGGGAGAGAGTAGCTGTATGGAGAGGGCGTCAGGGGCTGAAATGTTCTGAAGCGATGCCTTAGTCCTGGCGGGGGAAGGAAACGAAGTGTGTAGTCATGGAGGAATATGATGGGGGTTAGGATGGCGCATGGCAGGCTGACACTGGAGGGGGTGCAAGGAGAGCTGCGGATTGTAGATTTAATTACACGCTGGCCACACATGTTCACGTAAGTGTGGCGCGCACAGACAGGAGATGTGCACGTGTATGGTGCCAGCAGGAGTTGTAATAACGCCGCGAGCTGTAGGCGTGCACAGCTCATGTCTTGCAGTACGCGCGTGCACAGGTCCTGTCCCGCTTCCGACTTCAAGTTAGCAGCAATAGATCTCGCCGAGCGAGCAGCGCTTTGCGCTGCGTCGCTAGGCGAGACCTAAAAATGGCACCCTCAGAACCTGAATTCAGAACACTCCTGGACCTGATAAGAATCAGAAGAAGGACTGCCATGCTATCTGAAGAAGGAAGACTGGACCTGCTTACCTTGAACCCATGACCCCAGAAGTGACTACAAGGGTCAGTTGGCAGACCTCCTGTTCAAGCTACAGGGACACAGCAAGCTTTCAGAGGCCTTTCCTGCTTTCCAGGTTGACTAGACCCAACTGGACATGACCTGGACCCCATTGCTGGCCTCTGTGGGAGTGAGTACTCATCCCCAAGCACTGTCCTCAAGGTCCCAGACTCCTGGCTGGGGTCAGAGTGTACTTCTCCCCTGCTCAACTCAAGGTTTTACAGGATCCGATGCAGAGCAGCACAGACCGATGCAGAATCACACATCGCAGCGCCTGATCGGCACCTTGACTGGAGCTGCCGCAAAGCAGCACAGAATGATGCAGTGGCTTGTATCACAACACCGCATAGCTCCTGATGGGCAGCTTCACCGGATTGGAAATAAAGTAATGCTGAACGATGCAGGGCCTCGTATCGCATCGCGGCACCGAACAGCTCCTGATTGGTGGCTTCACTGGATCCAATGCAAAATGACGCAGGAGCTTGCATTGCATCACTGTGCAGCTCCTGATCAGTGGTTTCAACGGACCTGACGCAGAGCAACAGAAAGACTCGTATCACAGTACCACACAGCCCCCTCACCAAGGACAGAAGGTACCACTCACGGAGGCTGGACCTTGTCTCGTACCTGACCCGCCCTCCATTGCTGTCAGCATGAACTTTTGACTTGGCACTGGTCCAGCGTGTCCATATACTCTCACTTTTTGTCTCATGCCTTTTGGTACTATTATCACCTTAAACTTTAAAAACTCATAGCTCTGGTTCTACTGATTGGATTGTTGATGTTTTTGTGTCATTTTATTTATTGAAATAGTGTATTTTTTCTCATTCAGTTTGGACTATTCTTATATTGTGGTTTTGCTTTATTACTGTTGAGTGCTGCATAACTACACATTGCCTTTAAGTTAAGCCTGGCTGCTTTTGTGGTAAGCTACCAGAAGGTTAAGCACAGGTTTATTCATTGACATGTGTGGTTCACCCTGACAAGGATTGTGATTATTATTGGTTGAAGTGGGTTGTCAGCCCCTTCAACCAATAATCCAATTTCTTATTGTGATGAATCAGTACTGTTCCAGTGAAGAGACCAAGGACTGGCTGAGCACTGCTGAGGTTGATTTGTGAAAAAGCTGGTAGCCGTGTTGAACAATGCTAGTTCTGGTTCATGAAAGGCCCTGAGGGCTCATTGTGAAAAGCCCAAAAATGTTGCATTAAATGTATTTCAGTAATAGTGGGAAATGTCAAACAACCCCAATTAAAAGTACTGGAGTCTTGTTGAAAAGAACTCATAATCTAGTTCTTAATATTAAACATACTGAAAAAGCTGGACGGGCCATTCTGGCATTTAACTAATGGGTTACAAGCTTGGGGTCTACATTCAGAGCAGGCTGGACTGCCATGATTCAACCATGGACCCATTTTATTTGCAATCATTTTCAGTACAGGGTTGGTTTGAACATTTTTCCCAGGGCTGATTCTGTTTTCTAGCCTGCCCCTGGTACTGCAGCCTGTGTGATAAGTGCTAGCTAGCAATGGCCCATTAAAAGATGGATTCTCACCAGTAAGTGCTGGTACTGCTTCATGAAGTGCAGCGTAGTCATGATGGAAAGTGCCAGGACCCTTCTCTAGAAAAACAAGAAGTTATGTAATTCGAATTTGTGGAAACAAAATGTGCGGCGACTACAACATACAAAGAGCCTGCCATTTACAGAGGTGTACTCATACACTAATGTTGCAGTGTCATATAAGTGTTTGCTGTGCAATTTTTCTCACACATTATTGCCTACCTCTTTTACCTTGAGGAGAATAGTCCAGTGCGCTTTATTGGTTTATAGTGTGGCTGTGGCGGAATTGCTGCAAAACATCTTTCCTGACACTACTGGAGAATGGCCAAACCACAGACTACGCAACAAGACTATTTCACAATCATAACCACCAAAACACATGCTTTTGTTTATTTTGCTAGGTTTTGCCTTTTCACCTCTGTAGTGGGAAGTTCTTCTCACTCAGAGAGAGCTAGATATTTACTAAAAGCATTCAACAAAAATAAATGAATAACGGCATTCCTTCGTGGAAAAATTGCTGAAAATGTAGTTGAAAACCAAAACCGAGATATTTTGCAAACATAGAAGTAGGACTACAAATTTGCATGGAACGAGGGGCACAGAATGTCCTGTTGGACAGCGCTACGCGGACAGTAGGGCTTTAATGGGAATTAACAGCAACTTTTACACACAGTGGCATCTATATGAAATAAATTCCTTTGTTCTGGGGGTGCTAACTAATTCTGCATTAGAACATGTGACTGCGTGCCTTCCTATGTGTTCAGTCACGCCTTTGAAAACCAGAACAAGTACTAAATAACAGCGAATATCGCATGCGCAATGCGGCGTTCAGCGCGAGACCCCCGTCAAGGGATGCACGCGCGCTCCCCGCAAGGCGCCCCCTTGGCACCTGGGGCTGCCACTAGGGCGGAAGATACAGACTCCTGGCACCAGGACTGGCAAGACGCAGCAAGCAACAGCGACGTGTTAAAACCCGACGCAGCGGCAACAGAAATAACAACAAAAGACACAATTAGAGACTGTCGAGCTCAAATGGGCAGGTTGTCTTCAAGAGCTTACAGAGAAGGCGTGTGCACCAGGGGCAGATTTACTGAAACAGAGTAGCTGACAAGTGTCTGAGAGACAGTAATGGTTTTTGTTATGACTTCCAGGCACATAATACCGAAAACGATTATAGCGCTGCAGTGTGCTAAGATTGAAAACCTGTCTGACCAGGGCTATATCAAAGGCCTGATAGGCCCTAATGCAAGCCAGAATAAGACCCCTGCCCACCACCCAGATACAGACATACCTATAGTTGTCCCCTTAAAGCCTTGGGCCTCAGTACCACTCCACCCAGGGCCCTGCTTGGGTACGGGCGAGCTGGGACCAGGCACGGGGCGCAGTGGGGAGCTGCCTGACTTAATGTCATGCAGTCCTTTCCACTTGGCCTCAATCGTCCTGTTAAATACTTTGTAATCCGCCCTTAAAGTACCTTCACGTAATTGTTACCACCCCATCAACCCCCTGCCCTCCCATCTTTCTCACACATCTGCCATCACACAGCAAGGACCACCGCCCCCATACCAAATACCAGTGTTTCAATGGGCAGACAGTGGGGGCGGAGGAGCATCGCCCCACTGCTTTCAAGCAGTGGGAGACAAGGAGTTGAAACATAAAACGAGAATAACTTTCAGTTATTATCATTTTATGCTGGTGCTTTGCTTGTAGGTGGGGCTGCCCTGGGCAGGGGAGGAGTGGTTTGCCCACTCCTAAGCGCACAATGAATGTTTGGTCGGCCCTCTGGGGCCACCCAAACCAGTCATGGGCACTTTCCCCGTTCTCCATGCAGGTTGCATTACAGTCTGCATGGAAAACATGTCCAGGCCCCCATTCCCTGGTTGAGTGTCGAACCAGGAACATTGCAGCATTGTGATTGGTCAGGGGAGCCTGGGTGCCTACCAATCAGCACGCTGCATTGCAGAATTGTGATTGGTCAGTGGGGCCGGCTGTGCTTCCTGTTCCTTGGGGAGAGCAGGAGCAGAAACGTGGGACCCAGCATAAAGGTAAGTTACTTTTTTTATTTTTTATTATGCACACCTTTGCGCGAACATCCCCCCCCGTGACCTACCCTCGCCAGTGCCCTCACAGCCACCCGCAAGCCATGCCGGCCGCCACTGTGGGCTGGTACTCTCAAGTGCTGAGCACTTCTTCTTTCATTTGAAAGGGAGAGTGCAGGCACTTCTCAGATGGATTGCAATACTTTTATTTGGACACTACCAGGAGAAAACAGGTACGCCATGAGAGTGAGTACCTGGACTTCTATATTTCTACGCCACATGTGTCTGAACAACTCCAGCACTTTCCATCTGAAGTTCCTAAGGGTGGGCAAACTCCTGAAGGCTGGAGCCAACCTAGAGTCAGATGCCTGGCTCTGGCTCAGCTCGAGCTTCTCTTTGGCCCACGAGCCCAAAACAAGTCGAGCTTTCGTGTGGCTTCCGCCTGCCACTCACGCGGTAATGTCATGTGCTAAGCATGCAAAACAAAGTATTAATCTTTTAAGTAAAACAGAAGGACGAGATAGCCATCTAGTGGCTAAAATGCATAATCTGACACTAGGATCCTGGGATCAATCCCGGCTTCCAGGCTTGACCAAATTGTGTGATCATAGACGAATATTTTTTGTCCCCGAGCTTTCTTTTATTCATTGTCACACAAGAGAGCACTTTCAAATATACGAGCTCAGGATCTGCACGATACAAAAACCCTTTGCGGTTGATTTGATAGACTATAATGTTGCACCATTTATAATACGAATCCAGGCCGGATATAGAGTACACATGATAACAAGCTTGGTTTTGTTTTTGAAGAACGGCAGTCATCAGCCGATGGTGGTGATATTAATGTTTCTAAGTTCACGTTGAAAAACTACCATTAATATACGGCTCTCTATGCAGTTGCATAATCTGATGAACTAAGGTGGAACGTCCCTGCATTTAAAAGAAACCGCGTGTTTTGAATACTGAAAAAACGTTAGCCCAGTTTTATAAGATGTTTGATGCCCAATTAATTTGGCAAGCATTACCATGGCTCGGCTCGTGCGCGGGCTCTGAGAGCCATGCCGCCCCTTTGGCTCGGCCCCAACTCTCCCTGTTAATGTTTTGGCTTAGCCCACCTCTAGGCCCTCCCCCTTAACATTAAATCCACCTCTCGATCATTGTGAGGAGCCATACAACGTGTGTGTTACAACATCCCCGGTGAAACCAGACACAACCCTTCAATCGTTTGTTTCAAAAGCTGACCACGAACCATCTGCTTCTGAAACACCCAAAAGTGTCATCATTTCAACAAACGAGAGCAAGTCTAGCATAACACTGCCCTTTCTGCTGCCCTTATATTACATGCTCGTGTTCCTGCATCCTTCTAAGGTGCTCTGCATGCATGCTGTAGGAGGTAAACCTGAAACTAAATATTAAACAAGCGTGCTCGGGACCAAAGAGAACAGCAACATGTGTTGGGGGGGAGGTGCGTCCTTAGCTAGGCTCTCAAGCAGGGCACGTCAGGGGGACACGCAGGTAGACGGCGTCCACCCACTATTTGTACAGGGGAGACGCCGTACCCCCTGGTACGAAGATGGGCCCCAGTGAAGTAAGATGAACTTGTGCCCAGGACACATTCAGCAGAGCCTGCACCGTTGATTGCCTTCCCACCGAGCAACCACGTGTGGGCGGTGGAGCGCTTTTTTTTATTTACCACGCCAGTGATACCACAAACCCCCCCCCCCCCCCCCCCCCCCACCCAAGCTTGGCCCAGGACAAAGGGCAGACTTAAAGACCATCAGCTCACCTGTTGTGGGAGTGCAATCTGGCCTGGTACCTAACGGCGTCCTCCCACTTAGGCGCCAGATCAGAGGAGGAAGAAACAAAGACACAGCTAACAAGCATTTAAGAGAAACTACGATTTGGAAGCACGCCTTTGACTTTGTCCACTCCTCATATAATAGAGCACGCGCTGTAAGAATGTCAGCTGTACGAGTATTTACACGAATTGACATTTAAATTCCCTGTTTCTAAATTTGTATTCTTTTAATAGGTGTCACTTCCCGTGATGTCACGTCCTATGATGTCAGGCGCAGAGATGTCACTTGCATACTGCCCAAATTAGTTAGACTGCCCACTACTTTTTTCAGGACTTGTGACCTGCCCACCAGGGTATGTATTCTATATGGGGCCTGTGCTTTCTTTGCTGTAGCTGGAGCGTGCTGTATGAAGTCGGGATGGGGAGGGTATGTCGGGACATCTGCGATGGTAAAACAACCAGATACTGGTCATCATTCGAAGGCAACTTGCAACATTTTCTGAAGAACAGAACAGAAAATGTACTGATTCTTTCCTATCTTTTATTTGAAACTAGCAGGGACTGTTTGTTTTAGCGCTGTAAACCGAGCTTCAGACACACTGATATTAAGTGTCACTCCTTTGCAGAGCGCCGTCTGCTGCTGGCCTGGGTGCAAGACATCGCGTGGTGGGCGCTACTCTGGCAGGAGAGATATCAAGCGAGGCCTGGAGCCCCAGAGGCTCTTTCCGTCCATCCCTTACTCTCGCCCCAACCCCTCCTGACTGGGTGCATCAGTAAAGGGTGCACCGAAAGGCGTTCCCTCCCTGCGTCCCTCCAGCTCGACCCCTCTCCAGGCAGGGGGCAGCAGAAGAGGAAAGCCGGAGTCGCTTTCCCTCCCTCCAGCACTCCCTCTCGTCCCACCCACCTCCAAGGAGGGTGCACCAGCGGTACATCGGAAGGGGGAAGTTCCCTCCTGCACTCACTCTTCTCCCCACACATGAGGCAGCATGAGAGCAGCCCCAGAGGCGCGTTCCCTCCGGCCCTCACCCACCGCCTAGCACCTGACAGGGGGAGAGGGCTGAGTAGCCTGAGAGGCGCTGTCCCTCAAACACTCACTCTCGTGCCCACCCCCGCCTCAGCACGGGGCAGCAGAGGAGGAGCCCCGGACTGCCCCAGCGGCGCGCTCTCGTCAGCCCCGACTCTCGCCCCCGCGCTCTGTGCCTCAGCACAGGGCAGCAGAGGAGGAGCCCCGGACTGCCCCAGCGGCGCGCTCCCGTCAGCCCCGACTCTCGCCCCCCGCGCTCTGTGCCTCAGCAGGGGGCAGCAGAGGAGCAGCCCCGGACTGCCCCAGCGGCGCGCTCCCGTCAGCCCCGACTCCCGCCCCCGCACTCTGTGCCTCAACGCGGGGCAGCAGAGCAGCAGCCCCGGGCTGCCCCAGCCGCGCGCTCCCGTCAGTCCCGACTCCCGCCCCCGCACTCTGTGGCTCAACACGGGGCAGCAGAGCAGCAGCCCCGGGCTACCCCAGCCGCGCGCTCCCGTCAGTCCCGACTCCCGCCTCCGCCGCACTCTGCTCCTCAATCACCGCGCGGCTGTGGAAAATGTCAGTGCAATTCATGTGAAAACAAAATCTTTTAGGGAGCCAGGTCTGGAGCCCGACCCCGTCCAATAACAAACTAATAACAATAATCATTATATAGGCATTACATTCGCGAAGGGGTTCTGATATGTAATTACCGAAATTAAAGAGGGGGAGTGAAAAATACTGAGGGGTGTCGAGAGGGGGGCTGATAAGTCATTGTGAGCGAGAGTGCGGAGAACTATTAATTACACTACACGAGGCCTTAGTGAAAGTGTTGTGCAAAGGGGAAGAAGCCCTGGCGGAGATCACAGACGGCCCATTGCAAGTGGGGCCTGGTGTATCCAGTCACTGTCGCGTTCTATTTAGAAACAAAATATTAATCTGCGATGCAGAAAACTCCAGTCGGTTCCAGTTGGAGCTTGGAATTGGTCACTGACGTCCATTGGTATTTTTTAACACATGCATTGGCATTACTTCACATGTTTTGCCTGGAAGTAGCGCTGCGCTACAGCCTACAATGAGGCGCTTTAGTTGCAGCGCCGGAATTCTGGAACTGCTTAAAACATCACGTTCGGTTTTTGATAATAAGAGCGCCGGCAGCAGAAACGAAAACATCTCCCCTCAATAAATGAGGCGGGGGAGGGGCATGAGCAGGACTACCTGGATAGGGTACGTGGGTGAGGTCCGGGGCACTAGGAGGCAAGTGTGTAACCCCTGACCGTAGAAAGTGGAAGTGACAGATTTCAGAGAAGCGGGGGAGGGGCCCGTTGCACTTGGGTAGGAGTGTGGTAGGTGGGGAATAGCCATTCAGACGTGTGAGGGGGGTGCAGAGAACGGAGGTAGCGCTTATTTTTGAAGGAGATTCCAAGCGCCTTTGACCCGAGGCAGGACATACTACTAGTCTTTGCCCACTACAGAGACAGTAGGGATGGGAGAGGAGGAGACGCGGTGCTTCTAGTTTTGGAGTGAAGGGGCTCCTTGAAACCAGTGGTCCCGGTGTATGTGGCCTGCACCTGGGGGGGTCGAGGGCCACAGGGCTTGAGGTGCACCGGGCTTGAGGTGCAATTCGGGGCCAGTCCCCCAGGCTGGGTGGAATGCAGCTTCTAGGTTTGGGCTGCAGAGGGCACTTTGAAACTAGTGCACCCGCGCTGTCTGTCATGCATCCCCGGTGTATGCGCATCTCTGGGCAGGAAGCGCACGAGGCCCCTTGAGTCTAGGGGGGAATCTTGCTCGTAGGTTTGGCATGCAGGGGGCACATTGAAATCAGCGTATCCGACAGCGTTGTGTGGCATGAATCCGAGCCTGGGGTATGCATATCTCTGGGCATGGGGGAGGGGTATGGTGGTATGGTGCCCCGGAGTATAGAGGGCATGATGTTCCTCGGTGTAGGATGCAGAGGACACTTCGAACCAGCGGGGGCGTTACCAGTATGGTGGTATGATGCCACTGGAGTCTAGGGGGCATTTGGATAGTAGGTTTGGGCTGCAGAGGGCACTTTGAAGCCAGCGCCCCCGGGTTGTGTGACATGAATCCCAGGGGTATGTGTATCTCTGCGCATGGGGGCGGGGTGCTAAGGGGGGGGGCACGGGGCTCTTTCGGTATGGTGGTATGGTGCCCTGGGAGTGCAGGGGGCATGTTGTTCCTAGGTGTGCGGTGCAGGGGGCACAATGAAACCGGGTTGTGTATATGCATATCTGCGCATATCGGAGGGGTGGGGGGAGGGGCACTGAGCAATTCCAGTATGGTGGTATGTTGCCCCTGGAGTGTGGGGAGCATCTTGCTCGTAGGCTTAAGATGCAGAGGGGACATTGAAACCAGCGCACCCGGGTTGTGTGGGATGAATCCCCGGGGCATGTCAATCTCTGCTAATGGGGGGTGGGGCACGGAGCGCATTCAGTATGTGGTATTGTGCCGGGGGAGTGTACAGGGCATGCTGTTCGTAGGTGTGGGATGCACAGGGCACTTTGAACCAATGTGCCATGAAACATTGGGGTACGTATGCGTATCTCTGCACAGGGCGCGTAAGGGAATGTTGCTTCTAGGTGTGGGGTGCTGAGAGGTCTTTGAACCAGCGCTTCCGGAGTATGTGGCATGAAACCCCAGGGTGCGTATGCGCATCTCTGGGCAGAGAGCGCACGGGGCCCATCTCTGCGCAGGGAGCGCACGGGCACTTCCTGTCTGGTGCGCAGGGCGCGTAGAGGAATGCTACTACTAGGATTCGGGGGCAGAGGAGTCTTTGAACCAGCGCTTACGGACTGTGTGGCATGAAAATCCAGGGTACAGATGCGCATCTCTGGGCAGGGAGCACACGGCACACTGTGCAGTGCGCCGTGCGCGTACGGGAAAGCTGCTTCTAGTTTAGGGATGCAGAGGGCACTCTGAACCAGCGCTCCCAGATTGTGTGGCATGAATCCTACGTAGGAGGAGCCCCTTGCGCTCCCAATTTGCTGCCCATGGGGTGCAGGGTCAAGGTGCGCCAAGGGTTGGGATGCACATTCCACTTTCAAACAGTGCACCCGAGGCAAGAACCACCAGGAGAAGCGATGCTGCCACCAACTCTATGGGTAGATGGGATGGAGAGGCATCCGGCCTAGCTACCGCAAGGAGGCGGGTCCTGACACTGTGTGTGGGACTTAGGGGGCACTTGACAGGGAGCCCAGAGGAGGAAAGCGCAGAAGGCGCGGTGATGCAGAATGGAACGCGTCGTGCCAGTGCTGACAACCTAACATATCACCGGAGGTAGAGCAGGTGACGTGTTCCTGATACTTATGGAAAGCAGGTGGCACTTTAAAAAAGTAGAAGAGGCGCGCAGCTGAGCGGGTTGTAGGACATGAAAGGCCGGCGCCTTGGTCAGAAAGGTGTTGTGCTGCCCCGAGGAGTTTTAAGAGCTGTGTCCCGAACGATGGGGGCGGGGCATGCTGCTTCTTGGAATGAAGCGCAAGTGGCACTTGAGATGCGCGCGCCTGGCGTTGGGCCCGCTACCGGGTCCGGGAACCGAGATGCCGGAAGCACAGTGGGGCATCTGCAACACACTGTGCAGGGCGCATGCTGCACTGACTGTTGGCCTGGATATAGGGTGTGAGGGGCGCCTTGAGACGTGTGCAGGTGAGGCGCATACGGTGTCTGGGTGTGGGATGCAGGGTCACTGTAAGACAGCTGTCGTGTCCTTTTGGAACGAGAGGGAATGTATGGCACGAGCCGCTCGGAGACAGGTGTGCCCTGTGGTGGTGGATTAGGGCATGTGCATCACTATTGGTGAAGAAGGGAGAATACTGCCCCTTGGTATGAGATGCGAGTGGTACTTTGAAATAGTTGAGCCCTGTGGTGGGGAAATGAACAGAATATGCTCACTTTGAGATACGTGTCCTGTGACATACCATGATACTCTACCCACGGGGCACTTAGACTCTTCTTGTGGGACTCAGGGAGGCACCCTCCACCCCACGCGTGGCACCACGTGTGCCATGGGTCGTGGTGTACGAACATAAAACCCTCCCCCCCCCCCCCCCCACACCCTCTCCGCCACTGTTTGCACTATGAAATATATCAATAATCAGGGTCCGGTGAGCCCCTCAGACCTCTATGTCTCGGTGTCACTGCACCTGCTGCACCAAATGAAGCTGCGCACCGGGGCACTATTACTGTTCGAACCCTGGGTACGGGGTCCAGGGGGAACTTAAGAGACAGGTCTCCCCTGCACTAGCAAGGCGTGCTGTCACTGGGCACGGGGGCGCGCAGGATGTTTTGAGACAGGTGCCCGCCGGGACGCACGGGCCGCCACTTACTTTCAGGCGAGTAGTGCGGCACCATGTCAATCTTATACACCTCCTTGGCGTAGTAGTCGTCTTCGGTGCGCTCCCTCTCGCAGGCCGCCCTCTGCTGGGCCTTCTCCTGCAGCAGGTCCCGGGTGCTGTTGTAGATGGCAATCACATCCGGGGGCACCTCCTCGGGCTGCGGGTACTCCTCCGGGGGGCTGCTCAGCCTCAGCTTGCTTAGGATCTGGCCGCGGATGGCTTCGATGCGCTTCTTCAGGAACTGGTCCATGTCCAGCGTGCTGCAGGTAGACAGGCTCAGCGCCACCGTGGCCACGTCCAGGGACAGGCACACCAGGAGCAGGCAGCTCTGCATGCTTCTCGACGCACACGAGAAGCAGGCACACTCAGGAAAAGATTGATAAATCCCACACAGGTACGAGCGCGCACGTGATGACCAAACAATTAAGAGAGGAATAAAAAACTTGCGAGGCAGCGTGACGACTCCATTGAACAATATCCAAACTCAGTAAAAAAAAAAAAGAATCAAAAATGTGATTTATTATATCGGGGGAGGTAACAAGTTCAGCTTACACCACGGATAAAATCTCGAATATGCCTTAAGAAAAGAGTCCTTTTGCCAAAAATCAAAGTTGTATTCGTTGGACCTAGGTGCGGAATTCCTTGGTGCACAGTGGAACAAAAACCAGAAGCCGGGGTTTAAAGTTGGTGGCTAGCGCTCGCATGAAGATGCGCCCTCCAAGAAGTGTCGGAGCTCTCAGGCAAGATGAAGCCTCCCGAGCAGAAGGGCAGTCCGCAGGCACTGGAGCAGAGGCTGCTACACGTGTGTGCATGGGAAGGGGGGCGATGCTGGTGCTGGACGGCCGGGCGGGCAGGCAGGCGGGGCGTGCGGGGGAGGAGGAGGTCTGCCCACAGCGTGGGATCCGTTGCAGCCACCCCCTGTGTCCAGCAGGCGGCAGCCGCGCTCCCTCCTCCCTGCCCACATGCACCGCAGCCCGGCCGGCGGCAGCCCTCTCTGTCCCAGCGCCTCTCCGCTCCCCCGGGCGGCTCTCTCCAGCTCACGGCCGCCCCGGAGCTCCCCCGCAGCCTGCTCTCTTGCCGAGCTCCCCTGGACTCTTTCCCTGCCCCAATGTTTAAGCTGCCCGAGGCTGGAGCGGTTCAGTGTAAAGTACCCTCAGCTGTTTGCTTGGCTCCTGGTTCACGTGGGTTTGAGTGTTTTGTGAACCTCTGGACATTCCTCCGGAGTGCAGCCTCCGCCTCTCACCTCACACTCTTCAATCCTTTTCCGTCTCTCTTTCGATTCCACACTGCCTCTCCTCCACCCACTCTCTTCCTTCTGTTTTACACCTCCTTTTCTCTATTTCTCTTTCTCAATACTTTTTCCTTTTCATCTCCCTGCGTTCTCACCCCTCAACATCTTCCCATGTTCTCTCTCGCTCCCTTCCCCTTCCTAGGGCTATCTCTTTCTATAATCCTCCTTCTATCGACTTCCTCCCCTCTGTCCCATACTCATGCCCTTTATCTTCTCCCTCCCGCTCTCCATATTTTCTCTCAGGTCATTATTTTCAATTTCTATTCCTTCCTAGGTTTACACCTCCTTTCTTTTACTCCTTCTCTGCCTCCCAACCTCTTCCACTCCTTGTTTTCATCTGCTCTCTCTGAGTCTGTCTACCTGTACCTTCAGTCCCATGATACCTGTGCAACTATCAGCCGATTACACCCTGGCTCTGTGGACACTTTCAGGGCACAGGGAGAAGTATCCCTCAAAACATACCTCACCAATGAAATGACCTAATATCCACCTAGAAAGAGGCTTGAGGGAGTACCGGTACTAGAGGAACAGCAGCGTTGCTTTGCTAAGCACTGGGCAGGACTGCCCCATGTCTGAGGCCCAGACGAGGCGATGCTAAGATAAGCCAATACAAGTGGTGCCAGCAGCGGGCCCGTCAGAGGCCGGGCGCTGCGCCGGCGAACAGGGAGATAGACCTCCGGGCCATGGGTGCCGGCTGGCGTTTGTGAGACCTATGCAGATCTCAGGCGTGTGCAGGACCGGCTTTTGTCATGGGCGAGCTGGGCCCAGGCCCAGGGCGCCAGTCTTCAGAGGGGTGAAAAGAACTCCCGAGGTCTTGCAAACAGTAAAGCCCCTCTGCCTTCGCTGCAGTGGTTTGGTTTAAAGTGTATCCAATCGTTTTTAACATGCTGCGGGCGCTGTTTTTATCACCCTTTTAAGCCCCTGACCTTGCCCTCCCATCTACCGCTCACAACCAGCCACCACACACAACACCCCTCCTCTCCAAACAACTTGGAAGCAGGCTGACATAGCTAAGTTGATTCAAGTGAGCTGGGGGAGGTGCGTAGATGTGTGTTCAGAGGCAAGTCCCTGCTTCGATGCAGCCAGCCAGGGACTGACCTATAAAAAGGAACTGCTGTCTTATTTTATTCTCCAGCAGTAGAAGGGTGGCACATTTATTTCCGCCCAGGGCACTACTGGAGCAAAGGCTGTGTTGTGACTTCAGAGCTATACCTGCATCTTCCGCAAACAACATACTTGAGAGAGCTTTGTGATGCTCTTTCTGAGTGGCTCCGAAAACCATAAGTCATCACTATAGTTAAATGCATTCACTACAGCTGTATGATACATTTAATGCCTTGGAAAAGTTCAGCAGCAGAGGATAAACCAAAAGTCAATCGCTTATAGCGAAACAGACCAATATGCGAAGAAAAGGTTGTAATGTACCTGGATTTTTCTTTAAGTTCCAATTGTTTAAATCCTTTATTTAAGACGAGAGAAGAACATCGCACTATTCAATTGAGTAATCAGATCAGCAATGTGCAGACCTGAATGTCTCTTTCGCTCAATCACCTTGTTGGCCTGACGCATGTCAACACATATGCGTATAGCTCCTTCACTGTTTCTTTTAGGCACTACTACAATGGGAAAAGCCCATGGTGTTGGACCATTGGAGCATTCAATGATGACGTGTTTAAGCAACATCTTATGATCCTTTTTAACAGCTTCTTGCAAGTGAAATGCAATTTGTCTGTGTCTTTGAGCAACAACGCACAGATCCTAATTTATATGTACCTTTACTTTCATTGTTTTGAGTTTTCCTAACCCATAAAATAATGAAGGAAATTGACTTTCAAGTACATGATGAGCATTCGTATTGTAGTTCACTGATATCAGTCCATAGCAGCAGTGTTGAAACTGAGCAAACAGGCACGTGAAGTCTTCCTTGAAGTACATGAATAGGCGCTTGTGCCACTGTTTTTTTAATTTTCGTGGCTACAAACAAACCTTGACCTTTTTTTAAAGGGTGTTGAGGAAGCCCATGTGTATACTTTTTTAACTTCCTAAGTTGTGATAACAGAGACAATTCTTGATAGTTCAGGCATGAGATTTATCGACGCACCGTTGTCAATTATGAATGGTATCGAACACCTATTTATCTTTAGGGTAATTTTCAGACGTTTGAATGTCTTTCGTGCTTTTTTATGTAGATTTTTATTCACCTTTGAATTTTTCCTAACGTTTGACTAGTCCCACACGTGCATGAATTTTTTAAGTAAACATTGACAGTGCACAATTGTCATTGTCACATTTACTTGAAATTGATACAGAGGAACTCTTTGTTGATGATTTCGATGAGGATTGACATTGTTTGGTGTTGATTTGCCTCAGTTGGTGTGACAGGTTAGCCTTGTGAGAGCATGTCGAACGTCGCTGAGATAGCGTTTGGTTGGCCATTTTGTCTTCACGCTGTGACGCACTAACCTTTCACTTTGCCTTACAAGTCATCACAAAATAAATGGTTTGGTATACCACAGATGATGCACACCTGTCCAATGGTGGGGCATTTATCTACATGTGGAAATGACAGTCCACATCCGTAACAAATTCTTTTTCTGTGAAGACATCACTTTGTGTACCCTGGCCTTGCACGTTGGCTTACTTTTCAAGCTCATAACTGACACACTTTTGGTGCCTCCAGCATCCATGGCAGTCACATGATGATCAGCACGCTCTTCAGCATGAGCAATCTTGAGGACTTGTTCTAAGCTCAGAGTTTCCTTCAGTATTCATCATCAAAAGATATCAGACAGACCTCCCTAGATAACTCTGAGGCCGGTATCTTCCTCATCATTAAATTTATTGAATTCACAGTGCTTCACCATAACATCCAGTCTCTCCACAAATTCATTAATGGTTTCACCCTGTTCTGTGACATTCTTGACTGAATGTGTATCTATCATAATCTACATTTGCCACTGGATTAAACTTGAGATTCAAGGCTGTTACATCACATCACCTTCTTCTGCTATCTTTTTTAGGACTTCTTTCACTCCTTCACCAGCTATGTTCCTCTGATACTTTATAATCATTTCATCGTCTTTTTCATGTATTGCATCTATGAAATCTTCAAAAGATTCTCTCCATGCAGTCCATCCATTGCTAATATTGTTTTTTTTTGCAGTCTCAAATGTTGATGGCGGAATGGGCGTGGCTAACAGCCGACCGAAAGGGCCGCCGCCTGAAGCCGCTCCAAACCCCCACAATCATCTCCGACGATCCGAGCACTTATCCGGTCATCTCCCCCACATGGATGCGATGATAAAGGTGTCAGAAGGACCCGGGCACAAGCTAGTCGGCCCGTGAGGTGCAAAGAACGACTATATTGACAGTAACGTCGTAATTAGTGACTGTGGCCTGTCAGTAGGAGAGAAGCTGGGACTTCACGTGAACCAGCAGCCCGCAGCCATGGATATACCACCTCCCGATCTCCACGTCCTGTACGGCAGCGCACGGCGGGACGTGCAGCTCACTGTAACGTAGGACGAGAGGAGGGTGAGTCTGCCTGTTCGCGGCGACGATCTTCACTTGCACACAGGCGACTCTCAACCTCCACAGTGCGCAAAGGAATTGACTTAAGCGAGACACGCTGACACTAAGTGCAGATCCTAGGCTTTGCTTTGTGGACGGCTGCCCTGAGATAGAGTGATCCGAGTGGCGTGGCAAGACCCATTTCAACAGGGGCTTGCTGCGCTCCTGGTCCCGTTTGGATTCTCTCTCCCCCTCCCCCACCGTGATTGGAGTTTCCCAGGACTGCACCGTGTTCACCGCAGGTTGCCCCCCTCCGCACAGCGCTGAAGCGCTATCTATTATATGCACCTCTGGAATATTTTTGCAGCATTAAACACCAGCAATTAACACACAGCAGTGGGGGTGCGCAGAACAGTGCAGCAATACTCAACTGTTGCCCATAATAGAGTACCTTGGTCTGGGTAACAGAATTGAATCCACCATCAGGACCCTCAAGAGAAGACACATCCTGCAGGAAAGTTGCCCACCACTAAAGAAAGCGCGACACCGGTCTCCTCAAAGGGGCGCACTTCCCAAAGGTCCCAGCTGTGCCACCACTGCGATTTCCAGCCTGGAGCGCACACAAGACAACAACTATATCCTGTGGTAGGAAACCTGGAAGGCCGCGGGTGACAGTGCATTACCCAGACAGGCAACGGTGAGTACTACCACTCCAGTTTTTGTCGCTGCGTGACACGACCCGAAACACACAGCGATGGGTGGGGGAGAGGGGTCAAGGTCAGCGCACTGCCACCAGGTCAAATTAGATAAATACACATGCACCAAAACCCAGCAGGAAACAATGAACCAACCGACTGCGCAAGCGCCAGATGAGGCCTCATTGGAAGGGTCAGAGTTCACATTGCAGGATATACTCTCTACCTTGAACAAAGTACATACAGCCCTTGACTCTCGGATTGGCACACTATCGGTAGAACTTTCGCTGATCAGGGCTGACTTTAAAAACATGAGCGGACAAGTTACAGAAGTGGAAACTGCAACAGGGACTCTACGCGACCATACCACTGAACTCAAACGACAAGTGCGCCAGCTCTAAACTCAAAGTAAAATGATGGCTGCTAAACTGGAGGATTTTGAAGGCCGCTCGCGAAGAAACACAGTACAAAAGGGGGTGGTGATGGACGGAGCATCAGAACCAATCAAACACTCACACCCAGTCAACAGATCCGGGTTTGATCCATCACCGTTCTTTAGCCCACTCTGCCACCCCAGTTCAGACATGGCCATATGCAAATCAGTCTGACCCTGTGCCTCATGGGAACAGTCCAGCCCGAACTGCCAAGCCATGCCTTCCCTGGACCGGAAACAAGTTTCCTAGGACCGGTTTCTGGCATTTCAGCCGTCTTCAGCCAGGCTTGCTTGAATCCAGTGGCAAAGTGAGCAAGGGACTCACGTCTGAGCATACCCTACCAACTTATGGCGAACAAAGCAGTACCAAAGGGGGTGGTGATGGATGGAGCATCAGAACCAATCAAACACTCACACCCAGTCAACAGATCCCGGTTTGATCTATCACCGTTCTTTAGCCCACTCTGCCACCCCAGTTCAGACATGGCCATGTGCAAATCAGTCTTACCCTGTGCCTCATGGGAGCAGTCCAGCCCGAACAGCCAAGCCATGCCTTCCCTGGACCGGAAACAAGCTTCCTAGGACCGGTTTCTGGCATTTCAGCCGTCTTCAGCCAGGCTTGCTTGAATCCAGTGGCAAAGTGAGCAAGGGACTCACGTCTGAGCATACCCTGCCAACTTATGGCGAACAAAGCACAAACCAAAGGAAATGATGGACGGAGTGTTGAACATTGCAAGCACTCACCCCCAGTCAACTGATCTGGGTTTAATCCATCACCGTTCTTTAGCCCACTCTGCCACCCCAGTTCAGACATGGCCATGTGCTAATCAGTCTGGCCATGTGCTAATCAGTCTGACCCTGTGCCTCATGGGAACAGTCCAGCCCGAACTGCCAAGCCATGCCTTCCCTGGACCGGAAACAAGCTTCCTAGGACCGGTTTCTGGCATTTCAGCCGTCTTCAGCCAGGCTTGCTTGAATCCAGTGGCAAAGTGAGCAAGGGACTCACGTCTGAGCATACCCTGCCAACTTATGGCGAACAAAGCAAAAACCAAAGGAAATGATGGACGGAGTGTTGACAGGGTATGCTCAGACGTGAGTAACTTGCTCACTTTGCCACTGAACTGGAGTGGCAGAGTGGGCTAAAGAACGGTGATGGATTAAACCCAGATCAGTTGACTGGGGGTGAGTGCTTGCAATGTTCAACACTCCGTCCATCATTTCCTTTGGTTTTTGCTTTGTTCGCCATAAGTTGGCAGGGTATGCTCAGACGTGAGTCCCTTGCTCACTTTGCCACTGGATTCAAGCAAGCCTGGCTGTAGATGGCTGAAATGCCAGAAACCGGTCCTAGGAAGCTTGTTTCCGGTCCAGGGAAGACATGGCTTGGCAGTTCGGGCTGGACTGTTCCCATGAGGCACAGGGTCAGACAGATTTGCACATGGCCATGTCTGAACTGGGGTGGCAGAGTGGGCTAAAGAACGGTGATGGATTAAACCCAGTTCAGTTGACTGGGGGTGAGAGCTTGCAATGTTCAACACTCCATTCATCATTTCCTTTGGTTTTTGCTTTGTTCGCCATAAGTTGGCAGGGTATGCTCAGACGTGAGTCCCTTGCTCACTTTGCCACTGGATTCAAGCAAGCCTGGCTGAAGACGGCTGAAATGCCAGAAACTGGTCCTAGGAAGCTTGTTTCCGGTCCAGGGAAGACATGGCTTGGCAGTTCGGGCTGGACTGTTCCCATGAGGCACAGGGTCAGACTGATTTGCATATGGCCATGTCTGAACTGGGGTGGCAGAGTGGGCTAAAGAACGGTGATGGATTAAACCCAGATCACTTGACTGGGGGTGAGTGCTTGCAATGTTCAACACTCCGTCCATCATTTCCTTTGGTTTTTGATTTGCTCGCGATGCAACAGCATCAGAATAGTTGGGGTACCAGAAGGATTGGGGGGACCAGCAATGGACCGCTTTGTAGAAGATCTTATCAAGCAGCACCTGCAGCCTAAAGGCCTATCCCACCACTTCACAGTGGAAAAAGCGCACCGCTTCCCAGGTGGTGGACCCAAACCGGGTGCACCCCCTAGGCCAATCCTAGCCCGCATTTTTTATTTCTGTGATCGTGACCTCATTCTACAAACAGTGAGGGTGGCCCCGCCTGTACACTTTGAACATAGCACAATCACTTTTTTTCCTGACTATACAGCTGCAGTGACAAAGCAAAGGTGCAGCTTCTTTAACGATGAAAAAGAATTGAGAAATAAAGAACTGAAATACTCCATGCTGTTCCTGGCTAGGTTGCGGGTGGGAGGGGAAAGCATGGTTCTTTACCACACCGGAGTAGGCCCGGGAATGGCTTGAAGGATGGCGCAGAGTCGGCAAACCCGGGAAAATGAACAGCAAACAACACCATCTTCCGACCAAAAGGGCGCACCCTACGCCTGTTGAAGCAGCCTCTACGCATGCCGAATCACTTGAGAGATGGTGAAAAGGGAACCAATCCTTCCAAGAGACTAAGAACTGTACAACAACCTCTTCCACTTACTGGACTGTTATGCCCATAAGCCCAGCAGGTTATCTATCTAACTAGAGAACTAGAGACTACTTTGATATTTCCGACAAGATGTTTGAGAGGAGGCCTCTGATAACAAGTTAAAACCACTGTACGCATATTTGCTCATGCAAAGACTGTTAATTTCTATTGACATATACTACTGTAGAAGAGATAATCGGGGTGGGGGGGTGATGGAGAAACTACCCCCTACAAAGGTAACAGGGAATGGGAAATAGGCACTCTGCATCATTTGGGAGGTGGGTCCGTCATGCAGGGAGGCAGGGAGGGGGGAGGAACGGGTAACAGCGACTGTTCATTTTTCTATAGTTTGTTTTTTATGGTTCAATTGGATTTCTAATGTGACTTGCAACCTCACAGTAATGTTTCCATTTAGATATCCGTTAGAGATGACCCACAGAACTGGCTCAGATGACCTAAATGTCCACACTTACTACCCCTGATATTCCCAAGACGTGCCCCACATGCGCTCCATCACCGTCGCTCGGCTCCTGGAATGTTAATGGCTTGAGAGACAAGTTAAAGAGGGGGCTCGTGCTGTAATATCTTAAGCACAAGGCACCAGCAGTAGCCATGATACAGGAAACCCATCTGGTGGGATCTACTTGTAGAGCTCTAGACCAATGGGGTTTTAAGTTAGCGGTACACTCCGAATTCACATCAGGTTCATGTGGGGTGGGAATCTTGATTAAAAAAACACTTCCCTTTGATTGTACAACATACTTACACGGACGATCAAGGCTGCTTTACAGGGGTCTCTTGTCAATGGGAAGGACACGCAATTAATTTGGTCACCGTTTATATTCCTACTGCACTCCATTCGCTGGCTTTTCTGGTGCTTGGGAAATTCCTACTCACACTTCCGGAAGGAGAACTATTAATTGGAGGTGACTTTAACACTACTCTTGATGATACTCTGAATCGAATGCCCCCTAGGCTACAACACCGTACACGCTCTAACTTTGCTGACTTTCTAGACGCCTTCTGCTTGATAGACACCTGACGCTTTAAATTCCCACAGACACACCATTTTACTTACCACTCCGGTGCCCACAACAGTCTCTTTAGAATCAACTACATACTTACATCAACAGACAGTGTAGGTAGATTCCGAGAGATATCACATTTACCAAGAGGCATCTCTGACCACTCCCCTGTATTTGCTGAATATGCCGTGCAGGTCCCAACATGCCGTTGCGTATACCCAATATATCCTGGCTATTTACAAAACCCCAAGATCTGGAAGGGATTACTTGCTACCACAAAACACTTTCCACCGAAAATGAGGCGTCAGTATCCTTCCCTCCGACTCTCTGGGAAGCGTACAAACCTGTCCTACCAGGACAGGCCATATCCTTAATCTCTGGTCATAAAAAAGGAGAAAGTAATAGAAACCCTAGAATTAGAAGTGAATCAACTAGAGACATTACATGCTCAGGACCCATCTGACACTAACACACATAGGCTGCGTATGAAGCAACAATAATTCAAGGAGTACTTATGGGAGGATGCCAAAACCAGACTCAGAGCGGTTTGCCACAGGGTCTATGAGACTGGGGACAAAGCAGGCAAGCTTTTGGCCTCGCTAGACAAACGAACACAAGTGGATAGATGGATGACAGAGCTCTGATTAGATGATGGGACACTCACATCAGACCCACAAGAGAGTATAGACGCCCTAGCGGCGCACTAGAAGCGCCTTTACATTCCCACAACCAACACTGACTTGCAGGATGCAATAGCATTCCTTCGAGATATACATTTATCTACACTCACACAAGAAGAGACACAATTACTAGAAGCAGACCTAACCGCAGATGAACTAACACTCGCTATGGGAAAGATACAGTAAGGGAAACCCCTGGGTCCTCATGGCATACCCATCGAGCTTTACAAGCGGGCAGCTACTAAACTTGCCCCGCCTGTTAAAGATGTATGAAGCCAGCCTAGAAAAGGGGGAACTCCCCAAAGACCAACGCATAGCCACAATAGTAGCCATCCATAAGCCGCGTAAACCATCCTCAGAAAGCACCTATTACCGTCCCATTTCTTTGATTAATGCAGAGGCCAAGATACTGGCCAAAGCACTGCCCAACAGATTAACTCCCCACCTCTCGAAACTGGTACATCCGGACCAATCCGGATTTATGCCAGGAAGAAATACAACATTAAATCTCAGACACCTATATAGTGTCTTAAGCCGCAAACACACTATCCAAGAAGAGACCGCCATATTGTCTCTTGACGCACGGATGGCCTACGACTCAGTTGAATGGCCATTCCTCTTTGCGGTTCTCCAACATCTAGGGTTTGGACCAAAATTCTGCTCATGGGTCCGACTGCTCTACACTAATCCATTGGCGCATATAGTAGCCAACTGACATGTCTCCAGTGAATTTCACCTGGGACACAGAACGAGACAGGGCTGCCCACACTCCTTTTTGCCTTAGTACTAGAGCCACTGGCAGCCTGGATAAGGAAAGACCCAGTCATCCATCTGCTCCGATGGACGGAGGGATGGGAAGACCGCATATCCCTTTATTCGGATGACATTCTCATATGCATGGCATCCCCAAGACGCTCCCTACATAGACTCCTAAACGTATGTGAAGTATACCAGACAGTGTCAGGATATACCATCAACTGGGGAAAATCGGTATTATACATTTTACATGTACCCCCTCCAGTATTACCGAAGGGTTGTGCGCTAAAGATGGCCACAGACGGTTTCAAATACTTAGGTATTCATGTCACGTCCAACCCCGATGATTTCATAGCTATACACCTTTAGGAACCGCTGCAGAGACTACGGCGAGATGCCAAACACTGGCAGTCACTGCTCCTCACTCTAATGGATAGAGCAGCACTTTTTAAAATGATGGCACTCCCCAGATTTCTTTATGCCCTCCAAAATACCCCCTTCTGTGTTCCCTCTTCAGACTTTAAAGCAATAGACTCAGAAGTGAATAATCTCACGTGGGACGGTAAACCTGGTACAATAGCAGCGGAGAAGCTGGTTAGGAGCTGGTATGACGGCGGTATTGCACTCCCACATGTCCAGACATATTACTGGGCCTCTCAATTAACCGTGATTAATCAATGGCTTCATTCGCCCCAAACTGAGCCTGCATACCAACTAGATAGACATGCCCTAGGAGTGAGAGGAATCAATCGAGTACTATATAATAAAAAGTGAAAATCAGACCTTATAGCACCGACCGCACATACCGTCCACACATGGTATATGGTAGCAGGACGCTTGGGCTGGAACGACAAACTAACGCAACACACCCCGCTATTGGAAACAGGCAAACTAGGCAACCTGGACAAGAGTAAAGGATTTAGACAATGGGACACAATAGGGATCTCATGACTGGGTGACCTCTGGAAAACAGGAAAAATCCTCACCTTCGCTCAATTACAAACCCAATACGAAATGGCACCTACTGAGCTGTTTCAATACTTGGAGGTTAAGCATGCATTGGAAACGGCCATCCCACCAAACACAATCCTTCCAGAGTCTTCCCCATTAGAAGACAGACTCCTCACCGAGTACATAGACAAAAATGCAATATCACTCACATACCGGAAAATTATCAATAATCAGTTAGATCCTACGCAACTGTTACGGGAAAAATGGCAGACTGATGTGGGCGAATTGGACGAAACCGAGTGGCAGGAGGCGCTAGAGTACCAGAGGGTGGTGGCAGTATCTTCTAAGCTGCGTCTTATACAACTCAAAGTGCTCCACGGGACATATTTCACCAGAGTAACATTATGTAAGATAGGAAAGTCCAATGATCAAGTCTGCCTACGGCAATGTGAGGATATAGGCCCCTTTTACCACAAACTATGGGAATGCCCTGAGATTAAACCATACTGGGTGACAGTGATGATCACAATCACACAGGTTAGCGCAGTACCTGTACCGCCTGAGCCTAAACGATGTCTCCTAAACATCTGGGAACCAACGGACCTGAATCACACAGCCCAAGCCTGGGCAACCCTAGGTATGCCAATAGCAAAACGAAATATTGCCAGACATTGGGGGGCGAGTGCTGTCCGACTCCTTGAAGACTGGTGTAAAGATATGGACATTGCCATGGTGGCTGCAAGGGCCACATATATTCATAGAGGATGCCCCAAAAAATGGGAACGAATGTGGGGTAAATGGAATACATTTAGGGGAGGTATCTGTACCCCTCCGACTACAGATCCTTTTTGGAAGATGATGACCAATAGTAAAAATATCTGCTAACTGATAAACCTATAATGGAAATCAGACGTGCTATCATCCTTTGTTCTTATTGTTATATGATGGACACTAGCGTTTCAAGGAGATGGAATGCTGTAATTGTCATTATTGCAAGTCCTATCTTCAATAAAACTGTTTCACAAAAAAAAATATTGATGGCGGTTTTAAGAATACTGCAGACGTATATGCATTGGTGGACAGTAATGGTTTCTCAGGTGCTTCTTGTGGAACTTGTTCATGCAAAGCCTCTCTCACGCCTTGTGTGACGTCCTGGCTTCAGGGTCAGCCTTAATAAGTTCTGGAGCTTGGACTTCGCCCTGGCTCTCCTTTGGAGTTCTTTTTTTGATGGCAGTCTAGGGAATTGTTCTGAGCCCCTACGTGGCAGCTTTGGTGATGGGCTGCTTCGTTTGGGTCAGCTCCGCAAGTACAATCCCTGACCCTCCTTCTGGGGCCACTTCGCAGCACATTGTGGCACAATGATTTAAAAATGGTTTCATTAAGTAGATAAACCTTCTTTACTACTAGTCCATGAAAGCAGATAACATGATGATATTTGTTCAGCTGTGTGCTTAAATGTTTCTTCACAAACACCTGATTAATCTCTGTTTCATAGCACATCAATTTCAGTTTAATCTGTACTGAACGTTCGTAACCTGATTCCATTCGCCCTTAGTGTTCTTGCTCCGTATAGCGTATGGCATTCATTTGTGTAATGGCGCAGTACCTTTTATTGGTGGCCATTTCATTCAGTTCCTGACCACTGACATGTAGACTTTCACAGTCACTTTCTTTATCATGAAGCCTTTAACACTGGCTGGCATTGCACTGAAACTTCACAAGTGCCAGCATCGATTCTGCACTTTGAGTGCGGCACAAGTGGCACGCAAGTAGCAGTTTGCTGGACTACAGCAAACTCTCTGGAAGAGTGCTTTCAGTGTACGGGCTTCATATCCTCTATCTCATTGACAGTTGTACGGCCTACTAGCCCAGGTACTCACCAAGAACTACTCCACACAAGGAGAGTAATTTTAAACGTCTTTATGCAACTGGATGTATATAAGAACTCAACATTCTAAGCCTGCTTTCGGCTCATCCCTCCAATGCTTACGTCACAGGCCTATTGTACAGTGCAAACCAAAAGAGTTCCAGTGTTCTTTCTTTACAAGACACTACAATAACCAATCCAATAGTCAGTTATTCTGCATTGGGAGAGTAGAATGGAATATTAAGTAAGGAAATAGGACTCAGAGTAATGCCATTACTGGTAAGTAATAGAAGTATTACCCCTATGTCCTTCCCTTGCTTGAATTAATTTCAGATGAGAGTTAACAAGCAAATCACATGGACAACTGATAAAGGTAAAGAAAAAAAAATCCAGGCTTTATTGAACAGAATATAAACAATCCCCTATTCTGTCATAGAGGAGAGCATTCTGTAACCAAATACATCATTTATGCAAGAGACTTCTGAAAGCCTAAACTCTCGTAAAGGTAGAAGAGGCAGACCATGCGGCTGCCCTAAAAATCCTAGCTATTGAAGATGTTTGCAGTTCTGCTAAAGTGGAAGACCTGTTTTGACCTGTCTTGTACCCCTTCCGGTGGGGCCTGACCTTCAACCTCACATGCCCTTGCTCGCAAGGACCTGATCCACCTGCTTAAAGTAGAAATATGTAGGTTTCTTCCTTTTCTTCACAGCACTTAAATTCACAAAGATTCAGTCTTTTGAAAGGTTTAACCTTTTGTAAATAGTTGAGAAAATCCCTTCTAACATCTAAAGAATGCAACTTCCTTTCCTCATCATAGGAAGGTGAAGGAAAAAACCCAGGGAGAATAACTTCTTGCAGTTTGTGAAAGGAGAAGTGGAATTTGTAGGATAAGGCACCTAGCTTTCCAAACTGTCTCGCTAGAAGGAAAAAAGTCATATGGGTCAAGAACTGAACATCAGGAGGATCTAAAGTTTCAAAAGGAACTTTAGATAATGCCCCCACCACTAGATTCAAATCCCAAGAAGGAAAGGACCTCAATGAGTTAGTGGGATTTCACCAAGTCCTTTAAAAGCCCAGGAACTAGACCTCCATCATCTGTCAGATTTCCCCAAGGAATTCTAGAAGCTCGGAAAGCTACCCATAAAACCCTAAGGGTAGTAACTGTCAATCCTGACCTCAACCCCTCCTGCAAAATTTCCATAATCAGCATCAACCTACCAGAGGTAGGATACAAATCCCTTCTCTCACACCATCTTGAAAAAGACTTCCAATGTTTATTACATGATTGCAAAGTTGACAGCCTTCGAGATGCTTATGGTTACCCACTAGGCTCTCCAGAACTCCCTGATGCCTCAGCCCTCTCCTCTCGACCTCCAAGACATTAGGCATAGCTTCATTAAGGTTCCTTGACTGAGGACTCGAAACTCAAGAGGAGAAGGAACAATCAGCAGGATCCATTCTTGTGACACCCTCATAGCAATCAATAAAGGAAACCAATCTGCCCTGGGCCTGCGAGGGGCAATCAACACCACCTGAGCCTGCTCCCTCCTTACCCTCAATAGAAATGATCTGAGAAGGGGAAGTAGAGGGAAGGCATACAACAGACCCATTGGCCACTGGCATGAAAGGGCAGCTATTGCTTAGGCCCGAGTGTGCCTCACTTTGCTGAATCAAACAGTACGAACACTGGGGACCCTCCCAATTTTGAATTAACAGATCAAACACCTGAGGGTGAATAGAAAAGTTCAGAGATGACGGAATTTACCTGCTGAAAACATTTGCTGTCAGATTGGATGCCCCCTGAATATGAATAGCTGTTAGAGGAATGAGACAGGTCTGCGCCCAAGAGAACATTCTTTGAGCAATCCTGTTGAGCGCCCTTGATCTAGTAACCACCTGTTTGTTTCTATAAGCTTTTGCAGTGATATTTTCAGTCCGAATGAACACTTCCTTACCCTTGATCTGAAACTTGAAAATCAGAAAGCTTGAAAAACTGCCTCGAGTTCCCTCCAAATCGACGATCATTTGGCCTCCGCTAGAGACCAGAAGCAATCCACCTGATGAGAGTGCAAACAAGTATCCCATCTGGATAGGCTGGCATCTGTTGTGAGTATCTTGTGAACAAGAAGATCCAAAGAAACCCCAATCTCTAGATTGGGAGAACTCATCCACCACAATAGCTCGTCTTCACTTGCTGAGGTAAAGAAATCCTGAGTGGAAGATAAAGAGAACTTGTATCCCATCAAGACACCAACTTGTGTAGGTGGAACCTTGCTCAGGGAACAAAAATAATTGTTGAAGGCTGTTAACCCCGGACTTTCAGCCACAGAGAAACGTTTAGCACTTGCTGAGTCCACAAATCCAGAATGTGATCTTGGAGCATGATAATCTGACAGGATAGCAACTGAACCCTTCCCTCATGAGTTTGGAAATGTGCCCCTATGAAGACCAAGGGGCAAATGTATCAAACTTTTACAATGCTCAGTAAGCCACCTTGATACGCTGCATGAAAAGGAAATGGCAGGAATGCACCAAATATAACATTATACAGCACAATCCTGCCATTTCTTTGCACTAGGGCACAAACACCATTGTGCAAGGGTGCCTTTGTTGCAGACAGGATTGTTTTAGTGCAAGAAGAGGCATCTGCCTGCAAGAAAAAAAAACAATCTTCTGAGGCATTTTCCTCTTCCTATGTGTGCTGCTGAATGTAACACACAAAGAAAGTTAAATAGCAAAGCAAAATAAATATATTTCTCACCTCTATGCCTCACCTGGGGAAGTGTAGCATTTTGACGCATTCCCAGGTCTACCAGTAATAGTAAATCTGGGAATGCGCCAAAATACATGTGTGAATGCATGGTAACAGCCACACTCCACCCATGGAACACCTCCCTGGGTCAGACTAACGCAGCAATTTACACTCAGGGCCACATGAGATTGCCAAGCATGGATTGATACATCTAACTTTATTGTTGCATCACTCATACACCCCGTTGCAAGGTGCAAGGGCAACTCAACACTATGATAAATTTAGCCACAAAATTTGAGCTGGCTTTAAACGGGATTTTCCCCAAATTATGAGAAACCCATGCATCTAGGGCACTTCCAGAACTCTGATTGTATGTGACACCAAAAGCCTTTTCAATAGAGCTTGCACAAACCAGTCGTTGAGATATGGCTGGACAAAAATGCCCTCTGCATGAGGGATGGCAACCAGAGGTGCTCTAATTATGGTGAACACTCTTGGAGGGGACTTGAGCTCAAGGAAAAGGACACAAAACTGCTAATGGTCATTCTCTACTGCGAAAGGCAGGTACTTTTCATCTGACTTCCTGATGGGAACATGCAAATAGGTGTCCTCTAAATCTATTAAAGCCAACCAATCTCCTGTATTTATCAAAGGCTTTATACAATGTAACATTACAATCCGAAATTGGACTAATTCTATCCAGGAATTGACACATTTTAAATCCAGGACAGGCCTGAATGCCCCTTATGTCTTCAGATGAACACAGAAGAACCCCCACAGCAGGCCTGGCACACTGACACTATGACAGGATCAGAGATGAATTGTACTTCTGCCCTCCCGGTAAATAAACTGGAACGCTCAGGCCTCATGGCACGCAACATTGTAAACTTCAACAAGTAGATCACCAGCTGTTATAATATGTCAATGTCACTTGATAAAGTGCAACAAATCATACCCTAAGGTATATCTTGCTGCTCTGCTAGTAGAGTAAAAGTAACCAACAACTAAAACAGCACAATGACAAAGATGAAGAGGCAGTTGATCCCTAGCACTGGTGGGCCGTAAAGGAGAAGGCTTTGCCCCTGTATCTCACAGTGCGAACATGGAGGATAATCAGAAACTCCTTGTCACTAGATCTTAAGGCGCGGGAAGGAAGATATAGATGCAATATATCCTTTAGGTAGAGAGGGGCATTGCCCATCAATGACTTATAGGTGAGACAACAGATCTTAAACAGGATGCGCTTTCGGACTGGGAGCCAATGGAGATTTCGCTGAATATGAGCCGAGGTGGAGCCTGACAGGAGATTACAAACCAGATGGGTAGCCGTATTTTGTACCACCTGGGGTTTAGACAGTCAGGTGTTGTTAACTGCTATGAACAATGCATTGCTGTAGTTCAAGCGGCTTATAACCAAAGTCTGAAGAAGTGTTTTCCTGGCAGAGTATGGTAGCCAAGGAAAGACCCTCCTCAGAAGTCTCATAGTCGCAAAATAGGTGCCACAGGCAGCAATTATATGGTTCGTCCTGGAAAGATCATGGTCTATTTTGATGCCCAGATTTTTTACGGTGTGACATGGTGAAAGAGCCGCCCCAGTTCCTCCAGCCACCATTTGGGCGTACACAGATACTGAGCTTTTCCAAACAGTAACATTTCTGTTTTTTCACCGTTCAGCTGGAGACAATTAGTAGTCATCCAGAAAGCGATTTACCTCAGACAATCTTGAAAACAATGCTTCACATTGTCAATATCCTGCCCCATTGAAATTATGAATTGTGTGTCATCAGCATAAGAATTTGTATCAAAGCTACAAGACCGAGGCCGAGGGGCCATATAGATGTTATACAAAGTCAGGCTCAAAGATGAACCCTGAGGCACCCCCTTCTTGATGGAAATGGTTCATGATTTGAAAGAGCCCAGCCTGATCGTTTGAGTACAATTTTCTAAAAAATATGAGCAACTAAAGAGCGTTGCCCCTTACACCGATCTCCAGCGGTGCCGACACTCTGGCCCTTAAGAAACAAAGCCACACAGCAAAAACGAGAACACAAGCCTGCTGATACAAGGAACACCATAGAATGACCAAGCAACAATGCAAACAACTGGAAAGGAAATGGAGAGCTAGCAAGGGGGAATTGGAAAATGACGCTTTTAAAGAAATGCTGAGAAGGCCGCACCAGCTAATCCGAGAAACCAAAAGAAAGGCCCTTGTCCCACAAATAAATGTCATCACCAACAGAAGCACAGAAATCTTTGATATTGTCAAGGATTTCACTACACACACAGCTGCCACGGGCAACATCAGCCCATCACAAGATCTGTGTAACAACTTCTCAGACTCCTTTTGCAGTAAGATCACAACCATATACACCAACTTGGACCCAGAACCAGAGTCCCTATCTCTCTCAAAAAGTCTCCCAGTGATTAATGAAGACAACAAAATGACCACATGGAACACCATCAGCACAGAGAAAAGCACATCAATCATGAAGACCATACATTCCAGGGCTCTGGGGGATCCCTGTCCCCATCACACCTTTGCCAAAGGGGTGATCCTTATCAGCCAGGCTCTCACCCCTATCCTCAACACCTCCATAAGTACAGCCGCCTTTACAGAACCATAGAAGTCGGGCCCACCCCCATGTTTTGCTCACAAGCAAAAAACCTCAGAATCATCATAGACAACAAGTCAGACTTGATCACCAAATCAATGCAGTGATCTCTTCCTACTTCAACACCCTAACAATGTTGAAGAAAATCTTCAAGTACCGACAACACCTAGAAAATGATTTCATCGACAGCAGACTAAACTGTGGGAACACCCTGTATGCAGGCATAACCAACCAGCTCACAGGAAGAATGAAGTCTGTCCAAAACTCAGCAGCCAGACTTCACGCCACATCTCAGGGAACACCACTGGCTCCTAATACATAAGCATGCACACTTTAAACTCCTACAAAGCATACCATAACACATGTCCTGCCTACCTGAACAGCCACATTCATTTCCACCAACTTGCGAGACACTTCCACTCTACCAGTCTCTCACTAGCATACATCCCATGCATACAGAAAATCAGAAGAGGAGGTTGCATCTTCTCATACTTGGCTCATAAAGGCTGGAACAACCGCCCACAACATATCAGAGCCTCCTCCCCTCTTCTTGATTTTTGGAAGAAGCTAAAGACCTTGTTCTTCGAGTAAGCCCTTCAGGGCTGTCCTCACACGTCAGCTACAGAGTGCCTGGATACCCTCACAGGTGATTAGCCCACTATACCAACACCAATAACATAACACTTTCTCTGCCTTCCCCTCTATTATTGGAGGTAAATTCATATTTTACACACCCCAACATAGACTTAGATCATCGTCTTTAAAACCCGTAAATACTCTAGTTACATACAGGGCAGGATCAGAGACAAAGCGTTTGCAGTCTCACCAGCTAGGCTTTTGGAGTGCTTTTCCCTTGGCTATCAGCTCTCAAGCCTCCCTGCTATTCTGCCACGTCTCAATGTTTTAATATTTAATAAATACGGTTGCTTCTAAGCTGTCAACTACTATCAATAAATCTATCAGCTCTGGTATCTACCCTGAACTGTGGAAAAGAGCAGTTGTTAAGCCTCTCCCAATAAACCTAACCTGGACCCTACCGATCTGAAGAACTACAGGCCTATCTCTCTTCTGCTTATGCCATCTAAAATCTTGGAGAAGCACCTCATTTCTCAACTGGTGGGTATCTGGAGGAGTATGAGCTGCTTGATTCCTCTCAATTTAGTTTCAGAATCAATCATGGGACAGAAACTGCTCTGATCTCAGCTATCAATAATATCCATGTGTTGGTTGATGCAGGGCAGGTTGCTGCATTGATCCTATTGGATCACTTCGCAGCCTTTGATACAATTTCTTGTGCTTTGTTGGCATACTGGCTGCAGAACCAGGGGGTCTCCGTGTCAGCACTAGATCCGTTTTTTTGAAGGATAGGTCCCAGATGGATGTCATGAACCAATTTAGTTCTGACCCCATCTTTATGCCATGCGGGGCATTTCAGGGCTCCTCCCTGAGGTTGACTCAATTTAATCTATAGGTATCCCTGCTGGCTATGTTTATACAGTCTTTTGGATTTGACACCCTATCCTACGCAGATGACATGCAAATTATTGTGTCCATCACTAAGAAACTTGAGGCCACGACTCCAACTTTAAGAATTGTGTGCAAGCAGTAGCGACTTGGATGGATACCAATTACCTCAGACTGAATGGTGACAAGAGTGAGGTCTTGGCTTTTGGTGACCCACCCTCCATCTGGAATAACTCCTAGTGGCCAGAATGATTGGGGATTTTGCCTACCCCGGCAGACTCCACAAAAATTTTTTGGTGTACTAGTGAATACCAAGTTATCATTCAATCTACTGCTTAGCTGTATGGTATCCACTTTTTTCTGCATTATGAGGACCTTGAGGAAGGTGTTCCCTTTTCTCATTGGAAGCCTGCAAGCAGGTAGTTCTAGCCTTGGTTTCTTCTAGGCTAGACTACTGCAATGCACTTTATTTGGGGATCAACAAATCAGTAACTGCTAAACTTCTGTTAGTTCAAAATGCAGCAGCAGGACTGATACTTGAAATTCCCAACTACAAATCAGTCTCAGGGGTGATCTCCAAATTGCGCTGGCTACCTGTTAACAAGGCCTTATGCTTTGTTCACAGGGAGGTGCTAAATATCGGCCCAGAGGACTGACTACGGTGTTCCAGAGATACACCTTTACCAGACATCTTTGCTCGGCTAGCTAAAATCTTGTAGTTGTGCCTAAATTTAGGAAGACCAGGTGGGGTGCTAGGGCTTTTTTCATTGTCACAACAAAACTCAGGAATTTGCTCCCACACAACATCACTGACCTGTAGGAACACAACAGTTTTTGGAAATCATTGAAGACTTGACTCTTCACTCTTTATTTCCTGGGCAGTACTCTTCAAAATCATCCGTCCCTTCTGGTCTTTTTTTTTCTCTCTTGAACTCATCCAGATTTAGGGCCTTGATGCCTCTTTTGGTATTCGTGCAATTTATACATTTCTGTAATTTCATTTAATTGTGATCGTCTGTTTAAACTTTCATTTATCGATTTCACTCATTTGTTCAGTATTTCAGCATGTTTGTTTTCAGTACGAGAGTGAAAAAGGAAGGTGGCGAACGTGAAAAGGGGGCAGGGTAGAGAGTTCCTGACCCCCTAGCCTTTGTCAGGGGGTCCCTGAAGGACCCCGAAGGCAAAAAAAAAATATATTTTTTTTTAAAAATCGCGGGGGTGCGCGCACTGTGCGCGCACCATGAAAAACACAAAAAAAAAATTTTTTTTTTACAAAAAAAAAATAATAATTCGCAGGGTGAAAACCAAAAAAAAAAATAATAATAATTTTTAATACGTAGTTTATTGTAAAATAAATATATAAAAAAAATAATACATAAATAAATTAGCATTTAAAAAACTGTACAAATTCACTGAAAAAACCATAGGTTTCACACACGTTATAGTTAGGAATTAGCATTTAAAAAACCTTGCAAATTCACTGAAAAAACCATAGGTTTCACACATGTTATAGTTAGCTGGACATTTCACTCGTAAAAAACCAATGAAATTCCCCCGTTATAGTTAGTGCAGGCAACTATAACTCACGCGACCGCAATCCTCTGCTGATGACATATGTGTGTTTATGAAAAGAAAATATTTGTAATATATGTATAGCTAAAATTTAATGGAAGAAGACATGGGCAAATAAGTGTCTAAATACAGTATTAGCATCAGCAGAGGATTGCGGTCGCGTGAGTTATAGTTGCCTGCACTAACTATAACGGGGGAATTTCATTGGTTTTTTACGAGTGAAATGTCCAGCTAACTATAACATGTGTGAAACCTATGGTTTTTTCAGTGAATTTATATATATATATATATATATATATATATATATATATATATATATATATATACATATTAATGCTCCAAGGTTGCCCAACAGTGTGGGGAGCACTCCGGGATCGGCAATACCTCTTGGTCTCGTCAGTTCACGTGGAGCGGCCTGACGTGTTTCGCTGATAGCTTTTTCAAAGGCCGGTCACCTCCGTTGTCCTCCGTCATGCGCAAACACTTTAAATCACTGCTGCTGCCTGCTGATAGGTTGTGCAGTCTTCCATAGCATTATGGTCATTGTAGTGTCCGTGTTAAACTCAAGGACGGGCCCACTTGCAGGGTCCATATAGGACTTGATTATGTTCTTTCCGCACTACACTTCCCATAATGCACAGTCTCATTTGAGCCTCCCATGGGTGGGTGTGTTATATGCTAAATGGCGAAGTGGGTTAGCGGTTGTGCACACCGTTTCCGTTAAAGCCTCTGAAGAGAAGCATATGGAGCTTCGAAACGCGTCAGGCAAATCCACTACGGAGCGGCTCCTGCGAGCGGATCCCCGTCCCTACCTACACATAAATCAAGCTGCTGGTCGAGTGCTACTTACAGGTGGACACCTTTGGAGCAGAATATATATATATATATATATATATATATATATATATATATATATATATATATATATATATATATATGTATATATATATATATTTTAATCATTTCTCAATAAAGAATAATTCTTCTACATTTTAGACTGAAACATTTCAATCCAAAAGGCCTTCAAGAAAAGCTGATGCTTTTCCATAAGGGACATCATTAGATGTATCAGAAATAAGTCAATCTGTGGAAAGCAACATCATAAATATAAGGAGAAACAAAAGGAGAATGCAGTGATATTGAACAATATGAAATAAACATGAAAAACGTTCTTCAAACGGGATGATAGGTACAGTTTTCCAACAAAATAGAATCAGAATAATATCCCAAAAGAGTACACAAAAATTGTAATGGAACAAAACAAATATTAAATACTTAAATAAAGCAGGAGCCATAAGTGGTGCTGAAACCCCATAAGATTGCATTGGTGTATTGTTTTCTATGAGCTGTGTATTTGAACCTGCCTTCAAATCGCCTAACAAGAATGCCTATTTTGGCTACCATTACAGAATGGGTAGTGCTTGATAGTCAGAATACCAACACCCTTTGTACTATTTTACTTCTCTAAGGTTTTGAGGTGTTACTAAAGAATTATTTATTTTTGAATAAGTAGCCTGCCTGGAAAATCATCTCCTTTGTGATTGCAATACCTTAGTGATGCTGTATTCAGCTCTTTTTTGTGTTCAAAATATTTTATTGAATTCATGATAAGGCAATAGACCAAACAAAAATGAGCACTGATGAAGTACATTGAAATGTACAATATTCCATTATAATAATAAGTGTACCTATACAATGAAAATTGAGGTATAATAGGAACTAAACATTAGAGGGGGGATCAATAGCTATTTTAACTTGTATATAATAACAGAGCCACATAATAAAATCCAACAAACTATACTTATTATATAATATAAACCCATAATAGTATAATGCTCTATAATTATCAATTGGTTTCCAAAAAGACTGATAAGTAGTTGTGTTATGAACAACACCCAACATAGTCAGATCAGCTCCTTTTCTGGTAAATATTATCCATGACCACCATGAATGAATTGACAATAATGAAAGCTTTTTCCAATGGGCAGTAATTGATTTTAGAACAGCAGATACCAAGAAGTCAAAGAGCTAGTTATTAGAAGCTGACAGGTTCTTTGACAGCAATATCAATTTACAAATCAACATATTATATGAAAGTTTATCTGATGAATGCACATTTTTTATAATAACTTCCCAAACCTCCTCCCAAAACTTAAAGACAGTATTTAATTCAAAAAGCATATGTCTTAATGAACCTGGAACCCAACTTACAGTGCCAACAATTCAGGGAATTTAGTAGTTTTGCATTGAACATTTTTAATGGCTTTCATAAACAATTACCTAGTATGAAATAATTAGTTAGATATAAAGACACAGGTAACCATCCAGAGACATAATGTATCCATATTTTCTTCCATACGTCTTGAGAAAAAGATAGATTAAGATTATTATTCCAAAAGGAACAGATAAAATTAATGTTATTCTTGTCAGAATAATTACATGTTTTATAATACATCGACACAGCATGAGATGAAGTGGCTATTATTTGAATATGCGTTTCTGAATCAGATATGTTTGGAATTGGAAAGTTGTTGGGAAATGAGTCAAGAATGAAGTTACATAAAAAAATGTATTTTGAAATATCTGATGGAAGCAGGATACATTTTTATTGCAGTTCTTCAAAGGATAAAAAAGTATTATTATGATATGTAACTTTTAAATAAAAAATGCCTGCATTTATCCAAGATTGCCAACATTGTATATTTCGATTATGTTTTATAACAGGATTATACCATAAGGACATATTTAAGGTGTGAGAGATAGATGTTTGAAAGAGAGAATCTAAATCCTGCAAAATTAATTTTGTAGCTTTTAGTAATGCAAATTGACGTAATAAGGAGTTAGAAGAAGACGTAGTAAGTAACATAGATAACAGAAACAGTGATATCAAACTTTTCTCAATGAGAAAGCCATGAAGGTGTACAGTTAAACTCTGTATTGGTGAACCAAAAGGTGCTTTGTTTTAAAATAAATGCTTTATGATAAATAAAGAAATACGGTAAACCAAAACAATCATTATGTTTTGCAATTTACATTTTTTATAGCTAATACGAGGCGTTTTATTATTCCAAATAAATTTCGATATTAAAGTGTCTAAAGACTTATAGAACTGAAGTGGAAATTGAGTAGGTATCATAGACAAAAGAGAAAATATTTTTGAAGCAATAACCATTATAACAGAGTCAACTTTCCCCCACTAAGATAAGTGTAAAGCAGACCACTTATGAATTTTGTCTTTGATATGATTAAGACTATATACACAGTTCAGATTAATCGATTGTTTAGTGGTATGAGAGAATAGGATACCAAGATATTTGAGTTTTTTCTTTTGCCATATTATTCCATTATTGGGGAGCATATCAGGGGTACAATGCACATTTAAAGGAAATAATTCAGTCGTATTAATGTTTAGAGTATAACCTGAATTATGGGAATATATCTGAATTAGATTTAATAGGTGGGAATAGTAGAATCAGGATTTCTTATATACAACTCAAACATCATGAGCATAGGCTGAGGTTTTAATAGCAACATCATTATTAGTAATACTTTTTATTTCTATGCAGCATCTGATGGCGATGAGAGGAGGTTCAATAGCAAGGAAAAAAAGCAAAGGTGACAATGGACAACCTTGATGGATGCCTCTAAAAATGAACAATGTGCTGGGGAGAGGACCATTGATGAAAAGTATTACAGAAGGAACAGAAGAGAGTGCTGAAATCTTAAGGATAAAGGAATTGCCAAAATTAAAAACAGATAAACTATAAAATAAATACTGCCAATGTACTTTGTCAAACACTTTTTCAACATCTAATGCAAGGACACCAGAGGTAAAATGCAAAGATGACGCAGCTTCAATTACATGAAATAATAATCTAGTGTTGTTTACAGAATGCCTATGTTCCATGAAACTAGTTTGATCAATGTGAACAATAGTATCAAGTACAGAAACCAATCTGGTTGCAAGAATGTTTGCATAACGTTTGCAATCATGTTTATTTGAAGAAATAGGGTGGCACTTAGAAGCAACAGTGGGATCTTTATTAGGTTTTGGAAGAACAATAAACAGCACCGGCTGGTACAGGTAAGCGTGGTGTGGTATGGGACGGGACGGGGCTGGGAGAAGGGAGAAGTCACTAGACGATGGAATAGGTATAATCAACTAAATAAAAAACACCTATTCCGTCGCTTGTCGGCAACCCACCTGCCACACCATGCCCCGCCCCACCGCGCTTACATGTGCCGGGTGCGGCTGACAATAAACAAAGTTTCAGTAAAGGATCCTGCAGTAGAACCAGAAATACTAAAGTGAGTATGTAACTTAGGTAAATGAGGTAGTAGGCAAGTAAAAAATTATTTATAAAATTCAGCAGGTATACCATCCGATCCAGGTGATTTATCCGCTTTAAGAAACTTTAATGGCTGAATTAATTTCTTCTAAAGTGATCGGTACATCCAATTTTTCCCTCACTGACTGGGTAATTTTAGGTAAGCCACAGTGTTGCAAAAAAGTATCAATATTAAACATATCTGCAATTTAGGGATTACTATATAACTTTGAATAGTAGGTCAAACATTCATTGACAATTTGTTTGTGAGATAATGCCAGTTTACCATTTAAACCATGAATTGCATTAAGTTGGATTTTATCTTTTTTAATACGTAACTAATTTGCTAAAATTCATTCAGATCTATTGGCTTTAAAACAAAATGTAGCCTTATTATTTGAAATGTGTACACCAGCTCTTCTGCTTAACAAAGAGTTAATATCATATCTAAATTTCTGTAATTGCATTCTGTATTTACTGTCATTAGACGAAATAAAGAGCTGTTTATATTTTGGTATTTGTTTATCTAATTCTTTAAGTTTAGCATTACAATCTTTGATGCAGCCCAATGATTTACAAGTGAAGTAGAACCTTCTGGATTGAAAGAGAAATAATAATGTAATGCTGACAAAAGTGTGGATTTATTATTTTTGTTAAGAACAATATTTGTATTCATACGCCAGCAAGAGTGGGATTGTTGGGAGGCGCTGAGTTGTAAACAGCTGAAAAAAGAGTATGTCAAGAAATATAAATATTGTGAATTATAGGATCAGAAAATGATTGAATTAATGAACGGGAATTTAAGAAATAATCAATAAGAGAGTAAGAATTATGAGGGTTAGAGAAAAATGGTAACTATTTTTCTTTTGGGTGATGTAGACACCAAATAGCTACCAAATTGGTTGATTTAAAAAAGGATTTTCAAAATAAAAAAGCTTTAGGCGCTCGATATTTAGTTTGAGAATATCTATTCAATAGGGGGTCACACATTAAGTTAAAGTCACCACCAATAATAAGTGGAACATTACCAATTTTAATCACTTCAGAAGTAAAGATAGACTAAAATTTAGGATCATTATTGGTTGGACCATAAACATTAATTATATGAAAAATAGTAGAATCAATTTAAATTTTTGCTATAATATAATGACCTTCTATGTCTGAACATTTAGATGGTATTTAAACATTAAACATTTTTGTAAAAATGTTAGCAACACCGTTCTTCCTATTAACTGCAGGAGAAGAAATATTATTACCCACCTATCATTTATTCATATATTATAAAATTGTATCATCTATATGAGTTCTAGAAGTAGGCAAATGTCAGCTTTATATCTGGCTCAATAATCTAAAACTTTAGTTATTTTAACAGGGTGTTGTAACCCTTTAATATTAAACAAGACAATTTTAATTCTATTAGTATTATCGTTAAGCAGGAAAAAAGAAGATAAAAAAGAGAAAGAAAAAATATAGCGTCATGGAGTAAAGAGCAGCTCTAGAAGAAGATAATAGGGGAAACAGGCAAAATAAAGGCAAACATGAAAAAGACAAAATAGAAACTTAAATAGTATTTTAGAATCGCACCCACGCATATGCAAGATTGACCTGCCTAGACAATGCCCTCATGAAGAATATCAAAAAATAGGTTTAGAATAATAATACTCAAATGTATGAATTGAGTAGACGTGTTACTTGTTTCCACTGATAGCAGAGAATGCTGATCTAAAAAAGCAGGAAGATCCTCAGGGCGTTGAAAAGATTTTGAGACACCATCCTTCCAAATTCTCATAATAGATGGATCAAAAAGACCATATTTAAAGCCACAGCTTCTGAGTTGAGGTCTTAGATCAGTGAATTCTCTGCAAATTTTAACAGTTTCCTTGGTGAAGTCTTGATGAATAAAACTATTGTTTCCATTAACCATCAAAGTTGTAATCTATCTTGCAGCTTTCCAGATCAGTACCAGATGATGGTGACGGAGGACTATAAAAATCACTTGACGTAGTTTAACATTGCCTGGGTTGCGATGAGAAGGAATTCTATGTGCTTTATCAATTTCACATTTTTCTGGGAATTTTAACTGTAAAAGTCCAGGTAACAACGTTTCCAAGTAAAGCCTACAATCACTACCTTCAACACCTTCTGGTAAACTAAAGATGCACAATTGCCTATTACAATTTTCTAATTCAAGTAATATAGTATTCATAGGCTAAATTGTTGCAGTGAGAGGCAACATACTGCCAATTTCTATTTTATTATCCTGTATTTTAATGGAATTGTTGGAGACTTTCATTGAAAGACTAGCCATGTCCATGTGAATATTTTTAATTTCCAAAACAATGTTGTCTGTATTAAAGGGTACTGTTTGTAATTCTTTCAACAAAGTAACTAAAAGTAGGCTCATTGGTATCCACAATTTTGTACTTTACTGGTGGAGGAGAAATTGTTTGTTTACGTATGCTAGCTGTAATATTCACATTCTTTCCTTCAATATTATCTTCCTTGTAAAATATGTATAAAAGATGTTAAACTCACTTCAAATGCAAAGAAAATTAGATTAAACAAGAAATCACCAAAGCAGGAGACTGTGCAGCAGCTAAAACCAACAGTGGTTGTGGTTTAGGCCTCTGCCTCACACTTTTGTTGCACTGTCTCTGCCCTTCTGACAGGAATCTCCATCAACACTCTTTAAGACTGCTTGGTGGAAGGCACCACATGACCAAAAGCCTTTCAAACAGAACAGAGAGGCCCAAAAACAACCTCCACTAGAAGGGCTGGCCTCAGGGATGAAAATATAACCCATTAAACAGGTAAGAAAGCCTGAACAACGGCTTAAATATTTTGTGAAAACAATAGAATTATCAGGAGGCGGGTATCTTGTCCATCTCGCTCGCGCGATGATGTATTTAGCTCTAACCCTACACGACCTCCCATAGACTAAGTTTTGACTGTGGGGCAAAGCTACTCAAGGCAGTCATGGTGACTCTAGAGGTACACAATCAGAAACTGATCAGGTACCCAACAACCGGATGTGCAGGCAAGCCATGCAGTCTCCCCTTTTATAATGGAGGTGATCTAACAACTTCAAGAAACAAAAAAGGCCAAGACATGTCATTTTGGAGTAGAAAGGAATCTTTAAGTTTCAGCATCAATATGTCCACTACCACTTTTTCAGTGTGCATATTCTACAGCCTAATAATTCACTTCAGTATCTCATAAAGTAGAAAAAGCATACCATTATTTTAGGGCTAATAATACGTTTTTTTCTGCATTAGGAAGTAAAGTGATAAAAATGTTTTATCTGAATGGATATGTAGGTTGCTTGTGTGGTTTATGATTTTAAAACCACCACTAAACTTATTGTATACCCAAATGATTATCCAATTAATCAAGCACACAAAAGGTGATGGGAGGAATAATCAATCTTTATTTGTTCATAGATCAAGCAAGTAAACACACAGTTTAAAATATCAAAAAATAAAAATCCATACAAAGTGATCCACATCCAAACATCACCAAATTAAATAATCCCAAATGTGATTAATCATAGATATTAATAACTCCCATAAAAAATGCTTGTCATTCGGCAGATAATAATATACAACTAGGTACATATAAAAATTAACATTAATAAATGCTGTAATTAGCAACAATTTTTTCTCCTAGTTTATAAGAATAAAGCATAAACAATCAATAAACATACAAATAACAACAATATGCAAATTAATAATCCCAGTATAAAAGATCAATTGATTGAAAAGAGACACCATTAGATTATTGAACATGAGCAATAACTACTGAAAACTTCAGCATTTAAAGAATTTCTAATGAAGAGCACCATTAAGAAAAGTAGTAATTGCCAAGCAAGTGTGAACATCTGGTAAAATTTGCAAATAAATTAGAACTGGTTTTACTTAATGAAAATTCATGTTTTTAAATGAAGGAATTAAGGCACATGCATCAAACTCCTCATTTGTGATTACCAAATAGCGATTTTTATGAAATCGCTATTTGGTAATCGCAAATGCCTATGCATGTAGGAATCGCAATAAAATGTGCAATTCCTTAACATTAGCTAATAGCGATTGGGAAATTATTAACTAATGTTTATTCCTATGGGCCAATAAGAATGAATGGTAAACCATTCGCAAATTGTGATTACCAAATTGGTAATCGCAAATTGCGAACGCAAATCCAAGGGTGCCCAGGGACCTCAGGCTCCCCTGATGCACCCCCCATAAAAAGGTAAGTGTGCACATGTGAAGCACACACATTCCCTAGGGGCATGTGTGCGCTACATGGCACTTTGAAAAATGGATTTTTCAAAGCATGCACAAATTACCATCAACTTGAAGTTGATGGTAATTAGCGTTTCCTAAATGCACAGTTCGCATTTAGGAAGGGCTACATGCATCGGCAAATAGGGATTCTGCACAAGGGCATCTCCTGGTTTCAATCACTCTGGGTGTTGCCCATGTTGGAAATCATCTGGGAGTCTCTTCCCAGGCAGGCTTCTAGGCTCAGCTACTCCAGCAGAAATTGCAGACTTCAGGTGATATACTCTCACTTTTAGGAGACTGGCAGATATGCAGACACCAGCTTTTGTCACACACTAATCCTTCAATTATTCTGCAGAGTACACCCTTCCTTGGTCAGGAAGAGCAATGAACTGCAACAAAGTAGGGTAGTTTGGAATCCACCTTGATGCATATTGTCCATAAAGCGGATGTGAATCTACTGTTTCAGACTTCAGAACTGGTTTGAGTTTGCTGTCTTTTGAAGTGTCTTTCTCAGGGTGCATTCCAGACACAGCTTTTGTGCGAAGTGATGGTTTTCACAGCAGGTAGCTCCAAGCAGGAGCATCCATCATCTGGGATCAATGAAGTGCAAGTTTTCTGCATCTGACCGTCATCAGACTTTCTACAGCAGTTATCAAGTACAGATAAAAGGGTAGGACTGACCTAGAAACGTCATCACCTTTAATAAGAGAAATTGCAGTCCTACCCTTCATCTCTACCATCTACCAAGTGGCAGAGCTCAGGAAGAACTAATCAGCAGCCCTTGCTAACAAAGTCTTTCTGGAATGTAGGTGTGAGGAGGGGGGTGAGAGGAATTGCTTAAGAGGATTGGTGCTTTGAATAACACAAAGGCTGCCTGGAAACTGATTACATTTGTACATTGCACTTTATCTTAGAACTGAAAACTGCACGCTGCTTTTAACCTTTTGTTAAGACGCTTTTAGAAATACTGAAACTCACCTGCCATAGATACTGCGGTGCCCGTCTGTAAGAGCGGGCCCGGCACGAACATGGTTAGCGTTCTAGCTACCGAGGCAACAGTATAAAACACGTGCTGGCGCAACCACACAGCGTGTTAGGAGGGGGGTGAGAGGAATTGCTTCTGGGAATTGGTGCCTTGAATAACACGAAGGCTGCCTGGAAACTGATTAAATTTGTACATTGCACTTTATCTTAGAACTGAAAACTGCACACTGCTTTTAACCTTTTGTTAAGACGCTTTTAGAAATACTGAAACTCACCTGCCACAGTTACTGCGGTGCCCATCTGTAAGAGTGGACCCGCCACGAACAGGGTTAGCGTTCTAGCTACCGAGGTAACAGTATAAAACGCACTCTGGCGCGACCGCGCAGCGGACACTCGCAGTGGTCGCGCCGCCGGCACGCCAAAGGCATGCCAAAGGCAAGCCCGTCTGCGCCCGTCAACGCCCGGAACGCGACCAGCGCCACAACACCTGATCATTTTTATAGAAAGTCCTACACTAGAGACGAACTAACTGCGCTAAACGGTGGTAAGTGCCAAAAACCTACAATATTGCTAGACTACTCTAATACTGGCCCTAATTGTTGCTCATCTTGTGGACTAGAAACCACATATGTGCCGGCTAAAGTTATAGATTGCTATCGGGATAAAAACAATACCACCCTTCTGACCAATTTGGCAAATATAGCCAATAACCATAACGAGAGCCAAATTATTGGAAAGTCAGCCTACAGTACTCTGCGTAAAACATCCAATGCAATCAATTGTATTTTGCTAAATACCAGATCCATGTCAATGCATAAATACGAACTGGAACATTTAATATCAGCTGCTAGTCCAGATCTGGTATTTCTCACTGATACGTGGGCATCTCCTTAATCTGAACCAGACTGGAACATTGCAGTCCCAGCTGGATATTTAGTGGCACAAGTAGAAAGGGAAGGAGCAGTAGGAGGGGGTATCGCACTGATATATCGCTCTCATTTCAAGGTGAATTATAGATCAGAATCCACATTGGAGGCAGACGCCATGTCTTTTAGTGTAAAACTTAACAATCAAGAACTCCTACCTGGTTTACTGATATACAGGCCGCCAGGGAAGAGAGCCTCTTTCATCAGATCATTACAAACCTTCCTGGAATCCTGCTTTGACACTACCACCTTTACAGTCTTAGGTGATTTCAACTTTCATTTAGAGGAAAATAACAACTCAGATTCTTCCGGCCTAATTGACAATATAGCGGGTTATGGGATGAACCAGATCAAACCTAAGCCCACTCATCAAGCTGGGCACACACTGAATGGTATTTTTACCAGCAATGATCATATTGAAGTAAGAGACACAATCACAATCTTGCCAAACAGCCCCCCCCCATCGAGGATAGCAACGGCATGGCTAATAATTTTGATTTATGGATCAGCCAGGCAGTAAATGCGTTGGCCCCCGAGGAAAGTAAGCAACCTAGGAGAAGACTAGCCACCTCACCATGGTACTCAGCAGAGATTAGGCTGATTAAAATCAAATGCCGGCGCCAGGAGCGGATCTGGATATCTGACTATAGTACAGAACATAGGAAGGAATACAATAGAACCTTGGAGGAGTATAACATGGTAATAAAACAGGCCAAGACGGCGTATTTTACAAAAAACATTCAAGAGGCCACTAATTCCCCCAAGGAACTATTTAAAGCAGTATAAATTTTAACTAAGTGTCCACGTGACACAACGTTTGTCCCAGATCAAAACTTTGTTGACAAACTGGCACTGTTTTTTCAGCAAAAGGTCCAAACAGTTTATTTTTATTTTTATTTTATTTTATTTTTGGTGCATGTTTCCAATATAACAAAATGATAATCTTAAAGTTTACAGGTTTCACAAGAATATGAATATATTATATAATCACAGATTCCCTATTCAAAAAAACATTACATGTCTTTAAAAAACCAATAAGCCTTATAGATAAATTATAGCAACAGAAAAAAGAAAAAATCAGTATCAATTCAATAATATAATCTCATGCACTTTTTTCAGATTTTGTTTTTACTTGCCACCCCGAGGTTGACCTTCCCTCTAAAGATAATATTGATTCATACATCTTAAATGTTCTAAAGTGTATCTGTATAAAACAGAGTGAGAGAGGAGAAATTGGAAAAGAGAAAGAAAAGAATATCATGTTCCCCGGTTTCTATCTCAGAAGCCATTTGGTCAGAGGTTCCCAGATTTTTAGCCCTTTAGAGCAAGATCGAATCCCCCTGTTCCCATATAATGCTTTTTCAAAGTTGTAGTTAGCAACTAAGCGTGTCAGCCATTGACAATAGACTGGTGGGGTTGAGTCTAACCAGGCTGATGTTAGGGTAAAGCGATATATTGCCATACTTATAAAAATTAATTGTTCTCCATACTTCCCTTGAGTCTCTTGATCAACCCCAAGACAGATCAAGGCTGATGAGAGGTTTATATCTCCCTTTATAGCCTCTTTAAAAAATGTCCTGATATCAGGTTTTAGGATATTTAAAGTGGGACAGGATGCCAGCATATGATCTAAATCCGCCTGGGGCAATGCATATTGAGGACATAAAGTCCCCTTTCCAACTCCTCATTTGGCAATCCTTTTTGGCGTCTAATAAAGCGAAAAACAGGTTTTATAATACTGGGCCTGGAGTCGTGCTGGTATTAAAATCTTGTGTGCAAGTTCGATGGAATAATAAAATAGCTCTTCTGAAACATCAATTTCTGTTTTCCATTTGCTAGCCCGATATCCCATATCATCTGTCATCAAGGAGTTGAGTGAGTTATATACCGTTCCAATTGACTGATTATTCTGTCTTAATTTATCATTAATGGGGTTGTTTAAGAATCCAATTGGGCCACCGCCCTTCTTCTTTAAAAAATCCCGTATTTGCAGGTAATTAAAAAAATCTTTCCAGTCTAGTCCATATTGCGATTTGAGATTTTCGAAGGTAATTATATCAGTGAGATAATAAAAATCTCCAAGCTTGGATAGACCTTTGTCAATCCATCTCCTGGTTGTGAGATCTTTAAAGATTCCGGGCAGGTTAGCATTGTTTCTGATCGGCGTATAGTAGTTCAACCGACCCAACCACAACATCTTCCGGATTACCTTCAAGGTTTTATATCCAGCAGCTAACGTCTTATACCGTATTTTTTTGTAGTAAGAATCATTCAGGAATCTCCAGGCCCAGCCCCATGCCTGATTACCCATTATTAATTCTATAGGTGTGGGGATATGGCTTGGTAAATCGTCTAGTGGTTTATCTGAAAAAAGGGTATAATTACATAAAAGAGTAGTTGCCCAATAATAAAGTTTGATGTTTGGAAGTGCCAAGCCCCCCCTTTCCCTAGGGAGAGAAAGAAACTTGTATGCTCTTCTGGGTTTCCCATAAGACCAAATAAACCGGGAAAACATATCTTCAATCTTTTTAATACATTTGGAATTAAATTCTAATGGAATTGCTCTTATAAGATATAGGATTTTGTGAAAAAAAAGCATTTTGATTATGTTACATCTTCCGATTTTTGAGAGATGTAAACTGTGTAATCGCCTCAATTCTGATTTTATTTTATCAATCATGGGGTCGATATTTGCCTCAACTAGATTTTCGATATTAGCGGTTATATCTACCCCCAAGTAAGTGGCATTTCCTACCTGCCTCACATCATCACCCATATTGACATGTTTACAAATAATCTGAGTTTTGGTACGATTTAAAGAATATCCAGCTAGTAGACCGAATCTCATCGCCTCTCGCTCTACCTCTGCCATAGCTTCAATCGGGTTCGATGTTACAAGCGCAATATCATCAGCGTAGGCCAACACCTTTGTTTCACCGCCCAGACTGATTATCTGTTTAATCCTCTGATTATACTCCAACATGCGTAAGAAGGGATCAATATATATGGCGAATAGGTGAGGTGAGCTAGGGCATCCTTGACGTGTACCTCGATTTATCCTGAAGGAATTGGTGAGTGTACCATTTATAAATAGTTTCGCACTTGGCTGAAAATACAACATCTTAAATGGCTGTATGAAATGTTGTCCCAACCCTGCCCTCAACAGAGCCTCCCAGAGAAATGGCCAGGAAACTCTGTCGAAGGCTTTCTCTGCATCAAGTGAGATGAGTGCAATAGGATTTCCAGATATTTGTGCATTATCAAAAACTGAAATAGTTCTTCTTATATGATCTGTGGTCCCACGTCCAGGAATAAACCCATGTTGTCTTGGGGATACTACCTTGTGAATCACCCCTGCTAATCTGGTCACTAATATTTTAGAGTAGATTTTACTATCGGCATTTATTAATGTGATTGGCTGGTAATGTGCGGGATCTAGTGAGGATTTTTTTTTTTTAAGAAGACAATGATTTTTGCTTCAGACCATGATTCTGGTGGTCTTCCCCCCCTTAAAAACATGTAGAAACAGGGGAAAAATAAGTTCTCTAATTTCCATAGTGAATTTTTTATAAAATTCTGCCGGTATGCAGTCTAAGCCTGTTGCTTTACCGCTGGAAAGGCTATTAATACATAACAGAGCGTCTACCCATACTGGGGGTTCTTCAAGTCGTGCCTGATCTACAGTAGGTAATTGTTCTATTGGTGATTGGTTAAGGTAAATCATAATATTCTCTAAATTAAAATTAGTAGTCTCTTGATATAAGCTTTGATAGTATTTAAAAAACTCATTACGTATACCTTCTGGATCTGTAATTATTATCTGAGAAATATCCTTAATTGCCGTAATATAATTTTTTGTGGCTTTTTGTCTGGCCCTAATCGCAAGGTGGTGTCCTACTTGCTCACTGCACTCATACGCTTCTTTTCTCCAAGCATCTAATCTGTCAGCTGCTATTTTAGCAATAACTTCCATAACTAATGATTTAGCTGAGAGTATTTTCGCTAATGCGTCTGTGGGATCCTCACTGTCTCTGTATACATTAATCAAATTTCCTTCTGCGGCTGCCAATTGTAATTGTAAGGACTCCAATAATTGATGATTCCTCTTATTAAGGGCTAATGAAAAGCTCATTGTTTCTCCTCTTATAGCTGGATTGAGTGCATCCCAGACCACTTCGATCCTAGCACTGTCCAGGTTCTCCTTAATAAATTGGGGTATCCAATGTTTCATGTATCTACAGTATTCCTCATTAGAGAGTAGGGAACGATCAAACGACCAACTTATCCTGTCTTGACTAACCCTTATTTACCCTCGTATTTCTAGCACCAAGGGATTATGATCCGATATGATTCGTGTATGCTTTTCTATTGAGCACTTGTGTAGAATAGAATGAGATGTAAAAATGTAGTCTAGTCTAACCGTTTTTTTATGCGGAAAAGAATAAAAAGTATAGCCCGGGTCTGTGGGATAATGTGATTGCCAGACATCTATTAATGCTTGCTCCTGACTTAAGGTCTTCAAAACTTTAAAGACTCTAGGTTTCCTACCAGTGTACTTCCAATTTGTGTTGGATACAGTCCTTTGGTGAGATGGTATATTTATATTAAAATCGCCACAGATGATAATGGGAAGGGACCACCCAGCCAATTCATTATTTAAATATTCGAAGATTGCAGGATCATCTACAATACTGCCATAGACTGTACATATCGTAATTGCATCCCCATTTTCTCTACGGCATTCGGTTATAACCCACCTCCCATTCTGATCCGCAGCCATGCGTGGGAACTGAAGTGTACTTTTGGCAGATAATATTGTGACCCCCCCGTGTCCTTGTACTCTGTGATGTAGCTCCTATTATTGTAAATCCTAATGTACCTAAAAGGTGAATCTGTGTCCTGTCAATATGTGTCTCCTGAAGACATACGATATCTGTTTTAAGTAGTCTAAGAGCAATAGCGGCATTTCGACGTTTCTTTGGATCATTCAAGCCGCAAATATTTAATGTGGCTACACGCAGTTTACTCATTTCTAAAACTGAGATTTAATCCTTTCATTAAAGCCCTGGGTGAGTCATGATTATTTCTCCTGACCACCCCAGCAAAAAGACCAAAGAGAATTTGAAAAAATAATAGAAGGTTATAGATAAACCATAAGTAGAACTCATAACTAGAATAAAAAAACAAATGTTCTTAAGGTCAACCCCGCCCCCACCCCAAGAAACCCTCCCCATCCCCATCCCCCTCCCCCTCCCCACCACCACCCACTGAGGCCTGCCTGGTTCAACCTGAGCCAGGGTGTGGTCATCTGAGAAGGCGGAGTCCCGAGTCTCCCCCATGGTCCTGCCCGTGCCCTGTACTGCCCCTTTTGCCTAAATCCACTCTTATAGTAACGTCACTCAATCACAACTTCGAGGGTACACATTAATTATTAAAGTTAAGCCTCTAAAAGGTCAAACTTTAGGTCTGTCTCTATTTGTCCTTGAAATTTCTTGCAGATATGCTTGGATTTCCGACGTAAAACTACGAGTGACCCCGTTAAAGATGATTTTTAACCGTGCTGGATTCTGTAGGTATACAGTTTCTCCAATTTGCTGAAATGGTGTGGATAACTGCCTCAATCTCCATCGGCGCTCAACAGTGGCATGGTTGAAGTCTGGCCTAGTGAAGAAGGTGATACCGTTATGTTCCTTTTTATTTGTAGGTCTAGCACTGTCGAAAAGAGCCTGACGCAAAAGAAAATTTCCAAAATAGACTAACATGGCATGGGGATATTGTTCTTGTGACGGGGTCGTTTCGAGGGTGTCAAGGGAAATCGATGTGCTCGTTGTATTTCCTTTTCCCAGTCCCAAGATTGCATTTCAGAAAATGCGCCTTTGAAGAGTGATACTATATACGCCCTGGGATCATTTCCTTCGGCCCCCTCCAGTATCCCAAGAATGCGTAAGTTGTTGCGTCGTATTCTATTTTCCTGTTCCCCGATCTTCCCCATTATATCTTTCACTATAGCATCATGTGCATCCCCTTGTTCTTTCAATACGGAGACGTCCTTTTCTAGATTCTCAGCTCGAATTTCAATTGATGTCATCCTTTCTGCAATTTCAGTGCAAGTTCGCCCCACGTTTCTGATGGCGCCTTGGAGTTTTTGCGTGGCTTGCCGGTTTTTGCGATGATCTTGTTTGACTTCTTCTTGGAAGCCCTGAATCGACTGTAGCACTTCCGTAAGGGTAGGTTCTTCCATATTTCTGGAGCTCCCGCTCGGATTTGTAGATACAGAATTAATATGACCTGTCCGTACAGTGCAATCTGATGGTGTAGCGAATTGGGAGGAAGAGTAATCCCATTTAAGTTCGGAGTTGCTACCCTGGTCCGTGGAGTCGCCAGTTTTACCATTTTTGTGTGTTTTTTTCCCCTTTTTCTTTTCTTGTTTTTTTTTTAAGGAAGAAGCCTTTTGCCATAGAGACTCGGAATCTGAGTCTGGGCTTACGCCCCATTCATGTTTTCCTTCTTCGTTTCCCTCTTCACTAGATGTTGAAATCCCGGTTTCATACATTTCCGAGTCGTCTGTCATTAAACAAAGTTTTTCTTGAATGTCAGGGGATTCAGGATGTTCGGTATTCCTTGCAGGTTATTCTTTGCAAGTAGCTCCAGCCCTAAAATTCCTGTACCCATGGGCGACACATCCACCAAGCAATCACCGGACTGTTGAACTTTCCCAGTATTATCTGCTGGTTCTCTGGCCGTTTCCATATTAGTAGGAGATGATGCAGGGTGTACGCCCTCCCTGTTTCTAAAGAGGAACAAATATAACTTTGATTTACCGCTTCATCTGGTCCTGACACAGCTATCTCCACCTGATCTCCAGCTGCAATCCCATCCACATCTCTGTTACCCTGTCTCCCCACCTCTAATGGGCTAAACATATTGGAAATCAATGGTTGTGAAATATGTGCAGTTCCCATTTGCTTTGTTGGGTTGGTTTGCGGTTTCTTGCTCTGTTTAGCATTGTCATTGGCTAATAAGTGCTCATTTCGATAGTTTTGTTCACTTTGTTCACTTTGCTCTCTACTTTTTAGCCCCCGTGTTTCTGGGCGTCTCAATGGCCCTTCCAACTTACAAGGCTGTGTGGATTTAATTACCAATGTTTGATTATTTTTAACTTTCACCGCCTTCCCTCCTCGCCCCGACATCCTTACTTGGTTTCCTCTGGAGCTGTTAGTTAGCTGGAAACAAAGTATCCACTGTTGTATCTTAGGGCGGTGACTTCCTCGTTGCACTTCTCCCAAGGCTGTCAGCAGGAATTTCGAGATCGGCGATAGCGTGGTGTAACGCGCCGTAGAGAGCAGCCGCAGGACTGCGTGAAGCGAGGATTCAAGAGCTACCAGATTTCCAGCTCCAGGTGTCAGACGCGATGCCGCTCGTCGTCCAAACCGATCCCGGGGCTGCCTCGAGCTCGGAGTAGTATTCATGCGGTAAGGGGAGGAATCTTCATACAAGTATTTTTTAGACCTGATAGCGATTACGGGGATGCCATAATCATTATAATACGTAAGGGCCGGCCGGGGAGCTGTATCGGGTTACCACTGCTCAGACGCCATCTTGCCAAACAGTTTATAATGAACTTCAGAACCTGCCGGTAAATACGGGAAAAGACGACAGGGAACCAATTGAGACCTCTCCTATTCTGAATTGTATGTCCCAATTTTCTTTCCTTAATGTAAAACAGGTTACTAACCTGTTAACTTAAACTAAGTCAGGTTCACCTTTTGACCCATGCCCCCCCTACATACTCCATTTGGCGCCTGAAGAGATAAGTGCTTTCATTACTCCTCTCCTTAACGAGATTATAAGTTCTGGAATCTTTCCTCAGAGATGGAAAAAGGCCTGTATAAGACCTATTTTGAAGAAAGACTCACTGGACCCTCAGGATACTAAGCACTATCGTCCTATATCTTGTCTCCCATTGCCGTCTAAAATATTAGAGAAAGCAATGAATCAGGAGCTAATGGAGTTTGTGGATCTTAACAATATCCTGGACCCCTCTCAGCACGGCTTTAGATCACGATATTCTACGCAATCTGCTCTAATAATGGCAACAGAGCAAATTCGTAGGGCCATGGATGAAGGTGGCAGAGCTGTCCTAATTCTGCTTGATTTAACTGCAGCTTTTGACACCGTAAATCATGTGGTCCTACTACAAAGGCTTAAAGCCGTGGGTATTAAGGATACTGCTCTAACCCTGCTTAGGTCCTTCCTGGACTCCAGAGTACAACAAATCTATTGGGAAGGAATTCAGTCTGGAGAGTTCTTCCTCCCATGTGGAGTCCCTCAAGGATCAGCATTGTCCCCCACACTGTTTAACTTGTATGTGACCCCACTGGCAAAATCGATAAATGATCAAGGTCTGAAACTGGTGTCATACGCTGATGACACTCAGTTAGTGGTGTCACTTACACAGAGTGTCGAAATCACAGCTGAACGATTCTGAAATTGCCTCACAAGTGTTATGAGCTGGATGAATGCTAATTCTTAAAGCTCAACACAGAGAAAATGGAGGTGGTAGAATTTGGCCAAAAACCTTCAATCTGGAATCATCTATGGTGGCCCCCAGAAGCTGGCATATGTGCCGTTCCGGCACAAAAGGCTAAGCACCTAGGCTTCTTCATTGCCAAAGATTTAACACTTGCTTCTCAAGTCAATCAGGTTACCTCTGCATGTTTTTTTACGATTAAGGTTCTCCGAAAAATACTGCCTTTCATACCTTTTGCATTAAGGAAGACAGTAGTAGGAGCCTTGGTTTTATTGCATGTCGAATATTGTAATGCATTATATGTTGGAATTGGAGAAAGACAGCTCTCTAAACTGCAGTCATTGCAGAATGCTGCTGCAAGAGTGCTGCTGGATCTTCCCAAACACCACCCGACGTCTAATGGCATAAGGCAACTACATTGGCTGCCTGTTCGACGAAGGGTGCAGTTCAAGGCTTTCCCCCGCTATGTACCCTCTCATACACTAATATCTGGCAGTCTAGGTCTGGTTTGCTTTCCTAAGATAAAGAGAGCCCGATGGGGTGGCAAGGCCTTCTCCTTTCAGACGGCAAAGTTATGGAATTCCTTGCCTGCAGAGCTACGCTTGCAAACAAATAAGATCTTGTTCAGAAAGGCATTAAAAACCTGGCTATTCACCAATTCTTAGACTGGAAGCTGCCAATCCTAACCCTCACTCAGCGCCAAGACACCTCGGCAATAGTGCGCTTAATAAATTATACAGTCAGTCAGTCTCAATTCTCCTCACTTCAGTGTCTGGATCTTTACCCTCTGGCCATATGAATGCAGGCAATATACTTCCATTGCGTGGGGAAGCTGTCCTAATCCTCCATCTTGTGCCATACTTAACCGGGGACACCCAAAATGGATCCCACTGTGACTCACTGCAGATCATCTGACACTGAGCTGATTTCCATTTTCATTTCCTGTTCAACGGTAACTAGACCACTGACAAAAACGCCTGCTGGTGTTCCCTTCCTTGGCAGCAAAGAGAAAATGATGAAAGACTGAAGTGTCTTCTCTGGTGTTTATTCTATTAGTCTGCTCAAAGAATTTCCAGAGAGGCTTTCAATCTGGCACAATTTTAAGGCCGTAATAACCATTGTCCATTGCACTGTCATTAATCATCTGCATTTGGCCAATAATCATCCGTTCTTCCTGCTGACGCCTGACATACACAACCAGAGTCCTATTATCACACGTAATACATACATATACACTTGACATACACATAGGATATCAGCGCAAAATTCTGGATTACACAAAACAGCAGAACTTTGCACAAAAAGGGTTAATGGGCCACACTCTCCCAGACGCAGATACAAGGGAGATCTGGTCACACTATAAATCATGCAATTCAGTATGCTGCCCCTACACCTTTACATGCTACACTCTGTCCACTATGAGGGCGTGTTTGGTGCACCCTCCAGGTCCTGGACCTTGCATTGTCGGGGACAGGCCTAGGCCTCTGCACATGTTAGATTCACATGACATCAGGGGCCAACAAAAAAGTCATAATACCAGATTCAAATGCAGCTGGGCACTCAGGGTAGAGATATATACCTGTTCTCCACACAGGGAAGATTCTCTTTACAACTGGGCTAAAACGTACAGTGAGTAGAAGCTCCTAACATCTTTCCAGGTTTTGTCATTTTTTGTAAAGTGAAGCCATTATACATGGCTTCCCCCAACGAACAGTGAGATGTCTAGTACACCCTTCTCTTATAAGTGGCTAGGATGTTATCCCCTCCTTTCCATACCTGTGTTTGTTGACCATATCCTGGTTTTCTCTCATAGCTTGGAGTGTTGATTTATTACAGAATTAAGTTTTGGGAGCTTGTGGAAATGTGGATTTTCCTGATCAGTTATGTCCCCTATCTTGGACCCCAACGGTTCTATATGCATGTTACAAGTACATGTATGTTCCCTCCAGTTCCAGTTTCTAAGACGCAAACATATGTGTGTCTACCGTCAACATGTTCTCTGTCAGATCCGCCATCAATGGGCTGGATATTCGATTCCTAAGTATGAAAGGCCACCGACTTTATATGGCTAAGTTACTCCATTTTTACAGTTCAGGCAAGTAGGCCCGATTCTGTCCTCAAAGCCTTTCCCTGCTCTCTGTCTCTGACAGCTTCAGCTTGAGCTCGCATCTGTATCCATGAACTTTGTCCTACTCCCTGTGCAGCTAACGGTGCCTGCCTCGGCCAGTTTTCGCCTGCCTGCCAAGAAGCTGTATTTCACCTTCGAATTATCTATTTTGCTCTTCAGCCGATGCATTCCTGTCTAGTGATTTAGGTAAACATTTCCTTTAGCTCACAAGCAAAGGACTCAGCCTTTCCGTTCTCCTGCAAGTGATTCATAGCCCTGTTGCCATGGAAAGTTTTCTGCCCCTCGCATCTCATATAGGCACTTAGACGCTTGTACACGCACACACAGTTAGTATAGACTAGATTCTGTCCGAGAGTCCTTCCTTGTGGATAACATAGTTCTCTAAACATAGGATGTTAGATATGATTTGGGATTAGGTTGACTTGACCCCCCAGACTTTTCGTCTCCACATGTAGAGCTAAATGTCAAGTCCCCTTCACCCCCTAGTTGCACGTCAATCACACGTCATGCTGCTGCGCGCGCATCTATGTTAAGTATTATCTTATAGATCCACCTATGTATAATAAGCAGAACCAATCATGTTTCTTTTTGCTCCTTATTACGCCTAGTTTCGATTACGTATTACCATGCCATCCCTCTTATCAATTGTTACGCCTTTTACATTCATTTCATTGTAATGTATGACCTATAAAAGTTACTTCTTGTCAATAAAGTATTGTACTTCACTTCCTGAACCCTCGTGGTGACGGAACCTGAAGGCCGCGACTCGAGTCGGCCATTTTGGATGGAATAAAGCCCATTTAGAAAAACTCTTATACCACGGATTCTGCCTCTTGTTATTCTGAGCTATTTTACTTTATTTAAGATTCCGTATGAAATTCAGTTTAGGTGAAAAGAATATTTACCACATAATGGCGCCCGAACAGGGACACTTTCTCATCTCACGCGCCGGCGGTGCGTTGCAGGCCCGGTCTCCTGCCACAGCTGGACGGACCATAAACGCGTACCAGCAGGATTTCCTGTAAGCTCCCTCCGGTCAAGCGGGGGCGACTGAGGCTGCGATCAACCCAGACGAGGCGGTGAGAAGTGCGAAGTATCCCGACCAGAGCCTAGCTGAGAGAGCAAGATCCGAGGTATACAGAGGCCCACCAGGTTTTTCGAAATCCCGACGTCCAGAGGGCCCACTGTCCGCAGTCATCGAGTCCTGTCCATTCTCTGAGGCCTTCCGTTTCAAGGAGCTACTCGGTGAGTACCATCGCCGGGGAGGCGTGTTGACGCGCACATAGGTTGTGCCGGTCAAGACGGATTTGGGTACACAAATCCGGTCTGCACTGTTTAGCAGTGTATATGTACTGTTTAGCAGTATATCAAGTATTCCGAAGTATTCAGTTATTGTCAAGAATTCAGCGTGGTGATTAGTTAGGCAGACTGTCATCATTGTCGGTCATTGTTAAAATGTTTAATGTTTAATGTTTAAAGTGTTCAAATGTCTTGCATATTGTGGTATGAATGATTGTTCATTGTTCACTGTTCATTATTGTGTTCTTTGTGTTAAGTGAATTCAAGAGTAAGTATCAGATCAGTTGTCAAGATGCCGCTCTTCTCGAAGTTAAGACAGATTACTACCAGAAAAGGGGTGCTTGAAGAAGCAGTTCCTATTCCTCCTAGGGACACTCCAGGGCATTTTATGTACCACAAGCATGGCTTAGATGCCATATTGTTTCTTGATCTATGGGTAGATTATACCAAGGGATTGCCGGAAAGTCAAAGGTGGCCCGCAGCGGGAACCTGGGATGCAGAGTGCATCATGAAAGTGGAGGAAGAGTTATGGAAAAGAAAAGTCAGACAGTCACAGAAAGACGCTGTTGAGTTATGGCGTAAAGAATCTCATAGACGTACAGAAAAAGCACGTAGACAAGAAGAGAGGAGTAAAGAAAGTTCAAATAAAGTTCAAGAAAATCTATTAATTGAGGAAGGTATCCGAGTGAAATCAGAACAAGTAGATAGACAAAGAAATGCTCTTATGAATGGTATGTATCCCCTTCTAGCCGAAGGACTACCTAAGGCTACTCCGGAGATACCGAAAGACTTGCCACCCCCATTATTTCCAATTAAGGTACATCCAAAAGGGCATCCCAGAACCGCAGAAGATGTTTTTCTTTCCTCATATCTAGACGACGCAGTTCCCGAGTATGCTAACCCCGCACCACATAGACCGTCTGGCGGAGGGGTTCAACATCAGGATCAGGTATCCGACCCCGTGCAACAGCAAGTCCCGATACAAGCTTCGGCAAGCACATCTGTTTCCGCATCTGTCCCCGCAGTCGATTCTACAGTGGTATCGACACCCATAGTTGCTGTGTCACGTTCGACGAACCCATTCACACCCGACGCCCCAGATGGGGCCACGGGAGGTGCTAGCAATACCTTTACACCACCTAGAATAAATAAACTTGTCTTTCAAGAGTCAGCGCATTCACGTACACCCAAATTCGTAAATGAACGTACGCTTAAGGAACTCCTTGTAAATTGTAGATATGACCCGGTGGTTGGTAAAGAGGACGAAATGGTCCTGGCATCATTACGTATCAGGCGAGCCGCAGAGTATTTAGCAAGGTTACCAGGAATGACTACGCATCTAGATAACATATATCATTTTGTTCAAACAGGACGAGATCCAGGATGTATTAACAGAGCTATGGAATTCCAGAAAGTAGAGATACAGGGGGAACTGTTACGTTTCCTCATAAACTGTGTGATCAGAAATCAAGACCGTCCGGGGGTAGACCCGAATGCAATGCTTATTCTTACAAGATGGAGCCAGAATATATCAGAAGGGAGACACGATAAGCAAAATTGTATAATAGCCATGTGCCGAAAAATCCGTAGAGAAATAGAGCGTATTCATGAAGAAAGATTGGGAACAGACGAGTTCGAGCAAGATGAAGTGTCCGAATCAGGGAATTCCGCAAGACAGTCAGAGACCATAGCCTATGTAGGCAGAGGAAGATCCTGTGATAATACTAGATGTTTTTCTGATCCCATACACTCTGTATGCCCAAATAATAGCAGAACGTATCCGACGCCTGTAATAAATCTGAAGTCTCCTGAACATTTGTTTCAAGCCGCAGATAAAATACTACGAGAACGAAGGGGTTACCACCTCCTCGATTCCATGGATGAGCAAGAATTAGCCAGATCAGCCGTTCACTGGATTGACAGTCCTGAAAAATACGGTGATGAGACCGTAGCACACACGTTTTTTAATCTCAGTGCAGATGAACAACGTTTAGCTGGAATCTATATGATTCAGCAACTCCTTATATTATATAAGAGCCAACATGCTGACCCTGGTCCTTTACCTGATATATTAACGGAACTACTCACGAACAGATGGAGAGGTTCTAGTAACAAATTAATTAAAGAGATATTAGTGTCACGTAAACAGTATGTCCTTTTTGTAAGTCCGGATTCTCTCTCGCTGCCCCGCAGAGAAAGAACGCCGTACTATATGGATAGACAAAATCCCTTACGAGAAGTGCACCCAATAAAAGGCGAAGACAATGAGTTTCACCGTGTATTTGTTTACACACCCATATCAAAAATGGAATTATTAGAAATGAAGAAAGTAGTACCTAGTCATGACAAAGACCCAGCGGGTTTCCACCGAGAAATTAAAGACATGTTACTAATGGGAGAGTACACCTTTCCTGATATTATGACGATATTAAAGGTGCTTTTGCCTGCTGGCATTTATGAAAAACTGAAAGAAAAAGAGTGGGAAGTGGGAGACCAAAAGATAGACTGGACAGCATTAGCAGAGGAAGAAAGGGCCCGAACTGCAGGTTCAGGGCTCGGGGATAAAGTTAAACTGTTACCAGGTTTACTAGTACAGGTACTGCCACGTTTATTAACTACAAAAAAGGAAGATTGGGGTGCAATCACAGCCTGCAAACAAAAGCAAGATGAAGACACAAGCGATTATTATGCTCGATTTGAAAAATGTTTTGGTATAAACAGTGGTATAAAAGCAAGTAGTGACTCATATCCACATTTATTTGTGACAAAATTAGTGGAAAATGCATTGCCTCCAGTGAAGAATAGAATATTGAAATTCGAGAGTACCTGGCAAAGTAACACTCCGTCACAAATGCTACAAATGTTACAGTATCATCACAATAGAATTAGGGATGAACAAGAACACGAGCATAGACGCATGAAGGATACAAAAATGAAAATGCTAGTTTCTCAGACAGTACCAGCAGATGGTCACAAAAAGGGTGTGACACATTCTGGTGATTCTGCAGTTCCTGTAAAAGGAACCTGCAATTACTGTAAACAACTAGGCCATTATGTACACGATTGTCCAGTCCTGAAACGTAATATAGCTACAGGTATTGCAAAAGAGAGACCACGATTAGTTAGACAAGATCAGAATGAACAAGGAGCTATGCAGCATGGACAGTCCATGCCAGTTCAGCAACAGTCCATGCCAGTTCAGCAACAGTCCATGCCAGCCTCACAGCAGCCCATACAGTTTGTGCCAGCTGCGCCACCGTTGCCTGCTACTGCCACACAAACCACAACACGACAAATGTATCAGACTGCACAGTATGAATATCCTGAGTATCAGCGTTACGCATGAACAAGCCTAGAGAGGGAAGTTGACTTACCACTTATCGAGGTTCCTGTAGATCAAGAAGGACCGTATGTACATAGTGAATTATTAGGTCAAGATAGAAAATTCTTACTCGATACAGGGGCAAGTCGAACAACTATAAAACGTAGTGAAGTTCCAGGGGCACCCCTCTCAGGCTCTCAAAATGTTTCCCTTGGTTTTTCAGGAAAACCTATTGTTAATGAAGTATCACAGCCTCTCCCACTTACGATAGGACCTTTGACACGAACTACAGATTTATTGCTTACTAAATCATGCCCAGAAAATCTGTTAGGAATTAAAACTCTGAAAGCACTAGGAGCCATAATATGTTGTTCTCCGGAAGGAGTAAGGTTGTTTTTACGTGATTTTAAAGGCCACTATGTGTCTAGAGACATAGATCCCCGACTACAGACTTTACCAGCGCATCTATGGGCACAAGGCCCTACTGATGTAGGTTGCATGAACATTACACCATACCGAGTCACTTTGAAAGCAGGAGTGGTACTACCACGAATGCGACAATACAAGTTACCGCATGATGCTGTAGTGGCTTTGCTGAAAATCATTGATGAGCTAATTGCCCAGGGAGTAGTTGTAGAAACAGACTCCAATGTATGTAACTCACCGATAATTCCGATTCTTAAACGAACTGATCCTACTGCCCCACCAGTATATCGATTGGTTATTGATTTGCGTGAACTAAACAAGTGCATTGTGCCACAATTTCCTGTGGTCCCTGATATATCATCATTATTGACAGCAATTGATTCCGAAGCAACATTCTTTACTGTAATTGATCTCAAGAATGCCTTTTTCAGCGTCCCAATAGATCCGGAAAGCCAATATTTGTTCGGATTCAGTTTAAATGGGCGCAGCTTTAAATTCTCACGCGCTCCCCAAGGATTCACAGAAAGCCCCAGCATCTACAGTCAAGCACTGAAACGAGAACTTGACAGTATCCACATGCCAGTCAATACTGCACTGCTTCAATATGTCGATGATCTGCTGATCACTGCGAGAAGCGAACCTGAATGTGAAAAGGCTTCTCTGACAGTTTTACATTTTCTAGCCGACAAGGGGCACAAGGTGTCTCCTTCTAAGCTGCAATTCTGTGTCCAGCGAGTTATTTATCTTGGTCACTCGCTGTCCAAGGAGGGAAGGCAGCTTACACCAGATCGCATCCAGTTAATTGCTAACATGTCAATACCCCAGACACAAAAGGAGGTGCGGGCTTTCATAGGCCTCACTTCATATTGTAGGCAGTGGATCCCTCAGTACGCATTTCTAGCAAAACCACTCATTCAGTTAACCACACAGGAGGCAGCCACATCGACTGTTCTCCCTTGGACTCAGGAACATACACAAGCTTTTGAAAGCCTAAAGGAAGCTTTATGTCAAGCACCTGTTTTAGCAACACCATGCTATAGCAAACATTTTACACTCTTTGTTACAGAACGTGAAGGTACTGCCTTGTCAGTACTCACTCAGGAACAAGCAGGATCACGCAAGCCATGTGCTTATTTTTCCAGTACATTAGATCCCGTAGCTCAGGCTTTGCCTGCATGCCTGAAATCAGTGGCAGCGACAGCTTTAGCAATCAGACAAAGCGATGCCATAGTGCTAGGACATCCATTGACAGTACAAGTACCACATGCAGTAGAAGTCCTTGTGAACCGAACGCAAACACAACACTTGACCATAGCAAGACTTACCGGTTATGAACTGACATTGTTTCAGCCACACATAGAGATCCGACGGTGTAATACATTGAATCCTGCTACACTATTACCTGTAATTGGAACAGACCCACTAGCTCATGATTGTGTTGAAATGATTGAAATAAAGACGAAACCTAGACAAGACTTGACAGACGTTCCATTGATAGATCCAGACCTGACGTTGTATGTAGACGGATCGTGCATGAGAACAAGTACAGGAGATTTAGTGGCCGCGTATGCAGTCACAACAGACACTGAAGTTATTGAGACAAATTGTATAGATACTTTGTCAGCCCAAGCAGAAGAACTTATTGCTCTAACACAAGCCTGTATTCAAGCCACAAATAAGAAAGTTAATGTATACACTGACTCACGTTATGCATTCGGAGTTGTACACGACTTCGGCGTGCTGTGGCGAGAGAGAGGTTATTTAACCTCCCATGGTGCCCACATTCAGCACGGACCCCTCATTCATGCCTTGTTAGACGCAATACATCTACCCACTGCTATATCGATTATGAAATGTAAAGCACACACGAAGGTTACTGATATCATTTCTCAAGGCAATGATTTAGCTGACAGAACAGCTAAACAGACTGCTCAGAATCGCACATTAGACATGACAAAGCCAATAGTTCAGACACCAACACAGTGTATGACAATTAAGGATCCCGCACTTGACGTAATTGACATACAGACACATGCTACTGCTGAAGAATTAAAGAAATGGACTGAACTAGGAGGGATCCAGACAGATCAGGGATGGATGACGAAGGAGAAATCTGTATGGTTTCTTCCTGACTCTATGGTCCAAGCCATTATAGCTACAATTCACAGCCCGGCGCATTTAGGAGAAAAAGCTATGTTAGATAGCATTCAACACATTTGGTTCAATAAACATTTACGAGCAGCAGCTAAACAAAAGGTCCGTACCTGTATGATATGTTGTCAGTTCAACCCAGGAAAAAGTGTTCCCGTAGAACAGGGTGGATTCCAGACTCCTGATCATCCTTTTGAAGTGCTCCAAATGGATTATATCCAGATGAAACGATGTCGAGGATTCAAATATGTTCTTGTAGTTGTCTGCGCTCTCTCCCGATGGACTGAGGCGTACCCAGTATCAGATTACACGGCCCCGACTACTGCCAAACAGTTAGTTCGAGAATTCTTCCCACGGTACGGTTTACCACGTGTTGTATATTCAGATAACGGCCAGCCTTTCTCATCCGAATTAATGAAACATGTCTCACTTTTGTTGGGATATCAGTGGAAATTCCACTGTGTCCGACACCCCGAGGCAGCAGGTCTCGTGGAACGACATAATCAAATTTTGAAAATCAGATTGTCTAAAATATGTAAGGAGAAAGGTGTTGACTGGATAGTAGCCTTACCAGTTGCACTATTTTACATAAGAATGGTAGCACACTCTCGAACAGGGCTATCCCCGTATGAGGTGATCTTCGGAAGGCCACCAAATATGTGGGGGACGCCTATACCACGTAAGATAACTGATGTTAATTGTAATATGCTGACAGATTACTTGGCTTCCTTGATGTCTGCACTACAATCTTGTCGTTCACAGGTAGCTGCAGCTTTTCCTGACAACACTGAGGTGAAACCCCATGACGTTGCTCCGGGGGATCTGGTGTTTGTGAGGAATTTTGATCGGAAAACCCAATTGGAGCCCAGGTGGAAAGAACCGAAACTAGTACTGCTGACCACAAGAACAGCCGTGAAAGTTGAGGGCCGCAAGGGATGGATACATTCCAGCCACATTAAGAAATTTCATGGACTATCCTCGGATATAGACACTGTGCCCTGCACTCCCTCACAGACTGATTCAAAACTCCCCTTTGTTGAAAAGAATGACTCTCAGAACTATAAATTAAAACTTAGGCCCAAACAGTCGAGCAATTTGATTGTTTAAGTCCTCTCCAAGGTGAAGCGGTTGAATTGTCTCTGACATGTATCCCTTGGACCTGAGTAGAGAAAATACCAGAGAAATGTTGAAACGACAGGCGTATTGTAAATCACTGCGTAGCTACTGTGTGAGGACATTATTGATTCTGTTTTTATTGAGTGTTTTAATAATTATTACGAGTGTGATTTTGCATATATATCATCCTATTTCTAGACATGTTTATAATATTACTGCTGAACATTCTTTTAGTGACCTACCGCCACATGAATTATCTTATAGACTTGCGCTGCGCAATAACACTTTCATTAGTATGTTACATCATTCCCATCAGACTAGTAATGCCACCAATTGTTGGGTGTGTGGCCGACTCCCTCCCTATCAGAATAACAAAGGAGTTCTGCCTTTCTTTCCACATCCGTTCACACATAATGGCTCCTGTGGAGCATGGTTTAGTTTACTAAATTCCATAGACCCAGACACAGCAGTTTATCAACAACATTGGATATGGGGAAATCTGAATCTAGTTTTATTCAAAGTCTGTCACCCTAATAAGGAGGGTCACCCCAGTAGAACAGGAACTGATTTAGAAAACGAAGTGTATAAATTAGGTAATTTTACGCCTAATCTTATGATTCTGAATGTCAAATCCGAAGTTGAACTAATTCTGCCCACTATGTCAGTATTTCCAGTTAAGGGTGAATTATGTGTAAGAAAAGTTGGTTCCATACATATGGGCCATAGCAAATGCGTTACTACAGTAGAATATAGTGATCAAGGTAAATCTTCATTTAGAGCTTCTCGCCATTCTTACTTTATATGTGGTCAGACGGCATATATGCGTCTGCCTCTAGATTGGGATGGCACCTGTTACATAGCATTCCTTTTGCCACCTGTTTTCCTAGCTCCCCCTGATTATTATCGAAATGTTCATTTAGTACACAATAGAGAGCGAAGAGATCTCCCAGTTGTCGATTATACTGAGACGGCATGGGACAAGTATGTAGATTTCAATAAAGGTATCTTTCCCTATATAGGTACAATATCAAATAGTAAGCTGATACGCAGACTAACCAAGACTCTTGAAGCTGTAGTAAACGAGACTATAGCCGCCCTGGGCAATCTGACAGAGGAACAATCAGTGATGAGAATTGTTGTTCTCCAGAATCGTCTTGTCCTTGACGTCATCCTGGCCGATAGGGGCGGAGCTTGCAGGGTCATCGGATCCAGCTGCTGCATATTCATACCAGAAAATTCGCCATCTGTATATAAAGCTATAACACGCCTTCATAAGATTGTGAGCCAGATACACGAGAATCCAGGCACTTGGACGTGGTCCGGGTGGTTTTGGAGTGTGATATCAGCCTGGGGATGGAGAGTTCTATCCTTCCTAGGTATTGGCCTTCTTATGCTCTTCAGTTGTTGTTTATGCCTGCAATGTGGACCAGCGATTTGTGGTCTGTGTGCCACATCATGCATTCCATATCAAAGTTCTCGTTCAAAATGCCGGAAAAAGAAGGAAGAAGAAATGATGCTCCATGAGCAAATCGATGGAATGATGAAGATTGATATCTCTTGAAGGGCAAGTAGGGGACAAGGAGGGAATGTGGAAATGTGGATTTTCCTGATCAGTTATGTCCCCTATCTTGGACCCCAACGGTTCTATATGCATGTTACAAGTACATGTATGTTCCCTCCAGTTCCAGTTTCTAAGACGCAAACATATGTGTGTCTACCGTCAACATGTTCTCTGTCAGATCCGCCATCAATGGGCTGGATATTCGATTCCTAAGTATGAAAGGCCACCGACTTTATATGGCTAAGTTACTCCATTTTTACAGTTCAGGCAAGTAGGCCCGATTCTGTCCTCAAAGCCTTTCCCTGCTCTCTGTCTCTGACAGCTTCAGCTTGAGCTCGCATCTGTATCCATGAACTTTGTCCTACTCCCTGTGCAGCTAACGGTGCCTGCCTCGGCCAGTTTTCGCCTGCCTGCCAAGAAGCTGTATTTCACCTTCGAATTATCTATTTTGCTCTTCAGCCGATGCATTCCTGTCTAGTGATTTAGGTAAACATTTCCTTTAGCTCACAAGCAAAGGACTCAGCCTTTCCGTTCTCCTGCAAGTGATTCATAGCCCTGTTGCCATGGAAAGTTTTCTGCCCCTCGCATCTCATATAGGCACTTAGACGCTTGTACACGCACACACAGTTAGTATAGACTAGATTCTGTCCGAGAGTCCTTCCTTGTGGATAACATAGTTCTCTAAACATAGGATGTTAGATATGATTTGGGATTAGGTTGACTTGACCCCCCAGACTTTTCGTCTCCACATGTAGAGCTAAATGTCAAGTCCCCTTCACCCCCTAGTTGCACGTCAATCACACGTCATGCTGCTGCGCGCGCATCTATGTTAAGTATTATCTTATAGATCCACCTATGTATAATAAGCAGAACCAATCATGTTTCTTTTTGCTCCTTATTACGCCTAGTTTCGATTACGTATTACCATGCCATCCCTCTTATCAATTGTTACGCCTTTTACATTCATTTCATTGTAATGTATGACCTATAAAAGTTACTTCTTGTCAATAAAGTATTGTACTTCACTTCCTGAACCCTCGTGGTGACGGAACCTGAAGGCCGCGACTCGAGTCGGCCATTTTGGATGGAATAAAGCCCATTTAGAAAAACTCTTATACCACGGATTCTGCCTCTTGTTATTCTGAGCTATTTTACTTTATTTAAGATTCCGTATGAAATTCAGTTTAGGTGAAAAGAATATTTACCACAAGCTGTCCAGCAATAAGTGTCATTTCTGGTAGAAGTCACAGGTAGACTAAAGATTTAGGGGGCTCAATTAGGGATGGACAGAAATAGAGTATCCTTCAAGATGTAGCTGGTGTGTTGCCAGCCCATGCACTGGTACACCCATATCAATGAGCAGTACACGAACTGCTGAGTTTCTGATCCAAATAGGCTCGCTGATTGGAAACTCTTTACCAGTAGTCTATCTGCCACAGGGCTGCAGGCATGACAGCACCGGAAGGTCCACCTCTTTCTAACACTCTTTTTCTCTTCGCGAATACCATGAAAGGCATGGTTCAGAAAGAGAGAAGCAACAATGGACACCACATGCTGGGAGAAAACTCCATTACATTTTCAATGAATGCCCTCCTAATGTGTCGGTTCACAAGGCCAATGGAACCTCATGTACATGAGCACATGATTTCAGTGATATGTTCATTAATGCTTTCAACTAATGACCCATGTCTTTAGCTAGTGAAAGCAAATCTCTCTTCCACTCAGCCTGAAGAGCTGGGGCCACAGCGTAAATGGAAGCAACATCACTTTAAAGCTAGCAGGTGGATTTAAGTACACAGACTTAAACACTACAAAATAGCCTAGATGAAGGCTCACAGTTATACAGGCCCTGAAGGATGTGCAAAATATGTGCCACTCTAGAGGTGGTACACAGCAATTGCGTCCCCATGGAGCAGGTGATGGGGCTGTTAACAGAATCATAAAGAGCAGGGCTGGGGCCCCCGGGGTCACCTTTTGATGTACATATCACTATGGCTGACAGGTCAGGAGCGAAGAAACAGCAGTGACCATCCTTCTGGGCGGAAACAATCTCAGGCTCAACCCCCTTTAGAAAGGGCTCTTTCCTCCTCAAAGCAGGATGTCCCTTTATAAATGAGAGTGGCATTACAGCAGGAGTACCCTGCACTACAGTTCCTGAAGGAGACCATGAAGTCCCGCTACATGGGTTGGTGCCATGCTCAACTGCAGCTACTTTCATCAGGTCATTTTGCCCCCCCCCCACAATGGACGAGAGTTCCCATGGTGAACCTCCACTGCGTAACTCCACAGCATTTGTGATCTGCAGTACATTATCAAATCTCCAAGCCTGTACATGCATTGCTGTCAGTGCATTTTTTCAGTTGGGCCCACAATCCCCCTCTGGACTAGAGCCACCCATTGAGGGTGTAAACCAGTGAGATTGAGGTCTGTATCAATCAACACATCCTGGCACTAGATAGGTCAGAATGCTCCATTCGACTGACCCAAGAGACACGCCTTTGCTGCCCTATCACATTCACAGTTCTGATAAATACTCTTTGCACATGGCCCTTGTTTGGCGAAAAGTGAGTTCTCAGGTGTTAAGAAGATTAATTAAGTGCCCGGTGCCACAGCCAGCACATTTGATGCATTAATGTGGGTTGCAACTTAGGGCCTCATTACGATGTTGGACGGAAAGCCTCCTCCCGACAGTCGGAATCTCCTTGACCGTGTCGGTGCCCTTCCGGCTGACTTGGTTGGTTTACAATTGGCCTGACCGATTACGATGTTTGCGGTCAGATTTTAACCTGTACGCTCTTTCCGACCGGCTCTCAGAGAATTTGTATCGGTGGGAACCGCAACGGACAGCTCTATGGACAGTATTTGCGACCGAGTTATTACGATGCTGATTTCCAACAGCCTTTCCGAGTCAGCCTGTCAAACACAATAAGACTGACGAAATTGACTTTTGGAGCCCCTGGCAGGCCCCCATTTATCCTGCGGCCTATGGTTTGGGCTCGAAAGGGTACCTAAGGGACCCCCCTGTGAAACCATTCACTATGTGGCAGGCACAATGAGGTGCCTGCGACAGGGTGTAGGGTTTTCCACACACACCCCATTTCCCCATAGGAGCCTGTGTTGTTGGGTGGAACACGGGCTCCCATAGAAGTCAATGGGACGCTGCCCGAATTGTGTTCGGTCACATCGTAATTGGTTCGGCGGAACTGCCAACTGCGAGTTGGTTCCTGAATCCGAGGAGGTGTCTGGCGAAAAGTTTCCCCCGACATCGTACTGAGGCCCTTAGTTCAATTCTCTAGCCCTGCAGTTTTTCAGGAGATGATTTACATATCTTTACCAACTGACAACTTTCAAGGATGTTTCTGGGTTACATGGATTGCACTTGAGCAATTTAGTGCCAGCATTTCCTCTGCTAGAGAAGAGCAGGCACAGCATTTTCACCAAAGGCCCAGTGCAAAAACGCAATTTTTCACTGTTCGTCACGCCACATGTTGGTGCAAAATTCCGCTGACACTAATGTAATCTACTTCACCCAGATACGCTGGTACAAAATTGCACAATTGTAATCTATGTAATCCAGTCCCTGGAATTGCCCACATTTCCTAACAGGAGTTGGAATGACCCAGCAAAGTCACTTGGGAAACATAGCAGAAGACCTTTTGCTACTTGTTCACCTACAAGATGTTGTTCTCTTACTAGAACTTCTTCGAAGCTCCTCTTAATAGCAAAGACAAACAATAGAAGCTACAGCAGGATAGTTCAATGCTATGTATGCATACAATTGACAATGCGGTGTTCCGAATGTCATGAGGTAGAATCCCAGCTAGGAAAATGTAGCATCCCAAAGGTCAATAAATTGAGTATCATAAAATGGGCAATAATAACATATCTTTTAAATATTATAATTTAGACTTAGAAATTGCAGAAGATCTGTACTTAGGGTGAATGACAAAAATATAGTTTAAAAAATATCATGGTGCAAAAACATTGTGTAAAAAATATTGACAAGTAATAAACTTTTGCAACAGACTATGGAAGGTAAGAATATTGATTTTTATATATATTATTGTTTTTTAAAAGTAGAATATTTTTGTAGAAAATATAATTTACTTTAACACAGTTCTATTAAATTACGTGTTTAAATTCATTTAACATATCATATTATTTTTAGGTATTAGTATTGGTATTATTATATATTACAAGTTTTATTTTGGTGGTATAGTTTGTAAGGTTTTACATTTAATTCGTAATGTATAATTTAGTAGGCAGTTGTTGAGTTTCTAGGGTAATAGAGTAGAAAGTTATTTAAAATATCACTTAGTGTTTCTTATTTCAAAGTTAATTTTTATTTTAATGTAATCATTAATTGGTAAATACTTAAGTAAATGATGTCACCGATTTAAGTGATTAATTCTTATTTTAATTATTTAAGTGTATCTTGTAATTTGTATTTCTTTGCAATTTAATTTCATTTTTCTGTAGTTTAATTATTAATTTAGAATGGAGTATAATAAAATTTAGTCGCAGGTTATTGCCATTGTAGGGAAATAATGTGGGAATTCATTTAACTTACAAGCTTTTGATTTTTTAAACTATGTATTATTAATTACATATTTAATTAGTAATACATTATGTAAATTATTTAACTGATTATTTGTCATTTTAAGTGTTTGTTGGATTTTAATTAAGTGTTAACTTGTTGAGAAGTTTATTTAATAATACATTTGTAAAGCAATTTTATTTTCATTTGTTTTAATTGTATTAATTTCATTTCATTGCTATTTTAATATTTTTAATGTTTTATTTTTAATGTGTTGTATTTATTTTTGGGCTACCTGTGAGGGATTTGTATTTTAATATTTTTATGTTGTTAAGTATTTTTTTGTTTTATGTTAAATGATTAGTAATTGGAATGGTATATCTAACCCATCAAATGTCCAATATCGTCCCTGATTTTGTTTAAGTTGGAGTGAGAATAGTAAATCTACCCCTCCAAAGACCAACACTTTCCCTACTACTGCTTAGATTAGAGTGGGAATAGTAAATCTAACCCCTCCAAAGTTGAATACTTCACCTACTGTTTGTTAAATTGGAGTTAGAATTGTCACTCTGTACCCTTTGAAGTCCAACACTTTTGCTAGTGACAGTTATATTTTTATTATTCCATTAATTTTTATATTGTATATTGTTTATAAAAAAAGATTTATAATTGTTTATTCAAATGTTATTTTTGTTTTCTTATTCATTTTATTTGTTTAATTAAGTTAAATATGTTTTATTAATATATGTTTGTCCATTTTAATTGTGAAGTTATCGTTAATATATTTAACATGTTATGCTTAATATTTTTATATTTGAAAAATGTTCTAATATTATTTTTATATTTTAAAGTACATATATACACACATAAATGTTATCTATATATTTAGTTGACATTATTAATTAAAACTATTAAAATGCTTCCTGCTTTGAGCCATTGCAAATAGATTTTTCCTATCAAATTGTGTTTAATTTAACTTTTTGTTCATGCCTGATCCACCCCCCCATTTATTAAACTTGAGTCTCACAATTTTAATCTCTCTATAGCACATGAAATTTACTAAACTATTGTGTTGCCCTTCTTAATATTGCAGCATCTATGAATTACATTTGTCAATTGAATTTCTGAACTTAGGTGTTAGATGTTCTTTTCTATGGGGATGATTTCTGCTCATAATCTTAAAATATTTTCACTTGTTGTTGGGACAGAACAGTCCCTCATGTGGTGACAGACGTGCACCCCTGCCCTGCGTGCCTCAGCTGCAATGGTATCTGGATCCATGAAGCTGATTCTTGTTGTCATGGGGAAACACGGATTACGCGTGTGTGCCATGGAATAGACCTGTTTTACGGATTGCAGTTTTGTTGGTCCAGGAGGCGTGCCCAAAGCGCTAACCTCATAGTAGTGAAAGGCTCCTGCATTTGCCAGGAGTTAAGTAGCATGATCATGGTGGTGGCAGCATACCGTGTAGTAATCAGCAGTAGTGAACAGGCCTTTTTACCTCTGTGCCTGGAGTGAGGCCTACAGCCTCATGCATGTTAAATACTGCTGCTGTGTGCTTAACTCACCTTTGGCCTACATCAAGTTTGTATGTAAGTGCTGTTCAGTGCATGTGTGTTGTATGAATGTTCTCGGTGTATGTGTGCCTGTGAAAGGTACAAAACATGGAAGATTCTGGGTTCCATTTTAGGAGACCCTGGCCTGACTGGAGGAGCATGAGGAGGTAGAGGAAACCACCAGACAGATTTTGTGGATTGCTGCATGCCTATGAACTGTGTGGGTCATACACTGGAGGAAGAGGAGCCAGGCACTTCAGTAAACTTCAAAGGGTACTTTTTGATTCTGAGACAGGTCACTGGAAAGCAACCTTGGCACATATCAGGAAGGAGATGGGGCTGATAAGAGAATCATAGAGAGTAGGGCTGGGGGGCCTGGGGTAACCTTTAGATGCATTTATTGCTACGGCTGACATTCAGATGTGACACCCTAGTCACTACCATGGCCTGTGCTCTGGGGCTATCTGTTTTGGAGTTGCTCCTGCTGTAACACACTGCTGTCTGGACAATGTGTAGGGCAGAGTAGAGGGCACTTCAAAATCAAGCAAACCCCAACACAAACTTCAAAGACTCGGAACCTAATTCACATTTTGTGCCTGGAAATGGACTATAAGCCGGGGAGCTTGGACCACCAAAATTCTGCCTGTGACCAGGGCTGAGGCTAAGACCTGCCAGTCTCCCAGATGGTGTGAGGGGGCATCACAAGGGACCTCCAAGACCATCTGCCCCTGGGGCCTGGAGCACCAGTGTCTGCCTGGTTGAAAAGACTAGTGTGCCCTGTAAGGAAGAGGAGAGTGCTTGAGGGAGCGAAGAGTGCAGGCTCAAGTCGGCGACCCTGTATGCCAAAGTGGGCCGCCGTGAAGTTAGCCATGATCACCATTGCTGCTGTGTGGAGTGACGTCGGTGACCCCGTATGCCAGGTGAGGCCACCATGAAGATTACTGCTGTGCCAATAGGGCTGTAGCCCGTCAGCAGAGTGAATTCAGTGATCTATATGCCAGGTGGGGCTGACATGAAGATTACTGCCATGCCAATTGGGTCATAGCGTGTATGTGGAGTGATGCCGGAAACCCCGAATGCAAGGTGGGGCTGCAGTGAAGCCTACTGCTGTGCAGAGCGGGTCGTAGCCCATGTGTACAGTAAGGTTGGTGACCTAGCGTGCTGGTGGACCACTGGAAAGGATAAGGACCTTTGCCAAGTTCAAGCCATCTACGTGGGGAGAGGCTACTATGGTGACCCGTGCGGGTCAAACTCCAACTGAATATTGGAACCAGAGCAACCTACCCCCACCTGTCCTTCCCCCGTCTTATTCTTTCTTTTTAGCAGCAATAATTGTGCACCTCCGTCCCATAACGGAGCCTTGATTTAAGGATTTCGAAGGTACGCGCTTTGTTTTAATGCTTGCGTTCACACCAGCACAACTTGCATTAATTTCAACCGCACGTCCGCTGTTAACATTGATTAAAGGATTTCGAAGGTACACGCTTTGTTCTAATGCTCGCGTTTACACCAGCGCAAATTGCATTAATTTCAACCGCACCTCTGCTGTTAGAGTCCTTATTACATGCCATTAACCAATACATAATTTTTCACGCTCACAATATGTCTGTCAATGTTAACAGTGTCTTTTTAAACCCTACAAATCTCCTTCTTTCAAACAGCACGCACTCTAAGCATTCCGCTACTAGATGCTATTAGGCTCCCCACTACTGCGCGATGGGCTTGCACTAAGACGCTTCAGAGATTTTAATTCTCCCGTTTTGTCTTTTAATTTGTTTTTAGTTGTGCTCACTGCTTTACCTTGCTTTTATTCACCCTCCGCATTGCCGCACTATAAATCGTGCCCCTCACCGCTATTTGGCGGCTCTGACCTTCGCGTTCTGTAATTACTGGGTGCCTTCTTGGGTGGGCTTTAGGGAAGCTCTCTCGTCACTCTGCGCTCTAGCAGTCAGGTGGACTGGATAGAGGCAGTTCCTGGGCATTATTTTTATAAGCACGGCTTGAGGTAGGAACGACCCATTAGGCTCCCCACTACTGCGAGATGCGCTTGCACTAAGACGCTTCAGAGATTTTAATTCTCCCGTTTTGTCTTTTACTTTGTTTTTAGTTGTGCTCACTGCTTTACCTTGCTTTTATTCACCCTCCGCATTGCCGCACTATAATCGTGCCCCTCACCGCTATTTGGCGGCTCTGACCTTCGCGTTCTGTAATTACTGGGCGCCTTCTTGGGTGGGTTTTAGGGAAGCTCTCTCCTCACTCTGCGCTCTAGCAGTCAGGTGGACGGGATAGAGGCAGGTCCTGGGCATTATTTTTATAAGCACGGCTTGAGGTAGGAACGACCCATTAGGCTCCCCACTACTGCGCGATGCGCTTGCACTAAGACGCTTCAGAGATTTTAATTCTCCCGTTTTGTCTTTTACTTTGTTTTTAGTTGTGCTCACTGCTTTACCTTGCTCATATTCACCCTCCGCATTGCCGCACTGTAATCGTGCCCCTCACCGCTATTTGGCGGCTCTGACCTTCGCGTTCTGTAATTACTGGGCGCCATCTTGGGTGGGTTTTAGGGAAGCTCTCTCCTCACTCTGCGCTCTAGCAGTTAGGTGGACTGGATAGAGCCCTATTTTAACTGGACATCATAGCGCGCAGCGTCTGCGCGCAGCGTGTGCGCCACAGTGACGCCGGAGTCACGCCAGAGTCCAGCCCGTCTGCGCCCGTCCACGCTGAGGACGGGAAGGCCGGCTGGACGTCCGGTCATCGCAGGGCGAATCCTATGTCCTTTAGATATTCTAGGCATGACCTTCTCAGGCTTAAACCATTAGGACTTTCATGTTCTCATAAGAACTCTCCGGATGATCTTCTACTTCCTTTAGGCTGCGGATGTTCATTGGTAGGTTCTGGGGGTCCGATTCTTCCTCCATCCCCCCATTCGTCAAGACACAATATTGATATAGGAATCAGTTCGGTGAGAGAAGACTGTATTCTTATTAACGCCCGCTCGCTGATAAAGAATAATATTGCTTTTAAGGAGCTTGTACTGGACAGGAAACCCTCGTGGGTCTTTGTCACGGAGACGTGGGCGAAGGACTCTTCTGGTCCTGATCTTGTTGAAGCGGTCCCTGTGGGCTATTGCCTGTCCCGGCAGGATAGAATGGGTCGTGTGGGAGGAGGCTTAGCGATTCTATATAAAGACAGCTTTTATTGCCATACCCTACCTCTATCAGACCCCAAGGATAACTTCCAAGCCCTGTATTTCTCTTTAAAAGGTGTTCATGAGACCACTTTTAATGGGATCCTGATTTATCGTCCCCCCGGTCCTAGAGTGGACTTTGGACAACAGCTGCTCCATATTTTAGAACCCTATTTTGGCCGCGAAAATTTAACTGTTCTGGGAGACTTAAATTATCACCTGGAGTTGTTGGAGGCCAATGATACTCTTTCCCTGCTGGATGTTACATCAGCCTGTGGACTGACTCAACTGGTCAGAGGTGCTACCCATCGAGCGGGTCATACGCTTGATGGGATTTTCTCGAATGATGGGAGGTTGGTGGTAAAGGACCCCTTTTTCCTCTCATGGTCCGATCACCTGGCCGTTCCGTTTGAGGTGTCTTGCCCGACCGTCGACAGGTACAGAAAAGTTCTGAGCAAAATGGAACTACGTAGGGATTTTAAGAATATCACTAATAGTTCCTTTGCTCCTTGGACTTCTAGCCTGTCCATTCTTCAGGAGGAGAATGTCCAGGTGGCAGTCGCGCAATTTGAAAAGGCTGTCATTGAGGCGCTGGATGAGTTGGCTCCTATTCGGGCGCGTTACTCAGCGAGAAAAAAGCCATCTGCCCCTTGGTTTTCGGAGCATTTAAGATCTTTTATACAGGAAGTTAGGAGACGGGAGCGGCTATGGCATACTAGCTGGGATCGGGTGGACAAGGAGGCCCACAAAACCCTGATGAGGAAATATAAGATGGAAGTGATAAGGGCTAAACAGGAATATTTTACGGACCTTACCACCTCACTCTCCTCTCCGAAGGAGCTTTTCAGGATAGCGGACTCTCTTATGTCCCTTCAAACCCCGGACCCTGTTACTGCCTCGCAGCAGCTCTGTAACAGCATAGCTGTCTTTTTCCAGACGAAGATCTCTGACATTTATTCCGCTTTAGAGCTGCAGAGGACTTTAACCATTGAGCCCCTTGTACCTGTGGATGTGGCTCCTGTTCCCATTGCTTTTACTGAGAATCCCTCTCTGGGACGTTTGGAATCCTTCCCTCCTCTCTCCTTACAGGATTTAGAGAACCTCCTGAATAATACCAAGTCAGGCTCGCCATTGGATACCTGCCCGCTTAAGATCCTTAAGCAATGCAGGTAATCCCTCCTGCCCCCTCTCGTTGACATCATGAATAGGGCCATGAGGGATGGTATTTTTCCCCCTCAATGGAAAAGGGCGGTAGTGAAACCTTTACTCAAGAAACCATTTCTTGATCCTGTGGTTTTAAAGAACTTTTGCCCCATTTCACTGCTCCCTGCCCCTGCGAAGATGTTAGAAACCCATCTGAATAAACATCTCGCAGCTTTCGTAGAAAGTTCGGGCTGCCTTGATCACTCCCAGCATGGTTTCAGGAGGGAACATAGCACCGAGTCGGCCCTCACCATAGTGCTGGATAATATCCGCACACGTGCGGATGGGTGTCAGACCACCCTCCTGATCCTGCTGGACCTCACGGCAGCCTTTGACACCCTTTCTCCCTCAGTTTTATCATCTTGTCTAAGGGAGATCGGGGTTGAGGGAGCCGCCCTGTGTCTACTGACCTCTTTCCTCGACCAAAGAGAGCAAAGAGTGAAGCTGGGGGAGTTTCTATCTCCATCCATGTCTGTGCAATGTGGGGTCCCTCAGGGGTCGGCATTAAGTCCGACCCTTTTTAACATATACGTGACCCCCCTTGCCAGACTAATCAGATCTTTTGGGATGGAGGTAGTTTCCTATGCAGACGACACACAGATCCTCGTCTCTCTCTCCCAGTAAGTTAGTTCGACTGCCTCCAATTTTAGATCTTGTATGGAGGCAGTCGGCCAATGGATGATTCATAATTCATTGAAACTGAATGGGGAGAAGACGGAGGCGATGGTGTTTGGAGGAAAGGAAGAGGTATGGTCAACCGATTGGTGGCCGGACTCATTGGGAGCGTGTCCTGTTCCCGCCTCTTCGGCCAAGAACCTAGGAGTTTTGATCGACCCCACCCTCAGCATGTGTCAACAAGTCAATAGAACTGTCTCTACCTGTTGGGGCATTTTACACATACTGAGGAAAATCAGGCATTATCTCTCGCAGCAGGCAAGGAAACAAGTTGCTGTTGCTCTCATTGGCTCCCGGCTGGACTCCTGCAATGCGCTATATGCGGGACTGAATAGAAGTCTGCTGCAGTGCCTGCAAATGGTCCAGAACGCAGCAGCTAGGTTTGTCCTGGATCTGCCCAGGCGTGCTTCGGCTACCTCTGCCAGAAAACTGTTACACTGGCTTCCTGTAGAGGACCGGATACTTTTTAAGACCATGTGCATGACCTATAGGGCCTTAGCTAATGGTAGCACTACTGGAATTGGATCTATTCTATCTTTTTTTAGCCCCTCCAGGAACTTGCGCTCCTCTAATAGACTTCTCTTATTAGTCCCCCGTATCCGGAGAACTAAATGGGGGGGCAAAGCCTTTTCCATTCTGGCACCTAAGTGGTGGAATGCTCTTCCACTGGAACTTAGGTCCCTTCCCACTCTTCAGCTATTTAGAAATGCTTTGAAAACCCGTCTTTTTGCGAGGTCATACTTGTAGTTGTGTTCTGCCTTCTGGTTTCGATCTGGTTTTGATTTGTTTTGTAGGCGCCTTGATGCCTTCGGGTTTTAGTTGCGCAATATAAATTTTATTTCATTCATTCATTCATTCATTCAGAGGAGCTTACGGTCTCACCGGAGAAAGTGCCATTGATGCCTAGCTGCTGCCTTCGCTGAACCATGAGTGCTACTCACCAACATCAGCCACTGCTGCTTGCCACAGAGACTCCAGTCACACCATACCGCAGGAGTAGGTAAGACTGGTAATAGGACCAAAAGACCCGGGGTAATTTGTTCTGATCCATAGCGCTTCGAGCACTTTTGAATATTATCAGAGTCAGAGTAAGACTCCTGAAACTCAAACTACTAGTGGGGCCTAGCTTCAATGTCACCTATGGTGAATGGGGAATAACCACTATGCTAGTGAGAAGGAAGTGGGACACAGGGACCTGCCTATTGAACACTAGAGATCTGACCACAGGGGGCTGTGTAGATTGTATTTTTATGCTGCATTTCACTTTGTGTTTGCATATAAATACTACTTTTGTAATTAAAATGGTATTTGACTGGACAATCATTTATTGCTACTAGTCAAAGAGTATTGCATGATTGGAAAGAGTGGGTGAAAGGGATGATGTCCACGGATTTACAGTTTCTTAATCAATTGATGGTGACAGAGTGATTTAAGGAGAAGTGATTTGCTCCACTTAGGCAATACCTGTCTGAACTGACAGAGAGGGATCCAGAGAAGCTTGAAGTGTTGGCTGACAAGTGGTTATCTAACAGGGTTTACAATAAGGCAAAACAGCCCAGTTCTAAGCCAAAAGGAGCAAGGAACTCTCCATAGACTGATTCCCAACTGGAGGGTAATGGCCAGGGTATGTCCCATGGGATTCGAGGAGTGCCCAGACTAAATGGGAATGGTAATGTTGTATCTGGGAAGGAGTATTATGAGAAGGGAGGACACAGAAGATCCTCCAGTTCCAAAGTGGTGATTTGCTACAAGTGCCAATAGGTGGGACAATTCAAGAGGGATTGTCAGGCGAAAGATCCTGACCCAGCAGCACGTGTGATAGCAAGCATGTTACATGGGGGTGAAGAAACCCGAGAGGGCTCAATTGCACTCAACCTAGTAGCTATGAAGATCCGGAAGAGAGACCCATATGCTCTGAAGCACATTCATCCTAACATGATAAAGTTTGTGCAGGGAGATAGTATAAATGGGAGGAAAGCACCTGTCCTAGGAGATACTGGAGCCTTCTGTGCTATGGTTGAGAGGAAGTACCTTAAGCCTGAGGAGATGGTCCCTGGTACCATGTATACATGTTTGGTAGCCAATGGAGAGGGCATATAGTATCTGCTATGCAGGGTTGAGCTAGAGCTCAATGACAAGGCGGCCATGGTCGATGTTGGTGTAAGGGAAAAGCAAGGTGCTAGACATCACTAGGGCAAAGACTTGATTGCCCCAGGCTTGATGCCAGGACCAGAATTCTTTATGTCTAGGACCATGTCAGCTGTGTTGACCAGAGCACAGTCTTAGGATAAGACTGGATCAGTTCTGATTTGCAAGGACAAGTTAGTTTGCAGGAAAGGTCAAACTTCGAAAAGGCAGTGGCAGTGGAGGTCCCCACTTGTTCTCCAAAGGGAGAGGAAGCTGAGGTTCCTAAAGTGGACCAGGTACCAGAGTATGGGTCACTTCCAGAGCTGAAGGGTTTTTTAGCTGCCAGGGCCCTACCCAGGAAGATTTCCGCAAATCACAGGAGGAGTGCCCAACTACTTGTGGGACATGGAAGGAAGGAAGGGACAGGTCTGCAAAGGAGTGCTTAGGAAACACTATGTTGGCTGGGAGGATGGCCTACTTTATGGTGAGCCGGTGAACCCTGAACCAGGAACTAGTAGAAGGCTAATGGTTCCACTAGTGCACAGCAATTTCCTGCTGTCACAGGCCTATGAAGTACCCATGGCAAGACACTTGGACATTAGAAAAACACAGGGTGGGTTGAACCATCTGTTGTACTGGCCAGGGATGCACAGAGACACATAGAGGTTCTGTAGAACCTGTCCCTCTTGCCAGATGAATGGTAATACAGAAGACACTGAAGAGCATGATATAAACTCTGCCAGAGAACATTAGGAGCAAGTGGGATTATCTCCTGCCATGTCTCTTGTTGGCCTACTGAGCGATAACGTAGGCAGTGGTAGGGTGCAATCCCTTTGAGATTCTGTATGGACACCCAATGACGAGTCCTCTCACCTTAGTTAGAGAAGGGTGGGAAGGAACCTCAGAGTCTCCACAGAAGTATATGGTGGACTGTGAGATTGGCTTCAGGAAGTTGATGGCGCAATACATGAGTCAGTCAAAGGAAAGCTTCATGCTAGCCAAGCGCTGATCAAGGAGTGGTATGACCAGAAAGTTATGCTGACTGGATATCTGGACGGTCAGGAGGTGATGGTGCTAAAGCCTATTTGTTCCAGGGCTTTGGAGGACAAATGGTGTGGGCCATACAAGGTAGGTCAGAAGCAGGCCTGGTCGTAGTTCACAGAATTTTGCTACGCGGAAGTCCGTGAAGTTACAGAAAAACTCTGCGGAGTTCCGTAAGTGGCGTAGAGCAGGTGTTGTCTAAGATACAGGAAGCAAAACTGACCATCAAATCGACCAAGTGCTTGGTAGGGCAGTCCTCTGTAGTCTACTTTGGGTACCAGGTCGAGAAGATTCACCCGTTAGATGCCAAGATTCAGTCAGTGATGGAGTGGGAGGTGCTTACAACCCCAGACTGAAGTGAGGGACCTATAGGACTCGCTGGGTATTACAGGAACTTTGTAGCAAACTATGAGAGTATAGTTGCCCCATTGCCTGCTGTGACCTCCAAGAAGCAGCCCAGGAAAGTGATTTGGACTGACAAGTGTCAGAAAGCATATGAGAGACTCAAGAAGACACTCTACCAGTACTGAAAGCACCTGACTACAGTCAGCATTTCATTAAACAGATGGATGCCTCTAGCTTGGGTGTTGGAGCGGTATTAGTTCAATTGGATGACAAGGGTTGAGAGCGTCCAGTAGCCTGTATTAGTAGGAGGTTACTACCCAGAGAATAGATCTGGGCAGCTATAGAGAAAGAGTGCTTTACCATAGAGTGCGCCATTTTTAATGTTCTACCCTTATCTGTTTGGCTCTACGATTGTAGTGCAAAGGGATCATGAGCCACTACAAAGGTTAATGGCTATGAAGGAAGAGAATTCCAAGTTGTTGAGATGGGCTATTTCCTTACAAGGGTTAGATGCTGGAGCTCACAGCTGGATTGAGTATCAGGGTTAATGACTTGGACTTACCTTGCGTCCGTGTCATAGCTTCAGTGAGACGATATGGACCTAACTCCAGACATGCAATCTTTCTTGCATGAACTCAACTTTTATCAAGGAAGATTGATTAAACCTAGGCAAGAGGGTCTTGATGTATTGACACTTCCTGAATTGCTGAGGAAGCTGTTGAACCTTAAAACAAACAACTCTTAGTAAGTTGTCTGGTCTTTAAGTAGGTGTTTGCTCTGCCTCTGTTCCCCATAGAATATCGTGACTCTTGGTACTTGTGATCAGCTTAATCTCAGCGTGGGATACTCTTAGAGATTGGTTTTGTCCATAATGTCTCAGGATGAGTTCAGGTACTTTGGTTTGTGTCTTGTCATTCAGTTCTGTTGCAGACACTTCTTCCCGAAGATCTACAAGTGCTGATTTACATACATACTCACTATGTTAGTTTAAACAGTTCTTGCTTGTCTGTAACCTTCAAATCGTATAACTGTGCTAAAGCGAGACAAAGTAATTGTATTGTTTTGTAGTCCAGATTCTAAATTCTGCTAAACGGTGTTATCTTCACATGAAACATGGGCCTTAATTCTGCTGAAGATATTATCCTCACATCAAATGATTAACATAGGCTTGAGCACCTTCTTTAGTTTCACTTCTTGGAACTTTTTTACTTTTTTGTTTGTTCAAAATGAAACATTCCTAAGGAATCCGTCTCATAAGAAATATTACAGCTATGCTTTCATTTATTGTTATTGGTACCTCATGCTTCTTTTCTTTTGCAGATTGGAGCAGAAGATTAGCTTCCAATTTACTGTCTGTTTCTTTTCAGGTTGCGATGACTCTTAGCTGTGGAGGTGTTGTTGCGAGAATCTTCAAAGGTGCTGGGAGAAGAGAGCCGGGAGCATTAAAAGGATCTCTCAGTCAATTTTTCCTCTGAACTAAAGGTGGAGCACACATATCACCTGCTCTGTCGAAGATCTTGAGGCAAAGCATGTTTTGTAACTTGGGCACGATTTAAATGGGGACCATGCTCAAGATGGCGGCTGAGATTTCCCAAAGTCTCGCAAGAGTTCGAGAAATCTCAGTGCGCACCTGAATTCACACCCATGTCAGTACCTCCCTCCTCAAATAGCCCCCAACATCGGGAGTACAGGACTTGGTTTAGCCGGATGGCATACATGAAAAGCATGGAGGAGACGGGAGACATGCTGTAGATGGGGAAAATGCTTCCAAGAGCAATCGACACTGTCACAACCCATCCAGTCTTCTAAATAATACAGTTTTCCCCTAGTACAATGAGAGACCAGAATGGTTCGGACCTTGTATTCTTCTTGCCTAGCTACAAGAAGGGACACAGGGACACAACTACTTTTGTGTTGGGGCGAAGTGGTTTTAGTAGGGACACGTGAAAGACTGGGTGGATTTTCATGGTGGGAGGTAACTGTGACTGGACCAAAATGGAACTTAGGACTGCAGTGATCTTAAATGGGCCAAGGAAGCTGTAGTGTAGTTTCCACCCTATGGTAGGAACTGCATGTGTATGGACGGCATAACCTTTGAGATGGTGCCAGACAGATTCCACTGATATATCATTCTATAGGCCAGCTAGCTCACAGTGCCACCATACGCCCCCTAATCCTAGGCGGGTAGCAAATGGTTTTTGGTAACCACTAAACATCACAACCCTGATCCCCCAGGATTCATGGTAACAGATCTAGAACCATTTTGCTCAGTCAATTGTGCTCTCCTTCTCTCAGAGAACTATATAAGGAATACACAGTGGGACGTTTTTAATATTTATTGAACCAATGTGATTCTTGTATAAAATATATGAGCTGCAATGATCAATAGACAGAAGCAAATGAAAGTTATTAGAAATAGTAGGACAGTGAACAGAATGAAAAGTTTTACCATTGTACTGAAACAATGAATATTGTCAAGCATATAAAGCAATATAGAAATCAAGCATACCCCTACTATGCGTTCCCTAACCTAAGTATCTAGGGCATGAGTTCTGCCAAGAATCCCCCTACTGGATCATCAAACACCCATTACTTGAATGGAAAGAATGTAGGTCCCCTTCGTGGTCAGAAGCTGGACGCACTCGTAGAGACATCAGCAAGCTGCTAGGCCGAAGCTCAACAATGTAGAGACCTCGCCAATGACAGCAAAGCACTCCTCTACCAATACCCGAAAACTGATGTTTATTTATAACAAAAGGCATCCTTGCCTTGGGTCGAGATCTTGATCAGGCTTCCATTGTTTGTGTGTTCAAGATAGCTATGTCGCCATATGTACGAAAATAACAAGCACATTTGCACAACGTATGTATAAACCTTGTACATGGTATCAAGGTAACATGATAATGTTCTTGCAAATTTGATTCTGTAAGCAAGTCTAGTTTCCCAGAAACTAATCCAGATGGTCACGGATTCAATTGTGTGTCAGAGGCCATTATGTAAAGTGAAGGCAACTTTAGGAAATAGCCGGCAATGGAAATGTCAGTGTTTCCCTCCAGGCCTAACTGGAACACATGACAAAGCATGGCAACAATTTACTTTTGACTAAATGTGACCCGCTTTTTGCGGGTCTGCGGGTTGCACAGCTTTATACACACGGTAGTTCAAATTAATCCACCTTAACCATAAGTTATTCAAGTTTATCCATATTTATGCCAACGTTTTCCATTGCGTATCACGTCAAAGGGTACAAAATTCATCATTCTTATGCATGTTGCTTGCTTCATGATTGCCAATCCAGGCCTATCAATGATCCATCCTCATTTCCTTCGTAAATGTGCTTAACCTGCATCATACCCTCCACGTACCTGATGTAGACCCGCCGCCCGCTTCTTCTCTTGTGTACACTGTGTTCTCCATATTACCCAACCAGTGCACAACGTGCGTTATTTAAACAAACTTTTTTAACACGCCCGTATATCATTGGTGAAAAAGATGTCACATGTCAGGTCAACCCCTCCTATTTTATAACCCACGTGCTCATTTGACCTTTGCATTGCAAAACTATCCTATTAACAAAACAAAACCAATAACATTTTATGCAAATATAAATTGAAAAAAATAATAAAACAATAAAGTGACCATATCATGAATAAGTGTCCAAAGCTAATCAAGAAAACAAAAAGTAGTTTTCAGTAAATCCACCGTAACCGTCTTTTTAGGAAGCATCCTTTGACGTGTATTTGAGGTCCTCAGTATCTTATTTTTTTATTCTGTTGGGGTGCTATTGGGGTTGGAACGGCCAATATAAGTCCAGAGAAAAGATATCCCAAAGCACACCCTCTCCTTTTATCCATAAAGTTCCTATTGCATTGAATCTGGTTCAGCGTGCATGCACCCGATTAGTGCTCCGTTCCTTGGCACTTTACGTAAATGACTAAATGTGACCCGCTTTTTGCGGGTCTGTGGGTTGCACAGCTTTATACACACGGTAGTTCAAATTAATCCACCTTAACCATAAGTTATTCAAGTTTATCTATATTTATTCCAACGTTTTCCATTGCGTATCATGTCAAAGGGTACAAAATTCATCATTCTTATGCATGTTGCTTGCTTCATGATTGCCAATCCAGGCCTATCAATGAGACGTTACAGAATTTAAATGCTCCCGTCAAGTCCATACATCACAACCCAATGCATTTCAGCTGGTTAGCCTTCGTCAGGGGTATCTACGATTTAAAAAGTGCATGTCAGCCACACTGCTTAACATCCAACATACTTTAAGTTGCTTTACTGTGACATCATTTTATTAGTGCCCTTTAAAAAAATACTTTACTGAAACAATTTGTGAAAACTGTGCTTAAAACTGACCTACATAACCTTCTCTCCTAAATAAAAGTGAAAGTGACTTAATGCGTAACCCGTAATCTAAATGCTTTTTATACCCTGTGCCAGAAACAAAAAATTTGCAATCTCCCCAGTACTACTCAACATGTTCCCTCCCTCATTGCCAACGAAATTACATTTGTTTTAATTACGTGTTTTAAAGATAACCAAACCCACCACATCCTCATTTCCTTCGTAAATGTGCTTAACCTGCATCATTCCCTCCACGTACCTGATGTAGACCCGCCGCCCGCTTCATCTCTTGTGTACACTGTGTTCTCCATGTTACCCAACCAGTGCACAACGTGCGTTATTTAAACAAACTTTTTTAACACGCCCGTATATCATTGGTGAAAAAGATGTCACATGTCAGGTCAACCCCTCCTAATTTACTTTTACCATTTAAGAGTATATTTTTGACAGACATACTTCTTCTCTGACAGCATACGTTGGTTCTGGGTGTTGATGTTCATCAGCAAAAATTTTAAATTATTCTTTTACATTTGAGATTTGGAAACAGGCCTTTTCTACTGAGTGTTGGAGGAAACTATGTTAATCCTACTGCTGGTACTTGTCCTTGGGTAACACCTCACACAGAGCAATTTGAGGTTGAGATACATGTAAACAATGGAATGGAGACATTCCCAAGAAAGCAGGGTCAGTCTTATTATATGCAAATGCTATGGTTCAAAGCAGTGTAGACCAACCATCTTCTATATGGAAAAATAAACAATGTAGGTATTGTTCAATGGTTTGTTTGGCTCTTTCAGCTTGTCCGTTTGTCTGGGGTTAGTAGCTGGAAGAATGTTGCACATCCATATCCAATGATCGATAAAGGGCTGTCTAGAATTTGTAGATAAGCTGTATTCCTCTGTCGGTAATTAAGACCTAAGGTAATCCATGGAATTGTACGTTAGCTATAAAAATGGAAGCTAGCTCTGGGGCAGTTGAAAGATTTTTTAAGGGAATCAGATGTGACATTTTTAATATCTGGTTGACCATTTTTAAAACTGTAGTTTGAGCATGATTTGGTTTAAGGGAGTTTCACCACAAAATATAGCCATGGTTTTGGTGGTATAAGAATTGCTTGTAACAATCCTACAGGAGGAGCATCGAGATGTTTAACTTGGGCACAAATCGCACGTTTCCTCACATTGTTGCATGTCTTTGGATATGGATAGCCACCAGAAATGTCAAAGTACAGAGCTCAGAGTTTTTTGTATACAAGAGTGAGTTGCTAGTACTTAATCATGGCATAACTCAAAGTCTTTCTGGTGACAGTATTGATCTGGTAAATACAATGCTTTTTTGAACCTAAGTAAACTGTCCTTATATCGTAATTCTGGATGTTCTTGAAGCCATTGTTCTTTAGTTTTTACATTTATTCTACACTTTAGATCATTGATCGGTTCTGATGACATTGTTCCTCCTTGAAAGCAGTCTGTAGGGATCATTGGTTTAGGTTCTTCAGGAGTTTCCTATTGTTTTAGGTTCTCCATTGCAGGAAAGGACATTCACTCTGGTGTTCTCCTTTCATGGATGATAAGTTATGATGAAATCATAATTGCCAAATAACAATGTCCATCACAATTGATGTGCTATTAGTGCATGAGCTGAACTGAGAAAATGTAAGTTTCTATGAACTTTATAGTTAGTTACAGGATGCCCGATTCACAAAGGTAAACTTAAACTTCTGTGCATGTTTACATTTTTTTCTTATTCACAAAGGTATTTTATAAGTAGTATTGACTGCGGAGTCTCCACACATGTGGCATAAACTGTGCACATAAAATGACAGGAAAGACCTATCTTTCTATGTGTCCTGAGAGTCTGCAGTGGTTAAGATACTACTCATTTGTGAATAGAAAAAAGATGTAAACTTACAGAAAAGTGTAAGTTTACCTTTAGAATCAGGCCCAGGATGTTTTGCTTCTAGCAAGTAGTGGCGCCATTCTTTAAAAACGGCCTTAATGTCAAAGAGTTCCCAGTGTGCAACTGGGTGGTTCCTTTCTGAAGGATGCAATTTTCTGAAAAAGAGTGCAATGGGATGTATCTGGCCTGTGTCATTGTGTCTTTCTAAATGGATGCCTCCTCAGAGTAGTTTGTGAAGAATCAGCTTCCACTTTGTAAGGGCTATTTGAATCTGGATGAGCCAAAATGGGCACTGAAGTGATTTTTGTTGCTCCAATTTCTTAAAAGCTATTTCCATATCATCATTCCAATCAAACGTCACCCCGTTTCATAGAAGACAGGTAATTGGGGCAATGACTCCAGAGAATTATTGTATGAATTGTCTATTGAAATTTGCAAATCCCAAGAAACTCCAAGGGCCAGATGTACAAAAAAGTAAGTTTACTATCCCTAATTGCGAATTTTTGTCTTTACAATTAGGAAATCACAAACTGCTACGTACAACAGTGTCTCAGACACTGTTTGCGATTCCCAATGGGTCATCAATGGACCTGCCTCATCAATATTCATGAGGCAGGTCACAATTTGCAACCCATTGGGAATGGCTACAATCACAGGGATGGTGGTCTGCTGAGGTCAGCAGACCACCATGTCTGTGATTGCATTTGAAATAAAGCAATGTTTTTTAATGCAGACCATTTTTCTTGAAAGACTATGGGATGCATTTCAAAGCTAAAAATGCAAAAAGCTACCTTTTCATATTTTAAGAGTACTGCCTGCTCTTAAAAAATGTTGGCATCCATATTCACAAAGAGGAAGTGTTCCCTTGGGGACCCGTTTGTGAATGAGGTACTACCAACTTGGAGTTGGTGGTAACTGCAAATATTTTGCGACCGCATTCCCAGTTGCAAAACATTCCTACATATCAGTGCAACTCGCTATTAGGAAGGGACACCCTTAACACACCCCTTCCTAATGGTGACTCGCAAACCCTATTTTGCAATTCAGTAATAGGTTACTGACTCACAAAATAGGGTTGGTACATGCCAATAAGCATTTTACCGGTAAAATGCTTAGCACAGCTGGCCTTAAATTTGATTCACGCTAGTAGGAGAGGGTCAATTCAGGATGGATTCTATTTTCTTTTATCCGCCCATTTCCTTTTGGGCTGAAACTATGACCCAGGAATTCCATGTTGGTAATGTGAAAAACACTTTCCTCAATATTGACATTCAGGAGATATTTCTGAAGGTGTGGAAGAATAGCGCATACTTGCTTCACATGAACTCACATTGACTGTGAATAAATTAAAATGTCATCAATGTAGACCACACAACATATGTCTGTGAACGCTCACAGCATCTCGTCAAGAAAGAATTTAAAGATTGCACGGGCATTACAGAGCCCAAAAGGCATGCCTTTGTTCAGAATGCCTTCTTCCATTCCTCATCCTTTTGAACTTAAACTAAATGGTACAACCCTCGTTGGTCAAGGTTGGTGTAGATAACTGCATCTTTGCCTTCATCCAAAACACTTTGAATGAGCCAGAGCGGGTACTGATTCTTGATAGTAGTTATATAATTTAATGCCATGTTATCGATACTATAACAAAGTTCCCTGCCTTTTTTGGCCACAAATAACAGTGGGGATGATACTGGTGATCTTGAATGATGAATGAAGCCATTCTCAAAACACGTTTCTAAATAATGAGGAAGATGGTCAATTTCCTTTTTGGTAATCGCGCAGAACTTGCTACAGGGTAGCCTAGCTCCAGGGACAAGGTCTATTCCATAATCCAAATCATCATGTGGCGCAGGGTATTTGCCCTTTTTTAAAATCAAACACATCTGCGAGGTCTACGTATTCATTAGGTAATCCTTTGACTATAGATAAGCTGTTGGTGTGCAAAGGAACGGATTGAGCCTGAACTGTCCTTTTTTAGACTAATGATAGGACACAATTGGTAGTGCAAAACTTTGAGTCAAAAGTGATCTTTCTGTCTTCTCAGTTTATATAGGGATTGTGATTGACAAGCAATGGTAGCCCCAAGATCAATCGAAATTGAGGGGTACCTATGATGTCAATAACTATATTCTCTGTTTGGAAATATTCACACCTCATTTCTAATGTTTAAGTCCTTATCTGAATCAATACCGAAGTTCACTCCTTGCTGTCTACATCCCTGACTACTTCGGGTTTGTCTTTATGCACTGTAGCTATACCTAAAGTGGTGGAAAGTTTGGTGCCAGTAAAGTTAACAGCTGCAGCAGAATTGATCAAAGCCTGAGCTTCTCAAAGTGTTCCTGTGACAGATTTTAAGGTTACCATAATACTTAGATATTGGTTACCAGCACAAGATGGAATTCTTGAGGTTGACCGTAAAGACAAACCCTGAAGAGGTTGAACTCTTCCCCTACCGAGTTGACTTGTTTTCTGACAATTCAGTAGTAGTGAGCAGGGCACAGAGGAGTTGATCTTAACAGATTTGTTTTTGTTAGGGCTAGAGGAGCATTCTTTCACTAAGTGGCCTCATTTACCAGTATATAGGCATTGATTCATCTTCCTTCTTTTCTCTTTCTCCTCTTTTATGACAGGGCTACTGATGCTACCTATCTGCATTGGTTCCGGTGGGCCTGATTGTTTTGAGGAAGTATCTACTAAAATCACAAAACACTATGACTCTGAAATCTGAGCCTTTCCCTTTTTTGAACTTCCTCCTCCAGCAACCGATGATTACGTTTTACCGCTGAATCAATAAAGTTCTGCAATTGTCGTGGGGAGGATAACGAATTTGGGACAGTAACTCATCGTGTAGACCTCTATAAACCTCTATGAAACAACAAGACTCGTTTGACTTACGGCCACTTGGTTTTGACTACAAGTTGTTTGAATGTACAGATGTAATGTAACAAATCAAAGGATCTTTGTCTTAGGTTTAATAGCTCATTATCTGTACCTTGCACAAAGGTATAATGAACAAATAATTTCCTCATGGCTTATTTGAAATCTGTAAAAATTCTGCAGAATTATATATAAAGGGTAGCCTTGTTCCACCGGGGGAATAGGCCATAGGGCCGTGTCACTACTTAGGTAAGATAAAATGAAGGCCACCTTGGTGGCATCATCTTGATAGGTTGCTTGTCTGGACAGGAAATGTAAGTGACACTGATTCATGAAAATAATAAATTTACTTAATGTCTCCATGAAACTGTTCCAGAGGAGCCAATGGGATCAGAACAGGAATAACTTCTTGAATTTGGGTTGAGCCTAGTGGTACAGCGGTAACAGGAGTAGCTGTTACTTCCCCAGGCCCTTGAAAGACTGTTTTTTTCACGAGATTGGTTTGTCTTTACCTTGCATTGAAGGAGATGGAGCTCACAAAGTTTTGGGTCTAGTAGTTGCTTGCGCTTGCAGTACTGTCAAATATTGTCTGAGAGCAGGATTCTCTGCCTAAATGGTCACCAATATGTTGGGGATATCCTGTAACATAACTGATGAGGTATCCATATCCTCTGGCTGAAGCATTATTCGTGGGCATTACCTTCAGTTAGGATTAATGAATTGGACTTACCGAGAGTCCATATTAAGACGATATGGACCCAATAACAGACGTCCAAGCTTTCTTGCTCAGACTTAACTTTCATCAAGGAAGATTGAAAAGACTTAGCAAGAGGGTTTTGAAATACTGACCCTTCCTGGATTCCTGGGGATGCTGTCAAACCTTAAAACAAACAACACTTGGTAAGTTGTCTGGCTCTTAAGTACATGTTGACTCTCACTTATGACTTTGTTCCCAACAGAGTAACAAGACTTTTACTACCTGCGATCAGCTTAATCTCAGCATCTAATTTACTGTTTGTTCCTTTTCAGGTGGCGACGACTGAGTTGTCGAGGCGTTGTTGTGAGAAGCTTTGGAGGTGCTGGGAGAAGAAAGCTGGAAGCATTGCAAGGATCCCAAATTCTCGCCAAAGAGGTCTGAAAATAATAGTGAGCGCCTGATTTCATACTGAATGGTTTTGTGGATTCTTTCTCTATCCAAAAGAGGAAACTGAGTTCATATCAAGGGGGGCTGAGATAGGTATTGAAGCATGAAGGGCATATTTGGCATGCATATGTACATATACTACAGTGTAATACTATTGGCATGCATAGGTACAAAATCCTGCAGGATTATAATAATAATAATACAAGTTGGGATGTCATACATGCACAGTGATACCTACAGCAGGAACACAAGCCTATGCACTTTGAGGACAACCCCTATTAATGAATGAGATGATTCAGGTGACTCTGCGAGACCCGGTGGACCATGACATTGAGCCACAGGAATGATGATGGTCTTCCCTGCGAGTTTTACCAATCTGGACACCCAACCTCTTTAGTTTCGGAGTTGATTCTGGATAGTGTGATCTGGGAGAGGCATCTGTACGCCTACCAATGAGTTCCCCAGCTGCAATAGCATCTGGATGCCTGGTGCTGATTCTTGTTGTCATGGGCGAACACGGATCACACATGTGCGCCATGAAGTTGGCCTGCCTCAAGCATTGCGGTCATTTTGGACTGGGAAAGGCGCACAGGTTTCCGCCCTCATAGTGGTGAAAGGCTACCTTTGTATCACAAATAAAGATTTCCCTTTTGTGTCAATCAGGACCACCTGTATAAGGGTTGTACAAATTATACTAAGAACCAAAGAAGGATGATGGTAACAAACCAAAGTAACAAAATATCCTATTCAAGCATCACAAAGTGTAAATAAATTATTAATTGATTAAATTTATTATGCCTATATCAAAAGAATTTTGTTTTATCACTGTTGTATTCAAAGGACATTAAACATAATACATCCTCATTTCCAATGTTGTACAAAACAGACTTTTATTTATAACATCAATAGTTTTTTTATACAGTGAAACAATTAAAAAGTCATGAATAAAAATTGGTTCAATAATACTTCACAAATTCAAAACATAATAATTAAACATAGTATGTTAAAAACAGTTTAACTGTGTCCTCTTGTCGACGCGTTTCGGTGTACTCTGTATTTAATAACACCTTCTTCAGGAGCACAACATAAAAACATAGACTGTTCACTATATCAAATAAAAAAAATAAAAAAATCAAAATATATATATATATATATATAAATATATATATATATATATATATATATATATATATATATACGACTTCCTTTTGTTTTCTTTCTTTCTTCCTTTTAAATTAGAAACTTTTTGCAACCGAAAAGTATTGCATTCCTCTGTCCCTTAATGGAGCGTAAAATATCACTAAAATCGCTCTGTAGAATTCAATATTTTAATAGACAGAGGGTGTTACCTTCATTGACACAAAAACTTAGAATTGACTACAAAGGTTTTTTCCTTTTTTTTCTTTTTTTGCGGTATTTGAAACCTTTTCTTAATTGATTAAAAAGGTGACTCCCGGCATTTTTTATTAATCGTTGGAGATTTCAGATTTTTAATATTTTTTCTGAAGATTCCTCCGTTTAGAAATTATGATGTCTCAATTGCCGGGCTTCGGTGCAACATTGGAAATGAGGATGTATTATGTTTAATGTCCTTTGAATACAACAGTGATAAAACAAAATTCTTTTGATATAGGCATAATAAATTTAATCAATTAATAATTTATTTAGAATTTGTGATGCTTGAATAGGATATTTTGTTACTTTGGTTTGTTACCATCATCCTTCTTTGGTTCTTAGTATAATTTGTACAACCCTTATACAGGTGGTTCTGATTGACACAAAAGGGAAATCTTTATTTGTGATACATTCTATACCCGGTCTCTTTTGGTGTAGTCTGGGTGACTCTCTTCTTTTTTCTACATGAAAGGCTACCTTTGCCAGGAGTTAAGTAGCACAAGTGCAGTGGTAGTAGCATACAGTGCAATTATTAGTAGAAGTGAACAGATCTTTTTAACTGTGATACTGGAGTGAGGCCTACAGACACACTTCCTCTCCCCTGTGCTTAACTCGCCTTTGACCTACATCAAGTTAGCATGTAGCACTGTGCAGCACATGTGTGCTTTATGGATGTTCTGGGTGTATGTGTGCCTGTGATACGTTCGACACATGGAAGATTCTGGGCTCTATTATGGGAGATCCATGGCTGACTGGAAGAGCATGAGGAGGTAGAGGAATCCCCCAGATAGATTTTTGGATTTCTGCATTCCTATGAGATGGGTGCGACACTCCACTGTGCCTACCCCCACATGCCCCCTCCCAAGAACCCTTGGACTGCTTGACCCACGCAAACACTGGATCAAGTGCTGAAGTAGTACTTGGCCCAATTGCTCAGGGCCCATAGTAGGGTGGCCGTGGGACAACAGGGGTACAAGGCCTCAACCCCTACAGTTGGGCCCAGTAGCTCCTGCTTTTCCCTTGGCCCTCTAAATAGGGTTCTGACACTTGTTAATCAGCTATTTGGTTCTGTTTTACTTTATATGCTTTTGAAAGGCACGATAAAGCTCGCACACATACAAGTCAGAGTTAAACATTTGTCGGCAGACTATGAAATGCAATAAAATTAGCAACTAATATAACATTTTGCTAATTGGGATCTGATAAAGTGTAGTTCTCCACCTTCTATGAGACTCCAATCTTTCAGGGAGGAGAAGTCAATTCCCAAATAAACTAACAGTACCTCATATAAATATGTATTACACTGGTGGCAATAGTGCCAGTGTAGTCATGGTTAGGTCATAATTTCCATCCAAAAGGCATTTTTGTTGTTTCTTAGTAACATTAGCACTGTTCGACAAACCTGCAAAAAACATTTTTTTTAAACTACATCTGCTTTGAGTTCTTTATGGGAGGAAGTTTTGGGCAGATACATCAAGTGAAGGCCAAGAACCAGAGAGGTCCCAAAAGTGCCATTTACCATTTTCATTCTCATAGCATTATTTGCTCTTCGGTACAGAAGAATCAGCTGAACAAAATGACACCATATTTGGCACAAAAGTAGAACTTTACACTAGGGTAGTGCATTTGTTTGTTTGGTATAATTCAGTCGAGTATTTCTTGTGAAATTAGCGTTTAAAAAGGTTCTCAAGGTGGGAATGGAGTGGTTAAATTTTAGAGATATCCAGATAGTTCATTCACAAATCCTTCATTAAACTAAAGAGCGTTTTCTCTCATTGCCAATTGCAGAATTCTGATTCCAACGTGTTCTGATTGGCTGGCCATCCCAGGAACATTTCTGTTGCTGACAGACACCATTACCCAACAAGATGCACTGAGCATCGTGCTGAAAAAATCAAAAGAAACATGGTATAAAGCGGCAGGATAGGTTCACCCTGTCTCCCAAATACATTATGTGGGTCCAAAAGGCCTCTGAAGATATTAAAATGAAAACAATACATATTTATCTGCAGGAATAGTGAATCCCAGAAGATACTAGACCATCCTGGGTCTCAGGATTCATATATTGTGCAATAAAATGGGAACACACAAAGGGGCAGATTTACAAGAAAGTGACACATCTGTACAGATGTGTTACTTTCCCTGCGCCACCCTTAGAAACCCTTGCGCCACCATAGATGCGCCGTATTTACAATACGGCGCACTATGGCACAAGGATTGACAGAAGCGTCAGAAAATCTGACGCATCTGTTGGTGGAAATGTCACGCATTGCTGGAGTCGTGTCGCAAGCACAACGCAACTCCAGCAATGCGTGTTGAGGCCTATTTCCACTACACTGCATCACTACTTACGCCTCCTTCAAGCAGGCGTAAGGTTTTGACGCAGTGGCGTCCTAAAAGTGGCGCAGTGAAATCTTGTAGATTTCACTGCGTCACTCCTACGAGGCCTTCCTGCGTGGGAATGCCCACCCTGCATACATTATACCTGATGCAGGTATAATGTGACACAGGGCTTTACAACGTGATGCATCTCCCTAGATGCGTGACGTTGTAAATAGGCCGCATTTTTTGCGCCGCCGTTGCGTCAAAAAAAGTGACGCAATGGCGGCGCAGGAAGGCGCAAGGGGCTTGTAAATCTGCCCCAAAGTATTTTAAAACACTACTGCTGCACTTGACCAAAAGCTACTCAAGGGTGTTGGCCACACACAGAAGGGAGGAAGCAAGGCCTAGCTAGAGTCGAGGCCCTGCTGCCAAACCACTGCAGTACATGACCAAACGTTATGCCCAGGTAGGTTTGCCAATCTGTGGAGGATAAGATGAAGAATCTGACTAGAGGCCAGGACCTGCGACGACCCATGCAGAGTTGGGTGTACTGCCTGGTCGGAGCTCAGACACTGCAGTCAACATCTGCTACACATGGCCAAAGGCCTTACACAGTGGTAGTTGGATGCTTGTGAAGAATTTAGTCAAGGGACTGACAGGAGGCAGTCCCTGTGGTCTATCTCCCTGCAAGTGGTTGAAGCTGTGCACAGTAGGGGATGGCACCTGCAGGGGGCTCGGAAGTAAGGTGTGGCCAGATGTCTTGCAGTGTGGCAGTCTCCAGCTGAAGGCGATACTCTTTGGGTGTCGGCTATCTGCAGAGAGTTGGGGATATTGGCTGGGCAGAGACAAGGCTGTGCAGCCAATCCAGCAGCATATGATCAAAAGTTGTGAACAGTGGCTGTGGTGGTCAGGTATTTGGCCTGACATGTGCCAAATCCTCACTGTGCAGGGCCAAAGGCCATGTGGTGCCGGTGTGGGCCAACTGTGGAGGTTTTCGCTGCACACAGAGAGTTAGGTGCATAGGCTAGACAGAGGCCAGGACCTATTGGCAATCCTCCACTGTACACGGCTGAAGGCTTGCACAATGGACGTTACCTGGTAGTGGAGTGTTGGGTGCAGGGCCTGGCTTTAAGCTGGGACCTGTGGCCAACCTCACTGCTCATGGCCGAATGCCCCACCATCACTCGATGTGGTCAAACTTTTTGCACACGGGCATGTGGCTCAGGGAGACTGCTCAAAGACTGTTGGGCACAGATCCTGGACACATCCCAAGTCCTGTGGCCAACCCCAGTTGTTCACAGACAGAGGGCATACACTGTTGTATTGGTCAACCATAAAGTGCTGAGCACAGGGGAGTCTTAGGTCAGACACTGTATTCAATCCCACTGCTCATCGCAGAAGGATGTTTGCAGTTGACGTTGGGCCCATATGGAGGGTTGGGTGCAGGGCCTTGTTAGAAACCAAGCCCGGCATCCAGCCTCATTGTGGCATGCTAAAGGCTAAGATCAGCAGGAGTTGGTCATTGGGCACGGGACATGCATAGAGGCAAGACCCTGCAGCCAACAGCTGCTGGGCATGGCCAATGGGGTGTGCTGTGGGTGATGGCCACGTGTGATGAGTTGGGTGCTGGGACTGGACATTGACTCAGACCTGCTGCTGGCCCCACTGTACAAGGCTGGAGCTATGTACAGATATGATTGGCTTCCAATGGAGGCTGGGGTTCATGGCCTGGAAGCCAGGCCCTGGGGCCAACCCTCCTGTGTACGTTGTTCAGCCATGCACAGTAAGGGTTAGCCACCCACGGAGTGTTGAGCATAGGATCAATTCCTCCGACCATGGCCTACGGTCATGCACTGTGGGTGTTGGTTGTCAACAGAGGACTCGAAGCAGAGCCTGGCTAAAAGGCCCTGCAGCCCATCTCTTGCTGTGTACGGTTAAAGGCTGTGTGCAATCAATCAATCAATCAATCAGGAGTTTATAGAGCGCGCTACTCACCCGTGAGGCTCTCAAGGCGCTAGGGGGGGAGGGAGGGGCGGCTCCGGATCAGTTGAAGAGCCAGGTCTTGAGGTCCTTACTGAATGTGTGCAGGGTCGGGGAGCGTTTGATGTTCACAGGGAGCTCGTTCCAGGTCTTGGCTGCGATGTAGGAGAAGGCTCTCCCGCCTGTTCTGTTTCTGTAGATGCGGGGGACCTCTGCCAGGGTGAGGTCGGCAGAGCGAATGTTCCTCTTGGGTACGTAGAAGGATACTCTCTTGTTGAGGTATTTGGGTCCGATGTTGTTGAGGGATATGTAGGCGTGAGTGAGGAGTTTGAAGGTGACCCTCTTCTCGACGAGGAGTCAGTGGAGGTCTCGTTGGTGTTGGGTCATGTGTTCGTGACGCGGTGTCCCGAGGACAAGTCTGGCCACGGCGTTCTGGATGGTTGACCACCAGCTGAGGGCTGGGTGTAGGAACCTCGTGAAAAAATCAAAGGTAAATTGAAATCACAGTTACCATTGGTTATAATGCTTTAACGCATGGTTTAAAGAAATCACCTAAAAGAACCACAATCAAAGTGAAGGCATAGTTATGGATTTAAAAAAAACCAGAAAAAACAGTGTCATTTGCCAGTTGTTTAGAAGCACAATCCAAAACTTGCTGAAGAGCCATGCAAACCATAGCACTAGCACATCAAACGCAATGAGTGTTCTTTTTCTGGAATAAGTATTTATCCTATAGATGAATTTCAGCTGACAGTTGGCATTCATGACTGTATTGTAACCATCCTTTCGTCATTCAAACTAGCTGAAATAATCGGATTCAGGGTGAATTGGCTTTGTGAGAGTTCATTCACACCTCACATCAAAAAGATACCCTCTATCCTCCACCTCCATAGCTTAACACACCAGCTTCCCACCAGACCCAGCAACAGAGGGGCTATTCACAAAGGTAAACTTACACATGCAAATTTACTCTTGCACTTTAGAGAAACTTTACAACTTTGAGCTGTTCACTATTTTCAAGTGTAAAGTTACTCAAATGTGTACAATTCCATGTCCAGACTCCCAGAAATCAGGGGTTAGAGCCTAATTTATGAGCGCAAAGTTACTAGTTGTAGCTTTTCACATGCAGGCAGAGTTCTCTGCCCAGGGTTGGGATCTGCCTATGGTAAAGTATAGGGAAATGTTTAAAAATGTATTAAAGTGATAAAAAAAAATTATGTATTAAATTGGAACGTTAATTAGTTATTATATATGTATTTTATTATAGAAACATACAAAAATTACAGCATATTTAACGTAATTTTAATTTAAATATTTAATTATTTTAAACATATTAAATGCCAAATAAATGTATTTTTCTGCAGTTTAATTTACAAAATCCCATGTAGAGTGAAAAAATGTTTTTATAGTGTATTTAAAATTATTAATAGCGATGCATAGAATTGTTAAATAGTAATTTTTAATATACATTAATGTTGCAATTCATATGTATATTTAAAATAAGGTTATTAAAATATTTAAAATCAAATAATATTTTTCAAACTTTTTAAACTTTAAAATGTAAGTATATTTTTAAACAGTTTAGTACTTTAATTTATTATAACATTTATTTCTATGGGGTTTTACGATAAGTCTTGAACTCTGTTATTTTCTATGGGAGGGTGCTGGACTTTTTTCCAACTCTGAACTGGAGCACATTTAAGGTGTTTTTCTTGACTGTAGTAACACTAGAAGTTTTGTTTGTGAGTCGGAAGGGCATTATTATTTTGTGGTAGGATGCATGTCCCTCTCTAAACACTTTGATAACCCTCCCAAAATCCTACCATCAACTCTTAACCTCTTCCTTTTATAAGTAAGTATTCCACATTTTCCTGACACTTCCATCTTTTCTCCCACATTTACTATGAAAACAAATTGTCATGTGTGCAGAGATCTCCTCAGTTGGGGAGAAGATCTCATCACATAAAAAAGGAGAGGCAGAGCCTTCTACATATAGGGTGTTAAATAGCATTTTGTAGAAGGGTTAATAGTACTATTGTACTAGTACTAAACGTAGTACATAATCCAGTTTGTGAATAGGCCCCAGAGTGTACAAACAGGTGTCCATTAAAGACTAAAGCAGTGAAAAAATATTGAAGGACATTTCTTAGGAGGGGATAAAAAAATGCCTACGTGAGCCTTGGTTTAAACTGGTCATGCAGAAACAGGATGATATTAATAAAAATTCTACAACCTCATTTACAAAGTCAGGGATTGTACAAGTTTACATCGCCAAGTGCACTTACGATCGCATAAGATTTTCCAGTATGACAGATAAGTATCCAGATTCATGTTTTTTCTGGTCTAGGCAACGAGGAGAGATAGGGGAAAACCCTTAAATTTATATGTTTTTGAGTATTCACATACCTCTTGTAAATAGCAACCCATCCTGGGAAACTCACATAAATTTGTTTCGGCCAAAGGCAGGGGTAATAGATTTTATGGAGTAGGGATTGGGGAGAGAAAATCACACTACAGCGGAAGTCTCTCCAGGGAGTGAAACAATTTTCCCCAAGTATAATTAAAGAAAGCTGCTTGTTCAAATGGAAACTGTTCCTCCCATTGGAAATTCTGTATGTGTAAATTATCATCATTAAAGTACTTCAGGAAATCTATACCTAACAGAAAGTTAGATGTTTTCTCCAAATTCGTAGTAATCGGGCACATTTCTTACTTCATTTTGGGCCTTCCAGGATTGGACCTAGAATGTCTGAGAATATTTAATGACTTGGGGTCCGAGTATGAATATTAATATTCAAAAGTTTCTTTGAGAGTTGGCATAAGTCTCTTGGACCCCTCCTCTACTCCGCCTGAACATTTTCACCATGGACAAAGAGGATTGGGTCCAAAGACCACCCCTTCCTTTTTGCCAATGGGTTACCCCATCAACTTGCGGGTCATTATCTTTAAAATACTTTGTGACCAAAATTACAGTTTCAAACCATTGATATATTGCATATCAATTCAGTATTTTGAAGGGATGCTGACAGTCCCCTTCCAAATAGTGAAACAGTATCCTGTCTGTATCCATTTTAGGAGTCGGTAACTGGGATTTTTGCATTAAAATAACATTTTTGTTGTCTGAATTTGAGTGTTTGTGACTGAAAAACTGGTTCGTACATGGGGTGTGATGGGTGCCTGCTTGTGTACATCTGAGTTAAGTCAGTGGTAAACATGTTATTGTCACTCTGCACCATTTGGATGACGATAGGGTATCTAAAGTGGGATCTGACTGCTAACAGGGTAATCCAGGGAAACTCAATGTAGCACATCACTTTGCACAATGTGTTGTCTAATGGTCACAGTCTGTGGTGCTAGTGTATTCAGTTGATTTTGGTAATTGCACCATATTGTTTCACCATGGTTATGCACGCTTATTGTAATCATATGCAGAGTAAAGGTGCACACGTGATTACTTCTGACGCGACTGTCTGGTGACATTAGCCATAAAAAATCCTCTCAGCTAGGCATTTGGCAAGCTTTCCACCTTTTAACCCTGACACTTTTCCTTCTCTGGTTATTGGATTGCCATAATCATTATCTGCTGCTACATGCAAGGTTGGCATTATTTATTTTCATGATTATGTTGTAAAGGCAATTTAATATAGAAAACAATCAAAAACTAGTAAAGAAAGGAAAATAAGGCAATTTAATGATTTCCTCAAATGGGTCTCTCCTAGTAACAGCCAACGTAGGAATGCCAATGCACATCCCATGATTCTAGAATGTTTAGCAAGACTGTCGGAAACTCATCCATTAATTAACTTGTTTCTTCATTTGCCCCTTCTTCACACAATGTGTGTTCTTATTAAGTTGGAAACATTTTGATATATTTCCATCCCCTCGCCTTTATGTTTTAATTTTCGGTGAAATGCTGTTTGCTATTTATAAGAAAGTGACGTTTTATTTAGGGTGGGTGTGAGAAGTTGGCCTGGTATATGCTATCCACTAGTTATAGTGGGCACCCTGTACCAGTCCAAACAACCCCTTATTGGTTATAGGTTAAAGACAACCTTTATTGAAAGCTATCCTAGTGGTAGGTTTGGAGAGCAGCCTTCAGGCTAAGTCTTGAAGGAATGTAAAGCAGCTTGTTTTACCAGTATATAATCTCTTGAGTGCCTAAATGAACAACAACCACACCAGGTATATATATAAAATATACGTATGTATTTCTAAACACACCCTCCTAGACTCTTTATGAGGTTAGAGGTCAAAACACATAAGTTACACTTCAAATAGGACAGTAATAAGCGCAAATACACGTCAGGCCCTAGGGGCGAGCCAAACCCTATACTAAAATAGTGGTATAAGAACCACGACTTAACTAGACACAAGGCCTAGAGCCTGTAGAATCGCTGGGACGCCAAGGAACCACCCAAGGTAGCGACACAGGGGACCCACGGGGGCCGTGTGCAGTGTGAGACCACAGCCGCGAGCTCCCGTTAGCTTCTATGGGGAAAGTCGCGGTTAGATTTTTAAAGATTAGGGACACTTAGAATTGAGTCAGGACCAAACCCTTTGGGACTTAGGAAGTTCTGGGGTCAACACACACGGGAGCACTGGAGTACTCGTGTTACATCACCCAGGGAAGCCGGGTGCATAGGTGTCAAATGGTGTTGGGTCGCGTCGTGGATTTCAATGGGAGCTGGCGAAGAAATGCTGCTGCCGGGAAGATGCGAAGTGTCCGAAGAGATCCAAGCCTGGATCGAAGATGAGAAGATCCTGAAAGCAGAGGGGACAGAGTCTGGGTCACCGATGTCGGGTGATTTCAGGTGGAGAAGGTGAAGCTTGACTCTTCAGCCACGAGGACCAGGAGACGTCTAGGACAACCAGGAGCTGGATTCAAGCTGTCCCAAGAAGGATGTCGAGAACTGCAGTGTCGGTGCCTGGATTGGAAACAACAAGCCTTGGCAACAGCAACCCATGCAGAAATGAAAAAGATGCTTCGGTGCAGACCAGCAAGGTCTGTGGGACGCACCACTTGGTAAGGAGTCAGGGCATGTCTGGAGCAACCAGGGAAGCCCAAGGAATTTCAAAGTTACCCCCTCAGGGACCCACCAGTCGAGAGACCAGGGATCGTGAACGGACCTCAAGACAAAACACAAAATGGCAGCCCACGGGTCACTCGGGGTGACTAGGCCAACAATCTTTGGTGGATTCTTTGCTTGAGGTGGGGGCTACGAGTCAGCCTAAGCATGACTTCAGGAGATGTCGAGAAGTCAATGCATTTGCAAAAGTGCACAGTGACTAGGAGTTCCGGTTCCACGCTACTCACGAGGGCTGCGGGTCTCAGCTTTGCTAGGGACTCGGGTCGGCCTCTGCGATGTCTGGAAATCTTCTTCCTGAGCTGCAAATACTTCGGAGTCTGGCGGGAGATTCAGAGATGCAGACCGGCAAAAATGCTTTGTTGGTGCCTGCCAAGCAGGGGAGTCACTCCTTGACCCCAATGAAGATTTCTTCAGTCCTCTAGTCTTGAGTAGAGCGTTGAAGTTCCAGGATTCAGTTTCAGAGTTTCGTCCAGGGATATCTAAAGTTCTGGTTACAGAGGTTCCTTACTTATACCTAAGGAAGGGGTTGGACCAGCTCTGGGGACCCACCTATGGGAGGGTTTGGAAACAAAAGAGGGCTGCACCTTTTGCTTTTGACCAGTTTCACACCAGAACCGGGGCTGGAACCCCCTGAACTGGTTTGAGCCGGCAGAACCCAGAGAGTCCGCCTCCCCCGTTCAGATCCGAGGCCACTGAAGTCATCTGCGGCGTACCTCAAGGATCATCACTCAGCCCGACCCTCTTCAACGTCTACATGAGCCCTCTCGCAGCCATCGCACGCCAACACAACCTCAACATCATCTCCTACGCCGACGACACCCAGCTGATCCTCTCCCTCACCAACGACCCCGCCACCGCCAGAGCCAGCCTACACGAAGGGATGAAAGACGTCGCTGAATGGATGAAGAACAGCCGCTTGAAACTGAACTCAGAAAAGACGGAAGTCCTCATCCTGGGATCAGCCCCCTCCGCCTGGGACGACTCCTGGTGGCCCCCTGCCCTGGGCACCACTCCCAAGCCAACGGACCACGCACGCAACCTGGGCTTCATCCTGGACTCCTCCCTTTCGATGACCAGACAAGTCAACGAAGTCTCTTCCTCATGCTTTAACACCCTACGCATGCTCCGTAAAATCTTCCGCTGGATCCCCACCAAAACCAGGAAGACGGTCACCCAGGTACTCGTCACCAGCCGACTGGACTACGGAAACACCCTCTACGCCGGAACCACAGCCAAACTACAAGAAAGACTCCAGCGCATACAGAACGCCTCCGCACGACTCGTCCTGGACATCCCCCGACACAACCACATCTCCGGCCACCTGAGAGACCTGCACTGGCTCCCCGTCAGCAAGAGGATCATGTTCAGACTCCTCACCCACGCACACAAGGCCCTCCACGACCTGGGCCCCCAGTACCTCAACAACCGCATGACCTTCTACACGCCCACCCGCCAGCTACGATCGACCAGCCTCGCCCTCGCCACCGTACCACGCATTCACAGAACCACCGCCGGAGGAAGATCCTTCTCCTACCTGGCCGCCAAGACATGGAACTCCCTCCCCTTCTGCCTTCGAACGACCCAGTACCATTGCTTCTTCAGAAAGCAACTCAAGACCTGGCTATTCGAGCATTAACGGACCCCTCCCCCCCAGCGCCTTGAGACCCTTCCGGGTGAGTAGCGCGCTTTACAAATGTAATGATTGATTGATGGATTGACTATGCACAGGGACACCAAATGTGCCCCCAGTGCAGGAATTCAAAGCACTCAGAGAGTGCTCCCACCCAGCCTCAATACACATAAGCCTATCTGGGAGGTGGTTACAGCTCACTGTGACAGGAAACCTATTGTCCAGGCCTCCCTGCCGGAGTTTTGGTCAGCAGCAGGAGGCCAGACCCGTGTCTGTGGCGGCAGCATCCATTTTGTGATGCCAGGGCTCTGTTAAGTTTCTACCGGGTATACCAGTACTGCCATGTCTCTCCCTCTAGAAGGGTGGGATCATACTCCCATGCCAGTGACTGGTGTGGGGGTATGATTCCAAGGTGTTTGACACCAAACACAACATGTTTCCGTGCAGCCAGTCCAAAATTAGCATTTACCGTTTGGTTATAATGCACTTAAGAGTATATGGTCAGGCTGTACCACTGACAACCCCAGAGAAGAGATTCCGAAGGCTGCAGAGGGGCTCAGCTCATGCCTGGGCACCCTCTCACATATAACCAAGCACTCTGCCTTCAGGATTGTTAAGGCCTGCCATAGGAGTGACTGATAGGTTTGTATGTGCAGTGATAGGTGAGGTATAGTGAGGCTATACCTCAGTAAGGGTGCATGCACCACCTTACCCAGGCTGAAGTAGCAGACCTGTGGTGTCATTTTGGGTGGCTTACCAGGGGTGGCATAATACATGCTTTAGCCCCTGGTAGGCCTCTGAGGTACCTATGCCCTGGGTACATAGTGTACCATATACTAGGGACTCACAAGGCTACCTCAGGATCCAATCTGTGGTGTACCTAAAGTACATGCAATCAATTTAGAGAGGAAGCAGCTGGGCTGGGTCCCTGAATAGCAGGGTCCCAGCCAGACTAAAGTCGAAAAACAGTGAAACACCAGCAAAAAGTGGGGTTAAACATGTGAAGCAGATCCTACTCTCCTACACTCCCCCCTCCCCCCCCAATGCAGGGACATTAAACTAACCTTGACCAGTTGAGTGTTCATGTTCAAAGTGGAAATATCTGGAGAGTCCATCTGCATTGGCATGGTTACTCCCAGGTCTATGTTCCACTGTATAGTCCATCCCCTGTAGGGAAATGGACCACCCGAGAAGTTTGGGGTTTTCACTCTTCATCTGTTTTAGCCATAAGAGGGGCTTATGGTCTGTCTGAACAATGAAGTGAGTAACAAACAAGTATGGCCTCAACTTCTTCAGAGCCCAAACCACAGCAAAGGCCTCCTTCTCAATGGCTGACCAATGTTTCTCTCTGGGGGTCTACCTTCTGCTTATGAAAGATACTGGTTGATCCTGACCTTCATCATTCAACTGTAACAGTACAGCCCCTACCCGCAACTCAGATGCATCTGTTTGGACAATGAACTTTTTGGAGTAGTCAGGACTTTGCAGAATGGGAGCAGTGCACATGGCCTGCTTCAGGTCATCAAATGCCTTTTGACAGCTAACTGTCTACTGAACCTTTTTGGGCATTTTCTTAGAGGTTTAGTCATTCAGGGGTGTCACTATTGATCCATACCCCTTGAAGAATCTTCTATAGTACCCAGTCAGGCCTAAGAAGGCTCTCACCTGAGTCTGGGTAGTTGGAGCAACCCAGTCCATTATGGTCTGGATTTTGCTCTGCAATGGTTGAACCTGGCCTCCACCTACACAGTGGCCCAGGTACACAACCTGACTCTGCCCTATCTGGCACTTCGTAGCCTTGATAGTTAGGCCTGCTTTTTGCAGTGCCTCCAAAATATTCCTCAGGTGGACCAGGTGGAGCTAAAGACAGCAATGCAATATCATCAAGATATGCTGCACTATAGTCTTCCAAGCCTGTAAGGACTTGACTCACCAACCTTTGGAAAGTGCAGGTGCATTCTTCAAACCAAAGGGCATTACCACAAATTGATAGTGCCCACTAGGGGTAGAAAATGCTGTCTTTGGCTTTGCATCATCAGCTAGTCTGATCTGCCAGAAGCCAGCTGTCAGGTCAAATGTGCTTAGAAACTTGGCTGAGGCCAATGTATCTATTAGCTCATCTGACCTGGGGATGGGATGGGCAGCAGTCCTAGTGACTGCATTGAGACCCCTATAATCCACACAAAACCTCATCTCTCTCTTGCCATCTTTGGTGTGAGGTTTAGGCACCAGGACTACTGGTCTAGCCCAAGGGCTATCTGAGGGTTCAATAACTCCCAAATCCAACATCTTTTGGACTTCTGTCCTTATACAGTCCCTGACATGGTCAGGTTGCCTATAGATCTTATTCTTCACAGATAGATTGTCCCCAGTGTCCACTTCATGAGTGCACCAGGTGGTCTGACTTGGAGTCAGAGAAAACATATGTCTGTACTGACTGAGAAGCTTTCTGCAGTCAGTTTGCTGCTGGGCAGTGAGGCTGCCTGCCAAGGCTACACCATCAACTGACCCATCATCAGGGTTCTGAGAAAGCAGGTCAGGGAGTGGGTCACTCTCTTCCTCCTGTCCTTCACCAGTAGCCATGAGCAAGCCCATGTCTGCCCTGTCAAAATATGGTTTAAGTCTGTTGACATGAAGTACCCTGTGGGGACTCCTAGGGGTTCCAAGGTCTACCAAGTAGGTGACCTCCCCTTTCTGTTCAACAATTGTATGGGGGCCACTCCATTCGTCCTGGAGGGCTGCTGGGGCCACAGGCTCCAACACCCACACTTTCTGTCCTGGCTGGTAAACAGTCAGTACAGCCTTTTGGTCATGCCTGGCCTTTTGTAATTCCTGACTAGCCTCAAGGTTTTTGGTTGCCTTTTTCATATACTCAGCCATCCTGGAGCGGAGACCAAGTACATAGTCCACTGTGTCCTGTTTAGGGACTTTGAGAGGTAACTCCCATCCCTCTTTCACCAGACACCAAGGACCCCTAATAGGATGGCCAAATAGAAGTTCAAAAGGGCTGTAACCAACCCCCCTTTATGGCACCTCTCTGTAGGCAAACAAAAGGCAGGGCAAAAGGATGTCACTTCTGTGCCTAAGCTTCTCTGGGAGACCTTTAATCGTGCCCTTTAAGGTTTTGTTGAATCTTTCAACTAAACCATTGCATTGTGGGTGATAGGGTGTGGTGAACTTGTAGTTCACTCCACACTCCTTCCACATAGCAGTCAAGTAACTAGACATGAAGTCTGCATCCCTGTCAGATACTACCTCCTTAGGAAAGCCTACTCTTAAGAATACACCCAAGAGAGCTCTTGCCACCACAGGTGCTGTAGTGGTCCTTAGGGGAATGGCATCTGGGTGCCTGGTGGCATGGTCCACCACCACCAGTATAAACCGGTGCCCAGATGCTGTCTGAGGATCCATGGGACCAACAATGTCAATCCCAACCCTCTCAAAGGGAACCCCCACCACAGGTAGTGGTATAAGGGGGGCCTTTGTGGTTCCACCTGGCTTGGCAGGTCACACAGGAGCGACAAAACTCCTTAGTGTATTCAGGCATGTGTGGCCAGTGAAAGTGAGGGACAATTCTGTCCCAAGTCTTGTTTTGGCCCAGGTGTCCTGCTAGGGGAATATTATGGGCTAGTGTCAATAGGAAGCCCCTAAACTTCACAGGTATAACCAACCTCCTGGATGCACCAGGCTTGGGGTCTCTACTCTCTGAGTAAAGGAGTCCATCATCCCAATAAATTGTATGGGTGTCACTAGCATTCCCAGCAGCCTCATCAGCAGCTTGCTTTCTGAGGGGTTCAAGAGAGGGGCAGGTTTTCTGCTTCTGGCTCAGATCAGGCCCCCTGTCCCCAATAACTCAACCTGGTCAGGTTCAAGCTCCTCTGGGACAGTTCCTTCTTCAGGCTCAAGATCATCTCCCTGAGGAGACTGATCTGCATTCTGAGTCAGGTGGGGAGGCACTGCCTTAACCCTCCTGCTCCTCCTCTTGGGAGGCAGCTGGTCCATTATTCCAGAATCCAGGGCCTGTCCAGTGTTAGACATTTTGGCCTGTGACCTAGTCACAGCAAAGACATGAGCAGGGATCCCTAACATTTCTGCATGTGTCCTGAGCTCCACTTCAGCCCAAGCTGAAGTTTCTAGAACATTGCCAAGCAAGAACTGTGCTGGTAGGTCTGCACTTACCACAACCTTCTTAAGGCCAGTTACCCCTCCCCAGGAGAAGTTAACAACTTCCAGAGAATGGTCTGTTCTGACATTGCTAGCATTGGTCACTTGGCACATTTCACCAAGCATAATCTGCACAGGATCCGCAAGATCTTTTGTCACCATTGTGACACTTGCTCCTGTGTCCCTGAATGCCAAAGCCTCTTTTCCATTTATTAAAGACTGTTGTCTGTATTTGCCCAGAATACTGGGACTCACAAAGGAGGACATATCCATGCCTCCATCACAGACTAGAACAGCCTGAGTTGGAACTCTGACTAGGCCAGAGTTCATCTCAGAACCCAGGGTCAACCCTACTACACCCTTATTCTGAACATTACCACCACCAATTGTAGCTGTACTAGGGGGAACAGTTACCTTAGGGGCAATGGTGGCTGGAGTAGATTCTTTGGACTTGGTGCAGTCACTGGTCCAGTGAGTTTTCGGCTTACAGATTTTGCACCATGGTTTCTTTTGGTCTTTTCCCTTGTTAGACTGTGAATCCCCACCCGAAGAAGATTTTTGGGGGCCTTGTGAAGATTTCTGGTCTTTAACCTTCTCCCCACCCTTGTCAGAGTTTTTAGGATCTTTCTTCTTGGGTTCAACACCTTGGTTCTGTACCTTCTGCCTCACCCTGGTTCTGACCCACTTGTCTGCCATCTTTCCCAATTCTTGGGAGAGGTCAGATCTGAGTCCACCATGTACTGGTGCAACAGCTGATTCTGACAATTATTAAGGATGTGCTCCCTCATAATCACATTGTACAATCCTTGAAAGTCATGCACTTTGCTGCCAAGTAACCAACCTTCCTGAGTCTTAGTAGCACAATCTACAAAGTCTACCCAGTCTTGATTCTGTGCCTTTTGGGTATCCCTGAACTTTAACCTGTATTGCTCAGTGGTTAGGCCAAACCTACCAATCAAGGCACTCTTCAGACTGTTGTAATCATCTGCCTCCTCCTCTCTAACAGTGAGGAGCTTATCTCTACCTTTGTCTGCAAAGGAGAGCCATAAGATTGCTGCCCACTGCTCCTGGGGGACCCTTTGAACTTTACAGGCTCTTTCCAGTGCAGTTATCCATTTGTGGATGTCATCCCCACTCTGGTAGGGAGGGACAATCTTATTCAGGTGCCTATGGTCATTAGACCTCTCCCTATCTCTAGGGATGTTGCTACCACCATGGGACTCTAGTACCAACTTTCTTCTAGCTCTGCAGAGCTCCAGGGACTCCTTATCTAGGGCTACGTGCCTCTTTCTGATTTCCAGCTGAGCTTCCCCCTACTTAAGCAGTTTCTCCCTCCTCTCCTGAGAGGTTTCCCTCCTATGAGAGGAAATAGAGGTCCCTATGGATGAGCCAGAATGGTTACACTCCACTGAGGGAGATCTTGACCTTCTAGGCCCACTACCAACTCTTCCAGGAGGGACAAAGAGGGGCCCATTGTGGAACTCTCATCACCTTCTAGGGGAATTGGATTTTCCAGGTCCAGATCATGGTCATCTGCCAGGCCAGCATCAGAGGTCAGGTCATGGGGAGTTTCACCCCTAGGCCCTTCCTCATGTGGTGTCCCACCCACTCTGCCTACCCCTTCAGATCCTATAGATCTGCTGAGATCATCCGGCCTGAGTAGCTCTATGAGATGCTGGGTAGTTGGACTTTTGCCTGTCCTCAGTTTCCTCGCTGTACATAATGCTCTCAGTTCCATGAATGGGAGGTTATCATACTTGGAACCTAGAAGCCCATTGGCTTCTGGCAGGGACCCACTGGTCCTGGCTTTAAAGACATTACTAGTGAGGTGTGGTGTATTGCACTACCTATTCTAGTGTGGCCTATTAAACTCTCTTGAGTTGTAGGAAGGGTGTGCTAAGCCCTTAACACACAACTCTAAATTCAGTAGAACTTACTGTATTCTAAAGCTTGTATTATATGTACCTAGGGTACCTTTGGTGGTTTTCCGTTAGTCACTCAATTGAGATTATCTGGTAAAACAAAAGCAAGCTGGAATCCCACAGGCTGCACACCAATGTGAGAAGTTGGCCTGGTGGTGGGCACCCTGTACCAGTCCAAACAACCCCTTATTGGTTATAGGTTAAAGACAACCTTTATTGAAAGCTATCCTGGTGGTGGCTATGGAGAGCAGCCTTCAGGCTAAGTCTTGAAGGAATGTAAAGCAGCTTGGTTTACCAGTCTATAATCTCTTGAGTGCCTAAATGAACGACAACCACACCAGGTATATATATAAAATATATGTACTTATTTCTAAACACACCCTCCTAGACTCTTTATGAGGCTAGAGGTCAAAACACATAATTTACACTTCGAATAGGACAGTAATAAGCACAAATACACGTCAGGCCCTAGGGGCGAGCTAAACCATATACTAAAATAGTGGTATAAGAACCATGACTTAACTGGAACACAAGGTCTAGAGCCTGTAGAATCGCTTGGACCCCAAGGAACCACCCAAGGTAGTGACACAGGAGGCTGTGTGCAGTGTGAGAACACAGCCACGAGCTCCTGTTAGCTTCTATAGGGAAAGTTGCGGTTAGATTTTTAAAGATTAGGGACACTTAGAATTGAGTCAGGACCAAACCCTTTGGGAAGTTCTAGGGTCAACACCCACAGGAGCACCAGAGTACTCGTGTTACCTCACTCAGGGAAGCCGGGTGCATAGGTGTCAAATGGTGTCGTGTCGTGTCGTCGATTTCAATGGGAGCTGGCGAAGAAGTGCTGCTGCCGGGAAGATGCGAAGTGTCCGAAGAGATCCAAGCCTGGATCGAAGATGAGAAGAACCTGAAAGCAGAGGGGACAGAGTCTGGGTCACTAGCCAGTGACCAGGGAGGCGATAGGCAGATGCCCACCGATGTTGGGTGATTTCAGGTGAAGAAGGTGAAGCTTGACTCTTCAGCCAGGAGGACCAGGAGGCATTGAGGATGACCAGGGGCTGGATTTGAGCTGTCCCACAAAGGATGTCGAGTGCTGCAGTGTCGGTGCCCGGATTGGAGACAACAAGCATTGGCAACAGCAACACATGAAGAAATAAGAAAGATGTTTCAGTGCAGACAAGCAAGGTCTGTGGGACTCACCACTTGGTAGGGAGTCAGGACACGTATGGAGCAACCAGGGAAGCCCAAGGAAATTCAAAGCTACCCCCTCAGGGACCCACCAGTCGACAGACTAGGGATCGTGAAGGGACCTCAAGACGAAACACAAAATGATGGCCCACGGGTCACTCGGGGTGACTAGGCCAACAATCTTCAGTAGATTCTGTGCTCGAGGTGGGGGCTACAAGTCAGCCCAAGCACGACAAGGAGACGTCGAGAAGTCATTGCACTGCAAAGTACACGGTGACCAGGAGTTCCGGTTCCACGCTACTCACGAGGGCTGCGAGTCTTAGCTTTGCTGGGGACTCGGGTTGGGCTCTGAGATGTCTGGAAATCCTCTTCCTGGGCTGCAAATACTTCAGAGTCCGGCGGGAGCTTCGGAAATGCAGACCGGCAAAAATGCTTCGTTGGTGCCTGCCAAGCAGGGAGTCACTCCTTGACCCCAAGGGAGATTTCTTCAGTCCTCTAGTCTTGAGTAGAGAATCGAAGTTCCAGGATTCAGCTTCAGAGTTTTGTCCAGGGATATCTAAAGTTCTGGTTACAGAGGTTCCTTACTTATACCTAAGGAAGGGGTTGGACTAGCTCTGGGGACCCACCTATGGGATGGTTTGGAAAGAGGGGTGGCTACACCCATTTCCTTTGTCCCGTTTCACGCCAGAGCAGGGGCTGGAAGCCCCTGAACCGGTTTGAGCTGGACTATGCACAGGGACACCAAATGTGCCCCCAGTGCAGGACTTCAAAGCACTCAGAGAGTGCTCCCACCCAGCCCCAATACACATAAGCCTGTCTGGGAGGTGGTTACACCTCCCTGTGACAGGAAACCTATTGTCCAGGCCTCCCCTGCTGGAGTTTCGGTCAGCAGCAGGAGGCCAGACCCGTGTCTGTGGCTGCAGCATCCATTTTGTGATGCCAGGGCTCTGTTAAGTTTCTTCTGGGTATACCAGTACTGACATGTCTCTCCCTCTAGAAGGGTGGGATCATATTCCCACACCAGTTACTGGTGTGGGGGTATGATTCCAAGGTGTTTGACACCAAACTCAACATGTTTCCGTGCAGCCAGTCCAAAGTTAGCTTTACCGTTTGGTTATAATGCACTTAAGAGTATATGGTCAGGCTGCACCACGGACAACCCCGGAGAAGAGATTCCAAAGGCTGCAGAGGAGCTCAGCTCATGCCTGGGCACCCTCTCAGATATAAGCAAGCACTCTGCCTTCAGGATTGTTAAGGCCTGCCATAGGAGTGACTGATAGGTTTGTATGTGCAGTGATAGGTGAGGTATAGCGAACCTATACCTCAGTTAAGGGTGCATGCACCACCTTACCCAGGCTGCAGTAGCAGACCTGTGGTGTCATTTTGGGTGGCTTTCCAGGGGTGGTATAATACATGCGTCAGCCCCTGGTAGGCCACTGGGGTACCTATGCCCTGGGTACATAGTGTACCATATACTAGGGACTCACAAGGGTACCTCAGGATCCAATCTGTGGTGTACCTAAGGTACATGCAATCAATTTAGAGAGGAAGCAGCTAGGCTGGGGCCCTGAATAGCAAGGTCCCAGCCAGACTAACTTTGAAAAACAGTGAAACACCAGCAAAAAGTGGGGGTAAACATGTGAAGCAGATCCTACTCTCCTACAGTGGGCAGTTCCCAACCAAGAAATAATAACACTTATTTTCTACAGGTAAACCCCAAAAATCACTCAATTTACCTGAGCTCAACACCCTGGTAGCTATGGCATAGAGTAGACAGACTTGACTTAGGGCAATGGGTAAAGTGATAATGCAGCACCAAAACAGCAATAACGTCAGAACAACAACAAAATAAAAAATTCCACTTGAATTTAGTAAAATAGAGTAAAATTTCATAAACAAAATGACATTATAATGACAAAAATCCAATAAGGGGAAACAGAAATATGATTTATTAACATTTTAAGTGAAACTAGCACTAAAAAGTGTGACGTGTTAATGAAAGTCTATTGTCGCAGTTGACCAGGATCTAGGCGCACTTTGCAGTGAACTGAGCATGGGAGTGCACATGTTGTGCCTCCTTGTGTGAATGCACCCATGTTCTGGCACGGCATAGACTGCACAGTCCATGCCGTGCAGGAATGTGCATTGACGGTCCCACTGCGGTGCAGTTCTAAGGCTCACATATGAGCTTTTGCACTGCACCGCTACGGGACCGCCACACTGCCAGCCAGACCACTAAATTACTCGTAATCTGGAGGCGGTCCAGTTGGCGGTGTGGGAGTGGGATAGTGGCATGGCAGCCCGCTCCCACACTATCAAACACATAATCGGGTCCTTAGTCTATACAATGAGAGTCCTTTTCCCCCGGCGGGGCAAGGCAACAGGCTGTGGCAGACGATGGCTCCACGAGGCCGGCTACCATCTCACCAAGGGCCCACTGAAAGAAAGTTGCTGCTACATAGAAGCTCCAAGTGGGACAATCCCGTTTCTTCCACCCAGCGAATTTGTGCCTTTGCCGGACTGGCTCTGGTGGTTGGTCCCTGTCCTCCAGCGGCATGAAGTCAGAATTTTTCCAAGTTCCAAACCTTTGCAGGGGTAACTCCCTTTTTCCTTTGCTCTTTACCTATGCTCCCAGAATTCTGGGGAGACTGGTGAGACTTTAAGGCTGGATTCAGCAGTGGCGTTGAGTAGGGTCCAGTCCAGGTCCTGTTGTGACTGTGTAACAGAGAATCCAAAAAGTGTTTTTTTCAGCTTTTGGTGTTTCTGTAGCCATACAGGTCAGTCCACTGACCCTTGGAGTCCACTTCTTGATCATGGATGCAAGAGGCAGCAGTTACAGACCTTCAGAGCTCAAATCAGATTACAACAAGTAGGGCCAGTACTCCTCTGATCTTCTGCTGGTCCAGAAAGTGTTCTGAGGAGGGTTCCTTGAATTGCCACATTTATGGTGGGTACTAGCCAGTGGGTGAGGGCAACTGCTGGCTCCTTCCTAACCAATGGGATGCAGGTTCCCAGGGGTAACCCAACCCACATTTCCAATCGTTTTTGTATGCTCTACTGCAAACAATTTCACAGTGCACCGTATTCCTAAAATTCAAGATGGAGGGACCCATCCTCCCTTGTGTAGAGCCCATGTGTCCACTCAGAGGACAGCAGTCCCTTCCACCATGTCTACTCCAACCTGGTTTTGCAGGCAGCTTTCTTCTCACTGGGTTTAGAGCAGGCCTGGATAGTGTGGTTCTGAGGAACAAAGGATTGTCTTCCTTCAGGTATTACTTTATATCTGTCTGGGAAAGGGCAGACCTTACTTTAGTCTTTAGTTAATGAAGTTCTTAGGTCCACCTCAACTGTCCTTCTAGAGCTAATAGGTATTGCAGGGCCCACACCGAGCCCATCCTAGCAACAGGCCTAAACCCTTGTCTTGCCTGGGGGCAGTTTTCACACTTCATTAAGGTCAAGCATTGTCTGGGTGGTTGTTGGCAGGCTAATCCAAATTAGCCCCCCGGAGCTTCAAGCAGGGAAAAGTTAACTTTCTAAAAGTTACTTTTCCAAAATATTTATTAAACCTCTGAGTTCACCAATGAAGTGGCTGTTTCATAATTTTAAAAAGTAGTCTTTGAATGACTATTCCAGCCATTTTCTGTCAAAAGTTACAGGTTAAAGTTTATATTCTGTACTTTGAGATTCTCTGGGATCCAACTACAGCCCTATTTACTAGCATAACTATTCAGATCCAAACATAAAACAAACTGCAAGAGGCCTAGGCCACGTTCCTCAAGCTACATTCACAGGAGGAACAAAGATTTAGTTATTTCACATAGGATAACCCCTTCGTACACTAAGTTGGGGTTTTAGTCCTATTGTTATTTTTGTCCATGACCATCATCAGCCCAAAACATTGGTGTGTGGGCATATTCGATAACAAGGTGCTTTCAAGATATAGAGATGGCCCCACATGTACAGGCTGTCACTGCAGGCAGCAATGGGCCTTAGAAATACAACTTTAACCACGGCACAAGTCGGGGGTACACGCGGGTAGATAACTTCCATCCACTATTTTCACAGGGTGGACATCGTTCACCAGCCAAAAAGTTGGGCCCCACTGAAATATGCTGAACTCGTCCTGGTGTAATTTTCTGATGCCTGGACACATTCAGCGGCACCTGCCCTTTGTCTGGTTTCCTTTCTGAGCAGCACCTTGCAGGCGGCTTCATTATTTTAAATTTGAGCAGTGCCCAAAGCAAAGACCGAAGTTAAGTGGTCCTTAGGCCTCCTTTGGTTTGAGTATTCTGACTGTGAGCTATCTTCAGGCTCACACCTAGATGCAAATGCAATGGAGAACAAATAAGGGCAAACAGCTTGTTACTCCTTCACAAGTACTTAAGGGAGGCATGGCTTTAACTTTGTTTAGCCCCTGTATTTAGGAGATGTGCATTAACTGTAAGAATACCAGATGCGTTGGTCTGTTCCAGTTTTTACACAAATATCAATTGAAATATAACTATTTTGTTTTATTTCTTTTATAGTAGATACAGCTGATCCTCTCACTCACCTAGGACCCCGCCACTGCCAAAACCAACTTCCACAAAGGAATGAAGGCCGTCGCGGACTGGATGAAGAACAGTCGATTGAAACTCAACTCAGACAAGACAGAGTTCCTCATCCTCGGCTGCACCCCCTCCGCCTGGGATGACTCTTGGTGGCCGGCCTCTCTGGGAACCGCACCGCAGCCCACCGACCACGCAGGCAACCTAGGGTTCATCCTGGACTCATCGCTCTCAATGACCCAGCGAGTCAACGCCGTCTCCTCCTCCTGCTTCAACACCCTTCGCCTGCTTTGCAAGATCTACAGATGGATCCCCACCGAAACCAGCAGGACGGTCACCCAGGTCCACGTCAGCAGCAGACTGGACTATGGCAATGCCCTCTACGCAGGAACCACGGCCAAACTCCAGAAAAGACTACAACGCATACAGAACACCTCCGCACGCCTCATCCTCGACATCCCCTGCCACACTCACATCACAGCCCACCTGAGAAACCTGCATTGGCTCCCAGTCAACAAGAGGATCACCTTCAAGCTCCTCACCCACGCTCACAAAGCACTCCAGAACACCGGCCCAGCATATCTCAACAAACAACTCACATTCTACACCCTGAAACGCCAGCTTCGCTCCACTGACCTCGCCCTCGCCACCGTTCCACGCATCCCAGGACAACCACTGGCGGCAGATCTTTTTCCTACCTCGCTGCCAAGACATGGAACACCCTCCCCACCTATCTGCGACAGTCCCAAGACCTGCTGACCTTCAGGAGACTTCTCAAGACCTGGCTGTTCGAGCAGTAGCGCCTTGAGACCCTCACAGGTGATTAGTGCACTATACAAATGATTTATTTATTTATTTAAAGAGTTTTATATAGCGCTGGCTAGACCCGAAGGTTTCAGAGCGCTTTACATAAGGTTCCAACATAGTTACAAACTTACATCAGTTACAAGTTACCAAAGATACCAGTAAAAACTTTTAAGGAGCATAGAAGAAAAGGAAAATGGGTGAGGAATGGAAAGGGGGTGAGGGCAAAAGGGGTAGGGTATAGATACAGCAGCAGAGAGACGAAGGGAAAGTCTGCCCAAGGTCCGGCTGGGTAGGTGACGGCCGCGGGGGAATCCGCGGCCCATCTCCTCTTCAGCTATCAGGTAGCTCCACTGGGCATCGGTCAAATGGCTAGGTCTCAACAGAAAAACATTAAAGGGGTAGAAGGCGAGAAGAAGGGAGCATAGAGGGGGAAGGGGGTGGGGTGAAGGGGTAGGAGAGGGATACGACAGAGAGACGAAGGAAAGTCTGCCCAAAATCCGGCTGGGTAGGTGACGGCCGAGGGGGAATCCACAACCCATCTCCTCTTCAGCTAACAGGTAGCTCCACCGGACATCGGTCAAATAGCAGGGTCTCCACGGTCGAGGGAAGGTTCAAATAGTACATGTCCAGGAGGGAGAGCAGGATCAAGGTCAGGTGAGGGATGTGGTTAAGCTCAGGTCGCTGACCAGATCTATTGTCCGGGAGCATTGTGGTGGTGCTACTTATCTCAATGCAGGGTGTCAGAGCGCTTTACATCACACATACACAGTATACATTGACAATAAATCATATAAACGTGTAAATCAATGTTCAGGATGATTTACATAATGTGTTACATAAAACAGTGAGGGTTACCAGGTGTAGGAGTCACATCTCCTACATAGCTCACTGTGCTATATTAGAGGAGTAGTAAAGTTAGGAGTCCTAACTTTACTACTACTAAACTAAGAAAAATCCTAATTTTTTAAGACTTTTGGTATTCACAGAAGGCATTTAGGAGTCCTAAAGTTAGGAGTCCTAACTTTACTACTACTAAAATAAGAAAAATCCTAATTTTAAGACTTTCGGTATTCACAGAAGGCATTTAGGAGTCCTAAAGTTAGGACTCCTAACTTCTGTGAATACCGAAATGAGTAAGTGCCTTCTGTGAATACCAAAATGAGTAAGTGCCTTCTGTGAATACCAAAATGGTAGTAAGTTTAGGATTTTGTCTTAAGTTAGTTCTGTGAATCGGGCCCTTAGTCTGCTCAAACGTACTCATGATAGACCTGCTAAACATGTGTGAAGTATTAAGGTCTCATGTCACTTTTTGTGATGCCTCTTTCTGTGAGGTCATGGGTTTTGATGCAACTTCCTGTGATGTCACACAGTAATGTCATGCGCCATGTCGTCACTTGCATACTGCTTAACTTGGTTAGTCCTCGACACTTCTTTTTTAGAACTTGTGCCCTTAAAACAACTCACTAATTTGAGGACAATTATGGCATTGATTCCACAGTTGGCCTTTAACTTCGATACCATAATAGTATTTTCTACATCATATACTACGGTAGTTTAATACGTCCATCGGGGATAAACTAATTTAACTATGTTTAAACGAGGATCACAGACACTTCACTCCTGTTTAGTAGGAGTAAAGTGCACAGATTTCTAAATTCAGCAACACATATAGGGCAGACATTGGGCCGGGGGGTGGTGAGGGGGGGATCACACTAAAGATGGTATTTTCCTACATTATTATTTCTTCCATTGGGGACATTCGAAAAGATGGTTGGTTCCTTCTCCTCTCTCAGGCCTTGAATACGAGTCAGGCAGCGCAACATTACTGTACGCAATTTCGCTCCGCCATTGCTGAAAAACATTCATTTGAAAATAAATGGCTAAAACAGATGTCCCATTACAGGGTCCTTCAGTGTTCACTGGTACCCAGAGGGTTAAATGCAAGATTGTTCAATCGATGCAAGGAGGGCTCTTTTAGCCAAGTGCCTGAGCTCCGAGGAAGATAAAGGGGCCTCGTACTATTGAGCGACAGCACTGTTTGCATTGGCACAGGTCTCGCCACTGAAGGGAAGTTTGCACCGGAGCTGCCGGCTCCCTGTTGCCTTTGGATACCAGCAAACAGGACTGCATTCCCACAGGCAAAGTATCGGCTGGCGCTCACAGCCTTACGTGGAACACAGGGAAAACAACCTAATCGACACAAACTCCTTTAGTATTGGCCCTTCGTGTCCGGACCAGCCTCGTGCAGCAAAGATGGCGCCACATCAGCCACAAAGATGGCGCCGCATCAGCCACTCGGTGTCCCTCAAGAGTTGTCCTTTTTCAGAATCTAAAACTCCAGAGGCCGAACAAATATTTGATGACGAATCAGCTATTTTATACAGCTATTCCAAAAGATCTGCAGTTAAATAGGGGAGAGAGTGTGGCGTAACGGCCAGAGCTGGCACCAAATTCGAGTCTCATCGGGGTCGGCTCAACATCCTGTGATTCTGAGCAAATCACTTAGGGGCATATCTACAAGGCGGCGATATAAAATTATCGCCGTTTTTGCGGCCGTGTTCAGCCGAAATGCGGCGATAATTTTATCCCTATTTTAGCAAGGTCACGCTATCGCGTGAAACCTTGCCTTAGCGCCTGAATTCCTAACGCCCATCTTTGCATCTCTAATGAGATGCAAAGTGGGCGTTCCTCCCCAGGATAACAGGAGAAATGTCGCTAAGCGGCATTTCTCCTATTATCAAGCCTCATGCAAAGAAGCATAGCGACAAGAAAAGTAGCGATAACCTCTGTTATCGCTACTTTCCTTACGCCTTCTTTGAAACTGACTTAGCCATGATATCCTATGTAAGGTGGATATCATGGCTAAGTATGTGAGGCCCTATCAGCAAGCTATCACCAAACTTTGTGGGATTATCGCTGGGTTTCCAGCGATAATCTCACGTTTGGCAGTTAGCGCTAGGATTTTTATCGCTTTTGAGATAAGCGTTGCTAATAGCACGCTATCTCAGTGATAAAAATCCACGCTAGCCGGCGATAATTATCCTAGCGCTAAGTGCGCTTAGCGATAATTATCGCCGGTTGTTGCTGATATGCCCCTATATCTTCCAGTGCCTACAAAAAAAATAAAAATGAATGTGTCCTTGTTTAATGTAACTGGTGCTCATGTAAAGCGCTCCAATACCTTCGGGTCGACAGCGCTCTGATACCCGATTTGGGTCAAGTTTGCGCTATTTAAAACTCTGTAAAAACAAACTATATATATATATGGTGCAAGAAGACAATCAAAACAGCGAGCACACTATATCATGAAAGTTGATATTGGTTTGTCCAATTAAAAGGCTTAGCATTTTGACGTAATTATTGCTGCATGTGAAGTTCAAAGGTGCCAGGTACCAATGGCCGTACAGAACAAACGAGGGTCAGCCACACTGGACTGAGTTATTGAATTGTGAGAGCTACAGGAAATAGAAAAACACGGGTTTTAATCACACTACTTTTCATTCGTTTATATAGTTGAAACATTTTCTTTCATGGATCGAAGGGACATGTGTTCTTTAGCTTAAAATGCCTGTTGGTAATGATGGACCGACCACACTTGCGTCAAGCATCCTGTTTCCCAAAAATTATCTGACTATCCATCTTCCCTGTCGCACCATACCTCATTTTTTAAAAACTACGAATTTAGAAACATTTTGGAAGACAAATAGGGTGCATTCAGCTTTCGTTTGCAATGGTTTTTGTGTCGCTAGTCAAAGAGGATAGTATCTGAGTGTGGATGCCAGATTCAAAACTGCCATTCAGGTTTTCTCTGCATTTCTCGAAAACACTTTAAATCATTCGCAATGCACATGCATGCATGTCTATAAACGGGCTGAAAAGTAATTTTATTATGAGTACCAAATAAGGGGAAGGGTGGAATTTGGGACAGAAAGCTACGTTTATTAACTTTACCGTGCTAACGGAGAGTTATGCGCGTCATTGCTGAGCCTGTAAACAGTTTAAGAACCAGGTAGTCCCACTTGGAGACCCAGAAACAGGTGTTAGGGAGACTGAAATTAAAGGGAAATTAAACATTTTCCCCAGTATTTTTATAGGCTGCAATATGAAACTCTCACCCCCTACCAAATATGAATTTAGGGAATTTTTTTAATGTGCTTACCCCTACTACAAATTCCGAGGTAGAAGGTTTAAGGGGGAAAGAAGGGGTTATTACAGCGTAAGAGGTCCGGGACACTACCAGTGCCTTGTGAAATGGGAAGGCAGTAGGTCCCGATGGCCACGCCAATGAGCCGTATAAACTCTTTGGCCAAATCTTGGTGTCCAAAGCTTAGCCTTTTATAAAAAAACATAGCAAAAGAGGCCTCTCTTTTTTAGGTCGAGCCTATAGTGGCAGCGCGCATACGCTGCTCGCTTTGCGAAGTATGCACTAATCGAGTATGTTTTTAATTGGCTCCTGTCATAGTCTTTCGTAAATGCTGCCGTCTGATTGATTATGAGGCTTGTTAGTCCCTCCTTATTTTGGCCATGTCGTATTTGTATCCGCCCATGGCAACTAGCCCCTTTACTTCGAGTGTTACACAGTACTTAGACTGTGAGCACTACTTTGTCCGTGCCTTCTCACCTCCTTCTCCCCCCTCCCCCGCTTGCACTCCCGTTGTCCGTGCTTCCCCCCCTCCCGTTGGAGGTCTTGAGTAAATGCGAGTCCTATTGCATTGCAAATGCTTGTTTCTTATGGATGAACCACCCCCATTAGTTTCTGATGCAAAGCAGCATATTAAATGCGACCCAGACATCGCTTCTTGATGAACTCCGCAATGACCTTTTTGTGGCCTTTGATCTTAAGCCGGTGGCGGGGTTGCATTGTGACTGGTTTATAAAGCCCATTTTTGAGCGTCTCAGTTTCCCTTAACACACTGAGGGTGATGACTAGTTGTTCCCGGGTTTGCAGTTTGCTTGCTGTCGGGGTGGAGGCCCTCGCCGCGCTGCTTCTGACAGGCACTGTCGGCCAGAGTGGGGGAACCCGGTGTTTTAAAGGTGATGAACTAGGGGCGCAGGAGGAGTCACGGCGATGCCGTTCTGACCTGTGAGCCCCCAGGGCACTCATGGAGCATGGCTTTAGGATCCGTAGAAACGTGTCTCCTGCTCGATGCCTAGTGCCAGATGGGAAACGAGGAGATGGGGACTAGTGCCTAGATCTGCCCACTTTTGAATCCTGGAACCTCGTTTCGAATCCGAGCCTCGGTGCCTGACATACCATTGTGTTATTCTGAACAAATTACTTCATCTCACGGTTCTCAAAGAATCGTGAACCGTAATGCAATTGTGTAGTTACCACTTTCTGTGCACCATCTTCATCTCCCACCACCATGCATGATGTACAGCGCTCTGCTGCGCCCCAGCACGGTTCTCTCTTCACACATACCATGTATGTGCATTCCTTAATATCGTACGTTCCTGCAAAAATCGTCAATTAAACTTTGCTAGAGGGGTTGTGCTACGGGCCAGAACGTAATTATTTACCTTTATTTTCGTTGTGCCAGCGGTTGTTCCCACCCATGCTCTGGTTTTGTTTGGTGTAGTGTTGAAAGATGTGCTGCTGACTGATATGGCAAAGAGTGGTCTTGAATGGTGTACTAAATGGTGCTGTAGTGAGTAAGCTGTGGTATTAGTTCCTGTAGTAGAGAGAGTTGTGATGGTGTGGCAGGCAGGTATATTTCGTGCTGTGTGGCGTAACACATTGTGTTGAATGAAGGCATTACTGACATTTGTTGGTAAAACTCCCTGGAGCGACACTGGCCTTCAGGCGTTAACCAGGAGTTGGGTACGGGTATAGTCTTCTTTATAGTCTTGCCCCCCACTCACACATCTTCTGTTGCCAACATATAGGAAATCCCCTCTGAATTGTTGTGCTTGTCATCCTGCCGGTCTGTGGTCCCAAAGCCTGAACACCCGGGGGTGACATCCACAAGGCTGTCACCATGACTCAGTCACAGATCTTTGTGTGTCATGTTCAAGACTCGCCGCGTTGTCGGCTGAAGGGCACCTGATGCTCCCTTGTCTCACCGTTGCACTTGCCCTCCGTTGACCAGAGACAATTGCAGGAGTAAAGCATGTGAATGGAGGAGTGTAAGTGATTCTGCAGGCATGGCCCTGCGGATGTCCTTTTATAGCCTTTGGCTGCTCTTCCCCTGGTCCTGCAGTGTGGTTACGCCCTCCCATTGAAGGTTTGGTACGAGTTAGTTTGTTACCGCTTTTGAATTTGTAAACCAAAATGGGGTGCCTCATTTAGGTCTGGGTTTAGATAGCTGTCAAAGTGACCCATTGCTTATGTATAGAGTGTGGAGAGGATGTGGAGTAACAGTCAGAGCTGCCGATTTTGGAACTGGGGAACCAAGTTCAAGTTTCGGTGTCTGCTTAACATCTTCTGATTGTAGGCAAATCACTTAATATCACAGTGGCTAAAAAAGCAAAAAGCAATGTGTTCTTCTGTAATGTAACTGGTGCTCATGTAAAGCGCTCTAATATCTTTGTTTCAAGTTCCTTCTATATGAAACTGCAAAAAAACAAAAAGGGCTTTGGGTCTGCCTGTTTTAATGTTGTCTTTCTTCGACCAGCCTCTCTCAGCCATTGGCTTGAAACTTTGACAATTACACCTTGGCTCAGCCTAGTTGAGTGCAATGCAATAGGTCTCGCATTTACGCAAGTTTGAGCTATTGACATTGCAAATAACAATGCCTTTTATTTTTGTTTTCGTTTTTAAAATATAAATAAAAGGCATTGTCATTTACAATGCCAATAGCTTAAACTCGCGTAAATGCGAGACCTATTGCATTGCAAATGCTTGTTATTCTTTCAGACAGAGTAATCGATTAGGCTTCCTACAGACCAATAGTCTGCTGAATTCAGATTACAAAATGTTGACAAAAATGATCTCCAATCGACTAGCAGGCTTGGTATACTAATTAGTTTCTGAAGATCAAACCAGATTTATTCCATTCTGGGTACTTATGAACAGAGGCCACTGATTATGTGACAACCACAGAAAGCCATATAACAGCCATGTATTTGGACGCAGAAAAGGCCATTGACTGAACAGACTTCCTAATGTATACATTTCATCTAAAGGAGTTCTTGTCCCAGTTGACCCTGGTCCTACAGTCGTTATACGTGGCGCCACTTCAAGTTTAATACTGGAGGTTAGAACATCAGAGAGCATCGGCAATCATAGGGGGCAAAGCAGTAGGCTCTTTCACCTACTGTTTGCTCTTTATATAGAGGCTCTTGCTAAGAGCACAGTGGGTGACCCCCGTATTAAGGCCAGCCCAGATATTATTACACTATGATTCATCCATATGCCTATTGTTCTGATGCAGGAGCTACTGGCGCCACCCGTGGGGGTTGAGGCCTTTACTCCTGATGTCCCAGGGGCCTACCTACTATGAGTCCTGAGCATCTGTGCCAAGAACCCCTTCAGCAATTGACTCTTAGTGGTAGCGCAGGTCAAGCAGTCCAAAGCCGCTTGGGGAGAGGGTTATGAGGGGAGAAAAAAATGATAGTCCAGTCAAGTAAATGCTTTTATGAAAAAAGGAGTATCTATATATGAACACAAAGCAAAATATGGCATTCACAAGCAATACACAACGTCCATGTCAGGGCTCTAGTGTTTTTTTAGGCGGGTCCCTGAGACTCACTCCCCTCTTGGTAGCAGTAGTGGTTATTCCCCATTCACTATAGGCGACATTCAGGTTAAGATCCACTAGTAGTCCGAGACTCAGGAGTCCCACTCCGACTCTTTATTTTAAAGTCAAAAGTGTTCCAGCACCGAAGTGCTATATGACATGCAAGGTCCCCCTGAGGACATCTGACCTAAAAATCAGTCCTACCCGCACAAGCAGGATCTGAACAACTGGAGTCTCTGAACTCTCCCCCTTTGCAAGTGCTGAAGCTGCAGCAGCTGTCTTCAGTAAGTGCATACGTGGCCCGGGAGGGGCTTCGGTTGAATAGCCTTGATGTCCTCATGGAGGCAGCATCCTCGATGTTCTTTGATGCTGGTAAGTTTCTTGGGTTTCTCCCCACAGGTTGGGGGTTTGCAACGCTCCTGATGCTGGCCCTTAGTTGGGCCTGATCGGGTCACTATGGTGGCCTCCTCCTCACAGTAGTCTCGACCAGATCATGCTTCTTGCCTTGTCCTGGTGCCCCCACAGCTTACAGGGTCACCGTCCTCACTCTACCTGCACTCTATGTGCATTGGCACAGGTCTTTCCACTGAAGGGAAGTTTACACCGGATCAACAGCGTGGTCAGTGCAGCAGCAATAATCACGGTGGCCTCACTGGCATACAGGGTCGCTGACTTCACTATGCACACATGCTCAGGCTCGATAGGCAACAGCAGCAATCTTCACTGAGGCTCCACCTGGTATATGGACCGCAGAATTCAAACCTGCACATGGGCAATGACCTGATCGGTGCAGTAAAGTTCACAGCTCATTTCACTGTGGTCCCCTCTGGCATGCAGGGGTCTCTGACTTTGCCCTGAACACAGGTTACGATCTGTTAGAAATGGGGGTCTCTAGTTGGCAATGGCTGGCCACTGTCCAAGTAGGGACCCTTCTTCCTCAGTCAGAGTAAGCGGGATACACCCTTTGATGACCCCTGCTCAACCCTGTGGTAACGTAGCATTAGCAGCTAGGCTTATCTCAGAGGCAGTGTGTGAAGCATTTATGACCATACACAGTAACACAGTGAGGAACACTACAAAGAGACACCACACAAGTACTTATAAAAAATAAGAATCTTTATATATAGACTTAACACAAGACCAATAACAGTAAAAAGCCACAATACTAGAAAAATAGGGTTACTCTTGAAATGCTGCAAAAATAGTTCAAGTGTGCAAAGAGGAGTTCAGTTCAAAGCAGTGGTCTCTGCGACGCATTTACTTACAAAGTACCTGGATTCTGTAGCAAAACAACCAAAATGTTGCTAAGGAGCTGTAGCGATGATTTTCCTCACGCGAGACCAGCGATGCGTTGAATCCTTGCTGCAAGGGATGATGATGCGCTGATCTGTGTGCAGGACAAAGCGACAAACTTCTACACGCTAACCCGGCGATGCGTTGAAATCCTTGCCGCAAGGGAGGATGATGCGCCGAGCCTGTTGCGTGTGCGACCCTGTTGCGATGAGAAGAAATGGTGCTCCGCGAGGGAGCGACGATCCGGGTGTGATGCAATGTAAATGGCAGACCCCGGCGTCCACGCTGCGATGTCGTGAAGCGATGAACTTGATGCGATGATCTTTGGTTAGCTAGCAGTTGGAGGCCCGCAAACATGCGATGAAATGATCTTCGGGTTCGCGAGACTTTGGCAGCCCGCAAACATGCGATGCGATAATCTTGAGGTCAGCGAGCATTTGGCAGCCCGCAAACATGTGATGCGATGATCTCCGGTAGCGAGGACTCAGCGGCAGCAGCGCGATGATTTTTCGTACGCGCTTCAGCTGCGGCGGCTCGCAAACGGACGTTAGCGACGATTTTCAGCACTCTCTTCTCTGCAGTAGAACTAGAGGCCCTGGCACTCACAGGAGCCTCACCTGCAGATAGAGATCCTCGCTGGGAGGAAACAGGAGGCTGGTGGTGGAGTCTGATGTGCCTGAGACTCCAGCAGGAGGCTAGCTCTCTTCTAGCCCTTGGGTGATTGCTTTAGCAAGTTGAAATAAAAGTTCTCTTCAAAGTCCTTTTCCTCTTCTTCCAAATCCAGTAGTAACCACTGCAGGCCAATCCAAGAAACAGCACACAAGCACAAGGACAGTCACCTCTTGCAGATTCCTTCAGTTACACAGACAGAGGTTCTTCTTGTTGTCCAGGAGCAATACTAATTGTAGGGGTTTCAGCACAGATATTTATACCCCAAAAGTCTTTGTTCTCAGAAGCTACAAGTCACTGAACCCAGCCTGAACCAGTTCTGCCCAGTCTGGGAGCACTTTGTTTACCAGGCTGCATTCTTCCTTTCAGAAAGAGGGGGTCTGCCATCAGACGCACAGTAGGAGGTGGAGCCAGCATTCACCTTGCCAGGCACAGCCCTATTCAGGTCAAGGAGCTACCCCTCCCCATACTCCAATGCAGATCTCTCTATTCAACCCAGGTCTGACTCAGCCTGCCCTGTCCCTCCAAAACCAGACAGCCAATACACATAACAGCAGAGCACACTGGAATTCCTAGGCAAGAAAATACCTACTTTCTAAAAGTGGTATTTTCAAACACAGAATATAAAAATAAACTTCTCTAAAAGATGTATTTTAATATTCTGAGCTCAGGCATACTAAATTCGTTTTTCTACCATGTTCTTTGGGTCAGTTAGGACTATAGAATGTAATAGTCAAACCTCCCATTCTGGCCTATGGAGAACAGGTAGCCTTACAGTAATGAAAAACGAAATTGGGTGTAATTCACTACCAGGACATGTTACACACATCAGGGCATGTCCTACCTTACACATACAATGCACCCTACCATAGGGGTGGCTTAAATGATGCCAAGGGAAGGTTCAGGGGCTGGGAAGTGGGTGCACTTCACAGCCAAGATGGCAGGTCTGGACTGCACATAGACTCTGCAGTGGCAGGTCTGAGACACACTTTACAAGCTGCTTCTGTGGGTGGCGCAAACCAGCGCTGCAGGCCCACCAGCAGCATTTGGTTTACCAGCCCTGGGCACACACAGGCCACGCTACTAGGGACTAACAGGTAAACCAAATAAGCCAATCATGGATATACCAATTCACATGTTATATTTACACAGGGAGCATTCGCGCTGTGGCACTGAATGGCAGTGGCACAGCGCCCAGAGCATCTAATACCAGCAAAAACAGAGGAGATAACAGCGAACAATGGAAGGGAGACCCACGCCAATGGTTCCAGGTCTAACACGACCCAATATATGCAGCAGCCGTCTCCTCTCCACAAGAATCCAGTCGCAAGGATCCGCCATTGGGCCTCGCTCCCTCCAACACTCTCCTCTTCCGCACAGGCAATTTTGGTTTTGGCAAGCAGGCAGGCACTTGTATTCCAGGCTCCTGGGGCAGGTGGTCTTAGATTCCCTTGATGATGTCCCCTCATCCAGCTGGGAGAGTAAAAGGCCTTGCCCCCCAGTCCTGGCCCCCCTTCCAAGACTTTTTCTAAAATCTAAGACTTTTATCCAATACAGTTGGACTAATCATTTTTAAATAATTACCTTTTAGCCAATTTCTTAAAAAATGAAACAAAGATGTTGCCCTGGATCACCCTTGGAAGAAGTAGCATGCTCTGTTGCATTATGACTCCTGTTGAGGTTCATTTGTACACAATGCAGAGAAAAGAATGCACACAGACTCTGCACTGCTGGACATCCAGTAAAATAATTAGAGAGATCTTTGGTCTCCTCACCAGTGGTGACCGAAAAACTCTCTCTGCTCCAAGGTTGCATTATTTTCTGAAAACTCCCATTGTCTGGTTCAGCATCAGCATCTGGGATCTTCGGTTAAGAGGCTTTCTGGACCCTGCTTCTATGGAAAGAGCTCACCAACTGATCAGGAGAGGCATTGATCGTGCCCTTCATGAGTTAGACATTACTCAAAGGACATGGCCAGGAGTTGGGCAGGAAAGATTAATGACTCCCACTGCTGCATCAGGGATGAGACCCAGGGATCTCAAAGTGATCTTGCGTTGTAGGTGGACCTGAGGGGGTACTGAGAAACTCAGTGTAGGAAAGTAGGATCTGCTTCTTATGGTTAACCCCCACTTTTTGATTGATGTTACACTGTTGTTGACTAGTCTGACTGGGATCTTGCTAATCAGGACCCCAGCCAATCTGCTTTCTCCCTAAAATGTTATGCCATGTACTTAGGTACACTCCAGATTGGATACTGGGGTACCCTTGTCAGTCCCTAGTATATGGTACACATGTACCCAGGGCATAGGTACGCCAGAGGCTTCCCATGGGCTGAAGCATGTATTATGCCACCCATGAGAGGCCATGCAAAATGGAAGTACAGGCCTGCCCTTGCAGCCTGTGTAAGATGGTGCATACACCACTTACTTTAGATATAGGTTTACTATATCAAATCAAATCAAATCAAACCAAGCTTTATTCGATTTTGAAAATTGAAATCATAAAAGCAAACATATTAATAAAAACAGCAGCTAAAAATAGAAGCATTGGTTACATATAAGATACATCGTTATACTGTAAATACAGAACGTGTAAGAGATGATAAAAATATATTCATAAAATACATCTGATCCAAAAGAGGGAAAGTTTCATGAACAAGTGATGTCGCCCTGACTGATTCCAACCTGTGTCGAATTTGAAGATTTAATTATTTACACATTTTCTAGCTCGTCACACGCCCTTTAAAAAACCCAACACTGAACCAATGCAATAACAGTTTTCCAGCTTCTGTAAATACATAAGTGCAGGGCAGCATTGCCTCCATCCACCTTGTTTTAAAAAGGGAATCAACCATCTGCGCCTTTCATTAATATAAAATTTACAAAATAAAATAACATGTATAGTAGATTGCGGTGAAATGTTGTCACATGGGCAGCAGCAAAGTTCCCTCGACCAATCATTAGTTTTAGGGTGGGTGGTTAGGCGATAAAAAGACCCAAATCTAAATCTGGATAGCAAATATCTTTCATACCCTCCTGCAACCCATGCTAGGTATGGTTGGATCTCGCATGTTACAGTAATAATTTGGTGATTAATCACCGTGATTTTATTCAATTCTTGGGCTAGCCTGACTTCTTCTAAGTGAGTCATGCAAGTTTTTTTGAGGTCCTTTCGATTAAAAGAATTCATATTTTCAGGTAAAAAATAAAAGTCTGGGCGACTAATATCATGCATGAACTTTTTGACATACTTGAGCCAGGGTATTTTGTCCGCATTATCCAAACTCATGGCGTCCATTATAATGTCCCTATTTAAGCCGGTGCTAACTGAAGTCCAAATTCTGTGCCATAACAAGATTGGTTGGATTTTAATTAAGTCAGAAATATAGACCACTCCGAGCTCGCTGTGGCAGTTAAAAACTGAAGTGCTAGCTGGGACCCCCAGGATATACCTTAAAAACCCGTTTTTAATAGGTCACTACACTTAAAACCTATAAGTCACCCCTATAGTAGGCCTTGACAATTCTGAAGACTGGGTGCTGGGTTTTACGTGTGGGGGTGCCGCTGCATGAGCAAAGCACCCTGCAGCCTTCAGAGACCATTCTCCCGGGTTGTCGGTGACGCAGCCAGACAAATAGGTAGAGGTACATTGTATGCTCATGTAAAATGCTATCTCGAAAACGGCTGCAACAAACCATGTCATGTTTGATATCAAACACCTTGGCATCATACCGGTAACTGGTATGGGAGGTAAGATTCCACCCTTCAGAAGCAATCTTCGTGGAGTTCCTGGTCTTCCCGGTACCAGCTTTTACACCTGGACAGCACAAAATGGTTGCTGCCGAACAGAGACACATTTGCCAAGCTCGAGCAGAGGAAGACAGCACAATAGGCATCCTGTCACAGGGCGGTGTGAGCACCTCCCAGACTGGATTTAATGTATTGGAACTGGGTGGGTGCACTTCCGAAGTGCCTCAAAGTCTGCATGAGGGGCACATTTTGTGTCCCCGTGCATAGTCCTGGGAGGGTCCCCTGAATCTGTCCAACCCTCTCCCGTGGGTACGAAAGGGCTTACCTGGCTGTAGAACCCTAGATTAAACATGGACAAGATTCTGAACAAGAAACCACTGACCTTCGACCGTTTGGACACTCTGGACTTTGCTGGACTTTGACTGGGCCTGACTTCGTCTCCCTGTCCATCCAAAGCATCGTCAGTGCCCATGCACCATACAGGCTCCATGCAGGACCTGTGGAGCATCAAGAACAACTGAAGTATCTCTCTTGGGGTGAAGGAGTCACTACCCTGCATTTGCAGGCACCATAACGCAACTGACCCGTCTGCTGATCCTAAGCTCCTGCGGACTCCGAAGGCTCCAGCAACACAGGAGGTGGGTTCCTACGTTCCTTGAGGTCAAACTGCGCTCTCACTGAGTATGAGCATACGTGGGTCCCTTGCTCACTTTGCCACTGGATTCAAGATAACCTGGCTGATGAGGGTTATGAACCCGAAACCGGTCCCAGGATGCTTGTTTCCGGTCCAGGGAAGACATGGCGTGGCAGTTCGGGCTGGACTGTTCCCATGAGGCACAGGGTCAGACTGTTTTACATATGGCCATGTCTGAACTGGGGTGGTAGAGTGAGCTAAAGAATGATGATGGATTAAACCCAGATCAGTTGACTGGGGGTGAGTGTTTGATTTGCTCTAACGCTCCGTCCATCATCCCCTTTGGTATCGCTTTGTTTGCCCTAAGTTGGCAGGGTATGCCCAGACGTAGGTCCCTTGCTCACTTTGCCACTGAATTCAAGATAGCCTGGCTGATGAGGGTTATGAACCCGAAACCGGTCCCAGGATGCTTGTTTCCGGTCCAGGGAAGACATGGCTTGGCAGTTCGGGCTGGACTGTTCCCATAAGGCACAGGGTCAGACTGATTTACATATGGCCATGTCTGAACTGGGGTGGTGGAGTGAGCTAAAGAATGATGATGGATTAAACCCAGGTCAGTTGACTGGGGGTGAGTGTTTGATTTGCTCTAACGCTCCGTCCATCATCCCCTTTGGTATCGCTTTGTTTGCCCTAAGTTGGCAGGGTATGCCCAGACGTAGGTCCCTTGCTCACTTTGCCACTGAATTCAAGATAGCCTGGCTGATGAGGGTTATGAACCCGAAACCGGTCCCAGGATGCTTGTTTCCGGTCCAGGGAAGACATGGCTTGGCAGTTCGGGCTGGACTGTTCCCATAAGGCACAGGGTCAGACTGATTTACATATGGCCATGTCTGAACTGGGGTGGTGGAGTGAGCTAAAGAATGATGATGGATTAAACCCAGGTCAGTTGACTGGGGGTGAGTGTTTGATTTGCTCTAACGCTCCGTCCATCATCCCCTTTGGTATCTCACTGAGTATGAGGCCAGTATCTCTTGTGGGGACCGCATAACCTGAAGCCCGGTGCACCGCGTACTTTTGCCAGCGCATTTGCTTGTTGGCGTTCCCCAACTAAGTGCATTGGGCTATCGATAGCCCCAACCTCTGTGCACATTTCCTACAAAGGACTTTGGCCTCCTCACACTCTGTGCCCTGCAAGCTGTGACTTTGTGAAACTACTAGAGGTCCCCTCTCGACTCCTGTGGCTTTGGCCTGTGGGTCTACTTGAGGGACAACACTGCTTTTCTTGGGCACTCCTAGTTGCTCCAGGCCTGCCCATACTCCCCTTGCTGTGGTGAGTCCTCTGGTCCTTGCTGGGCCAGACCGTAACCTTAAACCTCCTTTGTGGGTTGGCGCTGCCAAGGCTTGTTGGTGCACCCGCAACACACCGACCCCTCAGCACTCAACATCCTTTCTCCACACCTGAAGCATCCTGTGTGAGTTTGTCTATCGAGCCTCTCGTCACTCCTGAGTAACCCAGACTCTGTCCCCTCTGCTTTAAGGTTCCTTCAATCAAGAATCCACCTGTGGGTTCCACCGAACACTTTCTTCTTTCCAGCAGTGGCATTTCTTTGAAGACGCCTATTGAGAATGACAACAGTTTCTGATGCCACTTCAGCCCTATGCACCCGGCTTCCCTGGGATAGGTAATTCTGGTACTTCAGTATCCACGGGTGGGGTGGCTCTCCAACCTTCTATGTTCGAGAGGGTTTCCTCGTAATCCACTGGGAAGGGTCCTTAACTTTAAAACTGCAACTACGACTCTCCCATTGAACTGTACATAGCGCGCGGCAGTGTGCGCACACTACACCCCTTCTCCGTGGTCTCCCTACTTACTCACTTTAGGTGGTTCCTTGGGGTCCCAGCAATTCTACACCCTCTAGACACTGTCTAGACTCGAGTCGTGGTTCTTATACCACTATTTTAATACATGGTTTTGTCTACCCCTGGAGCCCACTGGGTATTAGTGCTACTTACAATTGTTTCTGTGCTACTGTATTGTGTGCTTTGTGTTTATCTGTGTGTAGCAGATACTGTGAGGTATTTAAGGTGTGTTATAATAATAAATACATATTTCTTTAACTACTGTGTGGTTCACCTTTCATTTAACCAATACATTAAGGTTGTATTCTGGTAAACCACGCTGCTTAACACTCCTTCAAGACTAAGCCTGAAGGCTGCTCTCCACAGCTACCACTTGGATAGCTTTCTGAGGTTATCTTTGACCTCCTAAATCACCATAAGGGTTGTTTGGACTGATGCAAGGTGCCCTCTTTAATTAGTAGACAGCATATACCAGGCCAACTTCTCAGACTCAGATTCAGTGAGTTCCACTACAGAACTAAGCACCAAGAAACCGTGCAGCACTACCAAACACCAGACAGCATTCTGAGGTCTCTTGAAGATTAACCAGGAGTGCTGGAAGGGAACCACATTGACTGAGAGAATTGAACCAAGACCTTAGTAGTCAGTGATACAACCAGCGGGGGGCACCTAGCTTGTTTGGGAGATGGGTTTTGTGCCTGGGCAAGAATCCAAGCAGCAAAGATCCGATGAGCACTGAACACAGCAACATTACTGTATCCCTTCCCGATTAGTGCTGGTGCTGTGTCCACTTACCTCATGTAAGATGTTGCCCGCACATCAGACACTAGGGCAAGGTAATTGCTCCCTGGGCTCTCTGGGCTTTGTGGTACACATTATGTAAAGAAGCACTCCCCTGTCAAAGTTTGTATGTGCAGCACACACTAGCAACAGGCTAGAATGACGATGAAAAAGTTATTGTGCAAACCTGGGACAAACTAGGAAAAGAGGGAGGGATGTCTACCTATCAAGAGGAACCTTTAGAATGCCCTGAGCCACGAACCGGTCAGCATTACCCAGGGTATCCCTAGGCACAATACTACTACAACGGAGACCGTCGGTGATTGATCATGGTCTGTTGAGTTAGAGAACCCGAAGAGGTCGTTCAATGTGAACTGCATAGGCTGTGACCTACATAATTGCTGAAGACTATTAGTACTATCCAGTATAATTTATTTCTGAAATATTATGTACAGTATTATGTTTTGTGTGTTCTGAGTAAAATAATTCTTCATTTTCAAAGAACAAGCATTGGCTGGACATTGTATTACTGAATAGTATTGGTCATCCTATCGAGTTCTGAGTCTCTAACCCCACACCACTTTGCTAAGTAAGCATCGGACCGCTCGTCTTCACTACCCTGAGAGTCAAGTGATGATGGGATGCACTTGGTTTTCAGTTTCAGGTCCAATAATAGGGTACAAGTGGTAAACGTCTCTGATTGACAGATTCTGTTCCATTAACCCACGACTGCCATGGGGATTCCAGAAACCTTCCACTAAGTCCAAGGTGGATTTTGATGAATTTATGAGAAAACCCAGAGGTCATGAAAAAACAAAATGTAAAAGAATCTTTATTGCTCATTTACATTCCGAACTCCTCTGGTTTCCCTGAGTCTTCTTGGGACTAATGGTTAATCCCATGTAAGGTGGGCAGCAGTTCCAAACCTAGGAATAATCCTAAAGAAAAAACGTCCTTCTTTATAAGATCGAGCTTTATCAAGCCGCAGTTCATGGGCTTTCAAGAAATTCCAAAACTTGAATTGTTTAGTGCTTGTTCAAGTCATAAACCACAAACTTGCAGGTTCTGGTTGCTTTGATGTTTAGAAGCATAAACACCAAAACAGAAGGGCTAAGATGCTGAGGCAGGTCTTCCAAGACAGTAAAAAAGAACAAGCGTAGTACTTACAGCATATCTCCAAATCGCCTGCATTTGTCGGATGCCATTGGCACCCGAAGTGAGGGTACATGGGTAGAAGGGGGTGTGCAGCACTCCCAAAATACCCATGCCGGAGGAGTTAGGGAGGTGAATGAGCAATAAAGATTCCTTTAAAATTTGTTTTGATCTCTTCAAATTTGCTGTGCTTTAAAGACAGGTCAAATGTTAGGATATGAATTCTTACAAATGGCTGCTTAGGTTTTTTAACATGGAAATTTGGTGTCTACTTTCAATGACTGCAAAGTGAGAAGATTTTGTATAGTGAACTATGTGACAATCTTGCTGGGGTACAGGAAGTATGAAAAGAACAGCTGAAGGGTAGCATTTTTTTCTAACACACAACATTTCAATACCTGTCAATGAAATGTACAAATATTTCAGAATATATTTGTAGTTAGGAAAGGACAAATGAAGCACATTGTTTTGTAATTACAGAGCACTACCAATCCATGCTTTAGTAATGTATTTGCCACAGTGCGCTCCACAATTGCACCAAAGGCTACATGCTTGCATATTTCTCAATCCCTGTAAGCTTCAGTGATGTAACCTTGATGGCAGATGCCCCCAACTCAGAAAATGGTTCCAGCACCACTGGCGGGTGCTACCTGTCAATCACATCGTTTCACTCGGTCACTTGCCAGCTGAACTGCACTGAAGACAGACAGCAGGAGCTCTGGTCACATTTCCATTGTTTCTGCAGTGTCTTCCTGCAAGGCCGGAGAGAGCAAAAAGGAGCAGTGTGCAACGTGATGGGGCCATTTCTCATTTTCGCTGCATTATCAATTGTGCCACGCCACATGGAGCGGTGCAGTCTATCTGGACAGAGTGGCAGCCCCCTTTTCTCTCGCGTACGCTGCACTTAATCGGTCCATGATTTTACCTGCACATCAGTCAGTACCAACCTCTGTGGGCTGCTTGTCAATTGAAACAGCAAGTGGGCGACTTTTGATGGCATCTGTAAGCGCCAGAGGCTTCGTACCCATGGGAGGTCAGAAGCTGTCACTGGTCCAGTGGTTGTGAGAGATGCACTAACACAACGTATTGCATTATTGAACACTTATTTTAGTTGTTTAACTTCAGTTAATGCCTCAAACGTCATGCCACTTCCTGTGACGTTATTGGGGTGCACTGGTGCCGTGACATCATAAGAATGATGGTGCATGGAACCTGGTTCACACTCTTAAAGCTGATGTGAAAAGGCTGAAAGTTACAGTGTATCGTTTGCAAGAGCTATATAACATGGTAATATTTAAGTACAATGGCCATCTAAATTCAGCACAGGAGGCGAACCCCTTTAAATATGTTTATGAATCGACAAGGGTCACAGGTTACCACTTTCAATTGGCAAACTGAAGAATAACCCAAGAGTCTTTTGATAGAATCAGCTCTAAACTCAGGGAATGGTTTTATATCGGGATGAGTGTCAGTACTAAGAAAGATGAAAGAGAGGCAGACTAATTAAGCCGAGATTTAGAGTTTGGTGGTAAATGAAAACCATCGAAAAGAACCTGAAAAACCCAAAGGAGAACTCACTGAGCGACTTTGCTCCACCATACTTACTATTGCAATGTGAAATACATTGAGCCAATGTATGCTGCTCCGAAGGCAGCATTTACTACAAACACTTGCGGATCTTCCAAAGCAGACCTAAAGATGCTTGGTAATAGTTAATCACCTGGCATGCAGGAGTTGTGTACGTTTTGGGACAGAGCCTGTGAGAGGCAGTAGCAGGGTGAAGAACCTTCTTAAAGAGTCTATGCAAGGGGCATTCCAAACGCCTAGAGAGGCGTGACACCAAACGCTGCAGCCAAATAAAAGCAGGCAACTTATAAAATCTGTCAGATGTCACCTGCTGCCGTTTTACAAATATATTCAGATTTCTTTTTAGGTCACTTGATGTATACCATCATGGGACGTCTCCTAAAAGCACAAATTGAACGGAAAAAAACATATTAACTCAGCCAGGCTATGATGTGATTTTTGTGTGCATTTTGAGTGACCCATACTACTAAACTGAAAATGCTGTTGAGATGTGGTAGAACGCCTCAGACATTTCTTTTAAGGGTCAGATTTAATTATACATTTATGGAATGTTTACCGTGGTTCGAAATGACAAGCCTGCCATGAAATGTGAATATTTCGAAGGTTATGCAAGCAGACTATTTTCCATACAATCAAATGTCATAATCAGTGAGGCATTCCAGAAACTAGTGTCATTGCCTTTAAAAAGAAAATCCAATTTAGCTTTTGGCAGAATTTCAAAGACTCGGGCTATGCGCGCCGGTACATATTGTGTACACACTGAACTTAGATTTCTAAGCTGTCACCTTTTCGCATTCCCTGCGTTCTCCTTGTAATACCTTTGCTCCCCTGGGAAGTGACCTTTCAGCAGGAATGTCACACATCACATAACTCAGTGACTTCATGGCGCAGTAAAAGGGTAGCTGTTGACTTCTGATTTTGTTGTGGTTTATAATTTAGACATTCCTAAGATGTGTAACACACCGTCTTGTAGCTCAGCAAAACTATAGCCAATCGATCGAGAAACATTACAGAACTGTCTGAAAAGGTACCCAAACCACGAAAACACTACAGTGCAATACTAAGGTTATAAGGCGCTACACAAATGCTACTAACAACTTCTGGCTCTTATTGATGCGCTGTTTATTTATTATGGGACTTTTTTTTATATAACGTGAGGAGAACATCTATGCATGTATATGGTATGACCTAGCTGAAAGCAGCAGAGGCGGTGCAGCAGTCAAATGCACAGACAGTCATATTGATAGAAGAAGTAGCTGGTTTTGTAGGGCGGAAGTGGACTGTTACATCATCATGATGTAGTCCTCTTCAACAAGGCATGCATTAGTGCTTTCCTAAATTGTAGCAGGGTTGGGGCATCCCTAATGGACTCAGGGATGCTGTTCCAGACTCTGGGTGTATATTTGCTGAAGATCTGTTGCCTTGTAGTTACTTTTGTGCACTTCTCTGTCCCCAGGTTCATGGTGTCCTGGCTGCAAGTGTGCCAAAACCCACCAGGAATGGTGAACGTCTTAGCCAGCTAAATAGGGGAGTGGGTTGTGATGGCTTTATAGATGATGCGGCTGGACCTGAAGATGGTGTGGGCTGGGAAGGGCAGCCAGTGGAGCTCCATCAGGGGAAAGATGACATATTTCTTCAGGCCCACAAGGGGAATTGCTGCTGCGAATAGGATGTCCTTGATGGGACCCAGTGTTGACTCTGGTTGTCAGTGAAGCAGAACTTTGCCACCATCTAGATGTAAGAGAATAAAGGCTCAAACAATAGACGGGAAATACCTTTCGGGGCGCAATGGCCCCACTTTCTTTGGCAGAGTGAGCTGGACCCCAGGATATCATATTTTCCTTGGTGATGTGTTCCTTGAGAAGTTCGGTGTTCAGAGAGTTGGGGTTTAAATTTGTCGAGGTACACTAATATTTATTGAAGGGTGATGGCTCTCAATCCCTAAACACACACCGAGAGAGGGCTGGAGGATATAGTTGCCTGAAAATAGCCGAGGCAGTCTCAGCTGGTCCAGCCCTGAAACGCCCATGTGGGAGCATCCCACATTTTTCCCACTAACACAAAATTTGCTGTTACAGAGAAATAATGCTCAACGGTACTATGCCAGACCTTCACGTAGTAAAATATTTCACATCTTGCTTTACAGAATTGATTATAAAAAAAACAATGATAGCTTAGCCACCATACCAGTGAAGGCATATTCTAAAATGAATTGTGTGACAATTTCTACAACAGTTTTTAAGAAGCCACCTACACCTTCCAACAAAAAACCACTAGAGTAGATTCTGGCTTGTGCATGGTGCTTGACTGGTGCAATAGGGTCTGGGATTAGGATGTTTTCCAGGAATGGTTTAGGCAAATCCTGGTTATAGCAGGGCTGAGGTGGATAACATGGTTCCATTCTTTTTTAGGAGAATTCCGCTGATGAACCCAATAATTTTTTTGGAAACTGGGCAAACGTGTGATGTCTTGGAAGGTCCCCTTAACACTGGTCTGAATGATCTCCTTACCAGATTTTTGTTACTTGGAGCCTAAGAATCACTGATGGCTTTTCCTTGAGCACTACATTGATTGCATTGGCTTTCTCCACTGTGACTTTATTAAAACTAGGTTTGGGCTGGAATAGCTTGAAGACTTTGGCCTGTTATGGTTACACAGTGATGAGTGAGGCATAGGACTGTGTTTACATATCATCATAGGATACCAGTCTCTCCTAGAACTGGAGCCCAATCCCTGTCTCTTTAGGTCCAGGGAGCTAACCCAATCTAATCCTAATGTTTGCAATCGACCAGGAAGGAGATATAGAATTCAAAGTGCGATGATAGAGTGAGTTTGTGATGCACAATAGTCCTTCATGTTTTACAATGCAAGCAGTCAAAAGGTAGGTGGAATGTTCGAACAAACAGCAAACAGCATAAGGTTAGCGAGATATACTCCTCTGGGCGGAGTCGAAGCCTATTCTATGTATATTTTAAAGAGTTGATAACAATGTGTTGCAGACAGCTACCCTCTCAAGCCATATCTAATAAAAATGCACAAATTAACCAGTAAGAGTCTATTTTAGAAAAATATGCCCTAACTAACCCTGTACTGAGTAGTGTCAAGTTGGAGGGGTGTGAAAACTCATCATCAAAACAGTCTTAACAAAATTATTCCCTTGAGAGCATCAATGCACAACTACTATTCACCAACAGGCCTCACAGTGTCTGCTTGTGTGGCGAAACTGGTGCAAGTACCTCGTATGCATGTGTACGCAGCAGCAGTGCACACAACTCTATTACCACAGTTGTCGAAGTTTCCTGGTGTTGCGAGCAGATGCCCACATATTGAGCAAGGGAAGAACAAGGAGCCTACAATATGTATAAACTAACAAACATTTTCCAAAACAAAGCAGACTGTCTCATAGGCTTGTGGGAGAAAATGCAGAGTACTTGAAGATATCAAAAGCTAAATTTTGACCAACTTTCAGGTCGGCCATCCGTTCTTAAGTGAAAAAGTTAAATAAACCCAGGATAAAATGATTGAATTATTAAACGGTTGTTAAAACTGAAATCCCCTGAAAATTAATAAACAGGCCACTAGAAAACTCTTAAAAAGTAGAACAAAGTTAATCACATGATGGAACTGAAAGCACCCTGGCAACCATACAGGGCATTCCACGTGGTACTTGTTACAAACCTGTGAGTAATGATCTGCATTCTTTCTGAATTACAGAACGCTCACTTCCCTTGCAACATTATCATTCGCTTCCTATCTCTATCGCGGCTCCTTAAACCTGGAGCTGCCCTTATTTAGAAGCCTGCTATCTCTTAGCAGGTCGGTTCTCTGTGGCTTGCGGTATTCAAGTGCAGATATATAATCCCAGTGACAAGCATTACTGGTATCCCTGGAAATGCTGATTCTCAAGGCTTCCAGCAGTTGTACCTCCTTGGTCAGCAGGGATTGGCATTTGAGGTCTTCTAGGTCTCACCATCTACACACAACAGTGGCATGACTTTTAAACCTGTCAATATGATAAAGCTGATAGGGTTCACAAGTAACACCTAAGACAATCAAATAATTGATCTCTTCTGCAAAATCTGGAGCAAGCACATTACATCTATGTTGAAAATCTACAATGTACAGTGTATCCCGCCAATCACATATGGTGCACGGATTTGACGGCACTGCGGATCTGATTTGTTGCAAGAACTGGACAAGATACATCTAGAAAAGCTTTTGGGTCTACCTAACTCTTCAAATTATGTGATGCATTATGATCTAGGACAGTCCTATGTGACTGATAAGGTTAAGTGAGTTCCTTTAGCTCTATGGATATCAGTAAGGGTTAAACACGCACCATAGATGAGACTTATTTTGTTTGATATTCTTGCCCATTGGAACGTGTCACTTATACTGCTGCATGCTTGCATAGTACCAATGGTAAGGAATATTAGCTGTTGGCACACATTGAGCCTTCTGTCAATCTTCTTGTAAGAGGTAGGCCACGCATTGTTGCCCTGAGCAACAGAGTATCTTCCACTGAGCATGGCCAATTAGGAAGGAGCAGTACATAGGATGGATTTGTCATTTTATGAGTGCATAATCCAAACAGGATTTAGGATGGATCCCTTTAAGGAAATTATTATCTTTCCAAAAGCAGGGTATGGAAGGAAATGTTCCTTGCTTCACCAGGACTAAGATTCAGGTAGAATCGGGTGCATCTTTTGTTTTTTCTTAAGCCACAATGTGTCTTGAAGGACATGTGTGTATGTGTGTTTCCATTCTGACGAAAATGTGTACAGGTAATTTTACACTAGCCATAACATGTAAGAGGACTGTAAAATAGCCCTTGATGTGTTTTGGGCATCGAATATATTTCAGGGGCCTATGAGGGTGAGAAATGTGTGGCATAATCATATTGAGGGGGCATCCAATTTGCTAATACGCAGAAGCCTTGGATGCAATGACGTTTTGCACATGTTTTTGTATTATTCACCTGGAGACAGCTATATTTGTGTCTCAAACTTCGTTTTCTGAAGGATTATATATATCTATATATATAGTCACTTAAAAAAAGAAAGGGTAAAGTAATGGTATAGTTAGGTGAATTTGTGAGTGACTAACGTTTTGAACTAAAAAAAAAACACAGCTAACTATAACGTTGGACCCCACAATGTACTGCTTATGACCTAAAATATTACATCGCTCATGACATGTTCTAGAACATCACTGATATCTTAAATGACATAATTGGTGACATCACTGATTACATCATCCAATGAGTGTGTTAGTTTCATTTATAATTTACATAGTGGTGGGTACCTACCATATTACTTCTACTATTTTGTACAGCCTGTGTCCAGCGAATGGGTGTAAGTGTTTACAAAACACGTGCTCCTAATGCATCATAGGTGAATGAATTTTATTACTGTTCGATTCATTTAAAATCATTACAGTAAAAAGAAGCAACTTCTATTAAAATGATTCAATTGTTAAAACAAATTCACCTCTGGCCCCTGCCCGCTCCTCAATCCTTCAATGCCACTGACCTTATGAACAGCTTACATTCCTTAGTTCATTAGAGCACGTTCTCTGGGTTTACTTTAAAAGTAATTTAAAACTAGGGCGATAAAACTCTTAAATTATGAGATAGACTTTGGGTTAAAGTATTGGCCCTTATGGTACCTCACAGGGTCCGCCATTTTATAAAACCCAGATTGCATTTCCCCAGTCTTGCTAAGTTTCTTTCCGTTGAGTCTGAGAAACACAAAACCGAGGCCTCCCTACAGGTCCTTGATTCCTTTGCAATGACTAACGGGCGAAGAAGGCGCCAGCACTCTTTGTTCAGTTTGCGGCAACAACACTAAAGGTGTAGCCAGGATTCTTTGGCAAAGGAGCATAGCCTGTACTCATTGCTCACCCCCTTACGAGCCCACGCTGGATTGAAGTCTGTGATGTCTAACGTAATAAGTCTCATGAAGAGTACTTTCCTGCGGGATTCCGCTGATAGTGCTTCCCGTAGGTAGGGTTGAGCTTTTCCCCAAATATATGATTTGTCCAGTGGCTCTGTGAGTGAGCTAGGGCTGAGGGGTTCGATGTCTAGAGCAAATGATGTATCCAGGACCTGCTTATTCACCGCTTTCTTTCAGGAGGATTCAGGAATTTCAGATAGTTGTAGGCTTGCTGCCTCTATCCTTAAGATGGTAATGGCCTGGCCAAGACTGGTATGCCAGGCTGTGCCTGTCCCTTCGAAAACGAGAAATCGAGTGAGTCTTCTGGGCCCTCAAGGTCTTAATGTATAACCTTATCTGGTCCCCCTGGCCTTTCAGGTCTGGCCTCCAAAGGCCAAGCTCCAATTTTAGCCTTGATCTCCTTGTTGCTCACAGAATGTGTAACACTGATTTCTATGCCTTAATTTGAGTTGCTTTTAAGAATTTGTCCAGCGCTCCGGGAAAGGCCAAATGGCCACAGCTGATGGCAGGTAGCAGTTTTGCTTTTAAGACAGTCAATATCAGCTCAGCTGTTGGGATTAGCAAATGGTGGCTAAGTTGTCTTAGCAGATGAGTGACATTGTCGGCCTTAGTTTTGAGATGTTTTAGATGAATATTTGAAGTGGCCCTTTCTGAGAGCCAGACCCCAAGGTAGATATAGGCGGCTACTGTGTCAATTCGCAGATCTCCAAGGTACCAATGGGCTTGCTTTTTTTGCAGGTGTTTCCCGAACACGATCACCTTGGTCTTCCCCTAATTGATCAGTAAATGGTTATCTTGGTTAAAAGGATCCAGCACGTTCAAGGCTCTCTGAAGGCCAACTCTAGCATGGTCCATTATTACAGTACCATCTGCATATTTTAGTACCAGTAACCTCATCCTGCGCAGCCTAGGAGACACTAGGCAGGTGTCTTGCAGAGTGGCCCCCATATCTGCGGTGTAGAGATTGAACAGAAGAGGGGCCAATACACAGCTCTGTTTATGACTTTTTGAGGACACTGTATTGACATTTGCTTAGACCCGAACCCAAGTGTCTTCGTATAGCGATATTATTGCTTTTAATAAAGAGGGAGGGATCCCCCAGCTGGATAATTACCACCATAGCCTTCTGCGGTCCACTTTGTCGAAGGCTGGGCTGTAGTCGATGAAACAACTGAACAGCGGGAGACGCCTCTTGTTAACTGCCTGAGATGATAACTGGGCTAGTACTATGATGTTGTCCATAGTTGAAGAGTGTGACCTGAATCCTGATTGATAAACTGGAATGACACCTTTTTCTTGTGCCTATGACTTCAAATCCTTCAAAAGGAGTAAAGAATAGGCCTTTGTTTCAATGTCCAGAACAGCGACTAACCTATAGTTTGTGGGTTTGGAACGGTCACTGTTCTTGAAAATCAGGCAAAGGTATGAAGCCCCTCCAGGAGATGTCCTTGCTGATGAGATGTTATTAAAAAGCGTGGTTAAAGCTGCTGCCCAAATATCCGGTGCCGATTTAAATATCGGTGCTGGTAACCAAGTATGCCCTGGTGCTCCGTCATTCTTCATTTTCTTCACTGTCTTGATGACCGCGTCGGCTTTTATTAGTGTGCCTGGGGGCCTACAGTGTCCTGATTCTGGACTATTTTGTGCTATATGGCCTTTATCGAGATTATTAGTCGGGTTCTGTTGATTTACTTTATTTGACCTGCGGTGCCCTGCTCCGAACTTGGTTGCTTCTGTGGTGATTTTTTCCAGTGTGTTGGTCGTGTAGAATTGCTTCATGTGGCTTATCCAATTGCTCTCGGCCACCCCATTCTCTCTAGGCCCTCTGCGATTGCTCAGCTGCCCACTGAGATTCTTCTCTTTCATCAGGGAGAATACTTTTAGCCATTCCTTTTCAGTGAGCTCTCTTTTATGCTTTCTAACTTTCTTTTTGTAAGCTGACCTCAGTTCTGTGATGGAAAAACTCTCAGGTAAGATTCCCCCTCTTTTCCTGACTAACAGGGCCTTTCCTATGGCTCCGTTGCCTTTGCTTATGTTCTTCGAGAAACGTGGATAGCCAGTGAATGGAAGGGGCTTGTTGCCTGGGCGCTGTTGTCATACATGTCCCAGATGCAGTTGTAGGTTCCCTACTATATTCTCCCAGCATTTTATTGATAAGGCATATATTGCTGATTCAGTGCCATGCTGCTTTGTTTCGATCCATGCTCTCATTTTATCTCCAATTTTTGTAGACCATTTAATCCTTAGGGGGACCTTGTATGTTTCTTCTCCCCTATTAAATTGTAGGAGATGGCTATCAGTGCCTCTAGTTGTAGTTTGGCCCTCAGAGCTATGTGACCACTTTCAGCCCAGTCTACAACCTCAAAGTCTGTCAGTCCTGGTGCAATGCTTTCACTAACCAAGATATAATCGATCATCAAGATGTTCCTAAAGGTTAGTTTCGGGCTCCATGATGAAGAGCGTGCTTCCTTTCGAGCATGGGTTGTACAAAGCTTATAGTTAAGTAGATTAATAAATAGAGATTCTCCCAGACCCCTGCACATCGGAGTAGTAGGCCTTTTGTCTAAGTCCCTCAAATTGAAATCCCCTACAATGATTAGTTGATGAAGATTTAGATAAGAGTTTGCCTAGTGAGCTTATCAGTGCATCCAAAGATTCTTTTGTGTTGGTGTATGCTGGCTTGATATAGCAATTGATTAGCAGGAGACAAGGTGGTAGGGAATTTAAATATAGGCCATTAAGTAGAAGGACTTGAAGCTCAGGTGTCCTTATTTGAACTTCTTTAGCCACAAATCGGCAGGCATGCTTCAGAAAGATGGAAAGTCCGCCTGATGGTTGACCGAAGATGTACTGTTTTATTGCTGCAACGTGATGTTCATAATACCCTGCCAGAGGGGTATAGGCCCTGCAACGTTCCAGGAGATTATTTTAAAATGTTGCTGCGGCGGATTTCCATCCCTTTCCTCAATTCGGCTGAGCTGGTTTTAATTATTGTTAGGAGTAGTGCTGCTGCGTTCTTTGTGTTCCTGTGTGGTATTGGGTGGTAAAACAGGCATATACTACTCTGCGGTTTTTGCTGCAAGTGACCCTGAGATCAGCTGGGATGTTTAAACTGGACAAACTGCTACAGTTGGTTGTGTTGCTACAAGTCCTGTGTAAAATGGAGCGGGCCCCGTTTTCCCCTCTGTTTTCTGCAAGAACATGTGGGTATTTCATTTGTTGAGGGAGCTGGACATACATGCCCCAGTCAGCGAACTGCTGAAGTTCACCCAATACTGCTTTTTGGAGATTCTTTTGGCTCGATCCCACCAGGGTTGAAACACCATGAGTGTCCCCCTGAAGTTTCTTGAATCTGACCCATTCTAGATCTTCTCATTGGATTTGTTTCAGTGTGGCTACGTTCTTGAAGAGGCAACGATTATTACTACTATTCAGGGTATCATGTTGACCCACCTCAAAAATGCTTGTGCTTGCCTCAGTAGTTGGGGCTTCTTCTATTTCTTGCTCCTGATTTTCCAAGGTGTTCGAGGAGCTTGGACTGACTGAATGATTCTGAATATTGCCTTGGGGGTTGCCGACTTCCTTCCCAAGTGGACATGGCGTTGTCTTCTTCGCCATTATTGCCAGGGGTTGCAAGGATTCATCAGTTTCCTTTAGAGGATTGACTGCTGTGGCTTGAGTGCTGGTGTGCACCTTTGCTGGGTGATTACCTGCTTCTGCTATTGGATTTGTTCGTATGCTTGCGGGCGTGGAAACCTGTGCGTGCGTATTATTTGCAGTTGTTGCCTGTTTTGCGGTGTTCCCATCGGGCGAGCCCAGTGAAGAGCCCTTCTTAACTCCCCTTTTGACTGTGAATAATGGATAAAGCTGCCAGTCTTTGGTTTCCTTTTGTACGGTAAGTTGTTTAATGGTTAGAGGCTGTAATTGTCCCCTTTTTGCTTAAGACTTTTTGAGATGTTTTCTCATCTTTTTCTCTGCTCTCCTTGATAGAATTGCATCTAGCCTGGCTAAAGGATTTGGGAATCCAGACACTTGGCTATTGGTTGTGGGCTCGACCATTTCTCTATTGTTAGCCTTTGGTTTATCCAAAATTGCTTCGAGCACTTGCACGAGATTCCCCGTCACTAACACCAGGTTGTTTTCTGGGCCGCCCCTTTGCTTTTGGGCTTAATGAGACTATTTCATTCTCCATTGTACCCAGATCATGGGTACTTGGTGCTGGCGCATTTTATATTCCACTAGGTGCCATTGTATTCCCTCTCCCTTTTGCCATCTCCACTATGTTCCCTAGGATCGTTGGAACGGGTGCCCACTTATCGATAATCGTTGCACATGAACATGAGCTCGGTTTAGTATCCAGATTTCTTGTCATCTTGTCTTCCACTGCATCCACCCTGCTGCTTAGACTAACTAAGCGTAGTGCTATTGATTGTAGGAGGTTTATCTGAACCTCCATCTTTGTCAACTGCCATAGTAGGGCTCTGCTTACAGTATTGTGTTTTTCGTTTGTGGACAATAATTGTGGAGCTTCTCCATCGTTATCATTCACTATTTGAAATTCTTGCTGTGTGGCTCCTGCTGCCTCTGATAGCCCAAGCAGCTTTGGGGTCAGCTCTAGAGTTCTCTCAATCTTTTGCCCTATATTTTGGAGAAAGGAAGCAGCAAAGACTCCTTCCTTTGGAGAGTCTGATATAGGATCAATTACAGGTGAGAGAGGGCTTGAAATTAGAGGTGAAGCCAGAGTTCGGGTCTTCTTCATCTCAGCGTTTATTCTGATGAATTTGAGCCACTACCTCGACAGTTGACACCGTTTTGAGTTGCATTTCCTTGTTGTTCTCTTTGGTGGGAGAGTCAGACTTATTCATTTTCCGGGTAGGGCTGATATCCCTGATGTACCCCCCTGAGATGACAGGGGAGGTGTGGACGTCCTTCTCCCTCCAACTCGCTGGGCTTGAAAGTGTTCTCTTTATGGGGGTGGATAAACTTTGAGTGGCCGCCTTGTTCAAGCTTGAAGTACTTAAAATACTATTTGCCTGAGAGAATGGGGCGCCTGCTTCTGTGTTTAATTCATCTGGTGGGCAGTCTGTTTGTTGACCGGGGTTCATGGTGGGTTTTCCGCTTGACTGAGAAAGCTGCGTTATTGATCCCATTGTTCTCTTTAGCAAGTTGTCCTGTAAGATCGTTTTGGAGCAGTGTGGTTGGGTGGAGCTCCTTGTGGGTGTCTGCAGACTTGATCTTTCATTAGGAGCCATCCTCTTTTTGGGCCCCATTGCTCTAATGATACACAAGCATTAAAAGAGTAGTCTGAACGGGTGGTCTTCGGGGCTCTATATACAGAAACTGGTGGTCAAATCGTCCAGGAACCTAGGACTGACTGTTACAATAGGGGGGGCTTTGTAGTCTCCTGTAACTTAGTGGGATTCCAAAATTGACTGTTCGTTGCCCCTGCCCTGATTCTCCCTTGTAAGCCTGTATTTAGCTCTAGCTTTAGCTTTATCACAGCATAAAATACTGACGTTTCTCCCCCTCATGAGGCTTAGTGGGGTGCTCCGCTGTGCAGCTCCGGATTGGCTGTCCTTTGGTCATCTAAATGAATGCTAAGGCCAGGGTGCGCCCACCTCGAGTCTAGGCTGAGATATTGAGTTGCTGTCCTCCTGTAACTCTTACCCTGGGAGAGGTTGGAGCTTAGAGGGGCCCCTCGTAACAGACCATGGACCTTTGGGACTGGTGCGGGGGGCAGTGCTACTTGACAAATGCCAAATGATCACCCCCTCGTGCAAAAATCTGCTGTCCCCTCCGCCACTTACTCTCGTCTCCCCCAGCTGGTCTGCTCCTCTCCTTCCTGCTCTTTGAGGGTGAATGGCTGGTTGGAGATGTATTGCAGGCAGCCTGGCTGGTCGACTTCCGGAAAGTGGATAAGCTGGTAGACTGAAAGCTCACGAGAGGCCAAGCAGCAATAGGGAAGCAGGTTGGCTAGCGAGTGGGAGCCGCTGGGTGCTCCGCAGGCTGCACCCGGAACTAACCAGGCCGCCTCTGCGGTGCACCTGGGTCACTCTCTTTACAGCCACCAACTGATGGTGGCTGCACTCCCAAACGCTCGCCCACTCCCCGCCCAGAATGGCAGCGAGGGAGGGAGCTTGAAGTAGTACGGTGTCGGACACAGCCAGCAGCGGCAGCGGGGTCCCGAAAGCCAATGCCTGGAACCGCATCATAGGTGTATAGAGGTATTGAACACATTATAAATCTTGGTATTCAGGAGTAATTCTGTGAGCAGATGACAACTGATGACTTGTGTCCAGAATATTCCACACACGTTTTTTGGTTCTGCACAAAAAGTTTCCAATAGGGCAAAACGTCTGTGTACTAGACACTAAGTATTGTAAGCAGCCTTGAGTTTTTAGACGGAACTGTCTCAGCATCAACATTTCTACATACCAAAAAAGACTGTGTGCACCAGGCACTAACCTGGGTATATGAGCTTGTTTAGCTTTAGAAGATTGGCCATCTCTAAAGATTTCACCACAGTATGAAGGCTAGAGGTGGTATGACGTTTATCATCTTCAGATCTGGGGTAATTGTAGTGAATAGTATCTCTTTAGACACCTTTTACATAGTGGAACACTGTTGTTGTTAGATACTTTTTAATACTCTGTGGTGTAAATGTGTCATGAGAGTTTTGCTGTCTGCAAACAGTATGGTACAGAGTAAACTCTCTCCATAGAGTAAACAATGTTTACATACCCACTTTTCTACTTCATTTCTCAATGTAGATTTAGTGACTGTAATGGGTTTGATATTGGTAAAGGCTGTCCGTAGTAGGGCATTAATTATGCAACAGGAGTTAAGAGTCTGTAGGAACTTTATTTTCTCTGAACAGTTGTATACAGATTGAACAGTGTGTGCTGTAGGGGTTACCCGTCTACGTGTGGTTGATTGTTAATATGATCTCACCAACTCATGAAGTGTATGGTATAGGATCACTGTTGCCCATAACACAAGCTTGCTTCACCTAAGAGGGTTGTATTTTTAATGGCATTAGTGATGCCTCATAATATTCAGAGCTACTTTGTACCTACTTTCATACCTATAATGCCATACTTGTTTACAGAGTAAAGTGTACACAAGAAGCTTGGATGATGTCATTAATGATCTAATTGCAGATGCCATCAGTGATGTCATAAATGAGGTCATAGAATCTGTTAGGAGGGACGTAATATGTGAGGTTATTAGCAGTGCATTGCGAGGACACAAGTTATAGTTGGCTCTACTGGCCTTCATGCGGGAACAGCAGGGTATTTAAGACAATTTATACTTTTTCTATATAATTGTGTATCATCCCCATGAACACTTCTGAGACTACATATAAATGAAGCAATGTGAGGGCAGGGTTGAACCTTGAAGGACTCCGAACTGAACAGGTAGTGTTTCTAAATACAATTCGTTCAGTTTTACTTCTTGTTTTCTGTTGCATAAGAATTAATTAAACTATTTTACTACAGTTTGAAACTCTCATGCAGTAGTACAGTGTCTCAACTTAAGATGACCAATGGTGTCAAAGGCTGCTGGTCAGTCTAGCAGGTTGCATGATTCTCTGTTATCAAACACTTGATAGAAATCGTTCAGGATTTTTACTGTGGCTGTTTCCTACTGCAGCCTCTTAGGAAACCCCAGTGATAGTTTTCATGTAGTTTTTCTTTTTGAATGAAAACATTTAATTGGCTAGCTACACATTTTTCTATCATTTTGCTTAGTCATTGTACGCAAGTTACTTGGTCTACAGTTTGTAAGAGCTTCTGAGTTAGCATCTTTCTTTGAGTGGTCTAGAAAGTTTATTTTCTTCAATAATGTATTGATGATTGGGCACCAGATCTTTGCAAAAACGTTTATGTTTTAATGTCTGCTGCTGAATATTTGATAAATGGTATATAATGTGGGCGTCGATGTATTAATTTCCTTTTCAAGTTCAATATCTGTTATTAGCTCAAATTTCACCCAGGAATTATTTGTTCCTCAAAATAGGGTTGCTTCAAAATACTTTCATTTTCAAGTTTTTCTCTAACAGTGAAAATGTCCTCAGAAAAATAATTTACAAATTTGTTACATTTTTTCCCACTGAGTTTGCCATGCGCTTGTTGGATCTGTTTTGTACATCTATTATTACACGAGTAGGAATTCTTCGGTCAAAGTTTTTTTGCCCACTTCTTTCTAGATTTCTAATTTTTGTTTGTTGTTGGTGTAGTGAATGCATAAACCATTGGGGTTAATATTTCTCTGTTTATAGTCGTGCTGTTTCATCAGCAATTTCTTCTATTTTATTGTTGTATACATTTACCATTTTGTTGTTCGAGCCCATTGAGAAAGCTGTAAGATTATTTCACTTGTGTCTAGGAGAATCTTTTTGAGTGATCTTCTAAGCTTAGTTACATTTGTTTCCCGCTTTTTATTCATATTCTTTATTTTCGGTTTAAATTGGATTATGGCATGGTCTGACCATCCTTTGGAATTGGGTCTAGATAAGTAATGTAGGTATTGTTTGAGATTATTAGGTCTAGTAGTTATACTTTGTTATGAGTGGAGGCAGAGCATAGTTGCTGTAGGATCAGGTTATCTAAGCAGCTTTGAAATTCTTTGACCATACTGCCTTTATTTTATTCCCCATAAAATATTGAAATCTTCTATAAAGATGTTTAGTGAGCTTATGTTTGTTGTACAATGTATTCATAATGTTTTTATTAAATTTTGGTGACTTCACCAATCAATATATAGTGTGGAAATAAATTGTTTCATCTGAAGAAGTTCTTAATGCTGCCTTCACTCCTTTAAATCAATTAAACTTGTGTTTTTGATTTTTTTGGCACTTTGATGGTTATCTGTATGTGAGGGCTATGTCCCATCCAATGCATGTGTTCAATCCTTTCTAATTGGGTTATGAGAGAAAATACTCCATAACGGAGAGTTGGTGATGAAGTGGTAGATCACTGTAATTGATGACAATTAAGTAGTATACAACAGAAAACATTCTTGTCTTAAAGAACATCGCTTGAGACTTGAGACAATCGGATTCTTAAGTTGGGTGGTGTGTATAAAGTCTGTGGTCTCGGTCGGACTTAGGAGCTAATCTCACAAATAATTGAAACATAGCCCCAACCACTGGTGTAAACCAATCAGCTAAGAGTATATTTTCTTTTTAGATGGCAATAGCTTCATGGCAAACAGTTTCTTATGACAGTCTCTCTTTTCGTATATTCTTTCAAAGCATGGAATGTGGTTGCTGGGCAGGCAGATCATTTCTCTGTAAGAAGTGTGCCGTCTTGGCATGGTCTTGGGGCCATTCCTTTGCTTAGGTGTTGCCCTGTCAAGGACACAAGCTGACTTGGAAGAAGTGGCTTGAACCTGGCCCCCTAAACAACATAAGAACCACTGTTCTTTATATAGGACGATGATTCGAGGCAGACAGTTGCAGTCACATTTAGATATACAAAGCACTCTAGAGGGTCAGAAAATAAGACAAAAAGCGCTGGAGGATATACAGGGAGAATGAGATACAGTAGCAATGTCTACAACTAAACCCTATGGAACGCCCCAAACATTTTAATGCAAGATGTATCTAATGTGGATCCCAATGAAGCTGGCCCACACATAACCAAGCATTATCATGCACCACTTTTGATACAGAATGAGAAGTCCTAGTTATGACAAATTAAAGAGATTTACTAGGGTAAACCAGTAAACAGTCTCCACACCGGGGCGCAAGTAGAAACAATCTGTACACCCTTACTCTAATCAGGTGCCACTATCCATTAATAGTCAAGACATAGTCGGGGGAGGGGGGAAGGAAGTACCCACTTACATCAAAAGAGTAGGACTTGTGGTATACCTCTATTATCCAGTATAGTCTAGCACGAACAACACATTTAAATCCTGTTGAGCACTTGGCAGTAGCCCACTGACCAATAATGTACAGGCTTCTCTTTACGCGTGTTGGTGCTCTCATCGGAGAGAGGGCACCAATGGTGAGGCATACGAAGAGCTATGGTTTGTACGTCTGCCTTTGCAGCATGGTCACCTAAAATGTTACACCTTTTTCTGAAACCTATTTTTTCTGGTATTAGGACTCCATGCTAGTGATATTCAGTGCAAAAAAAACCCAATAACTTCTCCAAAACACTTCATATAACAAAAGCAGTATGTCTATAATATGCAAAAGCCATGAATCAGACCAGTAATGTTTACAGTTCATTCATCTTGAGTACAGAAATATTTTTATGTAGATAATTTTCTTATAAATTAAAAAATAATGGTACATGTGGTTATATAATTATATGTACATGGTTCGTGAGCACCCACATTAGACAGCAAACAATGCAAATATTAAATCTAGTACATCACAACAACACTAAACACATGGTCAATTACAATACAAGAATAACAAGGAAAACATACATCAAGAGACTATACATTACAATAATCACAAACATGAAGAAACTAGAGAGATCACAAAACATAAAAATTGTTGCTCATTTTTCTAGTGTGATGAGTATTATATCATGTGAACAGAAATGCGCAGATGCGAGTTTCGGAAGTTTACAAATGATGTGATCAATCTTCATCAGGGCGCTGTCTGTCCAAATAAACTTTGTGGCAGAATGCCATCCATTCAAGGTCTGATTAACAGAGCTGTACACTAGGCAGGGGGCTCACAATCTTCACAACAACTGGTCTGAAAGTAAAAGGCATAAGTAGATGTACTGACTGAACTAAATGGGCAAAGAGGAGCTAACGTGTGGCAAAAATTAAACAATGCATTATAGTATGTGCGATGTGAAAAAATATAGCTGTCACCCTAACTTAGGAAATTCTTTGAAAATATGGTTATCTCTACTACTGACAAACAGATCAGGACTCAGATGTCCCTCCACCTTCACTCCCATCCTCGATGAGTTAGGGCCAGAAGTAGGCCTTTTTGAGAAAACAGTCTTCACTAAAATTCAAACCATGTTAAGATTTGTTCCAAAACCTTCCTATAATCTCAATCTTGATGAATACAACGCCCTCAACAAAGTACGTAAAAACTGTAATGTCACGATCAAACCCAGTGACAAAGGTGGGGCCATTGTTGTTCTTGATACAAAAGACTACAAGGACCAGATTCTAAAGAAGCTAGATGTACTAGAACATTATTCTAAAGTGAACAACTTTCCAGAACAGAGGATTAAAAAAGAAATTCTTCTTATTACTGAAAGGGCTCTGGATAGAGGAATAATCTGCAGGCAGGTATTTGAGTTTCTCAACAGACCCCATACGAGAATCCCTGTGCTATATGGAGTGCCAAAAACCCATCAATATCCCATTAAGCCCCCCTTCAGACCTATTGTGTTCACCATTGGATCTATAACAGAACCTCTGTCCAAATATATAGACACGTTTCTGAAACCATTGGAGTCAGCCCTTCCAGCTCATGTCAAAGACACTGGACACATGATATCAAAAATTGAAGGGATACCCTTTAATCCCAACACAGATACGTTAGTCACGATGGACATCGAGGCACTATACACCAATATACCCCAGCGAGAAGCACTAGAATCAGTCAAAATGACCATAGAAAGGAGCAATAGTCAGGACGACTACATGTTCATCCTTGAGTGTCTGGCTATTGTTCTCAAAGAGAACTATTTTGAATTTAATTAATTGTAAACAGATCCAAGAAGTCAGCATGGGGGCAGCCTGCGCCCTTAATGTGGCTAATAACTACATGGGCGCATTTGAGGACAAATTTGTCTTCAATGAAATAGCACTTTTTCGCTGAGAATATCCATCAATGGCAAAGATACATTGATGATATTTTCTTCATATGAAAAGGAAAAGAACAACTCAATGAATTCCTCCTTTGGATCAACTTGTGTGATCCTCATATGAAGCTCAGCCCCAAGACCAGCAAGGACAAAAATGAAATCTTGGATAAATGGATATATATTGCAAACAATGTAATCCAAGTGTCCTTGTATACAAAACCCACAGCGAGGAACACCCTACTCCATTATGATAGTTACCACCCTAGGTGTCAGAGACGGTATCCCATTTAATCAGTTACTGCGATTGCGCAGGAACTGCTCCAACATCAGGAACTACGACCATCATGCTGAACAACTGAAACATAAGTTGTTTACCAAAGGATATCCCAAAAGACTCATCAAGGCCTCTTACAAAAGAGCCAGATATTACAATAGGGATACTCTCTTTCAAGACAAACCAACGAAGGATGATAGGAAACTGGTTTGTGTTAAATGGCATTCTAACCTCAACAATAAAATATGCCAAATAATTGGGTCACAATGGCACATCCTTAATGCTGGAGAACAATCTGTCAACCTCTCCAGACCAGTCTTTGCTTTTAGACAGAATAGGAATCTTAGAAACTCGCTTGTCAGAGCAACCTACAAAGAAGAAAGAGAGTACATTCAGAAACCTATTTCAGGACCCAACCCCATTAAGGGTAACCATAAATGCAACAATTGCCACGCATTCAATCATGCCCTCACCACGACCACCTTAGACTGGGGACAGAGACAATTTAAACTCACTGAGATGACTACTTGTAGAACTGCCAATGTCATAAATCTCATTCTATGCGCCTGCAATCTATGCTATGTGGGAGAAACCAGTCGGGAGTTTAGGGTCAGATTCAGTGAACACAAGTCCGCCATCAAAAGCAAGCGAGTTGGAGCCCCCTTGCTTGAACACTGGTCCCAGAAACGACATTCTGAGAAAGATCTCAAATGGATGATTCTGGAAAGGATCAAATGTCCCAAGGACAGCAAAACTGATGGCCTGAGGAAAAGAAGAGCGGTTTTCTGGATTTACACCCTTCAGATAGCCAGCTCTGGCCTCAACGAACTCCTCCCATGGCAAAATGCCATACGTTAGTCTAGAGCAGGGGTACTCACAAACTTTCTCTCGGGGGCCAAATTTAGAGTATGGTTTGTGGACGAGGGCCTCACCGGTGGGGGCGGGGTCAGTGGGGGATGGGACGGGGCTAGAAAAAAAAACTGTGACCATGAGCTTGAACACAGGCCCCTGCAGCGGATGCCTTCGTCCACTGAGCCACCAGACCCGGCATGCACATCTCCCTCTCTCTCTCGTGTTCTCTCTCTCTCTCTCCCTGTCTGTCCCTGCCTCTGTCTGTCCCTGCCTCTGTCTGTCTGTCCCTGCCTCTGTCTGTCCCTGCCTCTATCTGTCCCCGCCTCTCTGTCTCTATCTGTCCCTGTCTCTCTGTCTCTATCTGTCTCTGTCGCTCTGTCTCTATCTGTCTCTGCCTCTCTGTCTCTATCTGTCTCTGCCTCTCTGTCTCTATCTGTCCCTGCCTCTATCTGTCTCTGTCTGTCTCTGTCTATCTCTGTGCCTCGGGCAGTGCACACGTACTTTGTCTACACGTCCCCGTCACCAGCCCAGAGACAGTCCCCCCACTCCACCCGCTCCCTGTGTAATGTAAAAGCCAGCTGTCACTCCCTGCTGTCCTCTGTCACCTCACCCGTCTCTCAGTCCCTACTGCCCTCTGTCACCCTCTGTCCCCTCCTCTGGCTCTCAGTCCCTGCTGCCCTCTGTCACCTCACCCGGCTCTCACTCCCTGCAACCCTCTGTCACCTCACCCGGCTTTCACTCCCTGCGTCCCTCTGTTACCCCACTCTCACACCCTGCTGTCCTCTGTCACCTCACCGCCACGACACTTGGAATAGGGCCAGGACACTCGCAGCATGAGGAATCCATAGCTTGCGGAAGACACTGATGTCGTGGAGGAATGTTGTCTCACTACCTTTATAATTGAATTGTAGCCTAATCTTTCTATTAAGGCCTTTTATTACTGTACTGGATGGCGGGCTGTGGCACCCATGGAAAAATGTGTAGTCTGTTGGTGCAGGTGGTTCCTGTTGCGCTTATTTATTAATCACTGTATTACCATACATGCCAACATTTCAGAAGAGCAAAGTGGGAGATTCTTTTTAAAAGTGTGGCAGCCCAGGCACACACACAGCCGCCCCCAGTACTTCACAGGTCTATTTCACCTCTTAGCGCCCCCGCAGCTCGACTCTTACTATCACTGGAATTGCCGGCCCCCTCTCGGAGTCCGGGTTGCTGCAACGGCGGTGTTTGGTGACACTTTAAAAAAAAAAAAAAGAAAAGAACACAGGTATATTGTCTGCAAGCTCCGCGGGCCGCCAGCCGTACTATGAGTACCCCTGGTCTAGAGGTTGTCTGGTCCATTAGACCTTTCTTCTATCAAGGTCCGTTGGTATTGGACCGTTTTACTAGGTGTACCCCCTTAATTCTTGATGGCACTCCTTCTGCTAGTGCCTGGCCATTCCTTTATGGCATCCTTACTTGCCACCTTAGTACTTTTTCCTAGTAATCCTGTCATTTCATTTGTAGTGTCATCTTCGTTGGCATTTTTGGATTTCAGGTTATGGTTATCTGTATTGGACGCTGGCAGTACCAGGCCCGTTCTCTATCCTCATCTGCTCTAAACAGTGGTCGTCCTTGTTATAAACCCGTCCACTGAGCCATCATTCGCTTGTTATCCACTTTTCTGGCTCCACATTTGTTGTATTCGGCTTGGATAACCTGGGTATGTATTTTTCTTCTACCACTTTTGAGATTTTCTACCATTTTCAATTGTGAACACCCCCCTCTAAGATGGCGGTCACATTTCCGTATCTGCTCTGTACCGCTCAGCATTTCATTGGCCCCATTCCTACTTGCGAATTTGTCCCTGCCTCTATCTGTCTCTGTCTGTCTCTGTCTGTGCCTCGGGCAGTGCACACGTACTGTGTCTACACGTCCCCGTCACCAGCCCAGAGACAGTCCCCCCACTCCACCCGCTCCCTGTGTAATGTAAAAGCCAGCTGTCACTCCCTGCTGTCCTCTGTCACCTCACCCGTCTCTCAGTCCCTACTGCCCTCTGTCACCCTCTGTCCCCTCCTCTGGCTCTCAGTCCCTGCTGCCCTCTGTCACCTCACCCGGCTCTCACTCCCTGCAACCCTCTGTCACCTCACCCGGCTTTCACTCCCTGCGTCCCTCTGTTACCCCACTCTCACACCCTTCTGTCCTCTGTCACCTCACCGCCACGACACTTGGAATAGGGCCAGGACACTCGCAGCATGAGGAATCCATAGCTTGCGGAAGACACTGATGTCGCGGAGGAATGTTGTCTCACTACCTTTATAATTGAATTGTAGCCTAATCTTTCTATTAAGGCCTTTTATTACTGTACTGGATGGCGGGCTGTGGCACCCATGGAAAAATGTGTAATCTGTTGGTGCAGGTGGTTCCTGTTGCGCTTATTTATTAATCACTGTATTACCATACATGCCAACATTTCAGAAGAGCAAAGTGGGAGATTCTTTTTAAAAGTGTGGCAGCCCAGGCACACACACAGCCGCCCCCAGTACTTCACAGGTCTATTTCACCTCTTAGCGCCCCCGCAGCTCGACTCTTACTATCACTGGAATTGCCGGCCCCCTCTCGGAGTCCGGGTTGCTGCAACGGCGGTGTTTGGTGACACTTTAAAAAAAAAAAAAAAAAAGAACACAGGTATATTGTCTGCAAGCTCCGCGGGCCGCCAGCCGTACTATGAGTACCCCTGGTCTAGAGGTTGTCTGGTCCATTAGACCTTTCTTCTATCAAGGTCCGTTGGTATTGGACCGTTTTACTAGGTGTACCCCCTTAATTCTTGATGGCACTCCTTCTGCTAGTGCCTGGCCATTCCTTTATGGCATCCTTACTTGCCACCATAGTACTTTTTCCTAGTAATCCTGTCATTTCATTTGTAGTGTCATCTTCGTTGGCATTTTTGGATTTCAGGTAATGGTTATCTGTGTTGGACGCTGGCAGTACCAGGCCCGTTCTCTATCCTCATCTGCTCTAAACAGTGGTCGTCCTTGTTATAAACCCGTCCACTGAGCCATCATTCGCTTGTTATCCACTTTTCTGGCTCCACATTTGTTGTATTCGGCTTGGATAACCTGGGTATGTATTTTTCTTCTACCACTTTTGAGATTTTCTACCATTTTCAATTGTGAACACCCCCCTCTAAGATGGCGGTCACATTTCCGTATCTGCTCTGTACCGCTCAGCATTTCATTGGCCCCATTCCTACTTGCGAATTTGGCCTATCATCCGCCCGCTCTAGCCTCTCAGTGTCCACGTGCACTTCAATATGGCGGCCACTACTCTGCACTTCTCTGCAGGTCATCAGTCTAACACAGACGTTCCTTGCTTCGCCCCGTGCCCGAGTTTCAGCTGATTTCCATCCACAGTGGTTGGCACGCAGAACTACTACATTTAAACCGCAACTGTGAGAGATGACATTAGCCGCATTGAGGCCAGGAGGAGGGGAGTTTTTCATCAAAATTTGTGTTCTTACGGTAAACTGCGCTCATTTTGTTCCAGCTAGCCAGGCATCCTTGTTCTCCAAGGGAGTTAGTTCCCTGTAGGTCATGTGTCTCCATTTTTTTTTTCACATCGTTTAGAGTCCCGATTATCAAGGACCATATTCATGGCTCGGTATCTGCCCCGCCTGACTGAGCCATGCTGCCCATTCTCATCCCCTTGAGGATCCCGGTAGGCAACCCACCCATTGTATCTGTAACCTGATCTCTCTCTGGTTTTCTAGTTTGCCATTTAGGATGCCTTTTTCTCTCATTTAGAACATTATTAGCTCTTGTGAGACCTAAACAGATTGTGGCTATCCCCAACTCCGCCCCATATAGACAGCGTGTGCCTTTCTATCCACGAGTCCGTGGCAGTGTTTGCGCTATCTAACCAAGATGGAACGCTTGTATATAGTAGGTTGGCCTTTGTTAAATACTCTTTATCCTTGCTTCTTCGCATCTTTGGGCGATCACCAAACCGCTCTATGCTGGGTCTAGTTTTTGTCCTGCACCTTGGTTCTCTCTTGTAGGGTGATGGCTATATTTTTTCACATCGCACATACTATAATGCATGGTTTAATTTTTGCCACGTTGGCTCCTCTTTGCCCATTTAGTTCAGCCAGTACATCTAATTATGCCTTTTACTTTCAGACGAGTTGTTGTGAAGATTGTGAGCCCCCTGCCGAGAGCACAGCTCTATTGATCATACCTTGAATAGATGGCATTCTGCCACAGAGGTTATTCGCACAGACAGCACCCTGATGAAGGTTGATCACATCATTTGTAAACTTCCGGAACGCGCGTCGGCGCATTTCTGTTCACATGATATAATACTCATCTTTTGTGATGTCTCTAGTTTCTTCATTTATGTGATTATTGTAATGTATAGTCTCGATGTAGGTTTTCCTTGTTATAATTGTATTGTAATTGACTATGTGTTTAGTGTTTTTGTGCTGTACTAGATGTAATATTGGCATTGTTTGCTCTCCAACATGGGTGCTCACGAACCACATACATATGATATAACCACATGTACCATTATTTTTGATTTTATAAAAAAAATAACATGATCTACATAAAAATATTTTTGTACCGAAGATGAATAAACTAAAAAAATAAATAACGTACTGGTTTGATTCATGGCGTTTGCATATTAAGGACATACTGCTTTTGTTATATGAAGTGTTTTGGAGAAGTTATTGTTTTTGTTTGCCATGTTTAATTTCCCTGCCGTCTTCTCCGAACATATCCAGTTAAGTCAGGAACCCTCTTTGATACAGTGATATTCAGTGCCATAGCACATGATCTGACCCTAAAATGGCAGCGGTAAAATCGGTTTCATACAACTGTTTTTTTTTAACAGTCTGGGGCATTTTCTGCACCATTTACTATGGCTTTTTCTAGAGGCAATGGAGTTAAATGTCATATGTGGATACTGTGCTTGAGCTGAGTTACAGTTACACAAAGCGGCTGGAGTAACATATGATAACAAGTGCCTTTGTCATAAAGGAAAACCTATCTTTTTAATATTAAGACACTCCTGTATTCACTGAAGAAAAAAAGCAAGGACTAAAGTGAAGTTATAGTTCGGAGTAAAATGAGATCAAATGTTTTTTTTAAATCCCATAAACTCACAAGGTGTAGTTTACGTAGCTACCTATTTTATTTTGTATTTTACAGAGTTTTATATAGCGCGAACTTGACCCAAATCAGGTATCAGAGCGCTTTACATAGCACCAGTTGCATTACATGAGGACACATTCTTTTTTTTTTTTTTATGTTAGGCACCGGGAGATTAAGTGATTTGCTCAGAATCATAAGATGTTCAGCGTCCTTGCCGCGACTCGAACCCAGTTCCCCAGATTCCAAGGTCAACCGCCCTAGCCGTTAGGCCAACTCCTCTCCCCAACCTAAATACAATAGTTACTTACCTGTAATCTGTGGTTCTCCAGTATTGGTGTCTTTCATAGATTCACATGCCTGAATCATTCCCCGTCTTCAGAGTGGGAGTCCCACGGTACATAAAAAAGCAATAATTATGCATATAATAACCAAATAACCTTGGTAACATAAACCCAGGAAGTAAAGTAGCCCTAAGCTACAAGAAAAAACTTCCACACTTATGACTCACACTTATGACTATCATAGTCATTATGTACAGTCCAAACTGCAGCCAATCAGGCGACAGCACCCACCAGAATGTTCTCCTCGGAGGCTCAGGCTCTCAGATTTTCTCGCACAGGAGTGAACCAAAGTATAACAGCCTAAACCAGCCTCTGAGGGGAGGCGGGCGGGTTCCATGTGAATCTATGAAAGACACCAATACTGGAGAACCACAGATTACAGGTAAGTAACTATTGTTCTTCTCCAGTATTTTGGGTGTCTTTCATAGATTCACATGCCTGAATCAGAGTAGATAGCAGTACAGAACATAATGTTCATAAGACGCCCCTTTGTACCATAGTAAATATACATCTCTATTTAAATATATATATATATATATAAAAACTGTATGTATATATATATTCACTTAAAAAACCATAGGTTTCACACGTTATAGTTACGTGGACATTTCACTCGTAAAAAACCAATGAAATTCCACCGTTATAGTTAGTTCAGATAACTATAACAGAAAGAACGGTAAAATTTGTTCTGGTTTTGCATGAATCGGGTGTATATTGACAGATTGACACCACATGCAAAATCTCTTCCATTTTAGCTTGTATGTTTTAAAAGTAGCAGGCACTCGAGCATTAGCTAAAACTTCCTGACAGTCCGCAGGAATATTTAGGGGTGCGAATTCAAGGTGTTGAGGAGCCATGCCACTAATCTCAAAGATGCTGGGTCCGGGTGACAGATCCGTCCGTTCTGGATGGACAGAAGGTTCGGTATTGGTTGAAACTGAATGGGATCGCACTGAGAGAGGAGGAGAAGTTCGGTGAACCAGTATTGGCGAGGCCATCTGGGAGCAATGAGTATCTTGCGGCAAGGTTGTTTCTTGATCTTGCGGAGAACTCGTGGAACCAACGGAATCGGAGGAAAGGCGTAGGCATATATCTGCGACCAATTCATCGAAAACGCATTCCCGCATGAGCCCAACTTGCAAAGGATGGGCATTTGTGGTTCTGACTGGTCGCAAACAGGTCTAGATGAGGGTGGCCCCACTCTCGAAAGACTGTTTAAAGTTGGTTGATGTAGCTCCCACTCGTGATTGGATATTGTTGACCTGCTGAGGGAATCTGCTAGAACATTGGCGACTCCTGGAACATGAATGGCTGATCTTGTGACGAATGACTCAGTCCCAGATCTCTGGAGCTTGTTGAGATAGTAGGGCTGACTTTGTCCCTCCCTGCTTGTTCAAGTAATGCATACTTGTAGTATTGTCTGTTCGAATTAGTACTGAGGCTCCCCGAATGATGGTTTGAAATGACTTCAGGGCCAAGAAAATGGCTCGCAACTCCAGAAGGTTGATATGCCACTTCTTTTGTTGGAAGCTCCACTTGCCGTTGACCGTCATCCCTTGAAGGTGCGCACCCCATCCCTTGAGGGAAGCATCTGTGGTTATAGTGAAATCCGGCAGTTCGACCAGGAATGCACATCCTTCCCTTACGTTCTTTATTTGATTCCATCAATGGAAAGCTTCTCGCATCAGAGGAGTGATGCGAACGATACTGTCGAAAGACCCCGAAATCTGCAACCATTGAAGGTTGAGTTCTTCTTGCAATGGTCTCATTCGGAAACAGCAGTTGGGTATCAAAGGGATGCAGTAAGAATTCATCCCTAGGAAAGACTTGTACAAACTGACTGAAACGCACTCTTGATAGCAATAAGTGAGCTAGTTTGCAGATTTTGAGTTGTCTTTCTTTTGAGACGAAGGCCTGAGTCAGCTGGGTGTCCAATGTGGCTCCCAGAAAGGTCTTTCTCTGTGATGGAATCAGATGAGATTTTTCGAAATTTATGGAGAGACCCAGAGATTGGAACAGTAACAGACATTTCTGAACATGTGCGTTTGTGGCTTGAAAAGAATTCGCCTTGATAATGCAGTCGTCCAAGTACGGGAAAATTTGAATTCCTTGCAGACGAAGGTGTGCGGTCACCGGTGCTAGGACCTTTGTAAACACACGGGGTGCTGATCGTAGACCAAACGGAAGGACTCTGAATTGAAAGTCTCTGCCAGCCACTCTGAACCGTAAAAGTTTTCTGTGTCTGTGTAGGATTGCCACATGAAAATAAGCGTCTTGGAGGTAGAGGGTGGCGTTGTGATCCCCCGCCGAAAGCAGTTGAAGGATTTCTTGAAGTGTTAACATTCGGAAAGATAACTTTTTCAGGTATTTGTTGAGGGCGCGAAGGTCGAGAATGGGGCGCCATTCTCCCTACTTTTTTAGAATCAGGAAAAATCTCGAATAAAATCCTGTTCATCTTTGTAAAGGAGGGACCTTTTCGATCGCTCCTTTCCGAATCTTCAGATTTATTTGGGGAAAAAGCTCCTTGAGATGAGCAGGAGATGGTCCTTTGGGAGGAGAGCTTGGGGGAATCTTTATGAACTCCAGAGCATGGCCTCTGGCCACTATATCCAGAATCCACTTCTCTGTTGTAATTGCGGACCAGTTCGAGTTGAAGTGGGATATTCTTCCTCCAACTTTTGACTGGGGAAATGGCAGAAATGGTGGCAGGTGGCGGATCTCATTGTTTTTTGTAAGTTGAATCCCGTCCACGATAGGAGGGCTTCCTTCTTGATTGCGAGCAGGAGTTACCTCGCTGTCCATATGACTGCTGCCTGTAGGGCTGATATCTTTGATTACCCAGACAGGTTTGATATGACCTTTGCTGATTGTAACCTCCCCTATTGGAGAAGGATCCACGTCCTTTAGCACCTCAAAAGGACGACTTCCGAAATTGAAGGCTACCAAGAGATCTCGCTGTCTCCGTGTCTTTTTTAATAGCCTGAAGGGCCTCATCGACATGTTGGCCGACTAGTGACTCCCCATCAAACGGCATGTCAATAATTTTGGTTTGGACCTCTTGCCGAAAAGATGTAGATTTCAGCCAACCTTGTCTCCTCAGTACTGCTGCACCCGCTAACTGTCTGAATCCTGTGGATGCAACATCTACGGCTACGTCAATGATTTCCGCAGAGGTACACTCTCCTTCCTGTAAAATCTTCAAGGCCTCGGACTTGGAAGGTTCTTGCAGCATGTTTATGTAGGGGGAGATGTCTGACCACATCTGTCTATCATATCTCCCTAATATGGCTAGGGAATTTGCAGCACAGACAGTCGTCGCAGCCATAGTGGAAACCTTCTTTCCAATCGAATCCAACCGTCTGCCATCCCTGTCTGGCGGAGCTGTTATAGGCGAAGAGGGGTTCCTGGCCCGTCTCTGCGCCGCTTGGGCGATGACAGAGTCAGCTTTTGGCTGACCTATGAGGCATGCAGGTGAGTTACTTGGTGCCTTATATTTTTTGTCTAACCGAGGCAAGACTGCAGGAAGAGAATTTGGTGCTGCCATGATCTTCAACCCTTCCTTCCAGATGAAGTCTATGATGGGAATTGTCCTTATTTGAGAACCCTTTTTGTCGCCTTCTCCATAAGGAGATTAAAACCTCTGATGTCTACAGGAGGAGAGTCAACGGGAGCTGGAGCGGACGGTGATGGAGTTTGAATTTGGTATTCGTCCCACTCCGAAAGAACAGACCTATCATCCACTTCTCCCTCTTCCCTGTCATCGTCCGTGGTATTAGCATCATGGGAATGATGAGATGGTACTGGAGAAGGTGGTCTAGGAGATCCTAAAGAAGATACAGGAACCCTTGGCATGGGCGTTGATGGAATAGACTCCGCTGATTCAGAAGGAGGAAAACGACGACAATAGTCTTCCAACATATATTGTAAATTATTAAGTAAGGCCAAAGGCATTTGCGCTGTGGAAACCGTGACAGGAGCTGGAGCTTCAGGCTCAGGGAAAGGTTCTTCCTCCTAGACGTCGTCTTGATACTTTATAAACAATTCCGTCGGACTTCTAGCAGTGCGGAATCTGTCATCCTCTCTGGATTCCCCCTCTTCTTCCTCCTCAGAATCCAGTAATTGCTCAGGCAACTTCAATGGGGAAAGAGCTTCCAATGAGGATCCACGTCTTTGTAGCAAAGAAGCCGCCATTGTAGGCAGGGCAGAGGAGGCAGTAGCCGATGTTGCAGACCAAACTTGCAAGTCTGTTTAAGAAGACAAAAGAGGCGTCGACGAGATCGTCGTCAGGAAAGTGATTGTCGACGAGGCAGCTGTTTTAGTCGACGAGGCAATCTTTGTCGACGGGGAGGTCGTCGACGACGAGGCAATCTATGTCGACGAGGAGGCCGCCGAGGCAATCTTCGTCGACGATGTAGCCGTCGTCGACGAGGCAGTCGTCGACGAGGTCTTCTTAACCTTTGCCGTCGACGGAGCACTGACGACAGATGAAATCTCCTTAGTCGACGAGATGGGTCGAACAGCAACAGAGACCAGCGTGGATGGAGATGAAGCGGATGACATGATCATCTTGGGTCTCGGCGATGAGAAGGTAACCGTTGACGTAGAAGTAGCGTCGACTATGATAATCGTTGACGGAGGAGCCGTCGACGACGGAGCTTTTTGCTGAGGGAAACCTATCTCAAGAAGTCTTTTTGACGCCAGAGACTTTCCAGTCTTTCTTGGGGGGTAACAGGCTTAGACTTTGAAGGTGGAGAAGCCTTTTTTGAAGAAGAAGCAGAAGGCAAGCTAGAGCCCTTAAGATGGCTGAACTTTTCTCGACACCTTAGCCCCAGGAGATGATAAATCTTCCTCAGCCATCCTCTTTCTAGAGGACATAGATGAACCATAGGCCACACTTCCCACTTCAGATAAGGGGTTATCCTTGTCTTTAATCTTCTGTAGCCACAGAAGTAGGCGCCCTTCTCTATCTCTGAGGGTCTTCTGAGGGAAGGTCCTGCAGATTTTACAATCTCTCACCTCATGATCCGGATAAAGGCAGTAAATGCACTTCTTGTGGGGGTCTTCTGAAAATAGCCGGAGCTTCCCACAAGATTCATAAGGCCTAAAAAGAGATCTATTAGAAGATAACATTCTGAAGAGGAGCAAAAAATCCAGAGAAAATTGTTAAGTACTGAGCAGAGCTCAGGGAGACTCCCTTCACACGACGTGCGGTAGACAATCTGAGAGCCTGAGCTTCTGAGGAGAACATTCTGGTGGGTGCTGTCGCCTGATTGGCTGCAGTTTGGACTGTACATAATGACTGTGATAGTCATAAGTGTGGAAGTTTTTTCTTGTAGCTTAGGGCTACTTTATTTCCTGGTTTTATGTTACCAAGGTTTTTTGGTTATTATATGCATAATTATTGCTTTTTTATGTACCGCAGAACACCCACTCCGACGACGGGGAATGATTCAGGCATGTGAATCTATGAAAGACACCCTAAATACTGGAGAAATATATATCTACACATAACTTGCTTCTTCAACATGTACTTACATTAAACCAGGCCTTGCACCTCTTACTGTGTGGACACGCAACTCACACTCTTGTCTCTTGTTTTTTAAACGCTAACACATTGTGAGTGATAATATGTGAGGTCATAAGCAATGAATGACAGGGTGCGAGTTATAGTTAGAAGAGTAAACCAGAACCAGTGAATATCAGATTTCCAACATGGTGGTGCACTTGTGCCAGATTAAGTCACCTACAAATTTTAGTATTCTAGGAAGAGGTTGAAAACATAACTAAACTATGCATAAAATGCAGTGTCATAAAAGTCAAATCAGCACATGTATAAGTCTAGGGCTGATGAATCTTGAATGCTTTTTGTCTTTACAAATGATGAAACTGAACAGGCCACCAAAGGAAACAAGCATTGGCATTGCCAATAGGTCTCGCTTTTGGGACTTTATAAGTATTTAGTTATGCAGCACAATATTGTTGGTGCAACAACATCAATTGTTGCATGGCTAAACACTTATAAGGTACAAGGTTTATGGACAAGGCTATGCATACATGCCCGCTCCCCCCCCGAAGCAGAGTAGATGACACATTCCGTGAGTTTGAAAGGCAAATTGCGGGGAAGCGCCGGAACATCAACAGGGACTACTGTGAATAAATGTAGAGGCAAAACAATCTTTTTTCTTTTAGAAATACAGGTGATGGGCAGGAAATGATGAGGCGCAAGTTCGGCAAGCACTTGTATACTTACTCGGGTTTCAGCATAAAAGGACAGGTCTATAGGCATTATCCTACATCTAAATAGCGCTCATTAGATCGACCTGGTAAAGATAAAGCACCAGAGAAATACTTGGAATGCACTTAGGTGCAGTAACAAACTGTGTAAGAGGCCTGCGGCACTAATAGTAATTGTGATTGAAGTTGTATTTATATAGTGCTTACTACCCCTGATGAGGCGTCTAAGCGCTTTTCAGCGAGTAGCACTCTATAGTAAATCCCCTTTGCTCTTTCCACATCCTGGGAGCTCTTTTCGGGTCTCCCAAGAAAGGCTGTGCTCTCAGAGAGCAAACACTCCACATATAGAAAAACAGTTCATTTCTGATGAAAACAAACAGTTTAGCTTTAAAAATTAAGTTTGTCAGGTTGATACCCAAAGGTTGTTTAACCCTTAATACTGATTCACCCTTAAAGGTAAGATGGAAGATAGGAATGCCAATAATGCTGTAAACAATTAAACGGACGCTATAAAATTATGTAATTCTATGCACCAAAGTATAACAGCTCTGTAGATTATTTAAGTGACCCTGACTGGCCATAGAAAAGTATCATGCTAGGCACACAAGCGTTTTAAACGCAGGCGCACAAAGCAAGAAATGGGTCCTTCTAGGCACTATGTTGGTGAAGGCATTAATGGATAGAGTCAAGCATATTAGACTGACAGAAAGGCACACATAACTTGTTGAAAAAGAGCAAAACTGAAACATCCTTCAATTAATATGTCAGAATGAACTTCCCCAGTCGGTGCCCTCACTCAATAACCGGGTGACTTCGCTATGGAATGAAAGCCCTGCTGTTGGACCCGGCCTCGTAGGATGGCCCTCCGTGCCCCCGCACCACCGAAACCTGGTACCTGCAGCCCAAGCCCACGGCCCAGCCGAACCTCCCCACCAGGACACACGCACCGACCCGGACATCCCCGTCCATGGCCTCTCTCCCTTCGGCCACCCCGGGCCCGCGTGCCCACTTCATGCACCAAGATGGCCGCCCGGCCCCAGCGCGACCCGGGCCTAGAGGCGCCACTCCGGCTGGAGGACATCACGCTTCCAGGGGATGAGAGAGGGAGGAGCAGTTTCTATCGCACCTCTGAACTCCCCTGGGACGATGGGTTTCGATCGGCCCTCCGGCCTCCCTGAGGGCTGGCTCCGTGCCTGCTGGGTGTCTGGGACTCCTCCCGGCCCGGCCCTGAAAGGATCAAAAGACAATAGCAGGAAATCCCGACAAGCGACCCCCAGGTGACAAGACCCCTGCCTGCACAGACTCCGGACATCAAAGAGGGGTCGACCTATAACAAGGGGTGCTCTGGGTCTGTCCGGCAGATTCGACGCTGGAACAACGAGAGCCTGCCAACGTGGTCGCGGCTCCTGGAACTTGGACCCTCCTGAGCCCTGCTGAGTGACTCGCGGCTCCCTGAAGATCGTAAGACCTCCGAACTTGTACCTGAGCCCTGCTGAGTGACTCGCGGCTCCCTGAAGATCGTAAGACCTCCGAACTTGTACCTGAGCCCTGCTGAGTGACTCGCGGCTCCTTGAAACTCGTAAGACCTCCGAACTTGTACCTGAGCCTGCTGAGTGACTCGCGGCGCCTTGAAACTCGTAAGACCTCCGAACCCGTACCTGAGCCCGCTGAGTGACTCGCGGCTCCAACAGACTCTCACGGTCCCGCCGGACCCCGACTACAACATCGTATCCCCCAGCTCGAGGATTGTGAGCTGTGCGCCGGATACGTCCCTGCTTTGAACCTTGACCAGAGACTGTCCCGCTACCCCCTACCCCTTCCGAGACTCTTGAGCCCATGCTCACCTTGTACATATTTGCAGTGATAACCTACTTGATAAAGATTGTTTTCTCAGAATACCCGGTGTGGTCACTCTGTGTCGTGTGGTGCCAGAAGTACGATCCTAGATACGAGATTCCTCCCCCTGGGGAGTCTCCCGCCAGTGCCCGGCTACGATACTTTGAGGGTGGGTCTCAGGGTAGTCAGGACCCCTTCCAGGCTCCTCTGAGGTCGCCGTCTAACACCTGCCATCAGCACCTGTCGACGAGGTGGACATTCCACACAGCTGAAATAACCGAAAAGAAAAGAGATTCGGGTTTTGTGGGTCACAACAGGCTTCAGAAGGCTGCTTTGCGTCACTCCGTTCCCTGGATTCAAGGAGACAAGGGTGAGATCCGTGCATGGCAGCCGGGATTGAAAAGGGCTGCCGGCATCCCAGAAGCGGACTTGAAAAAGATATTCAAAGGGCTCATTTATTTGACAGCTCCGCACATGTCCTGCAATGTTAAGATTCTCTAGAACTCTGCATTTTTCTCACACAAAGCAGTTTACGCTCGGGAGCTTTAGCCGCATTTAGTCAAATAATGGTAGTTTCCTTGCGAAGGGTCTGGTTCCAAAGCGCTTAATGAAGAATCCCCTCTCCCTACGGGAGCGAGGGTTGCTTGTCTCCTTCAGGCGTGGAAGTGTTGTGTTGTTTCGGCCAGTCTGTAGTGTTGTTAGTCTCTGCGTATGGTAAGAGGAGACGGACATAAGGTGTAAATGGGGATTTCAAAGTCTGAGCATGCCAGGCTTTTGAAACGCGACTCCTGTGAGAGACAAGAAATGTCTTATTTGAAACTAATTGATGACATTTCATAAGCGAGTAAAGGCCCAGCTATGGCCGCGTTGCCATGGAAATACCCCAAACTGTTTCTGGAAACAACTTAGAAACGAGGGAGGAAAGCCGCTGCTCGACTAAAATTCTATGCATTTTATTTTATCAATGTATTTCTGCCTCTCTAAAATACCTATGCTGTGACATTTTTTTTTGTTTGTGCAAATTCCAATTCATGCTTGAAATTGGAAAAACTAGTGCCATCTGCGTATTTTCCTGTGTTTGTTTTAAAGGGTCGTGACATACAAACACCAGCCGTGTGGATCCAATACTGGCCAGGAAGCAACACTGTGCCGTATTAACTTCTATGTTGTCTATATTAAGTAGCTTCCATATACAATGTGGGAACACCACCACCTTGTGGACAGTTGTAGTAACAAAGAGCAACAAGGAAGCTATCCACTTCAGGAATGTGAAAGAAAGCTCTCGTATCTTGAAAGCTGATGACCCATGACGAGGGAGGAAAGCCATACGGCACCTCTGCTCGTAAGCGTGTGCCTGCGCACATGCACGCAAGCTCTAGGCCACAGTTTAGCACTTTGAAAAGCCCCTTACTAAAAGTCGAGTAGCAGCGCATGCGCTGCTCTAGGCTGGACCTAAAAATGATCCCACAATTAACAAAAAGAGGCTTCCAAAATAAAACTAAAAACTATTTACATTACTAGATCTACAGGCTTATCAAAAGCAAAATGGAAAGATTTCCTTTAAGACATATCAAATGAAAATCACAACAGCAGGGGATAAGAAAGTTGTTGGGCTCGCTGAAGATCAGAAAGGAATACAAAAGGGCTTCTGCAAAAACGTATAGGGTCCCAAAAGATTTTCTTATGACATTTCAAATGTCACTGCTACATGCCTGGGCTACCAAATACCAAGGCTGATGTTAAGATAGCCAAAATGACGAATAGCAGAGGCGGAAGAGGTATTTTTAAGTAGATTAATTCATCTGTACAGCACCCATGGGTGTGCGTTTCCTACGATCAAGACAGAAACTGCCGCAGCAGAAGCGATCCGATCTCAACGAACGGTAGCACTGCCACGGGCCATACTTAAGAATTAAGAACACTACATCTTCTCCCTATTTACACAAATGACACTAAAACATAAAAATCTTGAAACCAAGCAAGCAAAGAGCAATTACGTGATACCCTGACATCATCAGGAGTAATTGTCTTGTTAGCAGGGTCATCTTGCACCTCATGTATCATATCACTGTGATGAATAATAACTATCTCGATGTTCTTGAATATTATCAAAATTAGCATTCCTACATGTTGAGTCCAAACTGAACCCAAGAACTGATCTCTCGCCACTGGGTAACTTATCATCCAAAAAATGAAAATTATCCTGATTCAAGCTCAGAATGTTTTATACCGGTCAAGATCTTATTGCTAGTTCATGAGACAACTTGACAATTGCTCTTCTTCTGCTCCACCACCCCTTTTTATGCAAAAACAAAGAACCGTTGGAAACCTTAAATACCTGAACCGGAAGGGAGTATTTTGAAGCATTTTTCAACTCTTGTTTTTTTTTTTACCATTATCCAATCACCTACTAAAAATTCTTGATGTCTCATTTTATGCTTGGTGTCAAAATATTTCTTCTGTACCTTTTGGCCTGCTATAATAGTGTTCTTTATTTTTTGTTTATCAGAGCAAGACACACATGAATTACTTTTATTACTTAACTCTTTTAACTGGTCTGGAAAATCTTTCCCCCTGGGATCTCTCTTTTTTAGTAACTGAAAGGGAGAAATTACAGTGGTGGAGTGTGGGGTGGTTACGTATGCCCAGATCTTTCTACGGAAAAAATCCTAAACAACTTCATTGCAGCCTAATGACGCTTGTAACTCCTCATTCTCAAACCTATTCATCCTTTCCACAAGGCTATTTGAAGAAGGAGAATACAATGCAACTCTGAGATGTTAGACTTCATATGAAGCAAGAAAATCTTTCATTTTATTTGATACAAAATGAGTGCCATTGTCTGTGAACAACTCCTTGGGACTTATTTCCGAGTAAAATAATCTAGATGAAAATGTTAGCACATACAATGTAATGGGAGAAGAAACAAACTCAAACTCTAACCATTCGTAGTAGTAATGGACCAAGACCATAATGTATTTCTTACTGCTGGGTAATAGATCCAAGGGACCAGCAAAATCTAAAGCTAACTTGGACCACATGTAAAGGTGTTTTCACAGTTTTCCAATGTTTGCCAGAAAGAAGACACGGTTCGCAATCATTGACCAAAAGCGAAACATCCCTGTCCATGGCAAGCCACCAAAAATGTTCTTTAAGTTTCCTACAAGCCCCCCAACTCCTAGGTGACCCTCATACGCAGCATGGATACTTTTATTGCGTAACGCAACAGGGGGAATGCAGAGATCAGCCCGTACAAGTATATCTTCAACTATAGACAACTCAATTAAAACTTGAGTGAAAGATTTTCACGGATGCAGGAAGAGATAGTTCTTTAGGCCATCCATTTAGTACCATATTTTGAGCAGCTTACAGAATTTATCAAACTCATCCATCCAATCCTTATAGGAGAAAACCCCATGATATTCAGAAATATCCTCAACAGTAGCAACTACATTCAACTTCATCATGTATTCCATCATCAGAAGTGTGATGTAAAGGTAATCTTGAAAGGCAATATTTCTAACGGTTCAGCCACCAGCAATGTATTTAATCACAAAGCTGAATTCATGCAGGTGGGATAAAATGTAAACCAAACTGGCAGAAGCTTTTCCTGTACCATTGCCATTCAACAGGTGAATTAAGGGTTTATGGTCTGTATAGATGTCAAACTTAGTGCCCCAAAGAAGTGTCTTAAATGTCTCTACTGACCATGTACAAGCCAGTACCTCCCTCTTATATGCTACAGTGGTTTTCTGCATTAAGTGATCTTGATGAATAACCAATAGTTTTTTCCTCGCCCCATACCCATTGAGATAATACAGCACCTAGGCCATGTTGACTGGCGTCAACTGTTCAACATTTCTGACATAGGGTAAAGGATGACAGAACAGGAGCATTGACAATTACATTTGTGATTTCTCAGGAATGCAACATCTAAGTCTTTGAGCCAAGTAAATAAGCTACCTTTCTTGAGCAATGAGCGTAATGGCTGCACTACCTGGGCATAGCCAGGTACAAACCTTGAGTAATATTCAGTCATACCCAAAACGGATTTTAATATGTCCATCTTTAAGAATTGGTACTTCTGCAATTGCTTGTGTCAAGGAAATCTTTGGTTTTATGCCACAAGAAGAAATATTATGACCTATATAGTCAAGACTATCTCTGAAAAATGTACATTTGTCCAGACTCAGTGTGACACCAACCTCATTAAAAACTTTTTCCAGCGTGGACAAATGTTCCACTATTGTTTGAGAATATTAACACATTATCCGGATATGCTTGGACTCCAGCGATTCCTTCAAGCAAGTGGTCCATGAACTTCTGGAATATGTTGACTGCGGAGGCCAGACCAAAAGGCAATCTCAAAAACGTATATGCTCCAAATGGAGTCACAAAAGTTGTAACATCTGTGGACTGGGGTGTTAGCAGAATTTAACGATATGCAGATCACAGATCTAAAAGGAATAATAGTTAAAACCACCAATATCAGCTAATAAGTCTTGAATTTTGGGTAACGGATGGCAATCCACTAGGATGTTTTTGTTTAATGTGTGCAAGTCTACACATAAGCAAATGTCCACATTCCTCTTACACCCTACAACAATGTGGCTGACCCATTCAGAAGAGCCAGTATTTTCAGTGACACCTTCACACACCAATTTGTCCAACAGTTTTTAAGATAATTTCTCACACTTCAAGAAATGGGTTAACTTGATAAAGTGCTGATACTTAGTAATTTTTCCAATTTTGTTATCAAATTCTTGAGGATATGCCACTAAAACGTTTGCAAATAATTTTCATCCTCTGGGTTAGACACCATTGCCACACTTACATCATTCAACTATAGTGGATTATCAGCACCAGGCACAAGTTTAAGGGCCATTTGGCTAAATCATGCCAACCCACGATGTTCTTGCCTTTGATGGCCACAAAAACCTCATTGTATACATGTTTGCCCAAACAAGCCACATATTCCCAAAAATAACTCAACATGTTAATCTCTTTGTCACCATAAGCTTTGGGAATTACATCAGTTTGCTGTAGAACAGCATTGAAAGCCCAAACTTATATGTAAAGTTGGTCAGAAATTATGGTTACTGGAGCTCCAGAATCGAACATCATTTCAATGTCAATGCTACCAACGGTAACTTGACAAAACAAAACCGTAACCTTTTGATCTTGAAGACCAGTAATTCCTGAAACGGCTAATATTAACTTTTGAAATTCTACTTGTAATCAATCATCTTGAGCGCAACTACTTACATGATTACGCTCAAATGTTTGAACATTACTAACATGAATAACGCTTTTCTTCCAACACACAGATTGGAAGTTACCAATTTTGTGACTTTTGACACATTTCTTGCCTAAGGCAGGACATGTAGGCCTGTTTAAGTGTTCACATGAGCCACATCTGCAACACATACTAGCAGCTTTTTGTGAAAGGACTTAAAACCTTTCTTTTTAACTGATACAGCATTGAGTCATCATCATGAATTGCATTGATAAAAGATATAGATGTGTCATAAGAAATGTATTTGGAGGAAACTATGGCTCTTTCTATACTTTTGGCCATGTCAATAACCTCACAAAGCAATGGATCTCTGCAACTTAAGATGCGTTCTTGTATTTTCTTTGAGTTGCAGCTGTGAACAAACTGGTCTCTGATGTATCCATCTAATGCAGCTCCTTTGTTACAGTTCGCTGCTAAATTCCTTAAAGCTGAAACATACTCTTCAACTGACTCATCGGATCCTGTTTCCTTTTCATGAAATTGAATCCTTCTAGCATGACGCTAGGTTGTTCTAAAACATTTTTTTTAAAGTGTTTAGTCTTTGCACAGCCTCTGAATAAACATTCCAACCATCACCATCTCCTGCAGGTGGAATTAGCACTGGGAGATTGTCAAACATTTGTTGCCCCTACAAACCTAAATAACGAAATACGAGGGCTAATTTCCTTCTTGGAGAATAGTTCACAGCACCAATAGCAACTACAAAGTTTTTAAAGGAGCAAAATTCTCCAAGGTGTTTTTGGTTTACCTGGACTCTGCAAAAATGTACACAAATGAACCACCTGTTGAGAATTACCCACGCTGAAAAATCAAATAAATGTCTTACCAAAATTTCTTGTTAACAAATATGCCAAACAGGCAATGCTTGTAAACTTTTCCAAATAAATATTGCTGAGGTCAGATTTAATAATCTTACGGTAATACATATATTCCTTGAACAGAGTGTTGAAAATGCTTGCGCTTTAAGTTAAACCAACCAAACCAAGATGGCCGTCCAAACACGAGTTGCAGGATGACGTCACTTCATTGTCTGCATTTCAAAAGCAGAGTTCAAGTCAAAGGACACTGCTATGCAGTACAGGCGGTCGCGAGGAAGCTTGAGGCAGTCTAAAACTGCTGCTGCTTGAAGTGCACATGGAAATCTGTCCCAAGGAAATCTTCGGTGCAGGTGAATCTCCACAAATCCTGGAGATAGCGGAAAGAGGAGAAGATGAATCCACAGCAGAGAATGGAGATCTCCGAACTCCAAGGAGGTATGCCGAAAACATTCAAAGTAGCAAAAAGCACAAAAACTGGTATGTGACTGCTCCAGTCGTTGCCAAATGTAAAGATACCAAAAATGACGAATAGCAGAGGCGTAAGAGGTATCCTTAAGTAGATGAATTCATCTGTGCAGCACCCACGGGAGTGTGTCCTCCTTCAATGAAGATCTGACAGGAACTGCCGCAGCAGAAGCGATCCGATCTCCACGAACGGGTGCATACTTGCAAATACACACATGTTTACAACATCAGTTAATGTATGCATGTCTTTCTAGAATGCAGGTTAAAGGAAATGAAAGAAGCAATACATTAGAATTAAGAACATTATAACTGACCAGTCTTGATTCGAGCTGATGCCACTTTATTACGCCAATACACACATCACCTGACCCTTCCAGATTTTTTCATCCTTGTTTTTATCCCTGTAATTCGGTTTTGACATCTTAATCCCTTTCTCTCTCTTGCACTGGGTCATAGACCGATGATGAAAAAAATGTTCCAGTCCCCAAAAAGGCTGCCAGTTCCCACCACGTACAACCACGGTTCAAATTAAGCAATGAAAATACCCATTTGGGTAGGACATTTTGCAATTTCTGTGACATTATAGTCCTTAAAGTAAAATTTCAAAACAATCAAAAAGGCAAAACAAATTGCATGCGTCCCGAGTCACCAAAAGCCAAAACAATCCTTTCAGTTGGCTTAATATCCACAAACCCATCCCGCCATAGCACAGAAATGTTACAACATGCCATCTAAGTTTTCAACTAGATAACAACCAATAAGATGGGCAAATACAGCAACACCTGAAAAATGGCAAAGTCCTACGCAAATCTTTGTACAGATACATAATGTCTATTGTCTACCTTAAAAAAAACTGCACTGTTTAATATTCTTGTGTAACCAATTAGTTATCCCATACCTCCAAAAATACAACATTTCCTGCAGTATTAAAATATTTGGAGGCTTTTCAAGGTAATGATAAACTTGAAGATTTTCTTTCCTTTACATAGTAACGAAGCTTTCATTCTTTGGACAAAATAATTAGACTACTGTTTTAAAATAGCTATAGTAACAAACCTAATAAAACATTTAGTAAAAAAACACAGATTACAATCAAATATTCTGATCCAATAAAATAAGAGCTACTTTTAAACCATCCCTGTGCACAAGTGTTACTGAAAACGGATAATAAACTGTAATTACCACTAGAAGACAACCTCATCCAGGACTCAAACACGTCAGATCTTAAGATGGAAGCACTATGTGGCCCTCCTGTTGACAAGTGATGACGTTAGCATCTGCAGAAGACAAATCTCTCCAACACAAGCTTTTATTTGTAAAGAGCTAATAAATTGTTGTGGATCATAACATCTCCATGTATTGGTTAGTCTTTTTTAGTAAACCCTCCCAATATATCTTCTTTCTTTTCTGAAGGATCTCCTTCAGGCATTAGAGAAGTGTAGAGCCTCCATCTGGATTTGGGTTGACAAAGGAAAGGACCACAGAAATCTCTCTTTCTCTGGAGTTGCAAAAACTTGGTCTTGGTTAGATTTTAGTCTTTCTTGGCAAAGTAGACCAAACAACCCATAATGGCGTTCTTATCTTTATCCTATTCTAAATGTGATGTCAGGTCCGGGAGGGTTAGCATGATCAGTTCACTTGTATCCACACTGTACATCTTAAGTATGGCAGTCAATGATGGCTGGGTCAATGGCCTAATCCTGATGAACTTCTTAGCTGCTTTATTTCCAATCTGTTTATAGTTTATTGCTGATTTGTATAAACATAACAAACATCTAAAACATTGACATTCACATACCTAAATAGTAAATACAAATAGAATAAAATAGGTAACCTTTTTTAAATAACTTTACTTTAACTCACGTTAATATCTCTTCAATGGATGTACATACTCCTAATGTGTTTACCAAAAAGAAAATACATTGTCTTTGTATGAATTAAACTATCATACACAGTGTCGCAGTTAGCCCTTAGTTAAAAAAAAAAAGTCTTGGAACTCCCTATGGGTACAATAAGATAATCGCTTTGTTTAATGGAAGCCTCATACAATCTTATGTAATGAGCTGATTCAAATGCACATTTACACTGGCTGCATGTCTTTCCCACTTTACCATTCTAGACTATCTGCCTATAATCCCTGAAACTGTAATATACCAAAGTGGAAAATCAAATATTTGCCATGGTCTAAGGTTTAAGCCCAGCTGTTTTAAGAGTTGGCCAAAAGACCTGTCAAGACCTCTGCTAATTTAGGGGCTTAGAGCAGGCTAAACTGGTACCGCCCATCAGGTATTTCTTCTGTAAATGCTGTTTGAAGAACAAGTACGGGACAATGTGGAAGCTCGGGACTAAGAGTTAGTGATGAGAGTGGGGCAGAAGCTGAAGAGCTGCCTGGAGTTTAGCTGTTTTTTTATATGGACTTGCACAGGTTAATCCCTTGTGCTATCTTAGAAGAGGAATTAGTTTTTTGATTTTGGTGAAGTACATACATTGAAAAAAAGTTTACAGATGTTATCCATTTTGTGCAACTCTGGGCTACACACATGTTCCTATGATCCAAATGTGTGGGCTGATTCCATAAACCAAAAGAGGTGCATTGGTATTGTGTGATCCAGGAAGTAAGACTTTTGGAGTAGACAATGGGGGGGATTTAATCAGAGGATATTACAAATAATTCCTATTATAAGGCTATGCATGTGAATTACGAATAATAACTGAAGGCTGTGAGACTACCATGAATGAATTTTGAAACGGATTTGTAAAATAACACACAGCCTCATTGATAAACACCGCATGTCACGCAAAATAATTGTTTTCCCTACTTTTCCCATTTGCAAATTTGGATGTCCCCCTTTAAATGACAAGCATATTAATAATAAGAGCTTGAAAGTTAATATAAAGGGATGACTGTATATATAAAAGAACATGTTGGCCTCTAGGCAAGCCGACAACCCAATCAGCGCATTATGACACGTGTGTCAAATATGGTGGAATTGATTTTCAATGCATCGCCAGCATAGGCGTGGTCAAGCTCTGAAATGTAAGCGCTAGCAGGTTGATCGAGCTTACAGACCCAATGTCAAGTGAGTACACAAATAATGACTGTTCTGTGCAATATGTATCGCAGCAGCGGGGTGAGGCTGAAAAAATGTATTTTGGAAAGAACTAAATAGTACATGAAAACGTTAGGCTTCTCTCCTACTCAGATGCCATTTTCATAATAATGTAATAGGTTAACGTCATTTATTCCCAAATTCACCCATATGTCTCATTGAATCAGAGCTGGCTGGGGGGGGGGATCCTGCCCCATGGGTGTGACCAGTGGTTGAAGTGGCGAGATCGTCAGGGCACGGCGTGCCCCTACTCCTCCAATTTCATAGATTCCGTTCCCCTACTTTCTTCTTTTAAACATGCCACCCGGACGGCAGAAATCGCCAAGGCCGATAGTCAAGTCTCGGCTTTTGGGGACGGGTGGAACGGACAGAGAAGCAAAAGGACTCAGTCTTTTCCTTCGTGCCCGGAGAAGACAAGGACAGTGTCCAGTTCTCCTGCTGCTGCCAGCTGCCGCCCCCACTCTTTGTCCCCCTCTTCCCTTTCTTTTTGTCTCGCTCCTCCTCATTTAGTTTAGTGAAAACCGAGACTTCAAGAAACCGGTATTACCTTCTTTCGTTCATTTTCTCCCTTGTGAAATGGATCCAAAAAAGAAAAACAGTTCTGCTGGAAACGTTGTCTTTTTTTTGAAAATTTTCAATTTCAAAGTGCAGCCTCGGGGTGGAGACAAATAAAACATTCCAAATATTAAAAATAAATAAATAACTAAGCAAGAGAGAGTGGTTGCAAGGTGGCACACCAAACACATTAGCGCCACTTTACAGTGTTTGCCAGTAAGCGCTGCTTTTGTTTTCTCGTCTCTTTGAACAACATTGTTTTCCCTGGGTGGGAAAGTCCACCGTTCCTGGAGGTACTGAAATACCTGCTTGATGTGTGAATTGGAAAACAAAATGTGCACAGCAGCTCTGTGTTCACGAATGTGGTCTTTTAAAACCATACTGCTTATGTGTTGTAGGGATATAAGCAATGGGCATTGAACCGGGTCCCTTTTGGGCCCTGTAGTCACGGATTTAACTTTTCAGGCAAAAGCACTCACTAATTTCTGAATAATGAGTGTAAAAGGAAAAAGGTAACCATGGTGTTCCTGCTTACATTTCACATGATTGACTTAATCTTGCATTGCATATGAGGGTTTGCTTTTTCTAGGATGTTTTTTATTTCTTTTTAGGCAGCATATTGCTCTTGTCTAGTGCGTAATTTGAATTGAGTCACATCTATGTGTTTATAGCGGGTCAGTGCAGTCCAAGTTTCTCGCAGTGGGGCAGTATGGTGCTCAGTAGAGGAGAGGATGTGGCACTATGGTCAGAGCTGCTGAATGTGGAACTGGGGAACCAGGTTCATCCTTCATGACCAGTCCACCAGACCACTCTACTGAGGGAGCACATTCCCATGCTAGACCTTAGAAGGCACCGCAAGACTTTAGAAGCCTTGGTGTCTTAGCACCAGCAGGTAGATCCTAGCAGTGGCAAGTGTGGGTTAACCTTGAAGACCTGTCCGCCACAATCCATGAAGTTCACCTTCAGTCTTGCAGGCAGGCCTATGAAGCAGCACAAAATATAGTGATAGTGACTGTCACTGAGGTCACAGGACCCTTGAGCAGGGTGGCTCTAGGGCAGTGTGACCGCTCCGGGGCGCTGACTTCAGGTAGGGGCGTCGTGTGTGTAAGTATATGTTTTTTTTAAAAGCACTTGCTGCCTTCTTCCTGGCCTCCAACAATTTTAGGCAACAATAAAAATGTCATGATAACTCCAGTGATTAATGTTCTTAGTAGAGAGAGATGGTGCTTTGTTTAGTGGAAGTTTTGACTCATGGAAAGGAAGCGCAGAGGGTTAATGTGCCTGCTGCAAAGAACATGTACTATGCAGATCACAAAGTGCACATAATGTAAATAGGTCAGTGGATTATTTGTCAAAGAGACCCTATTGTCACTTGCAGTTAAATTGTTAATATCCTAACATAGGACAGTGAGCTCTTAACTGTCATGCAAGAGCTGCATTCAAACTGCAAGGTATACATTAGAGCGTTATGGTTTTTTCCATAGTCTTTGATTATCCTAATGTTGCAAAAAAGGGTTCATTTGGGTAGAAATCAGTTCTGATCATTAAAGAGAACCCCCAACCATGGCATTACATTTTACATTCTGAGTTTGTTTTTCTCCAGACCAATCACTATTAAACGATGCTGCCTAGTAGTATGGTTGTCATGTGACTCCTACACCTTGTAGTCTTTTGTCTTATGTCACATGCCCTATACAGTGATTTGAACACGTACGATTGATTGTCGCGGTGTAATATGTGTGATGTAAAGTGCTCTGACACCCTACACTGGCATTAGTGGTGCTGTAAATTTTCTGATTCATTATTATTTTGACATTTTTACACATGCTAACAGTCTCTGCAAAGATTTTTCCTTATTAGTACCAGTGGAACATACAACTGGTACAGCAGCAGTGAGAAAAGTGACCAGTCAACCTTGGCAAAAGGCCCTCCACTTCACAGCAGCACAAGTCACATTCGTAATCAACTTTGGATCCGTTTGAGCTATAAACAATTTATTAGTTAAAATAGTCAGATTATGCAGCAGATGTATTATGTGGTAAATATGGCAGAGCCATAATTATGTAGAAAACATTAGCAAAATAGGATATTTTGCCATTCGTGTTCGAACTGCTCTTGTGGAAAAAGGGAGGGGGGGGGGGGGTGCTGATGACATAAACTCCATGGCTGGGAGACAAATGGCTTGCGATTCCACTTTTAAGGATATTTGGGTCTTTCAATGATTGGAAACGTATCCCACTTTGTGGACGTATTTTAATGTCAATACCTTAAATAAACATGTGTATCCATTGGTTAAATTAAATAACGTAATAAGCTGTAACGGGTTAGTGAGATGGGAAACAAATACTAAAAATTTGGATATTTTGCTCTTTCTGCCACACCTGACTCCACCCACTGATCCAAACCACAGGTTATCCCTGCCCTCTGATTGTCTGCCCACAGTTCCCCAACTTCTTTCCCCCCACTTCGACCACTGGGTGTGACCTACTTTCCCCCTTTATGTCCTCTCTCTCCTTGGCCTAGGATCAAGTGTGTTGTTGAGGGGGTGGAGACTGAGGGTCTCACTCTGCAGCTGTCACTCAAATGAAGCAATCACACTAACTAAGAGCTTAATTGGTTAGAAATACTGCCCTTCACCACTGATCCGCCTTCCTGGCTGACGCGCTGGCACGCACATCACACAAACTCTACGGCCCCTTTGACTTCAATCATATTTTACCGCAGCTGTTACTGCAGGGGTTTCAGGATACATCAACATGAAATCATATTTATATGCAATTAGGATATTATAACACGTGAGCATTTAACTATGTAGAACATAGCTTGCCATTCATGCTCGTTTACTGTAAGCAGTTATAACAATTTTATTTTTAATGAGCAAATTAGCTGACGCACATTTCACCGACCGAGTACTGTGGGACAACGTACATTTAGGCTTGAAATGTCTCTAATGCACCTGCAAGAAACTCCCTGTGCATGTCAAACAGCTGGAAGCCATTAAATAGGACCCATAAAGTCGCTGCGTTTCATACATTTTCTGAGCTGTGCCGGCAGTTAATTACTATAGCTGTTCAAAGGTGCAGGCGCAGTGTTCAGAAACTATGGCGTACCGCGCGCGGTAACTCATGCTAACGCAAAAACTTTTAATGACCTTGGGCCAAATCCACATTTTGTTGGGCAGGTGCCGCCGTTTTGACTGGACAATGTGTGTTGGAAAAATGCACAAAATTAAGCACTTCGGAAAATATTTTCAGATTAAAGCTCAATAGAGCTTAGTTTAAAAAAAAAAAATTATAAGAACAGGGTCCCCAGGGCGAGACCACGAATGTGTCACCCATTCACAGAATGGAGACCATCCCAAGAGCCAAGGAAGTAGGGGGGAGGGGGCTCTCCCTTCCGCGAGGTTATCGGTCGGAATCACTGTCGCCCTCATCATGGGCATTGGTATGCTCCTGTTCGGCGTCGCCGTCATCATCGCTCTTTTTGTCCCAGTCCTTCATGGACGCTCCCATCATGAAGTCATCACGCAGAATGTTCCACTCGGGCCCTTCTGATTTTACTGTGACCTGCAGACGGGAAGAGAGAGGATGGCATCAGACAGTGGCAGGCAAGCAATATGCTGCCTTCTGCAGCAGAGTTAACACTGGTGGAAAATGCAGTTGACCAGTTACAAATGGGTACTACAGGATTCAGGTGTGCTATACGGGCTCGTCACAGTGCACTAAGTGTGTCGGGTTGGAGTCCCAGCATAACGTGTCCCACCGTAAGAGACGTTGTGCTGGGTAAGCCAAATAACATTATTAGATGTTATGAGACACCGGTAACAGGGTAACTAACGCGCACACACAATGCTGTAGAAACCATCTGGATCTCGTGTACTGGAAATCAAAATACAGCAGAAGGCAAGGTCTTCCAGGAGCATATTTCTCATAAAAAAGCAAGCTGCTACTTTTCCACTTCCTCCAAGATAACACAGCAGTTTGGAAACGCAAAATTCATAAGAGGAAACACATTCTGCAAAGCATTAAACATCTTCACTTCCCAAAAAATCCTGCCATGGATGCCGATGAGGGGATACGCTAATAAGAATTAGATCCTCCAATTAATTAAAGATATGGAGGAACATTTTTTTTGTCACGGGATAAAGCTTTATTAAACCCTGCCTCTTTTAATGAAAACGCGTTTGGAAATCAAAATAGCCTTATATCACATCACGTATTAACCCCCAGGTGCCGATTCATTAGAACACTTTTGGCAGGTTTCGGGAACACAAATGTGGATTCAATAAAGCCATTTTTAAAAACAAATATAACATTTAGCTTGTTTAATGGCCGGTGAACCAAATTCCCCTCAAAGTAGCAGATTACCTCACGTCCAAAAGCTTCTCATGTATATGCACAAGGCTAATTGCAAGGAAACACTAATTTAAAAATGTAAGCATAGAGGGTCATATGAAATTTACTGGCAGAACTAAAAGAACGATAAGACCATCTCTATAAACTTCATAAAGGAATGCTTCCAGTCATGCGGAAACGAAAAGGGCAACCTTTACGAGCAAAACAAGGTACGACAGTGCCACCCAGTGGAACCACGGTGAAAAGGAACGCTTGCAATGCAGTGCAAAACCAGACTAACAAGCATTTGCAATGCGAATAGGTTTGGCTTTGATGTGCTGCATCCTGCACTCATACAAGCACACCTCTGACACTGGTCAGATCGCACTTTTACACGCATGCTCCTCATCACCCTGCACGCACAAGGTGCGATTTTGAGGCAAAGTATGGATGGTGCTGTTGTGACGCAAGGGGGAAACTTGTGATGCGAGTGCTCTTCTGGTATTCTTGAGTGGGTGATTTTTGCGTTTATTAATTGGTTGTGTCAGATTGGTTTTTTTTGTGGGGGGGGGGGGATCTATTTTGTGCATTAATAATAATGAATAATATTTTTATATCTATTCTGAAATGACAATTTCAATTGAAACTAATTTCAGATGATATGTAGAAATGTGTTTGTTAATGTCTGGTATCACACTTTATTGTTCAATGAATTAAAATCGTTACAATATGCTATCATTACAGTTTACTATCAATGAGAAAAGTAAAAAAAAAGTTACAACTCACAGGGTTTGCTAAAAAGCTAAGCATGAAATAAAACCTTAAAAACTATTATCCAAGCTGAAACTAAAGTGCTGGTGCATAGAACTTTTGGGAGATGTGTAATCATAGTCACTCTTGTTCGATGGTCGACTGAGAACTTCTTGTGCCTTTAATGTTTTGTATCAGTGCGGCTCGAAGTGCATCAATGAATTTCCCTAGTCGGGCCAGGATTTGCACTGTGTTAGCAGAGAAGCACAAGTCTGACGCTTCACTGCATCGACCAAGGCCGTGAGACCTGCAAATTGGAAGTACCAGGCGGTGCCGCTCACTGGCTAACTTTGGGCAGCAACACAACAGAGGGAGCCAAGATTCTTGGTAGTAACTGCAGAGACGACAGGCGACTAGATTGTCTTGCCGGGCCCAAGAAGGATTAAAGTCCACAATGGGCAGTGCTAGAAGTCTCATATAAGTGATTCTTTTATGGGCCGGAGCTGACAGAGCTGGCTCAAAGTAGGGCTGCGGTTTTCCCGGGATAGAAGAGGCATCCAGTGAGAAAAGGTTGGGTTGATGGTGTAAGTTTTCCAGGTCCCTTTCAAAGGATATTCTCTTGACCTGTATGTTCTCCGTCTTTTTCCAGGCTGTAACCGGAATATCCTGATTGTGCAGATGTTGGACTTCTATTTCGAGTAGACTTACAGCTGCTGCCAACTGGACCGGCCAGGGAGAGCCTTCCTCTTCAAAGATAGTTTTAAATTTGCGCTTTCAGAGAAGATGGAGGTGCAACCAACGTGCTAATATAATATTTTAATATATCCCCTGAGGCAGTGTTATCCGGATGTGTGAGTTCCTCTGGCTCTCCTGGCCTGTGATGGGAGAGCCAGAACCTTCTTGGAGGCAGAAATTTGAAGGTTCATGAGGAGCTTATTGTAGGCACCAGAAAAAGCCAGGTGACCATAGTTCAAAGATGGAATAAGTTTAGCTCTTAGAACTTTCAGAACAGGTTCTGCTGTTGGACTGTGAAGACGCTGGTTTAGACGTCTCAGACTGTAAATAATGCCAGCTCCCTTACTTCTTAGGTGTTTCAGATGGACTGTTGGTTTTGCCCCTTCCGAAAGCCTGATGCCCAAATAGTTATAGCTTGTGCATGTTTTGAGTTGCAGTTCGCCTAGGCGCCATTATGCTGTTTTCTATCAATGGTACTTCCCACAATTAGTGTTTATTAATGTGTTTCTTGCAAAACCCCTCTTTAGACCAAATGGATGCCATCTCCAACTCCCACCTTTTTCCCTCGTGCATATCCACAGTTATGATTATACTGCTTTTGATTACATTTTCCCTGTTCTCTATAACTCGTCACGTTTGTCAAGGTCTCTTCAGCTGCATCACTAGTCTGTTCACTGGGAGAAAGTCTTATTGTCTAAATGTTTCATATTTGTTTGAACATTTCCAGATGAGATTATCATAAAGGGTACTGAATTAGTTTTTTTTTTATTTTTAGAAATGAAAAGGCACTTATGAGTTTGCTAAAGGAAGTATACTTTCACTCACACCAGTGATCCTGCAGATTCTCTACTTTTATAGGCAAGAATTGCATACAAGAAACCCCTCGATTTTGGGGGTGAGCCATAAGATTTTCTTATGCTGCCCGATTTTCTTAGGGTTTTGCTGCCCATTTAGACTATTTTTTTTAATTTTTACATATTCTTTATAACTTTGCATTTGAGAGCCTTCATGGCATCGACTCTATCGCTTATTTAGATTTTTTCTTTTTTTTTACATAAATCTGGTAATTTTTATTGATCTCGAACTCACTTACTGAGTGTGCCCCATTAATTAATTGAACTGTTTTCATCTACTAATTGATATTTGGGGCGTTGCCTTGAAGCGCAATTCATTGTGTAGAAGAGCCATATGATGTAAAATTTCTGGGTGTTCAATTTTAGGGGTGCGGGTTTGCTCCCACAGTTGTTCAGCTGACAAAGTACACTTCTGTGAACTTCCCGTTTTCTCACCCAGGGGCTCTCAGCCTACGCTTTGTGGTGTACATGCGTAGGAGAACGAGGATGTATTCTCTGCATCTCTCCTGCCTGGGAGACTCGACCCTTTAAATGTAAGCACTTATGTGTCGAGGATAGTTCTTTGGATCAATGCACGTGGCATAGGCTTTTTTGAGCAAACTCCAGGGCCGTCTATAGAAGGCGGAACCCGTCATCTTCCATGGCGTATAATAGGATTGCAAACCAATTGGGTGGCGATGGCAATGAATGAGATTTAGGTGATAATAGCATAACAAATAGCATGGCCAATATGCAGTCGTGTTGAGTGTGCTGAAGAAATCCTTGAATTTGGGTTCCTTTGTAATGCCTCCGTACTCTAACATAAGGTTGCTGAAATGTGTGTATCTATATGTAGGTGGTCTTAGCATGGATATCAATAACATCTGTGCCTCAATAAACAGTTTCAATGGGCTGGGGGGGAGGGGGGGGGGGTATGAAGGCTGGCCATTTTTCACCCGCACATTCAGAGCCTTGGGCATGACCCTTATGCTTTCTAAGAGATGGACTTAAGCGTCCCAGGTAGGGGCAGTAACTGCTGTGTTAGATTTGCAAAACAATACAAAGCTTGCATTGCACTGACATGGGCACACCACTCACCATGCCTTCACAGAGGCGCACCTTTCAACCTCCTCCCACACAGACACACAACCCACCCTGCACTCGCACCTCTCCCACCCTGCACTGACAATGGCACATACCTCACTCTGCCCTCTGAGGCATGGTGCTAACCCAGCAGTCGACAGCCACACTTTTCTTCCTGCACTTCTACAGGCACACCCGCTTCCCTGCATTCACACAGGTACACCGTTCACCCTGCGCAGGGATGAGAACAATGCTCGCCTTGTTCTGACAGACACACCGCTCACACAAGCAGGCCTTTAAAACTGCATTCATATGGGTATAATCAACACCCCTTGCGATCACAAAGTTGCACTATGTTCACTCTGCACTTATGTGGGCACATCGCTTACCCTGATTTAACAGGGTACACCACTAACCCTGCCTTCACAAAGGCACGCCTCTCTCCCCTACTCATAGCAGAGAGGATGTGGCGCAGTGGCCAGAGCTCGGCGCAACAGCCTGTGATTCTGGGCATATTACTTAATCTCCCCGTGCCCATGGACAGAGCCTGGAAACCCTCACGGGCGAAAAGCTGCGCTATATAAATCTTCAACTATAAACTATAGAAAATTGTGTTTTTTCAGATAATATACACACATAACGGGTAACTGCTTAATACAGTCCAATATTGCTATTCAAGGGTTCATACACCACAAGGCCCGATGGATGAGAGGTCTGTGTACGTTACCAGAACCCTTAGATGGCAATATAAGATTATAATACATGGGTTATATGCATTTTCACGTTAATGTTTAGTTTGAAAATAGTTAGATTGAAATGGCTGCTTTATGCAAAGCACAAATAACAGTTGATGGACAGAATGCAGATCAATGTCATACATTCACCCCAGTACAGAGATCTGGGCCTAAATCCATAGTTGTTTTGCTCACCATGCCATTCCAGTTTGAACCCAGCCATATGCAAATCAGTCTTGACCCTATGCTTCATGGGAACAGTCCAGCCTGAACTGCCAAGCCAGGTCCTCCCTGGACTGGAACAAGCATCCTAGGACCAGTTTCGGAGTTTCACCCCTCTTCAGCCAGGATAGCTTGATTCCAGTGACATGGAGAGCACGGGCTGAAGAGGGGTGAAACCCCGAAACCGGTCCTAGGATGCTTGTTTCCGATCCAGAGAGGACCTGGCTTGGCAGTTCGGGCTGGACTATTCCCATGAGGCACAGGGTCAAGACTGATTTGCATATGGCCAGGTCTAAACTGGGGTGGCATGATGAGCAAAAGAATGATGGATTTAACCCAGATCTCTTGACTGGGTGTGAATGATTTGATTTGTTCTGCATTCTGTCCATCAATAGTTCTTTTTGCATTTGCTTTATTCAAAGAGCACCTAACAATGGCCACTGATTAGAATAAGAATAATTCAATGGGGAGTGGAGCCAGACAGTGGATTTATGCAATTCAATGGCTTCAGCCTGCACCGAATATGTCAAATAATTTCAAATTTCACAAAAGAAAAATTGTTTCTGGCGCAAATGGACGCAAGAACCCACCAGAGACTGTACTGTAATATTTCCATTTTTTGCAGCCTAATGTATATACCCTTGTTGAATAATCTAGCCCTCCATGCAGCACAGCTCTTGCAATCTTTGCAGTGATTTGGGTGATCATGAAATCTATAGTTCACAGGGAACAAATGAAATATTTTCCATATTTCATAGGTTCACTTTGAAATATTACTTTTTATACCACTGCATTTTGTGCAATAAAAGCACCAATGTATTGCATTTATAATTCTTTGTAAGTGAAAACCATCGAGTCAAACATTCAAAGCCTTGATTGGATGGGTCACAGCATGGAAAATGCTCTACACGGTGGGTGAGTGGTACTAGTGGGACCCCGGTGAGGAGCTGCTTCCATCCAGGGGACGTAGGACCAGTACTTGCCCCACTGCTCTGAAGATTTTTGGTTGATATTGTAGAATAAAAGTGAAAAAGAAATATAAAAAAAAACCTCAAACGGTCAAACACTGGAATTTTTTTTTTTTTTTTTAAACAGCTGGACTTTCGCAAGAAGCTTAGGTCCTCGAGTAAGCCCTCTTAGAGCTGACGTCACACATTTGCAGAAAGAGCGCCTGAATACCTGTACGGGTGTTTAGTGAGCTATAAAACCATCGTTAACATAACATAGGATACATCATACAAAATGATAGGTGCGGCAAAACCCAAAGGCTAAAGTAGACACCGCCCACCCACCGATTTAATTCTTCTGCGTTTATTATCTAAAGCTATACTTTACTTTTGAGGCCTTAACGAGAAACACTCCTTCGTCCATATTCTGCTAACCGCAATTTAAAATCTTTCATTCACACGGGGCCCCATAATCAGTTTACAGAGGAAGGAATGTGATCTGAAAGAATGTAAACGGAAGCCAAGCAGTCAAACCCACCGGGGCAAGCATATAAAGTTAATAACAGTAAACACTATCAAAGTGCATTATCGCGACAATGAGGGATGCCCTGGAATTTCCACTGTTGTCCATAAACAACTAACTGGCTCTGGCTCACACACTTGCGCCTCCGTTTAACACCCGCACCAATAAACAGTGACTCGAAGTCCTTTAATAATCTCCAGAAAAAAAGTTTCATGCTTTAAACCAAGGATTGTTGTAAAATTCGTTCCCCACTTCAACATGGCGGCGCATAGCCTTGAAAGCTTTTATGCTGCCGATACAAAACTAGATTGCAGCGCAGTCCAGAATTGACAAGAAATTAATCATGCATTTTAGCAATGAAATACATATGTTAAGACAATGTTATTCTGTATTTAACAGCTCAAATTACAACACGGCACAATGTCTCGGGAGGGAACCAGCTGGAAGGAGGCCACGGTTACCGACTGTGTGGCCATGCCTTCGCCTTGGGCTGTTGGAATATTGCTCAGCATACTGTAAAGAGTGTGAACGGTGGCAATTTACCAGCTTACTTATTCTACAAAAAGTAATCACTACCCTGCAAACTTTATGGGGTTCACAAATATGTACACTGCAAAAAAGCGGTTTAAATTTTTTTAGATATTTTGTTTGGATCTGAAAATATGGGAATTATGTGCAATATATCTATAGGGATGACTAGCACCTACATGGAGGTGGCTGGGTCACTGAGGTCGTTCGGCTCCACGTGGCGTCGTCGTTGGTGACGTTTGCAATGCTTACACAGGTGCCAGCCGGGCACGCTGATGTCAGTTACTTTTCACGACTTTCCACACCAGAATCGCAGAGCCACGAAGTACACTGACCACTGTTGTGGAAAACTAGGGCCTGAACGGGGAAAGTCCTGTCCCTAGAAATCCGTTTGCAAAGTGGGGAGGATGGGTGGGTCAGCAAGGAATCTGCAGCTAGATAGAGTGTCTACCAGATAAGGCGTTGCTGAAGGTAAGAAACCGGTTTAGCTGCTAGGCACTTCTAGCTGTAGATTGCTTACCTTAGAATAAATACCGAAGCATTACCTCCCCTGAGGTGGGCCTGCAGACCAATTTAACACAAGGAAGTCCTGCAGGACAGAATGGGTAAAGTGCCTTTCCCTATAGACCTGACTGTCCAGACAGTAGTGTTTGGTAAAAGTGTGAAGGGAAGAAGACATTGCTACCTGGCAGAAGTTCAGGACTGAAACTGTGCAGGCTAACACAGTGATTGCAGCTTTAGCTCTGGTGGAATGAGCGCGCACACACTCAAGTGGGTTGCATTTTTAGCCAATGCGCTGCTGATTGTGATACAGAATATTATCCATCATGAGATGGTCCTCTTCTGCCCCACCTGTCTTTTCTCCGCTCCGACATATCCCACGAAGTTGTCCACCCAGAACTCTTTCGTGCGGTCAAAGTGGAACAAAAATGCTCTTTTTGGGTCCAGATAGTGAAGTCGCTCATCTTCCTTGGAGGGATGAGGTGGAGCCTAAAAAGTAGGCAGAGTAATTGTTTGGCCTATGTGAAACGAAGTGACCACCTTCGGAAGAAAGGAAGATCTTGTACGAAGCACCAGTTTGTCTGGGTAGATGTTAGGATAAGGAGGCTTGGACGGCAAGGCTTGAAGCTCACTAACCCTCCGGGCAGATGTCGCCACAAAAAAGGCAGTCTTGATGGGAAGTAGCCAGAGTGGACAGTTGTGCAGAGGCTCAAAGTCAGCGCACATAAGGAATGGGAGGACAAGATTGAGGTCCCACTGGGGCATAACGAAAGGAGTGGGAGAAAACAAAGGCTTTTGAAAGGTTTGCAACATAAATACAATAGAGGATTGGAAAAGGCAAGGTTGGTCAGGCAACTATAGAAAAGTAGAGATTGCAGAAAGATATTCCTTCACAGTTCCCAGAGCACAGCCCTGCTGCGCAAGGGAAAGAACAAACAGGAAAACCTGAGCGCGAGAGGGGCAAAAAGGGGATCAATGCTTCTTTCTGTACACCATGCCACAAATTTTGCCCAATGGCAGGTGTAAACCATCTTGGTAGAGGGACGCCTGGCTGCTAAGAAAATGTTACAGACTTTGGGTGGAAGGTCGAAACCGGTCAACTGTCGCAGCCCAATCTCCATGCAAGAAGGCGGAGAGTTGACAGGTTCCAGAGGAGACCCCTCCCCTGCTGATTGGATTGAAGATGCTCCCGAAGGGATAGCCTGAGCGAAGGGATCAATATCCATGCTCAACAGCTCGGAATCACTAGACTCTCCGTGCCCCATCCGGACTCACAAGGATGACTTGGGCCCGTTCGTTCCTGATCTTCTTGAGAACTCTGGGCAGGAGTGGTATGGGTGGAAAGGCACACAGGAGGCCAGAGCTCCACTTGAGATGGGAAGGGTCTCCTAGCGAGAGCCGCCTTGTAATTCTAGCGTGCAGAACTGCTGACATTGTGCGTTCTCGTCGGTGGCAAACAGATCTAACCAAGGCTCTCCCCAATGCTGAAAGAGACTGGGCACCGTATCCGGATGGCAATGCTATTTGTGGTCTGCTAGGCATCTTCATCCAAGTTTGTCCGCTCTGTCTTTTAGAAAACCTGCCAGATGATAAACCACCAGGGATATGCCCTGCTGTTCCAGCCATGTCCAGAGATGCAGGACCTCAAGACAAAGGCTCCACGATCCCACCCTGCCCTGCTTGTTGCAGTACCACTTGGAGGTGCTGTTGTCTGTGAACACTTACACTAACCTCCCCTGGATGGAGTGTAGTAAGGTTTTCAATCGGATAGCTTGGACCTCCAACAGGTTGATGTGGAGGCCAGATTCTGCTGGAAACCAGAGTCCTCTGATCTCCACCTCTCCCAGATGGCCGCCCCATCCCAGAAGTCACGCATCTGTCACTTCTGTCAGATCTTGTGGGGGAAGAAAGAGGTCTGCCACTGACCCAATCACGGTTTCTTAAACCAATACTGTAGCCCCTTTGCAGGTCCCTCTGAGATCTGGACCATGTCGGAGAGATTCCCCTGATGCTGCACCCACTGGAACTTCAAGTCCCACTGCAGAGACAACATATGCCAAAAGGCATGTGTCACAAGCAGGATGCAGGAGGCTATGCGTCCAGCAGCCTCCGAGTCAGTCTCACCGAAATCCAGGTTAGAGGCTGAAACATCAGTATCATAGCCTGAATATCCTGGACTCGCTGTTCGGGAAGATAGGTCAGAAACTGCACCATGTCCAGAACAGCTACAAAAGTAGGGGGCGTCTGAAAGGGAGTCAGGTGTGACTTCGGCATGTTGATAGTGAACCCCAGCTAATGCAGGAGGTCTGTCGTAGTCTGGAGGTGGGAGACAACAGCCTGGGTCGAGCGCGCCCTCAGCAGCCAGTCGCAGAGATAGGGAGAAGACTGTCAACCTTGATTTTCATAGGTGAGCTGCAACCACCATCTTCTTGGTGAACACCTGAGGGGTGCTGGTGAGGCCAAAAGGGAGCTCAGCAAACTGAAAATGCTTGTGGCCCACCGTGAACCACAGGTAACGCCTGTGGGCAGGCAGGACGGGAATATGGAAGCATTCGTCCTGCAAGTCTAACGAGTGAGTTTCTTGAACTTCTCCTACTTGAAGAAATTGAGAGTGCATAGGTCAAGGATAGGACGAAGGCCTTTGTCCTTCTTGGGCAGCAGAAAGTAGCAGGAATAGCAACCACAACCTACTTCTGGCTTTGGCACTCTCTATGGCTCGTTTGGACTAAAGAGCTGTAACTTCCTGGCGGAGAAGTGAAAGGTGGTCTTCCGTCAGCCTGTCATAAGCAGACGGCATGGAGGGAGGGGTAGTCTTGAAAGGGAGGGAAAAGCCCCACCAGACAATCTGCAAAACTCACCTATTCAATGTTATGGACTGCCAGCAGGGGAGGTAATGGCGAATCCTGCTTCCCACTGGGTGCCCATTATAGTAAACAGGCAGGGTGGGAAGGTTTGGAGGCAGCAATTGCTGGGGTGTTTGTGGACTGACCCGACCGCTGGCCACCAGATCCACGGGACCATTAGTAACCGTGTCCGCGGCCAAACAGAGGCTGGAAAGCTTGCGCACAGCTGTGGATAGGTGGGTAAAGATGCGGTTTTAAACCCCTTCCGTGGCCATGAAAGTAGAGAAAGGTGGATTAAGGGTGACAAGGGGCCGTAGCTCTGCGGTCCTTAAAACGCTCCAGTGCAGAATCCATCTTGTCTCCGAAGAGACGGAAGCCATCAAGGGCATTTCCATGAGTGATGAATGGACATGCCCGGAAAAGCCAGTCATCCTCAACAAGGTGTGGCATCGCAGGGCCACTGTCTACAAAATCACTCTGCCTAGTGAGTCGGGGTCATGGGAATAGCGGTCCAAAAGGGACGCAGTGTTAATAGACTACAGTGCCAGGCTGGTGGAATAAAACATAATCTTCTCAAGATTTTCCGGCCTCGTGGATTCCCTATCCGACAGGTGCGGTAGGGAATGTGCCAGGATTTACTTGGATCGTTGACACTTGGACCACCAAGCTCTCTGGGGTAGGGTGAGGAAATTTGGGTACCCTGGAGCAGGCCGGTGGCGGCAGGCAATAGTCCTGTTCACATGTTGGGCTTGGGCCCAGTCCCACACAGGACATAAGTAAATGCCTCACTCATATTCTCTCACGCAGAGGCATGTATTTTTACCCAGCTCGCACTTACTTTAATGATACAACATGGTGCACCCGCATTTGTAGTATTGAGGCACTTGCATGGAACACAATCGAGCAAGTTTCCTGTGTCAGGAACTATGAGGTCAGTACTGTTTGACAGTTTATTTGCTCCACGAGCACGTCACGATGTATAATTCAAACATTGCACCTTATCGTGCCACTATTTGACCGCGTTTTGGACTCTGTTTTTTTTGTTGTTTCTTTTTACCGGTTAGGAACCCAGTGTACATTTACACCACAGGTTGAATTACGGTTTATGCTCATCGCACTGGTCGGTTACCGACTGTTGAAAGGTTTGAGCTCGGTTTCAGTTTCCCCACTTACACAATCTCACAACCACAACAGATAGAGAGGCATGCTTCCCTATCGGCAGTTGATTCGCACATGTTCACATTGTTTCACGCATAAGCATGTGTACTATGCTTTAAATGCCAATAATGGTATACACTATTTTCGGCACTTCCACCTTCACCCTCTGATCTAGTCTTGCAATTTCATTTTTCCTTGGTGGCACCTGATCAGGTGGTCTTAGACGCTCACAGAAGGTTAGCATGGGGCAAGCACCTTAATTCTTCTGGATTTATTTGGTATAAATTTTTCTGCTTCAGCTAATCTCACTTGCAATTGATTATCAGATGTCCCACACTATATGAGGCTATATTCAAGTAGCAGTGAACTTCTGTTCGTTAATTTGCTAAAAATGATATATTTTTGCTTGTAGATACTCCTGATGAAAGGTTTTGGCAATATCCTGAAATGCTTTGGGTGAATTGATTTGTTGACTCTCAAGAAAATAAAAGATCATTCACATGGATGAATCATGAACAAGCATTTCGCCTTTGCATCATCATTCTTTTGACTATAGACATTCGACTTGTACAATTATCGTGATCGTCCACGTTTTTTCAGAGTATTTTTTCAGTGTATGTTTGAGTTTTGCCATGGTTGATGACGTTCATGAGAGTAGCATCAGGAAGAGACCCCAATTGGGGATGCAGTAGTGCACATAGTGTCTAGATTATAGGTTCTAGAAATGTATAATCTGTATGTTAGGGGACGGGGTGGAGCGCCTTCACTGAGTGCATACTAAGTTTCACATGTTCGTAAAAGAGCTCTTTAAATCCCACAGTAATTATTTGAGTGCATTTCAACCAACATTTAACTTTTTAACTCACTGAAAGGGAGAAGCAGTTCTGATGGGGTCACTTCCGGCAGAAGCACTTTCGTCAAGACATTAGTCTTGACTGCCACCAAAGCCAAGCTAAGGTCAACGACCTCAGCCACCACCTACACCACCATTGCAAAGGAAGCTTCCTTCTCCGTAGCCCCGATAGGAGGAGAAAGCATGACACTATCTGAAGTATCCATTCCACTGGCACCACCCAGAACCTCACACCGGTCCATTTGAACTTCATAAGGCTGGTATTCCTCAGGGTCCAGTGACCCCTCCCATTCCTCCTCACATCCTAGTCCAAAAGAATAGGGCTCAGGCTCTGGCCTGGAAGGCATGGATCCAGTAGGGGCCCCTCCCAAACCAGAGGGGCTCGAACACGCGCTGGAAGAAATGGACCCCCCAAATATGAGTTGCATGGACTTATAAAATTCTCTCAATTGGGTGGCAATCGGTCCGGCTCCTGCAAAATCGGGGAGGCACGGAGCGGACCCAGGAACTTGCTCAACCGCAGAGTCTGGCCTCCAGTGCTGATGCTCCCAAGTCTACTTTGCTGACGGACGAGGAGAAGTTGAAGCATGCTACAATGAATTATTTTTCTTGTGGTTCTTCGACTTACCCGAATGGCTCGACAACTTGGAGTGCAACAACGACCTTAAGCTCTGCGACCTCGATCGTTGCGGCGTCAAGGTCTTTGGGTGCATTGGTGCGGCAGTTACAGCAGGCCTTTGAGTTGTGGTCCTACTCCAGGCACCAGAAGCAAACACGGTTTGGGTCCGTCACCGACATCTGTCAGTGACAGGTGCCGCAGGGCTTGAAGCTGGCCTTCTTCGAAGAGATTCCTGCCACACTTTGAGGTAAACCTAAAAAAGACTTAGACAAAACGGCGAAAAAACCTAGTCAAAAAGTGACTGAGGAGTAGCCGTTCCCGGATCTCCTCTGGCTAGTTAGGGAAGGAAAGAACTAACGTCAACGTGCCTTGGTGACACCTATATAGGCACTGCAAAGGTCACATCCGGCTCAGACTACGCCACTCTGAGTCAAACGACACCATCTACTAGCACACAGGGGTACTGCTCATGAAATAATTCCGGATCCAGTCTAATGCCCGGGGATAATTCTTAGGTAAGGAATCTGCAGCTAGAAGTCTCTAGCGGATTCAAATGACCGAAACCATCAACATAGAAAACACAGACAACAGCTCACCTGTAGGTAATTAAAGGCAAACTTTAAACAGAGAATCATCTGTGTTAATGACATTTCTTTCCGATAATGACTGCTAACTAACCCTGCACTAAAACACATGAACACTAGCCCTCCCCTCTGTGTTCAGTCGACCCTCTTTGAAAACCGCTAAAATCACTGACATTTGTCAGGACAGTCAGTCTTCCACCGACTTTCAGCAAATACAGCAAGCCTGGTCTCCTAACCACTCTACCACTAACAATCAAAGATGTTGAGATGCAGGGCAGCACTGGGAGGCAGAGGGGTGCACTTGCTTCTTTCACCTAAATACAAGCTGCCTTTCTAAGTGGCACATAATAGTAATATAATCATGCTGGGCAGTATCTGTAGGCTAGGACATGGGAAAACAGGACTCTGCTGCAGCACTTGCACTGAAACGGACACTTGCCTTCCCACCTGCACTGCTTGCTCTTGTCTAGTACTGGTTGGTGTTGGACTGGTTATAGACTGCAGGAAATGGTGATGCTTAGCACTCACTGAACTAGGAACTCACGTTACAAGGGCCTTAATATAGGTTTTCCCCCACAAAACCCACTCCACTAGGAGCAAGGCATCCAAATAATGAGATAGGGAAGAAAGCAGTCAGCCATAGGTAAGTGAGGAATTGGAAGGTGTGTTGCAGAGAGAGCAAGTTTACCTGTTGAACATAACGTCAGAATTGGGTATGCACCAGTGCTTAATTTGTGCCGGTGCTCAGCACCAGCACATAATTCTCAACACCAGCACTTGTTTGTGATAGTCCACCACAAAGTGGCGCTGTCTGTTTTTTTTTTTGTAAACAAGCACGTTGGCAGAGCATTTATCAATTCAATATACAGTTAAAAAATATGTATAATGCCAGCGCGCACAAGACATTCTTAAAACTTTGTGTAACCTGGAATAGTCCTTATGGTCATACATGAAAGACCTGGAATAGTCCTTATGGTCATACATGAAAAAGTATGATGGCATTCGGTAGTGGGAGGTGAAAGTGGCAGTGGCCTCATGAAGAATACATTAGGCCCTAGTTAATATTTTTCTACAAATTAAGGACTGGTATGAACACATGTATATGGTGGGGTGAATGCGTGCATATATTATGGTGATACCTGCCATCTGGTTGGAGACTGTATTTAGAGATGGAAGCATATCATATGGCGCTCCCCGATTCGATACCTATATGTCAATTCCAGTAATTGCCATTCCACACCCATTGCTTACAGTAGCATCATTCTTATTTATTATCGAAAAATTATTTGCTTTGATACCTCTTGTGATCTACATTCAGTTACTTAAAACACATAGTCGTTACTTTACTTTCTTTTTAACATGGGATGGACTTTCGAGACAATTATAGGATGCAACACGATTAAATTGAACGACTTTAGGGGCAGTCCCCTCCACAAGGGAACGATCTATTTTTTTCTGTAGATGCACCGTAATTAGTACATCAATTCTTCATCCTACAACATTAGTTAAATAAATTAAGTGCCAAGAGTAAAGCACTGCGCAAGATCCATTCAATCACTGTATTTAACCACCTCTTACTTCATCATTAGGATCACTGCAGTTCCATTCCCTGTGGAAAGCAGAATGTGATTCTAGCCAGCATGGTCTTTGAAACTAATTGAATTACCTGCATCTTCTTTTAACCTGGAATCAGAAGAGATCAGGTCCTCTTGGACCTTTGACTTGGTAAAGCATGATTACTTGCTCGATTTACTAGAGCACAGGATGGGACTATAAGGGTCTGTCTTAAACTGGTTCTCTTCATTTCTGCAAAACAACGCAAAAAGCCAAGGTAAATCAATCCCTTTCTAACACTGAGCCCGGTCACACTTGGGGTCCCACAAGGATCCTCTCTTTACCCCACTATCTTCAACCTATTCAGGGAACCACTAACAGATATGCTATGGGCATCCAACATTCACTATCATCTTTACACGGATGACATTCAATTGTACTTGAAAATCTCCTCTCCTGAAGACATCCGATTCCTTAACCCTATTCTTCAAAATACCCCAAATTAGCTCTCATGCACCCACCTCAAACTTAACACACATAAAATCGAATTCCTCCTAATCGCCCCACCCAACCAGATACACTCTACGAGTGATTGGAAGAAGCAATTAACAGCATTCAATTGCACCCCACAAATCATTGAGTCAGCAAGTTCGCTAGGAATAATACTTGACAAAAAACTTAATATGCGGGAGCAGATAAGTGTCACCACAAATAAGCATACTACGAAAACTAAAACCTTTCCTCCCTCAAAATGACTTCAAGTCGGCCGTGCAAGCACTCGTGATCACTAGACTGAAATATGGACGAGCTACTCTCTCAGGCCTGCCTAGACACACAACACCCTCACTCAGCTCGGTGGCAAGACTCATCTCGGGGTCAAAAAGGTTCAATCACATCTTTCCTGACCTGAAATCCCTCAACTGACTCTCTTACGAAGCAAGAACTCAACTAAAAATTGCATATATGACGCACAAAGCTCTACATTTCAACAACCTAAGTTATGTCGCCAACAAGCTTGAGCTGTCTGGAGGCTCTAGATCCTCTAGAAGCGCCAGCGGCTTTCTGCTAAAGCCACATTTCAACAGGAAGAAAACCTACAGCAGAGCTTTCTCTGGCATCGCCCCCAGAGTCTGGAACTCTCTCCTCCCTGAAAAAGACGGACTCCCTTCACTACCTCCTTCAAGAAAAAGTCAAACTCCTGTTAATAAACAAATTCATGGTATACATCAGCCTCTTGAGCTTATTGTTCTCCTATACCGTATGTTCTTTTACTATGCTTAAAAATTTGTATGTCATTGCCTCATTTACTTGTAAAGTGCTCTGATACCCGCAAGGGTCACGTTTGCGTTCTATAAAACTTTTCAAATAAATTCCATTCTTAAATCAGTCTCTGCCCGCTTCCTATTTTGTTCCACAGTTAAACTGCTGATTTCAAGGTCACATTGATACTTTACCACAAGTCCTATGTTTCTGAATAACATTCCCTTTTTCGGTTATGTATATGCTCCTATGTATTGAAAAATCCCGTTCGATTGAACAAGTTTGACTGTCTTTTTTTTTTTTTAATCGCCTAGGTGCCATTGTGTCTATATTATTTATCCTGAATGCTTCATGTCGATTTAAGCAGCGTTCTCCATCTCCAGGGTGTGGAAGATCTGGAACACACTCATTTATTTGAAATGTGACCAACCTGGCTTACATTAGGGTTTTGCCTTAAAAGTCTGGCCACTGGCAAGCTTTAATTTTTAGGTAGAGCCTAAGCAGCGTGTATGCGCTGTCTGGAAGACCTGTATAGTTAAAGGACATAACTCCCGCCTGCTGGCTTCCCATTGGTTCAGTTCCCTGTTGCTCTTATTTTCAGCTTTCTAAATGGTTCATCCCGCGATATGTCACTTCCATTTCTTCATAGAACAGCACCGCTCAATTACAGTTATCTTCCGATTCCAATGGTTATATGTTGTTTCAAGAACTCTTTTTTTATACTTGTGGCAGCGCCGCATGACGAGCTGTAGCTTTGCATATGGGACACGCCTTTCTTTTGTTCTGCATGGCTGCCTCCTCTCCAGTCTCACTGCTGCCCCGCCTATGGATGGATTTATACTTGTGGCAATGTGGCATGCTGAGCTATAGCTTCGCATAGGACGGCCACGGGCCGCGCCTTTCTTTTGTTCTGCACGGCTGCCTCCTCTCCAGCTCTGCCGACTCCAAAGTCTACTTACATTGCTAGCTACACCGAACGTCTGTGAAATCTGACCCATGTCGGGGTTTTCCGTTATTTATCTTTTAAGGGATGACATTTGTCAGTAATTGCAGTAATTCTAGGATACATGAAAGCCAATCCAGTGTTTACACATATCTATGAAGTGACTGGATATAGGAGGAGTCAAAACGTATAAAATGGCATGGAATCAGACCATTGGTGGCACTTTATCCAATCCTAATGTACAGTAGAAAATTAACAAGCATTGGCATAGCCAATAGGTCTCGCCTATGGGACCTTATAAGTATTTAGCCATGCAACAGTTGCATAACATAATACTTATAAGGCCCCAAAAACGAGACCTATTGGCTATCGCGATCAAACATCAAAGCGGCGGTGCGGCTGCGAAAGTGAAAGTAATCGCGGCGCTCACTCGGTCTTCTCTTCACATCTCTCCGAGCATACCTGCACTATTAGAGGCTATGCCCGTTTGTGTTCACTTCACATCGCTGTGCATACCTCTGTAATCAAAGGCTATTTCTCCCCATATCACTTCAGTCACTGCGCGCACAGCTTGCCTGTCCTTGACTGAGATCAGCGATTCCGAGGTGGGTGAACATTTAACCAAGACAGCGGTCTTTTTCTTATTTCCAGATTACGATTTATCAACTCAGCAAAGTTACTGCAGACCAGCAAGACAGCCCCCAGATACTTCCAGACGTGGTATCAGTCTACATGTATATTTACAGCTTTGCTCTAGATTGCACTGGGAGGAGGGCGGTGCAGAGCGAGACAAGTCACTGTAACGGAGTGGTCGCTCGCCGCTATCTGCAGCGATCTGAAGGTGTTGGCTCATTAACATAGTAAGGTATAAGTGGCCTTCTGAAGTCATTAAACTTGGAGATATCAAAGTCTGACCCACACTAGGAGTGAAGTGTGAAGCGCTATGCAACATTATTATTTTGAGGTAAACAGCACGAATATGTAGTGCGCTTTTCCATTTAAATCCCCATCTCTCCCAAATAGAGAATCGTCTTTGTGAAAAACCAAACTAGTGAACATCATTGAAAATTCACTTAATTTCAGAGCCAAATCGCACTCTGTTAGTTGAGGCCTGGTCTTGGTACATTTTTATACAGCTACTTTTGAGGAGAAATGATACAATTATTTATTACATTCATTAAATATAGTAAATGCACTTCAGTATTTACTCCATAAGCAACAAATAGAAGGGCTGCCATCAACTGCAATAGAGCCAGGCCTTCATTTGTCTTTAAAAGGTTATTCTATACAGCACCACAGTCCCGTGTGTAAACATGCTTTTTAGGTAAAACAAAAACAGGCATCAATTGTGAAAGGGCCCTGTCCATTCGGCCCCTCCACACTGTGATCTAAACAAACTGTTTCTTAAATCGGACCTTACTCTGTGCCCAATGGACTCTGGAGGCACCCATGTATAACACGAAACACCCCTACATAAAAGTATTGTACATTATATATTTATTGCATTAAGCAACCTCCTAGGAAACATGCTAGCATTAATGACCTCAGACCTTGAAAACCAAGGCAAGACTATAGAGAGGGGATATGGCATAGCGTCACAGTTTCCACAGTTTACTTTATGCACTTCTACTGCGTCCTTGGATGCTTGCAAAATAAACATCAATGGAAGACCTGTTTATTTCCTTATTATGTGCACACTCAAATGAATAACTGTAGGAGTCTGTTTTTGAAGCAGGGTTATATTCAGATGTTGCCCTGTCAGTAGGTGTCCCAACTCTTCTGTGCTTAATAAACCCTGCTACATTTCTCACTCTGCCGGTCACACGCTCGACCCCATCTTCTCCGCAAGCCCCCACGTCTCCTTCAACCACACCACCAAACTCCACTGGACCGACCATCACTGCATCCACTTCACCTTCCGGAAACCCACCACGCACCACCGCACAAAACAGATGCCTCTCCGCTGCTAGAGCAAAGTCAGCGAAGACCAGCTAGCCACCACCCTCGCCCAGAGCCCACCCACCGACCCAGACACCGCCGCCCGCAACCTCGGACAGTGGATCGACGACTGTGCCAACACCCTCGCCCCGTTCAAGCTACCCTCCAACAGCCACACCAGCAAGAAAGCCAGCTGGTTCACTGAAGACCTCCAGGCCTCCAAGTAAACCTGCCGGAAGCTAGAGAAGAACTGGCTCCGGGAACGAACACCGGACAGCTATGCAGCCCACAAAAACGCCACCCGCAGACACCATCACCTCATCAGAGCCACCAAAAGAGCCTCCTTCAAAGACCGCCTAGACAACAACGCACACAACAGCAAAGAGCTCTTCAACATCATGAAGGAACTCACCAGCCCCAGCTCCAACACCAACGACATCCCACCCTCGCAGGACCTGTGCGACTCGCTGGCCACCTTCTTCCATCGCAAGATCGCAGACATCCATGACAGCTTCAACGCCACGACCGCCCCGACTATCACTGAGAGCTCCGCCCCCACGACCACCCTTCACACCAACCGCCTGCTCTCCTGGACCAACATCAACGACGACAACACCATCAAGATCGTAATCATCATCCACTCAGGATCTCCATCAGACCCGTGCCCTCACCACATCTTCAGCAAAGCCAGCACCACCATCGCACCCCTTCTCCGGAAAGCCATCAACATTTCCTTCGAGACAGCTACCTTCCCGGAGAGCTGGAAGCACGCCGAGATCAACGCCTTACTCAAGAAACCCAAGGCGGACCCCAAGGACCTCAAGAACTTCTGGCCCATCCCCCTACTCCCGGCGAAGGTCATGGAGAAAACCCTCAAACAACTGACCCACTACCTCGAGGAGAACAGCATCCTGGACCCGTCCCAGTCAGTGTTCCGCAGCAACCACAGCACCGAAACTGCCCTCATCGCCGCCACCGATGACATCAGGACCATGCTAGACAACGGAGAAACCACGGCTCTCATCCTCCTGGACCTTTCAGCTGCCTTCGACACGGTCTTCCACCACACCCTACGCACACGCCTCCACGACGCCGGTATCCAAGAGAAGGCCCTGGACTAGACCACCTCCTTCCTCTCCGGCAGAACACAGAGCGTCCGCCTCCCCCCACCTTCCGCTCCGAAGTCACCGAGATCATCTGCGGCGTACCCCAGGGCTCTTCCCTCAGCCCAACGCTGTTTATCATCTACATGGCACCGCTCGCCCATGTTGTCCGACCTCAACATCATCTCTTACGCCGATGACACCCAGCTGATCCTCTCCCTCACCAAGGACCCCCACACTGCCAAAACCAAACTCCACGAAGGAATGAAGGCCGTCGCCGAATGGATGAGGAATCGCAGACTGAAGCTGAACTCAGACAAGATGGAGGTCCTCATCCTCGGACCCACCCCTTCGGCCTGGGACGACTCCTGGTGGCTGACCGCACTGGGAACAGCTCCAACACCCACCAACCACGCACGCAACCTAGGGGTCATCCTCGACCAAACCCTCTCCATGACTAAGCAGGTCAACGCAGTCTCTTCCTCCTGATTCAACACCCTCCGCAAGATCTACAAGTGGATCCCCACCGAAACAAGAAGAAAGGTCACCCAGGCCCTTGTCAGCAGCAGGTTGGACTACAGAAACACCCTCTATGCAGGAGCCTCAGCCAAACTCCTGAAACGGCTTCAACGCATCCAAACGCCTCTGCACGCCTAATCTTCGACATCCCTCGCCGCAGCCACATCACACCCCACCTGAGAGACCTGCACTGGCTCCCCGTCAACAAGGATCGCCTTCAAGCTCCTCACCCACGCACACAAGGCACTCCACAACACCGGACCAGTGTACCTCAACAGATGACTCAGCTTCTACACCCCCACCCGCCAGCTCTGTTCCGCCAACCTCGCCCTCGCCACAGTCCCCCGCATCCGAAGAGCGGTTACCGGCGGCAGATCGTTCTCCCACCTCGCCACCAAGACCTGGAACACCCTCCCCATCCACCTACGGCAGACACAAGACCTGCTGACCTTCAGAAGACTCCTCAAGACCTGGCTTTTGGAGCAGAAGCAGCACCTCCCACCCCCAGCTCCTTGAGACCGTCACAAGTAGTGCGTTTTACAAATGCTATGATTGATTGATTGACCCTCCATAGCTGGGTAATCAGGCTCCAAAATCAAATCCCCCAGCTTTCTCTTTCATCCATTCTTCTCTAGTCTCCTCCGCCCACGTTTTTTTTTTCTCTGATTTTTATATAGTGCAAACTTGATCCAAAGGTTTCAGAGCGCTTTACATGAGCACCTGCTACGCTACACAAGGGCAAATTACTTTTTGTTAGACACGGGGAGATTAAGTGATTTGCCCAGAATCACAGGATGTTGAGCATCTTTGCCGATACCCGAACCTGGTTCCCCAGATTTGAGATCGACCGACCTAGTTCGTTAGGCCACATCCTCTTCCAACATTTTCAACTGCCTTCTGGTTCCCAGTCCCTCTCATATTCCTTCTCTCCTAACCCATTCTTTTCTATTCATCCCTTTCCCCCGGTCACTCATGTACACTCCTCTCTAAACCCTCTTTCGCCCTGACTGTGTCTCACACACACATCCTGCTCTGGTATCACACTCTCTCCAGACACGCATTAACCCCAACCCTTAATAGCAACTCCTTCCCTATTTTTTTAATTTCTTTTTCCATTGGTGTCATTTGTTTCCACCTCCCCTCCTTCGTAACCGATTTCCCATTTTCGGGTCCTGCAAATATAATCACTCCACTGCAAACAAAAATCAAAAGTAAAAAACATTGTAATTTACAGCGCCAATAGCTCTAACTTTAAAAAATGCAAGACCGATTGCATCACAAATGCTTGTTTAACCTTGCAATTCATTTGCCCTCCTTCTGTCATTTTTTTACCTTCCTCATGGACTCTCCACAGGGACACTGAATTTATTATCTAATGGATGTACAACCACACGTGTGATATCCTTTTATATGGATTATTACTTACTGGCGGTCGCAAGTAGGTAGTTATAGTTAGGACCCATTATCCATAGGAAATCTGCAACATTCTATTTGGAACAACTTTAACGCCGGTTGACAAATGTTCGCGAAATTTTCAAAACTGGTGGGGCGCTCCAGTCCACTCCTAACCTGAAAGTCTCGGGGTGATTCGTCAAGTGGGGGCCGAGAAAAAAGGGGGGTCCCAAAACGTGTTTTACCCATGCAATTTTACATAGGAACCTTTAATCGCAGCTACAGCCCGAACTGCTGAACGGAATTACACCAAATTTGGCAAAGAGGTAGCCCTTGGTTCACACTCGTGCCTTTTGGTTAAATGGTGTAAATCCGTTCAGTAGTTGCTGAGAAAATCAAAAGTAAAATCACCTATATCCTCGGAGGATCCGCGCATCCTATGCGCACCCAGCGCGCACCCTCCCGATCACGAGCTGCATGCTAATTGGCTGTCAACTGGCTGTCAGCACTCCAAACCAGGAAGTGTTGGCAGCCATTTTGTGCCTCGGGAGAAGCGAGGCTCAGAAATCAGTGGATCAAGTGTGCAAAACGTATAAAGGTGGCAGGGTAGAAATACCCTGACCCTCTAGACCTGCTTAGGGGGTCACACAAGGACCCCCAGGGCCCCCCCCAATTTTTTTTTGGAAAAAACGGCAAAATGCGCGCAGGGTGCGTGGAACCTGCTGTAACAAAATAAAACGAAGCGCGGGCTCCCGGGGACAATAATATTACATTTGATGGGGGGGCCCAGAGGGGCCCCCCAGCCCCAGGGCTACAAAATAAATGGGTGGAGGGGCTCAAAGGCCCCCCCAGCCCCGGGGACCGGTACCCCCCGGGGCTTTAAAAAAAATGGGTGGAGGGGGCTCAATTGGTTATTAAAAGCAAAAGTATATTATTTTTATGATTAGCTCAGATAATGTATTACCTTAATATTTATATTAAATACACACACACATATATATATATATATACATCTCTGTTTTGACATTTAAATATTTTGCGGAAGTCGCGCACCCACGCGTCAAACACGTTTATGACGTCACGCGGAAGCGCGTGAGCGTCGCGTAACGTAATACGTATGCGCCTGGAGTCGCGTATCGGTCGTATAGCAATCGCGCAGGAAAATAGGCACCCATCGCACACCCTACGCGGATCCTATACAACAATCGTAAAATGGCGGCTAGGTTTCGCGCAGTGATCGAGAAAGGTAAGCTTTGGGTGCGCGACTCCCCAAAAAAATTGGAAAAAAAATAAATACAAATATTATAAATATATTTTAAAAATATAAAATAAAATAAAAGTTTCAATATTTTTAAAAACATTTTCTATTTATATTAAAAATATGTAATGTAATTTAAAAAATAAAATATGTAAAAATAAATAGTTTAAAAATGTAGAAAAACAGTATCAAAAAACTAAATATAACAATTAATATATTTTAAAAAATTATCATTTAAAAAACCTTTGAAATTCACTGAAAAAACCATAGGTTTCAGGGGAGTTATAGTTCGGAATTAGCATTTTAAAAACCTTTGAAATTAACAGAAAAAAAACATAGGTTTTAGGGGTGTTATAGTTAGCTGGACATTTCACTTGTACAAAATCATTGAAATTCCTCAGTTATAGTTTGTTGTACTAACTATAACTTGCGCGCCCGCAATCCACTGCTGAGGATGTCACGTATTACATCATTCATGACATGTCCGTGACATCACTGATGACATCATCCAGTGAATGTGGTTCTGTTCGATATTTAAATAAGAATTATATATATATATATATTCACTGAAAAAACCATAGGTTTCAGGGGTGTTATAGTTAGCTGGACTTTTCACTTGTACAAAACCATTGAAATTCCCCCGTTATAGTTAGTTCAGCTAATTATAACTCGCGCGCCCGCAATGCACTGCTGATGACGTCACATATTACATCACTCATGACATGGTCAGTGACATCACTCATGACATCACTGATGACATCATCCAGTGAATGTGTGTTTTTCTGAAAATTAAATATGTTTTATATATGTATATCTCAAGGTCGATGGAAGAATAAATGGGTATATATGGATGATTTGTTTTTGAAAAATTGATTGTGTAACTGACTGATTAAGTGTATCATAGTGAATACATGGCTTAGTGAGTAATGTTTAAATATGTAAATATCTGTATCAGTCTCTCACTTTGTGTATAAGTGGCTGCATGGGTTGGTGAGTAGCTACATGGGTGTCTATATAGGTTATTAGTTGGTTTTTTGAGTATCAGTCTGAGTGTCTGCATGGTTCGGTGGGGGGTATTACGTAGTGCATAGGTGCATGATTGAGTGACTCACTCTTTGTATGTGTTGAAGACAGCATGTGTGCAGGACTGTATGGGTGGATGAGTGTGTGCATGGATGTGTAAGTGAGTGAATGACTGTCTCAATAGTGTCTTTATGAGTAACTACATATGTTTTAAACTAGTATATGTGACTATTGGTGTATATAAGTGAGTATATGTGAGAGTGAGATTGAAAGAGTTCCTGTATGAATAAGTATGAGTTTCTATATGTGATTGTTTAAAAGACTAAGTATGTGTAAGTTTCCGTAGAAGTAAGTGTGGTGGTGTGTGTATAACTGTATATGCAAATAAATGGATGTTTGATTCTTTATTAGCATGAGTGACTATGTGTGTGAGTAACGAAAAGTTTCTTACCTGTCGGTGTAGTTTTGCAGCTTGAAGATCTTTCTGGATTCACTATGCTGTGCATTATTCCGCGATCTTGTGGTTGGGTCCGGATTCGTAGTCTTTCTTTTGTTTTTTTTTTTTTTTTTTTTTGTAGCCCAGGTGGGCGTCGACGTCCACCATTTGGTGCACCTCCCGTGACGTCGTCGTGCTTCCTGCGGAAGTCCCACCTTTGGGGCGCCATCTTCGGGTTCTTTTTTCCCTGTTTTTCCTCTTTTTTTTTTTTTTTTTTTAACCCTAGGCGGTTGATTAATCCTTTTGTCCATATTTCTGTACGTTTCCACTTCTTTGATCCTATCCATTTCACCCCCTCTTCCTCCAGCCTCATCTTCCTGGCGGAGGTGGGTGGGTTCGCTAGTGAATCCAGAAAGATCTTCAAGCTGCAAAACTACACCGACAGGTAAGAAACTTTTCGTTTTGCAGCGTGAATCTTTCTGGATTCACTATGCTGTGCATAGATTTTGTAGCGGTTTTCCTATTTCTGTGGTGGCTGGGTGGAAGATGATCGCTGGTCGTTGAAAATGTGTTGTAGCACCTTCTGTCCGACCTGTGCTTCCTTATTCATTTGAATGTCCACGCAGTAGTGCTTCGTGAACGTGTGCACAGATGCCCAAGTTGCTGCAAGACAAATGTCTTGGATGGGCGTGTTTGCCAGGAAGGCAACTGTGGCCCCCTTCTTCCTTGTGGAGTGGGCTTGGGCCCCCTCCGTTAGCTCCTGTCCAGCCTGTTTGTGACAGAATTGAATAGTGAGGGCAATCCACCTAGCGATGGTGCCCTTGGTCACTGGTCTACCCATGAAGCTGTTAGCAAAGGACACAAACAGCTGCTTCGACTTCCTGAGTTCCTTGGTTCTTTCAATGTAGTGCATCACCGCTCTTCTGGCGTCGAGGGTGTGCAGGGCCTTCTCTGCGTTTGTAGTCGGGTTCTGGAAGAAACTCGGTATCTGGATAGTCTGGTTCATGTGGAACGCCGACACTACCTTGGGCATGAAGTGGGGGTCCGTCCTGAGGACCACCCTGTCTTTGTGAATTTGAATGTAGGGCTCCTGTAGCGTTAGTGCTTGAAGCTCGCTCACCCTGCGTAGTGAGGTAATGGCCACTAGAAAGGCAGTTTTCATCGTCAACATTTGTAGAGTGGCTTTGTGAATGGGTTCAAACGGCGCCTTCATGAGCTCCGTCAGAACCACGTTTAAATTCCATGCCGGCGGCGGCAACCTTTTCGGGGGGTGCCATTCTTTTGGCTCCCTCCATGAATCTCTTCACCACCTGCGAGGTGAAGAAACTTCCACCTTTCTCACCTCTGGTGTAGGCAACGATCGCTGCTAGGTGTACCCTTAGGGAGCTCGAGCAGAGGTTACTCTTTAGAAGGTGTGTGAGGTACCTCAGCACAGTTGAGTCTCTTGTCATCCTGTTTTGCAGTCCCTTTTTCCTGCACCACACCGTGAATCTCTTCCACTTTGCGCTGTAGCACTTTCTTGTAGTAGGTTTCCTTGCCTCCCGTAGCACTCGCATGGTGCTCTGAGGCAACTTTAGGTGTGCGAACTCTAGGTCTTCAGGAGCCATGCTGCCAGGTTGAGGCTCTCTGGCTCTGGGTGCAGGACCTCTCCGTTTTGCATTGAGAGCAGGTCCTTTCTCCTCTCGAACCTGTACGGATTGCCTTGCGCCATTTCTTGAATCTGTGAGAACCATGTCTGCCTCGCCCACTGTGGAGCCACCAGGATCAGAGTCATGTTGCTGGTTCTGCACTTCTCTAGCACTCTGTGCAACAGGGGTATCGGTGGAAAGGCGTAGGCAAATGTCTTCCACCAGCTTATCCATAGGGCATTTCCCCTGGATTGCTGATCTGGTTGCCTGGACGCGAAGCTTCGGCATTTTGCATTGTGGCGTGTTGCAAACAGGTCTATTGTGGGAGTCCCCCATTTCTGGAAGATTTTCTCCGTTTCCTGGCCATTGAGCTCCCACTCGTGCGATGCTGAGGTCTGCCTGCTCAGCCAGTCTGCCTCCACATTGTCCTTCCCTGGCAGGTGAATTGCCAGTAGATCTATCTTGAGAGGTATGGCCCATCTCCAAATCTCCTGAGCTAGGGATGAGAGGGGGAACGACTGTGTCCCCCCTTGTTTGTTGATGTAGAACATCGCCGTGGTGTTGTCTGTCTGTATCAACACTCTCTGGCCGAACAGGTGTTTCTGGAATGCCTTCAGGGCTAGCAGTATCGTTTTCAACTCGAGGTAGTTGATGTGGCGGACCGCGTCCGCTGGAGCCCATAGACCCCTCACCCTGAGGTTGTCCATGTGCGCTCCCCATCCCTTCTGTGATGCGTCCGTGGTAATGGTCACTGTTGGGCTTGGTGGTGTCAGGCTTCTCCCCGTTGTTATGTTGTCTCTGTTCCACCAAGTTATCTCCTCCTGCACTGCGTGCGTAACAACCACTAGATCCTCCCAACTTCCGTTTGCTTGTGACCATTGCTGTTGCAGCCATTCCTGGAATGGTCTCATGTGCAGGCGTACATTCGGCACCAGCTGGAAACAGGACGCCATCATTCCCATCATCTTGCTCACCGCCGTCACTGTCAGAGCTCGCCCCTTCTGGTAGAGCTGCGTCTCCTTCAGTAGAGCATCTGTCCTCCTGTCGCTGGGCACTACCGTATTGTGTAGGGAGTTGATCTTTGCCCCCAGGAAAATCTTTACCTGCTCCGGTTCCAGCGACGATTTTCCCCAGTGGATGGAAAACCCCAGATTTGTGAGGGTGTCTGTTACGCGTTTTGCGTGCCTCTCGCACTTCTCTCGTGAGTTTGCCTTGACCAGCCAGTCGTCCAAGTAGGGGTATACGTGTATTCCCTGCTTTCGTAGGTGTGCCGCTACCGCCGACAGGCATTTTGTAAAGACCCTGGGGCGCTGATTTTAATCCGAATGCCAGGGTTGTGAACTGGTAGTGTTCCTGTTCGATGTTGAATCTTAGAAGGCCCTTGTGTCTTCTGTTTATTGGGATGTGAAGGTAGGCATCTTTGAGGTCCACGGTGACCATGAAGTCCCCTTCTCTTATCTGTGGCAGTACCTCCTGCAGTGAAGTCATTTTGAACCTTTGTGTTTTGACGAACTTGTTTAGGTACCGGAGGTCCAGAATGGGTCTGAGGTCTCCGTCTACCTTCGGAACCACGAAGTAGTTTGAGTAGACCCCTTTGTTGCGTTCCCTGAACGGCACTGTCTCTATGGCTCCCTTTTGCAGGAGTTTCCGTGTTTCTTCTCTGAGTATTGCCAGTTCTTGGGCCGATCTCTGTCTTCCCTTCGGCTTTCTGTTTGGAGGTCTTTTCTCCAAGTCTACGCAGTATCCGTACTGCACGATGTTCCGTATCCACTTGTCTGTGGTTATGCGCCGCCACTCCTGAAGGTAGAACCTCAGCCTTCCGCCTACCGGTGACGTATGCTCGTAGGCTCTTGAATCTTCTCTTCCCCCTGATGACACCTTTTTGCGCCTCACCCTTGGGGGCCTGACGAGGGTGGGCGTCTTCTTGCGTGCTGAGTCACTTCGAGGAGGGCTGATCGCCCCCTCTCCTCCTTTGGCCACGTCCGTTCCCTCTCCCTCGAAAGGACTGGCCCCGAGGTTGATATTGCCAGCTTTGCTTCTGCTGACTTTGTCCGTGACCTTCGCCCTGCTGACCTTGTTGGAACGCCTGGTGCGACGTCCCCTGTTGGCTTCCACCCCTACCGTAGGGTCTCCTCGAGGGATTTCCTCGTCTCATTCCCCTCAGCTGCAGGGCCCCCATGGACCTCGCTGTCTCGTTTTCCTTCTTGAGCTGGGTGAGCTTTTCGTCCACCGTTGCTCCGAACAGTGTCTCTCCGTTGAAGGGGGTGCCAAGGATGTTGTTCTGCACTTCCGGTTTGAATCCCGAGATTCTTAGCCATGCATGCCTCCTTTCTGTGACCCCTATGGCCATGAGTCTTGCTGAAGTCTCTGCCCCATCCAACGCCGTCTTTATACAGGAGTTGGCGATGTTCTTGCCTTCATCTACCAGGTGAGAGGCTCTCTGGCGGTATTCTTCGGGGAGGTGCTTTACTAGCTCCCCCATTTCATCCCAGTGTTGGTACTGGTGTCTATTTAGGAGTGCATTTGAATTCGCCATGCGCCAGTGCATTGCGGCGTTCCTCTCGACCTTTCTGCCTGTGAGGTCGATTCTCCTGCTCTCTTTATCTGGAGGTGGGCCCGAGGTTGCTGGCACGTTGGCCCTTCTCCTGGCCGTGGAGGCAATGATGGAGTCTGCGGTGACGCTACCCTTGATGTAAGGTGGGTCCAGGGAGGAGTGTTTATACTTTTGCTCTGTCCTGGGCGTGATCGACCGACAGGTGGCAGGCTCCTTGAAGGCTTCTCTCCCCTGGTTCATCACGCTTTGTAGCATGGGGAGGAACTGGCTCCTAGTCTGGATGGGGAGCAGTGTTTCGACGAGAAAATCTGCTTTCGGCCTCTCCTCGTCGAGCTTGACGCCGAAGGCCATTGCTGCGCTCTTCACCACCATATTGTACACCCCGATGTCGTCGGGTGGCGAAGGCCTCGAGGGGTACGTGTCCACGGCCTCCTCCGGGTTTTCGGTGTCGAGATCCTGCCATTCGACGTCGTTGCCGGTAGATGTCGCCGATTCGAAGAACGATTGTTGGTCTTCTTCCTCGGCTTCTTCCTCATAATAGGGCTCCTCTTCCTCTTCGAGGTCCCTTGTCAGCCCTTCTGCGTCGAACTCATCCTCGACTTCGACGACGTCCGCCGATGAAACCGTTGGAATCTTGAATTCCTTCATCCTGGCGTCGAACTCCTTCTTCCTTTGAAGGATGTTCTCCATTTCGGCCTCGAGCCGCCTCTTCTTTTTCTCCATTTCGGAGATGCTTTCGGCGTCGACCGCGGGTCTTTTCGATGAAACTTGCGTCGACGTCGAACGTTCTTTCTGCGTCGATCGGCCCGTTTCATGGGATGATTTCGACGACCCTTGCCTTTCGGCGTCTTTCTGCGCCAGGGAGTCCTTTTGTAAGGATCCGCTGGGCCTTTTGTCCGAAGTTCCCCCTTTGGACGTCGAAGTTTTCGGCGCCGGGGCTCCCTCCGTGGACCTTGACTCAGTTTTTCTCGAGTCACCCTCGTGTTTTCGAGGTGTTTTTTGATTTGCGCTCGACGATTCTCTTACCTCGTCTTCTTTTTTCTTGTCGGTCTCTACGACCGTGAAGTTTTCGGCTGTCTCGGCGACGTTGTCCTCGTCGTCCGTGTCGAGGCCCAGCGCGTAGAGTGTCGGGGGTTTTCCTTGGCCCTCCATGTTGGCGTTGGCTCTCCTCTGCCTCTCTCTCACCCTGAGTGTCTTCGGCGCGAAGACTGAGCAGGCGTTGCAGTCGATACTCTGATGATCCACCGGTAGGCAGAGGTTGCAGACCGGATGCAGGTCTTTCTGCGCGAACTTGTGGTGGCAGTTTGGGCAGAACTTGAATGGCGTCTTGTCCATTTCGCTCAGGGTCTCTGAGCGTGCATTCTCCAAGGTTGTCGAAGAAAAAGGCTCGCTGGTCTTCTTTCTTCGCGTTCCTGTCGAAATCTGTTCTTTCCTGATGTCTTCTCTTGATTCTATCGATGAAACTCGCTTTTCTTCCTTCTTCCTCCGAGTGAACTTCTGGAGCTTCCCGATGACGATCCAGACCCAACGGCGGAAAAAAGAATCTGAAGATGGCGCCCCAAAGGTGGGACTTCCGCAGGAAGCACGACGACGTCACGGGAGGTGCACCAAATGGTGGACGTCGACGCCCACCTGGGCTACAAAAAAAAAAACAAAAAAAAAAAACAAAGGAAAGACTACGAATCCGGACCCAACCACAAGATCGCGGAATAATGCACAGCATAGTGAATCCAGAAAGATTCACGCTGCAAAACTCTATGGATGAGTGGCATTGTGTAACAGGATGTATAGGTGTATGAGTACATATGATGAGTGAATACATGTATGAGTGACTGTATAGGACTGTTGTTGAATGAGTGGATGTGAATGTGGATCTTAGAATTACTGAAGAGGTTGTTGTAACTGGTATTGGTATGTCCATTGTTTTGAAAAGTTTAGTCTCTATTTTTGAATGTGTGTATCAAAGGTTATATTAGGGTGAGAGGAGGTCTGCCACTCTATCACAAGGATGATGTCATCAGTGATGTCATGAGTGATATCACTGACCATGTCATGAGTGATGTAATATGTGACGTCATCAACAGTGCATTGCGGGCGCGCGAGTTATAGTTAGCTGAACTAACTATAACGGGGGAATTTCAATAGTTTTGTACAAGTGAAAAGTCCAGCTAACTAGAACACCCCTGAAACCTATGGTTTTTTCAGTGAATTTCTGAGGTTTTTTAAATGCTAATTCCTAACTATAACGTGCCTGAAACCTATGGTTTTTTCTGTGAATTTCAAAGGTTTTTTTAAATGCTAATTTCTAACTATGCCTACTGAGATAGGACATGTGAAGAAAGAAGAAAAAATGCACAGAAAGAAAAAAAAAAAAAGAAGTGCAGAAAGAAGCAACAGAAGTCCTCAAAGACGAAGAAAAGTGCAGGAAGAAGAAAACGTGCAGAAAGAACAAAAAGAAGAGCAGAAAGAAGCCTTGTTGCAAAATCATCCTGTACCCTCAACTTTCAGACGGATACTGGTGGTAACTGAGTCTGACTAACCAGTCCTAGAGCCAGTGCTATGTTAAAAGACACTTAGAATACAGTGAAAACACCTACATACACTAGGGAACATTATGTGTTGTGGTCCCCCTGTGATTAGCATGACCTCCTCTGTAAGCCCCTAGTATATAATGGGGCAGGGGGATTAAAACTACCTCTGAAAACAGGCCACAGGGCGTTTTTGCACACGTTAACTCAGGCCCCGTCCCCTCCCTTCACCACTGTGTAAACACGCCCTGTGTCCGTTTTTAGTTGGGAGATTAAGTTCATTTGAATCCTGAGGGTCTCTAGGGTCCAACTAGCCCACTAGGTACCTCCAGTAAGTGCCACAGAGCTGCGTTGCAGAGAGGTGTAAAAAGTGGCACGGCCTGGACCACCTCTCTGCAATGCAGCTCAGTGGCGCTTACTGGAAGCACTTGGTGGGCTAGTTAGCCCCCAGGGGCCCTCAGTATTGAAGGAAAATTATATCCCCAATTTAAAACGTGCCATAGTGTGTGTTTGCACACGTCACCTCAGGCCCCGTCCCCTCCCTTCACCACTGTGTAAACGCACCCTGTGGCTGTTCTATGTTGAGAGATTAAGTCCCCTTGAATCCTAAGGGTCCCTAGGGTCAAACTAGACCACTAGGTACCTCCAATAAGCGCCACAGAGCTGCATTGCAGAGAGGTGTAAAAAGGGGCTTGGCCTCAGAACACCTGTCTGCAGCGCAGCTCCCTGGTGCATACTGGAGATGCCTGTTGGGCTAGTTGGCCCTCAGGGAGCCTCAGTATTGAAGAGGAATTAATTCCCCAACTTAAAACTCGCCAGGGGGCGCGTTTGCAGAGTGCTGCAAGGAGGGGGCGTGGCCTCCGGCACGATGCCAGTCTTTTATTTACTTTAATTTTTTAAGAAGGGGGGCTGTGTGGTTCCCCTTCTTATTCTAATTTATTGGCCCTGATGACCCCATCCCCCAGGGCCTGTCTCCTAATTATATTTTTTTGACCCCAATCCCCAGGGCCGGCCACTGTTTTTTATTATTTTTAAAAAATATATATTTATAGACACACCTAGGACATGCTGGACAAACCGTACGTACCTATCACCATGACGATTTGCGTGATATTCATTAAAAGGCGACTATGCATACAATGAATCCACGTGGAATGTATTTACACCACTAGTGAAGCTCTGACATGTCTGATGCCCTACCGTGCCTAATCCCGGTAGACACCCTTGTCGTTTATTTATACAAACATGGGTAGCTATTGACGGGCACATTTAATACACATGCACCCCAAGCCATTCAAAGGGGATTCGACAATTATTCGACCAAAACTATGCAAGAAACCCTCCTCACGGTTAATAAAACACACACCCACTGCCGGATGTGTAATACTTTTTATTTTACTCTCTGGAAAGGGGACTAACATCACTTGAGAGTCACAGCGCGCTCCTGGCAGAGCCCAATGCTGTTACACCCACCATTGCCTGCTGAGTGCCACACACCTCTGTGTTGTATTCCACTAGCTAGTGCATATGCTATGACACTCTCTAGCCCATGTGCACTGTAACACCACCCCGTGAATATGTCATGCCACACTTGTCTTCGCACGGGTTATATTGCCCCATCTAACGTGCCTCCTCGATGCCTACGTTATAACGCACAGTGCTATGCCATACATATTACAACCTGGGATCCATATCTTTGTCACAGTGCATATGCAACGTTACACTCCCCAGCACATATTTTATATTACAACTAGTTAGGTTACACAACACTGCCCTGTGCATATTACACTCCAAGGCGCATATCGCATAGCACACGCTAGTGCCTGTGCTATCTCGCGCTCTCCAATGAATCGGTCAGTGCGCACAATGTATTGCATATTATATTTCACGCCCGGTTCATCTAATATCACACTTTTTGGTGCATAGTTTATACCATACACTATATCTAGTTTTCATTTTCAATCGTGCTCTCAGGACTATGTTCTATACAACACTGTGTTCACCTACCCTTTTCACCGGCATTACATTTTGCGATAGGGGGTGGAGGGTCAGGGGGTGTTTCTGCCAAGTGAGCCCGGAGTCACAGTCACAAACGTCCTCTTCTTCCTGAATAAAAGTGAGATTATGCTGCACACTTGTTCATATTTTAAGTAGTTCGCACAGACACACGTTAAAGTTCCTAATACCCGCCTTCTCTGTACAGTTAGCTTGCTGCCCCATCCCCCTCCTCCCTATCCTCTGTTGTGTAAATCCATGGACTAGCCTCCTCCCTCCTGCCATGCATGGTCTGATGTGCTGCCACTGCCCTCAATTTAATATGATGTACCAGTTCACTCCTCCGGCCCTCCATTGCCCAATTCTATGCCCCATCATTGATCTCCTGCTTAAACTCTGTGCTTAGCTTGCAGCCCCTATTCTCCTTCCCCCTGCCCTCCAATGTCTTTGTGTATGCCCCTGCTCCATCCTTTTTGCCCACCATGTTCCATGGACCTGCCACTCCTATCTACTCTGAGTGTTCTGTTGAGCTGCCACTCCCCTCCCACCTGCCTAGCATTGTCAGATGACTGTAACCTGGCCCTGCCACCTCCACCATGCCTGTCCACATGCCATGCCCCTATCCTCTTCCTCCTGTCCTACATGGTCCATTGTACTGCCACACCCTTCTGCCCTCCCTGGTCTGTTGTGCTGCAACTGCTCCTCCTGCCTGCCCCGTGCAGTCTGTTGTGAGGCCCCTTCCCCTGAACTTTCTTGTCTGTGCACAGGTCCTGACCCTCTCTTCTATCCTCCATCGTCTTTTGTGCATGCCCCTGCGCTCTCCTCCTTCTTGCCCATCATAGCCATTGTGCTACCACTAACCCTCCCACTTGCCATGCATGGTCTTCTGTGCTGCCATGGCCCCTCCCACCTTCCCTGTGTGGTCAGTTAGCTGCCCCTGAACCTCTCCCACCTTCCCTCCATGGTCTGTGTGTATGCCATCACAGTCTCACTGTTGCTCTTCATGGTGTGTCTTGCTTCTAGTGCCCATCCTGCCTGACCTCCATGGCTATCTTGCTGCTCCTGCCCTGCCCCCTTGCCCCCAGCCCTCTGTTTACATGTGCAGACCCCTACTCCCTCCCTCCTGGCTTGTCTGTTCCATTGTAATGCCCCTGATCCATCCCTCCTGCCCTTTATGGTCTGTTATGCTGCAGCTTTCTCTCCTGTCTGTCCATTATGGTCCTGCCTCTTGCCCCTCTGTTCTCTGTTGTCCATGTCCATGGTCCTGTCCCCTCCCTCTTGCTTTCTATGGATTGTTGTGCTGCCCTCCCGTCCCGCATGCCCTGTGTGGTGTATTGTGCTTCTGCAAACCCGGATGCCTGCCCTACAGGGTCAGTTTGGTGCACCTCTCCATATCCCTCCTGTCCTCTGTTATCCAAGTCCATGTCCCTACCCCATTTCCTTCCATGATCCAATGTACCATACTTGCGAACATTTTGAACTTGGTAAGAGGGAGGTTTTGAAAAAAAACTGGGGTATTGATTTTCCCCTTTGAGTTACATTGAAAAAGAGGAGATTGTAGACAGGAGACAGATCAAATAAAGCCCATTTGAGCTTAAAAACATTGGACGTTTCCTGGCTGAATCGGGTCTGTTGGCATGTATGGTTGTACTACCATTGCCTCTTCCTTCTGCCCACAATGGTCTATTACATTGCCACAGCCTCTCTTGCAAGTCCTGTATTGTTGGTTTGTTGCCCCTGCCCCCCTTTCCACTGCCCTCCATAGTCTGTTGTGCTGCCACGGCCCTTCCTGCCTGCTCAGTGTGGTTAAATTGTTGCCTTTGCACCCTCCTACCTGCCTTCAATTTTCAGAGTCCGTGCCCCTGGCCTCTGCCTCTCAACAGTATCCTAATGAACAACTAGATTGCTAACATTCTATATTTATTACAAAAGTGTGGAACGCCTGACGTCATCTTGATGTAATCAAAACTGTAATACCTAGAGCATTTCCTTTAGAAATTACATATATGAGAGGGTCTTATTGGCATCAAAATTATGGTTAGTGCTCTAAAAGACTAAAATAAGGACATATTTTATGAGTTTTCAAATAGCGAGAAAGCACTTTTAAATTATTTGTTACCTTTATGTTTTTTTATCCAGTTGACCACTTGATTAAATGTTGCACTTAGGGGAGAGGATGTGGTGTTACTTCCAGAACTGCAGACTTTGCAACTGGGGAACCAGGTTGGAGTTTCTGCTTCAGCTCGACATTCTGTGATTCTGGTCAAATCACTTAGTCTCCCCATGTCTACAACCAAAATGAATTTGTTCTTGTGTGATGTAACCAATGCTCATGTAAAGCACTCCAATACCTGACAAGTCTGCACTATATAACACTGCAAAAACACAAAATAATAAGTGTTTTGCACACTTCTGTCATTGGGCTATATTTGGGCTACATCTGGGTGATTTTGGGCTACATTTGGGCTCTTTTGTCTCCGGTGGCCATCTTGGGAGATTTATTTGTTATGAAGTTTCCTAATTTCCTCATTTACTGCAGTCTCCTCAGTAGGAAATACTTTCAGTTTTTTACTTTGATTCCAAAGGCATTCAGATGCATGGGGAAAACGTGTTTTGGGACCCCCCTTTTTTCACAGCCCCCGCTTGACTAACCCTCCCCCCCCCCCCCCGAGACTTTCAGGGTAGGAGCGTAGCACCCCACCTATTTTGAAAATTTTGCGAGGATTCGTCAACCGGCGCCAAAGTTATTCCAAATGGAATGTTGCGGATTTCCTATGGAAACACGGTCCTAACTATAACTATCTACTGGCGACCGCCAGTAGATAATATATATATAGATATATATATATATATAGCAATCTGCATTGAAGACTGAGTGGATGTATAAGTGTCTGGATGGAGGATTTACTAGTACTGTGATTGTCTAGGTGACTAATTTAAAGTCTCTCAGTAAATATATGGAATAGTGATTAAACTGTGTGAATATCTGTTTCACTCTCTCTTTTTTTGAAAATTATTTTTATTGGCATTTATAGTAAACAAATTGCAAATATTTGCACATACGGATTTACAGTAAACATGTGCCCTTGGATCAACGTGTACAGCGGATCTCACAAGCTTAGAGTGTCAGGGTCCCCGACAATCCTATGTCTAGGCTCATCCCACTGACGTGCGTTGTGGATGCCGCATTGCAGGAGGGCTGCTATCGGTATCCATATCCCCAGAGTGCGTTGTCCCTCAGGTCGTTGAAGCGCAGCCAATTAAGTACTATGAACGAACTGGGGACATGTAAACTGGGGAGTGCACCCTATCTGGACTTATATTGTGAGTCTATCGTCAGAAAGCACTGTCCGTGCCTGTCGCAGCGCTAGGTTTTCTCAGACGCGAGGAAGGGTCTAGGGAGGGGAGGGGCAGGGTTCGAAGGCGGGAGTGTAGATCCCCGGCCACGCATGGGGCGAATACGGTACCAGGTACAGTTTAAGGTTAGGGCCCATCGGATACCCGGGCCTCTCGGTCACCTCCCTCCTGAGTCGCAGAGGCCTCCCGAGAGTCAACTATTCGCGGGCCCGCCGCCGGTTGTGTTTCTTGTGTGAAGGAATGCATTAGCATCGCCCAGGGCAGGGAAATTGGGTGTTTGCGGTGTCCCCGAGCCTCCTCCGTTCGAAGCAACGTCTCCTCCGCCTTCCCCCACTTCTTAACTGCCCCCACCCATGCCGCCATGGGAGGTCCCTCCGGCGCCTTCCAGTGCATAGTAATGCATCTTTTAGCCAGGATAAGGCCCAAGAAAGCAAAACACCTCTCCACCTTCTTATTCTTGTGTTGCCCATGTATGTCTAAGGCGCTGGCCTCCCATGTGTAGAGATCCTGCAACCCAGTGACTGCACGAATGGCGGTATGCACCGCTTCCCAATAATTATGGAGTGTCGGACAATCCCATAGCATATGTATGAAAGAGGCAGCCGGTTCAAGACACCTAGGGCAGGCGAACGGTGTATCAGGAAAGTATTTCTGCAGTTTTTCAGGAGTGAGGTACGCCCTGTGTAGAATATGTAACTGTATGTTCTTGAAGCGGTAATTACGGGACACTTTTTTTGTGTATTCAAGGGCCCTCATCCATTCCCTGTCGTGTAGTGGCCTGCGAAAGTCCTGTTCCCATTTTTCCCTGAGGGGTGCAAGTGTGGGTTGCCTTAGGGTGCGTACGGCCTTGTATAACCAAGTAACTAGGTGTCGCCCGGGTCCCATCTGTAGTATTGCGTGGATAACCGGGTGTGTGGGGGTTCCGTATCAATCACTCGCCACTGTGTGCGACAGTCTGTGAGAAGCTGTCTATGCCTCAGGAACTGACCCCTAGGAGCTCAAAATCCTCCACCAGCTCGTCAAACGTCCGTAGGCGCCCCTCAAGATAGAACATCCCCACCTCCGTCACGGCGTGGTCTGTCCAGGTTTGCAACATGCTCTCTGTATACTGTGCTCGGGCCCTGGGGAAACCCACCAACGGGAGAAGCGGAGAGTACGGTAGCGCCGCCCGGTCCATCTGATGAACACGGGCCACGCAGGCTCGCGCCGTGCTTTTCACTCTGTCTCTTGTTGTGTAAACTACTGCATACGTTGGTTACTAGCTATGTGAAAGTCTATATTAGTTTTTAATTAGTTAAGTGAGTATTTGTATGGGAGAATGAATGTGTGTGTGGTTGGGTGGGAGGTATGTGACTGTCCAAAGATGTGTAAACAGTTGATTTAGTAGGTATACGAGGTTAAGACTGCATGTGGTAACAGTTGTTTGCGTGACAGTATCTCTTTATGGGTATGTTGATGAGTAAATATATTTCTCAATGATACATGTCCAACAAAGTAGAAATATAAAAGGCAGTGTATGTGACAGTTGTATATAAATAGGTATACATAAGAGTCAGTGATTGTCTGAGTGACTGTATGGAAAACTGTATACTTGTAATAGTGATTTATAACACACCAAGTATGAGTTACTATCTATATGAATACATTAAGTGGTGTTTGTATAAGTGTGTAGCTGAGTAAATGTAAGTATGATCAATTATTTGCATAAGTGAGTAGGATGACTGCATAAGTGAATAGGATGTGTGCTGGTGTGTAATGTTGATATAGGTGTATAAGTATATCTAATAGTGTTCTATTGATCTTTGTCAGCATGTATGAGTGAATCTATAGGTAAGTGTTTAGATGTGTGTAGATCTACAAATCACTGAGTGGGTTTTTAGAAACTTGTATTGGTGTGTCATTGGTTTAAACATGGTCCTCTATATTTTATAGTGAGTGATGAAAGGTTATACTAGTGTATGATGAGGTTTATCAGATTGTCATAGAGATAAGGTCATCTGTGATGTCATCAGTGAAGTCACTGACCATGTCATGAATGATGTAATATGTGACATCAGCAGTGGATTGCAGACGCGCGAGTTATAGTTAGTACAACTAACTATAACGGATGAATTTCAATGGTTTTGTATGAGTAAAATGTCCAGCTACCTAGAACACCCCTAAAACCTATGGTTTTTTCTGTGAATTTCTAAGGTTTTTTAAATGCTAATTCCTAACTATAACATACCTGAAACCTATGGTTTTTCAGTGAATATATAATATATGTGCAGAGCTGGTTACCACATCACCTTTGATAAAGTTATAGTTGAATAGGATAAACAATTACCTGTGCCATTCTACATTTTGCATAAATAATTTTTTTTCAGGAACTTCACCATGAAACAAAACAGTACTACTAGTGGGCTCTGATATGCCACAAGCCGACTGAATTGCAGCATTTTTTTAAATGATCACGCTGAATAATAAAAAGGTCAAGTGAGGAGGGTAGTAATAGAAACAACAGAAGCCAATAAGCATATATAATGATAAACGCCAAGCTGGAATAGATTCAAAACACACTACTGTATTAGTTGCTGGACCTGAAAGAGTGTAATACCCAACGAGAGTTAAAATAGCACAATCTGGCAAAAGATAAATGAAGGAGCAAAGGAAAGATACAGAACAGCACAAATTCAAAAAAGAGTGCTTACAAGTTTGACACCACATTTTAGCTTGTTAAGGGCCACGCATTTAGAAACTCTGGAATGAATAGCATTGGCACATCGTTTAGTCTGTCAACAAAGTGGGCATGTCGCTGCTAATAAATACCCTGGGCAAGCTCGGTTCTTAATTAAATGAGCAGTAACATGTCATCATGGAAGTCACGTTCTGCGTGCCCTAACGAGATACTCGCAGGTGGTACTCTAGTTAAACTTGTTCTAGAAGAACTGGGTTATGGAGAACCCAAGAGGTTGGCAAAATTAGTTGAGTATTGGCAATACATGGAAAGCTCAGTGCTACAAAAAGTTGGTAAGCTACTTTCCAGAATGTCCAGGTAGTGTGTATATCAAAGCCAAGTAATGAGGATTCCGTCTTTCTTAATGGTCTGAACTTCTCTGCTTCCCACCTTGGTTTTTAGGTCGAGCCTGGGCAGTGCATGCAGTATCGGAGTATGACTTTGAAGCCGAACCCACTCTCCTCCCATATTTTTTATTTGGCTTGTGTCATTGTCCTTCGTAAATGCTGGCTTCCGAATCGTAATTAGGCTTGTTAGTCCCTCCTTGGTACCGCCTTGTCTGCATTTGTTACCTCCCATAATGACTGGACCCTTTACTTGTTTTGTTAAACGGTCTGCTTTATCTTGGCTGTGAGCAATTTTGTTAAATGATTAGCCCCTATTCCATCCACTACGTCGCAGTACGCCGCCCACTTTTATTTTATTCATTAATGGCGGTTCCCTTTAACGATAGCAGCCGCATCTATTTTAGCAGCACGCTCCGCTTTAAGCATAGTGGGCGCAAGCATTTTTTTTCTTTGGTTTACTAGCCCCCATGCAGCGCTTTCACATTCATGGAGACAGCACCCCTTTCTTCAGACAAGCCACGTCTAAAGAAAGGTGTGCGCCCGCTATTAAAGTGAAAGTGCGGCATGGGCGCGTTTAAACAAAAAAACATCTGTGTCAACTTAACAGATGCTTTTTTTGTCAAAGCGCCCCATGCCACGCTTTCACTTTAATTTCGTCAATGCCCCTTTGTTTAGCTGCAGCATGTCGAAAGAAACGGGCACCATGAACGTGAAAGCGCTGCATGGGCGCTACTAAATAAACAAATATTTGCACTGCAATAGGTCTCGCATTTGCGAGATTTTAGGCTATTACATTGCCAATAGCTCAAACTCTCGTAAATGCCAGACCTATTGCATTGCAAAAGCCTGTTCTGCTGTATTAGTCAGAATGGACCCAACTGTATTCCACACTGGAAGAGGTCCATACATCTCCCAAATGCAGAATTTGTGGTTAATGGCTGATCCTTCTTTTCTAAGGTGATGTTGTGACCCTGGATGTGCCATAAGACTCAGTCTGGTCTCAAATGCAATATTCCCTGTAGAGCTCGATATCAGAGCGGCTGAAGTTTTCTGAAGACAGGCTACCTAGAACCTAGTGTGTTAGGAGAATGGGAAGAGTGGATATGCTTTCTAGCTACCGCTCCCCAAGTGTCCAAGATGCAATGCCCATTTCCCTGATCAAAGGGATTTTGGGAAGGAGGTTGGTTCTGCCTACAGTACTTCTTCAAACATATTCCGCAACACCACTAACTTCAAAATCCTGCTCTTGGACAACAAAAACTGGTGGAGGGGGTTGCTTTGGCAACAAAGGCTCAAGGGGGACACAAATGAATCCTCATACTTCAAAATTCCTAACGTGAACACAAACCAAAAAACTTCCCTTGTTCAGACCTAGAGCACTTGGCATTGCAAGTCGTGTCTGAAAAATATTACACCCCCACCACACGGTAGCAAAAATAATTCACAATGTTCAGTTTACAACTGTCTGCCATGAAAGTAATGAGAGGAGAACCCAGGTAAAAAACTCCGAGCTAAGGCAGCCAAACTCAATTCTTATGAAGAGGCAACTTCAAGGGTATGTGGCACTCCGAGGAGCAAAATTTACTTCAAGGTTCCCTCTATTAATCTAATAGATATTTGTGGGGATCACTGATTGCGTCAATCAGACCTCAGTAGGCAATAATGGTTGCCCTTTATTCAACAAGAACCAAGGCCTACGGTTTTGATGGTTACTGGTCAGGAGCTCGGCATGTTAAAAAAGAATCCTGGAAGACCGATTCCAGCTATGTGAATTCAAGGTGAAAACAAGGATGTGGGAATATGTAGAAAAGAGATGTCTTATACGATTATTTTTTTTTAGTGTCAGTTATTTTTATGAGGTCTCTCTCTTTACTGCCTTTTAAAAACCAAATACTTTTTTATATTTATAGCTAATGCTATACTTGACCATACTTTACACCAGTCTTCCATTTGGATCTTCACCACAATTGCCACCCTTCCGACCCACTCTAGTCATGTTGGAGAGAACATGCTGTGTTTAGTCCCACATACAGTTTTAAAAATGGTAACAAAATGACTAAATAGGTCACTTCAACAGGTTATTTTAATAATATTTTGCTTGTCAATGTTTTCCGGGTGCTGTCCGATCCCTATTATCTTAACACGACATGTGCCACCCGGTCTGCCCTTCTGTGCATGAGGTGAAGGAGTAGTCAACATGCATAACTAACAAGTATTTACAATGCAATAGGTCTCGCATTTACGAGAGTTTGAGCTATTGTCATTGTAAATGACAATGCCAATAGCTTAAACTCTCGCAAATGCGGGACTTATTGCATTGCAAAGTTAATTTTAGGCAGAGTGCCTCAAGCCACGCTTTCACGTTAATGTTGGCCACGCCCCTTTCTTTAGACTAGCCGCATCTAAAGAAAGGGGCGGAGTCGTTAGGCCGGAATAAACGAAACACACACACAGCAGGTAATGTGGTGGGAGCTTTATTCTTTACACCTTTCTCTTTACTTTCCCTGCTCCCTACTGTCATCCCTTGACCCCGCCTCCTTCCTCCCCCTGTGCCCTTCCCACATCACAGGGGCTGGGTCGGTCCTAGTGCTCGTCCTATCCCACAACATTACAACGGCCACCACTGCATCAGCGTGCCGTGCTATGAAAAAACAAAAAGCGTTGGTGGAAGAGGTGTCCTGCCTGCAACAGTAGGCAGGAGAAAAACATTTAACCAAATAGTGCTCGGAGGCTGTAATTAAAACCTACAGAGTAGCACATGTAACAGGGGGTGTCCTGATGGGAGGTTACAAAATGCGACAAGGCGGTACTAAGGAGGGACTACTAAGTCTATTAACCAATGAAAAGCCACAGTTTCCAAAGGACAATGACACAAGCCAATGAAAAATGTGTGGAGAGTGGGCGGACCTTCATTTCTTTTAATAAAGCATGCTTCGCACAGCAGCACATGTGCTGCCCAGGCTCGACCTAATAAACAGTGCACTGTGTCATTAAAGTGCTGTTTATCATCTTAAGAGGATCACAAGTGAAACTCTTTGATGGGCACTGCAGCTGAAAATATCCTTTATAGAGACCATCACAAACCGAGGGAAAACATGTTTAAAAGCATTCGCCTGGCCGTTTTGTGTTTGTGCACTTTAATCCAGCAACCTGATGTGGCACTCCATGTACACGCCATTAGGGGAGCTGTTTGTTGAATGTGCAGTGTACTGCGCCCTTCAAAAACACCAACGCAGGGTAAACACTGCTCATGGGGGTGTTCGGTTCAACAACAGAACTAAGTGCAGGCCGAGGACCACCCAGTGAGTGGAGTGTGGGATGCCCATTGTCAGCTGCCCTCTTCAGTTTATTATGATGGTGTATGTGCTAACTGGAAGGAATGGTTTCTGCTGGCGTGCTTGGAGCCGAAGTACACACCAGCTCAAAGGGAAGGTCGAAAGTGCAAATCTGCAAAAATAAACACGTTTGTGCGGTTCAGACAAAGCAGAAAAAGACAGATCCAAAAGTATGGCTCAATTCATTCCCAGAAAACTTCCCTCTAAATAAAAATAACGTTTAAAAAGTCTTAAAAGCTGTTGATAGGGAAAGATTTACAACAGCTGGAAAAGTTATACCGAGATAGGTTTGAGGGAGAGGAAAAACAATAAATAAAAGTTATGTAACAATAGGGAAAGAATTTCCGGGTAGTTCACATAAAAGGTTGGTTATCTGTAGAAGTTAAAATGTTTAACAGCTGCAGGGCATCCTTCAACCCTCCCATCGCCGCCCCACTGTAAAAGGTTTGGTGCTTTGCAGAGACGGGGCCTGCCTTTTCTGATAACCGCCATACGAGAGCCATTTCCTTAGGAAACAACAGCTGTAAAACAGGGTATTCTGAGACACCGATTGACATCGCACTGGGAGATGGGACAGGAGGACTGGAGACTTCTAATTTACACTGCAAAATTTGCACCACCAGGATCTGCCAAGGCTATTTTTAAGGTAACACCATAAGTTCAAATACAGGTCAACGACAAAACTATTGTTTTTTCACGTAGTTCCAAATCCTATCAGCTGCTTCAGGGCGCTAGAAGGTGCTGGAGTTTATTAATAAGAACAAGACGCAGGGGACCTGACATAAGGAGTGAGATTAAACAGATATGTAGGACTGGATCAAGTTGTAATCACGCCAGCGTAATCGCAGTAATTTCGCGTTCCTCTTGTGACACGAAATTACTGGAAATTATGCCATGACAACCGTTTGCGTAATTTGGAGTAATTTTGGGCAACAATGCCTACCCATGATAACATGAACAAAGCGCAAGTGGCTGTTCCTGTTCCCTTTGGATTTAGGGATATTCTCTTTGCGTAAAATGCATCCTCTGATTCTATTTAGGAAGCGAGTATGCATTTTGCACAAACAAAATTGCGCTAAAAGCAGGGTTAAGCTCCTTGTGTAATTCCATGTTATCAAATGGAACTTGGTTGTAATTTTTAGTTACGCTACAGCAAATTACGTGAGTTACGCTTACACCTAATAATATACAGTATTAAGACACGATCTTCACACAGCTTAGTAACATTTATTTGTGTTAAGTGGCAAAATTTTGCAAAATTCTATGCAAATTCTTTGGGATTAGGCATTTGCAGATAAATATGGTTTACCAGAACTTTATATCACTTTTTTAACTGAGTGCGCACCTACCAGACAAAAAAAGATATATACCTCACAAGATATCGGCAACAGACTAGTTTGAGCAGAAAATTATTTGTAACAAGACATTTTCTGTGCAAGCCAGTCTCCCACTAGTATTTCACAAGAGTTTTTTTTTTGGTTTACATGAGTTGCGCACTAAAATAAAAATACATCTTGTGAAATCATGGAATGCAAAATTCCAAGATATCTCATGAATTTCGCATAACGTGCAATTTGGGAATTACACAGGCGTAAATAAAATTTTGCCTAAGCCTACTGATAATTTCTTTCACTGGTGCAAATATTTATCTAAAAAGTCGGTAGAGGGATATTGCTCTACGATAATAGCTTGTTTTCAATGGAAATAACTTGTTTTATTTATGTTTTTGTATGGCGCAGACTATAAAATGTCAGAAGTTTTACATATTGCGATGATTCTTACCCCACTTCTGCGACTTGTAAGCACCATAAGCAACTGATACCATCTTATTGGTACTCAATTTAGTATCATCGGAAGAATGACTGCCTGAGCCGCTCTTGCCTCGATTTCTCCTTTTAAGTCACTGAGACATCATTCTGGCACTTACTGGCACCACTGTGCCGCAGGCTAGTTGGGAGGATAAGTGACTGAACATGGAGAGGAAGAGCATCAAGTGCAAGACAGAAAAGAGAGAAGAGTTATTTTATAGATAGAGGTGTGTATGGCACGAGATGGTTTAGGAATCTAGCACAGAGCTTTAATTCGAGATTTTTTTTAATAGGCAGAAATGTGCACTCAGCTACTCCCATAAAGAATCGTCCTTGTGGCACAATTATAACATGGACCTTTTGGGGGTTCACAGGACACATTTTTCATGCCATTTTGAAAGTTCAGCTACACCTTAACACGTATTGCAAGTGGAAAAAGAAATGAGCATTAAACAAAACATAATATTCAAAATAGAAGAGTTTTACGAAGAACTCCATATTATGAACAAAACACTATACAGGCCATTTGTGCCCAAAGACTAAGAAGAAGCTCTAATGTAGACTAGATGCCACATGGACATTGTCTTGGGACTACTAGTTCACTGAAAGCCTCCTAAACGCTATGACACTGTAGCCACTGAGGGCAGCTCTTTAATTAATCTCATTGCACCAATAATGCAATACACGTACCTGACTTTATCATAGCCCTGGACTTCCAAGAGGCATTGACTTTTTGCTTGAAAAATGTAATCCAATAAATGTGAAACCAATAAAAGACCCCAAATTCTATGGACAAATCGATGCATCCTGGTACAACAAACATGCCCCAGTTGCTACCTGAACCTGGAGAACTAGGGTCAACATGAACTACAAGCCGCATGTCATGAAAAAAATATATATATATATTCACTGAAAAAAACAAAGATCACAGAGGACGTTATAGCTCAGATTTCACTCATACAAAATCAGAAAATCAGCAGTTATAATTAGTTGGGCTAACTATAGCTCGCACTCCCGTAATGCACTGCTTATGACCTCACATATTACATCAATCAGGACATGGTCAGTGACATCACTGATGACATCTCAAATGACATCACTGACATCATCCACAAAATCACTAATGCATCCACTCACACCCCCATAGGACCTTTCACACACCCATTCCCACACAACCATTCACAAACCCACAGTAGTTTAAAAAATAAATGCACTCTGCATAGGAAGATTCCCTATTTTCCCAAAGGATCTCAAATTAGTGTGAGGTGCAAAAAAAGGAGCTACTTGAAATTTTCCATACACGAATGGTTAAGAGTTACATTGGCCAACAAAGAAAGATGGGGTAAGGCTACGATGTGAACAAAATGAATCATGTGGCTTTAACAAAGGCCATTTAAGGAAGTCTGCTCTATCTTTGAAGACTGCACCACACACAAGCATATCTAAGCAATATTCTTAAGTGGATTTCTGGGTACCCACCTTTGAATATCCAATCCAATCCAATATTTCTTTATTTCGGTTATTCACCATAAAAGAACAAGCACAAGCCTATACAAGCAAGTTAAAATAGTTTAACATTAGTTACATTGGAGCCAGCCAATGTTAAGTAAAGTGGTGTGAGAGCCACATGGGAGCCAGACAATGGTAAATAAAGGTAAGTAATAGGCAGGCTCCAAGGCAGGCTCTAAGCACGCTTTACAATAGTTTTGTTTTTAAATACAAGATATTTTGCAAGCGACGTGCAAGCGAAACGTACATTGCCCAATAAATGTATACAATACTGATCTGTAAGAGGTCAGACACAGTTTGTATTGTCGCTGCACGGTTAACGCACCTGCATAAGAGATCTATAGGCACCTTACTGACTCCAGGTTTGCCCCTGCACATTGGTGAATTAGTCTTTCATCACAAGGTTAATAAAGCAATTACCACCAAGTTGGGTGACAGCGACAGCTGCCGTTTACAGTGCTATGAAACTGAACTGCAGGCAACAAGAACTGGTTCCTCAATGTTGGACAGGCCATCTCATAATTCATAGGCATGTGCAATTTATTTGGACTGATGATATTAAAGTAGAATGTATAACACACACAAAGAGCTATTGCAATAGCGAGTAGAGTGATCATACTCTCAATTTGCAACACCCAAAAGAAACAAAGTACATAATGTGAGGTCGCCTCACGCCTCATTCAGTCTAAGCATTAAATAATGCATCCATGCGGCAAAAGATAACTAATGGTTCGTGTCTAGGTGACACTGCTGGCTTTGAAGAATGTTCATAATTTCACATAAGCATTCACTTCGTTAGCAATACATTGATAACTGTGGTCTAGGTTTAGATGCCTAGCAGATTATTAGAGCACTGTAAAATCTGTATTTTATGTGCAGAAACTGGCTGGGATGCTGAGGTGTGGCAATTAAATCTAAAGTTCACTTCTAAGCTTCTAGGTGCCACAGTCACCCTCTATGCTCAGACGATGGACCTCATATTCGAGACTGAGTACAAACAGGACTCCAACAAATGTAATAAGAATTCTCAGGGGTGTGGAAATTTTTCCAAAATCTACTTGGCCAAGGGACAAAATGTTTCACCAATCTACTTGTCCTGGGAAGGTAACTGCTTGCCCCGCCTATTCCATAAATTACTAAGGGAGGTCTGCACAAAGAGAACCTGCAGTGCAACAGACTTTGCAATATATATTTCAAGTGCAAGTCCAATTATACAATGCATGGTCATGCACTCTTAAATGCAACTGTTGTAGGGTGGCTGTACAGCATGCGTGCAGATGTGTCAGTGTGCACTGCACCCAATTATCAACTAATTTGCATGTAACACATTTTCATATTAAGACAAATAGTACCTAAAGGCAGAGTGCAGACTTATAATTTACTACATTTCTGGAAGTGTTTTTGGCACAGACAAGACTTTGTCGAAATATGAACCTATAGGATAAAAGGGTGTTCTCCATCATAGGGCGAACTCATAGCTGTCCAGCTTCAAAAATACTCAGATGTGATGCTCTGATAAACTTGTGAATGGGAATAGCTGCACTTCTTGGCAGAGCTTATGAACGGTTCATGGGGCAGCAAAATCAAGTAGCAGATGTGCTGCGGCTCACTGAGGCAGGATACTTAAGTACAAATACACAAGAGGCAGTAATATAGGCAGTTAAATCAATCTCTTATTTTACACTTCTGGTCAGGTGTGGTGTGTTTATATTATTGTGCACTCACCGCTACATCTCTACATTCTTCTCCCACACAAAGAGCATATGCAGCACTGGCAGTAGCAGTACAGGGTTCTCTCTTGCATATAGTAATGGCAGCAGCTGAGTAAGCTACCCTAACATGAAAAAGTGCAGCTCACCAACTGATGTTCAAGTTTGTCTCTCAGATCTGTAGGACATGTAGCAGCAGTGATATCTTTATACTCACACAGCTGGAAAGCAAGTGTTGGTCTCACAGAGAAGGGAAGGAGTGTTAGTTTGAAAAGACAGTAAATCTAGAAGTGCAGAGCTGAGCATCATTGAGACAGGGGCTAGTGAGTAACTGCAACCACTCAAAATGTCATGTCACACCTAGCAAGGATGCCCAGGCTCAGTCACAGTAGAGTTGGAAACTTTGTCCTGACCTCTTGGATAGTCAAATGGTATCTGGTGAATGAAGTTTGTTTATTCTTCAGCAGATTTAAATCCAATAATAACTGAACAAACACCCAAAGCGCCACTACTTTATTTTACTTTCCTCTCATGACACATCAGGGCTGGTGGCTTAGTGGACTAATGTGTCCACTGTAGGGCTCTGTGTTTGACCTTATGGTCACAGGTTCAAATCCTGCTGGCTCCACTTAGCCTTTCATCCTTCTGAGGTCGATAAAATTAGTAACATTGAGTTGGGTAACAATAAACAAATGTTATTCAGCGCCAAGATACCCTTCTGGGTGAACATGTGCTTTAAAAATGCACGTTAGGTTATCAAGCCAGGACACAGGCGTAAACACTGAGGCTCTTGCACTGCATGTGGTATAAAGTCCGAGTTCAGGATTCTTTCCTTTCACCTTTAAAACTGGGAAAGCTTCAGAATCTGCTTCATCTGTGAAAGGAAAGCACCATGCTTGTCATGTGAGCCTGGTGTGGGCATTTAATTTTTGCAAAGGTATTGGAGTGCTTTTCATGAGCACCAGTTACATTACAAAAGGTCATGAGCATTTTTGTTTAGGCCAGAGCAGATTAAGTGATCTGCCCAGAATCACAGGATGTTTAGCAATGCTGAGACTTGAACCTGGTCCCCAAGGTTCAAAGTCGGCAGCTCTGGCTGTAACTGGGGAGTTGGGAGCTGGGTGGGTATGTGTGTGTGAAGGGCATAGGGATGGTGGTTGGTAAAATGGTGGGGCAGTCCCACTCGCTCTTTAAAATAAGGGGACTCGTTGCTCCCTTCTTTCAGTCTGGAGTCTATGACAGGAGGCCCTCCGCCTACCTCTTCTCCTGCCCTGCTCTCCAAACCCCATGGCAGCAAGTCCTGAATACTGTATTCAGAGGGCAGTGTGAGTGCAGCAGTGGTATCAGGCACAGCCTGCGAGCTGTCTGCTCAGTGGTTGAAGTGCATTAAAAAAAAAAAGTATGGGAACTGTGATGCTGCATGAAAAGGGGGAGGCAGGGTTAGAGAGTCTGGGGGGGGGGGGGGGGTCAAAGTAGTGGCTAAAAAAAACAAATATTTTCTAACTTTTTGTGGTCTTTCACCTTCAGGTAACTACATGTATAATGGACAGCTTTAGTTGAAATGAAAGTTACGTTAATCAGTGGGATATTATGAAACCTCTATTAGTTCATGCACTGACCAACCCATTAACATTTAGCACAACAGGCAGAAATCTCTCTGACAGACCGTCCTAGGCACTGGCACCCACATGTGCAGACAGCACATGCATCTCTATGGAACGGTGACTGTGCAGGTTTTGCTGCAGAGTTCTGATGCTAGCCACAAGCATCCATCTTGCAGGACACTCAACTCCACCAACTGTCAAAAGAGCCGGGCCAGCCCTGGATTACTTGGGGTAGAGGTGGAGGCTGTGAGATGCCTGTACACAGGGTCTCTGCTGAAGGAGGTTCTGGTCACCGCAGGTGAAAGGGGCAATGACACAGCTCTTTATCCGCAGGGGCCTGTCCTGGAGGAATTGATTCCACCTAGTAGTGACACTGAACCAGTGTCAATGTGGGCTTATGACCCTGAGATCTCCTGAAAATTATTTCTGTAGTCAAAATGAAAAATAATGTGGATGGGCGTGTGAAGGCATCGAGAGGGATTTTGGGCTGGGAATGAGGTTGAGGGGCAGCAATAGGGGGGGGAACAACAGTCTAAACATTCTTAATGTACCTCCAACGTACCCAAGCATTGAGGGCTCTTTGTCTAAATAGATCACATCACAGGCAAACTATGACACTTTCAGATTACAGCCTCCATTCCCTGTAAGAGGACAGCTAAGGAGGTCGAGAGTATGCTGCAGTGATTGGTTTGTAACCTACGTGCCAGATAGGAGTATGGTAGTTTGGTAGTCTTTTGCACCTGCTACCACATACAAGGTAAAAAGACCCCTGCAGTTCCCCTGCTCCGACCCCAGTGGGTTAGATCATAGGAGGGGGATTTGGGGAGGAAGAGACAGGGCCGATGCGCTTGCAGCACGTGGCTGCAGGCAGCACTCACGATCCTCACGAGCCAAGCAGTTTTTCAAAAGATAGTTAAACAGACACATGTTCCAAAACATAGCAGGAAAGAAAGCATGAAACATTGGCCCGTGAGAGAAAAATAAGGCGAGGGAGAGTGAATGAGACGAATAGTGTTACTCATGTCACAGTGTGTGCAATGTGAGGCACACACACTCTATTGATTCGGAACCCTGGAATTTCAACATCTTTTCGTCTTTACATATATTATATGTAACAGCACACAGCGGCTCACTGTTCACCACCTTAATTCTCATACGGGCAAAAAGTAGACTAATTCGATCACGCACTTTGCAGGTAACAGATAGCAGCTTCTGTCCCTAAAGGAAATTAATATAAATCACCCATCCGCCCCATCACTTTTTTTTGTTGTTGTAGGTTCTTGGTAGTTTAATATTTACTTGCTGACAGCTCCTTATTCCTCATTCTTTACCTTTATGGTGCACACAGCCAGGTCTTCTGTGAGTTTTCTGGCTTTTTCTCCTCAAGTTTAGGGCTATTCCTCTCCTCAGTTGGAAGTCCAGCAGCTCTTCCTTCAGGGCAGGAAACAACAATAGTATTTTGAGAGTCCGAGGCTATGTCTGAGCCTTGAGGGCACCCTGGTCAATCACCCGTTCGGAGGTGGGATCCAGTGCTCCTTCCAAATCCACAGCGAGTACGAGGAACTGGCTCCGGGAGACCAATCTATTCAGTTCTAGGGGGCATTGGAGGGAAGCTGTCTTCATCTGTTTGCTTCTCTTGCCCCAATCGCCATCCAGTTCTGGTGTGTAATGGAGCCGGCCTGTTTTTCTTCACCCTGCAATCATCGTTTTCATTAAACGGCTGCAGAATGAGGCATCCAAGGCCAAACTGTTTGTGGATTACCGTGGGGCAAGGAGGGCTCCGAGGCGACCCGCGAGGAGGCACAGCACTCCGGCTGGGGCGGTACGGGAAGGAAGTGAATGCGAGGGAGGGAGAGGGAAGATGGAGAGAGAAGAGGAAGAGAGAGAGCAGACAGGGACAGCAGATAAAGAGAGAGCTAGTGAAAAGGAGAAGAGAGGGGGGCAAAGCAATAAAGGGGGCAGAGAGAGGGAGAAGCAGAGGGAAAGAGAAGGGCTAACGCAAAGAGGAAGAGACAGACAGGGGGAGCAGATTAAGAGAGTAAAAAGCAGAAGAGAGAGAAAGAAAGCCGTCCCATCACTTTTCAAATCCACCAGCTGTAATGGGCAATACAGGGTAAAACAAACATATTGCTCATTTGCTATAATGCTACCGTGTGGTTTAGCTGAGATACTGATCACGGGAATTTGAAATGTTTTCAACCCGGTACAATTCCTTAACGCCACATTTAGTATAATATGAGCCGTTGCATAGCAGAGCTCCACTTACAGAACAGTCAGCTCCAAACCCCAAGTTAGCGCGCTCGGTTTTCTCTCCTGGATTCTGAACTGAGCACTAGAATAATACCGTTATTTTCACTGCAATCCGTTGAGCTCTCAGCAGGATCTTTGCATTTTTTTTCCTTCGCGAGCAGAGAGAATAAAGTTAACTGTACTCCTACGCCCCGCCCCCTGGTGCCGCAAGCTCACTTGGCATTAACTGGGTAACATTAATGCCACTCTTTCTCCTCACCTCTGTCTCAGGTCGCGCCACCAGCACCAAAATATTTCTGCTACCCTCGTGTTAAAATTGAGACAGCTTCCTCGTGGTTCTGCATGTCCACCCCATTAAGCTTGAGAAAGTGAGACTACCGCTTATTGAGACTGACTTTCCAGTCCCCCAGCCAATCACTGGCGAGAGCCCAGTCCTGGGCTGCTAGCCAATCACAGGCCTCAAAAGTGTCTCCGGCTCTCTGGCAGCCTTTCTGATTGGCTGCAAGTCCCAGAGTGCTCCGACCTGTATTATGCATGCGGTTTAATGTCTACTTGTCCATCCGACAAAATAGACATTAAATCTTCTTGCCCGTGGTAAAAATCAACATGGCTCGGGCGTCGGGCGATATGATTTCCCCACCCCTGATTCTATCTCAAACTCAGTCTTCTACCCCAACATTACAATGTAGGCGAGACTCCCTGAACAGAAAGGCTCAAGATTGGGTCTTCTCAAGTTTGGGGGCCTCAGTCACAGAAAGGTGGCTAGATAAAACACTGGCACAGCAACTGGATGTCAAAAATCAAGAAACAACAGTGCGTTATCTGTGATTCATGTGCCCTGCAGTTTTCAATAAAAGGGATCTTTCTCAGAGGTACAAGAAAATATTTACCAATAAGAACAAAATGGTTACTTAACTGTAGGAGTAGTTTGGCAGTTTGAGGAATTGTCTTAATTCACATGCTGTGCATAATTCTGCCATCCAGTGGTTGGGAATTCTCCTGTTCGCTCTATTTTTATGCTGCGCGTCATCTGCAGCCATTTGGAAATTGTGAAGTGGTAAGAACTGGTTTTCCTCTGGTGATGTCACCATAATGTAGTAATTTGGACAAGGACACAAATGAGCAATGTGAAACCAAGCCACACACAATGGGACATCCAGCACTTTATATTTAAAATAAAATATACACAGTAAGATACCCAAACTGTGGTGTAGCGATGAAAATCCCGAGCAGGGCCTTTTTAAGATTTTAAGTCAAAATCTGGACAAAAGGTTTACACCATACACAAACAAGCCAGTCTCAAAATGCAAAGTGTAGGTGTCATGAAAGATGTAAGTAATATAAAAACTGCACAGTGCAATCCAGAAACGAAGACATGTATTTAGATGTGACCCGCTCCTCCTGAGCCGAAATCTTATGGTTAGGATTAATAGCCAGATCATCAGAAAGCACCAATTGCCGATTATAGTGACAACTATATCTTTGTATGAAAGTGTCATTATACCAAAGAACACTAGGTGGCAGTAGAAACCAAGACAACTCAATTAGGAACCTAAAACTAATTCCTAGTTCTTATCTGTTCCCAGAAGTGCGTCGGACAAAAGCAGTTTTAAGGAGAAACATTGGAAATTTATCAAATGCAGGGGAGCAACCAGGTTCAAACATTTGTGAGAGTGAGGGCTTGCAGGTCAACAGTCAACCAATGGTGGTGGGGCTCCTATCCTTACAGCCAATACAAGAAAATAGATTGATAAATTGAGTATTTTTAACTTTGGTTAGACCAAATACGATTGCAACCAACATTTTAGTGGATTTGTCAGTTGTTTATCGCTACTGACATCTTTAAAAGGGGGAGTGGGTGCTATGACAACAAAAGAGCGGCTTAAACAGATTGCAATACAAAGCACTATAGAACCAGTTTTCCCAAAGTTATTTCACCTCGACAACGCTTTATTACAATTCTCCCAAAATCCTTATGTTAAATGACAATGAGCTCTTGAAATATTTTGTAGTCCATTCTCAGTAAGACGCTCATGTACGATTGCTGACCAAAGGTATGTTTTCAGTCTGCTCATCCGGACTTTGCAACATAGGCTTGTTTGAGGCCGCACATGTGTATGTGCCTCAGAATATTTTACTTAGTGGGTTAACACACCAGATTTCAGGATGTGTGGCTGGCAAGTTTGGGGTTTGATTTCCTAAAAAAACATCTTGCAGCCATTTCGCGATGGAATAGGCGATTCTTCATCAGTGGGCTATAATGCGGCCTAGTATTTTCTCAGGCAGGTATCGACACTACCCTAAATCGTTGATAGCACCTCACATTGAGCAGTGTTCTTATGAGATGACCGAGTTACATACATGCAACAAGCCACCATGCTTAAAGAACTGCCAGGAAAGGAAGTTATCCTGGAATAAATTAGCAATGCATCGTGTTCTAGCATGCAAGATATACAAATATTCCTGTAAGATCCAGAACAAATAGATTGTTTAGCGGATTGCCAATGTCCTGCCAAGAGGTTACTGCACTAGAAATAGTACACCTTAACACATTCTATTAATAACAACAACCTTGCTTTATATTCCGTTCTGAAGCCCCTCGAACATAAAGTGCCAAATCCACAAAAAACAACAAAAATCAAGGTTTTTAAATCCTGCGTTGCAATGTGCATCATATAATGCATTTGACTTTCTGAAAAAATATTTTGAGAAGAATCAGTATGTTCTCTATAATAGTTGTTCCGAAATCTTTATATACTATTTATAGCAATTAGCCTGGCCTGGTTAGAGAAACAGACAGTCCTGAAAGGAGCACCAAATAGACAGCAGAATTACACCATGGTCACCAGCTTGTCATTGTAATACTGGCCCGAGTAGTGCACAAAGTAGTGTTTCAATTGTGAAATGCTCCTGCATTGGTTATCTGTTATACACAATATCAGAGTTATGCTGATTTTGACATACCCACTAGTTTGAAGAGGCAGGGCACAGTGATAGAACGCATACTTCAGGAGAGTGAGGATGCATTGCCTTTGCATAAACATCAACACAAAGAACAAGCATTTACAATGCAATGGTCTAGGCATTGGTAAAGTTAGAGCTATTGGCATTGCTCATGACATTATTTTTGTTTATGTTTTTGTTTTTATAACATTTAAAGAAACAGCATTGTTATTTACAATGTCAATAGCTTAATCACTCTCAAATGCGAGACCTATTGCATTTGCACCCACACACAGAGCCACCTACACACACACTGATTAAGCTATTGACATTGTAAATAACAATGCCGTTTCTCTACATGTTTTAAAAACAAAAACAAACTAAAATAATGTCATGAGCAATGCCAATAGCTCTAACTTTAACAATGCCGAGACCGTTGCATTGTAAATGCTTGTTATCTCTCCCCGGCAGCCTTTGTTCCCGGCTGCCTGCGGCCTGGCCTCGGCCGGCCTAACTCAAAGGCGGCCCGTGGAGGAGGTTGGCAGTGACGCTGCGCGCGACATCTGAGCCTTATTAGCGGCGCTGAGATCCAGGGTGGGGGCCCGATGCTGATGTCTGCAGCCTGGCACCTCACCCGCACTGCTTCTCGCTAAAAGGGCCTCCGTTTTCAAGGCCTATTTCGTGCAATATCATTTATTTATGCCGCTTTGCGCTCCTGTCATTTGCTCGCTTGCTTTTGAAGGCCTTGTTCCTTCAAGTAGAGCTCGTTACCGCGAGCCCCGGTGGGTGCATGGCAGCATTTCCTAGGATATGAGAGTTGCAGGTAACGCATTATTTTGTGAAGAGGTGGCATCATGGTGCAGAGGCAGGGAATAACGAATGAGATCCCACACTGATAGCGGGCAGATCAGAGGCTGGGCATGAGTTGAGACTCCGCTTACCACGGTTTGATCAGTGCAGCTTTGTTTTAGACTGATGTGTTATGTCAGAAGGAGCATTTGGCCCCATTGACACCCCATGTGGTGTTCCACTCTGGATAAATCCATGATCGCGACAAAGCATAATATCCCTCGCGACCTGTAAATCTTCTGTAACAACTCAAAGTGCGGGGGTAGCTAGGGACTGAGCCTGCCAACGGTCCGTCCTTTCTCGGTGCGCAGCACACTATCCTAGCCCATGGCTGCAGACAAGATGGTGGCGGCGGGATAGGCAGAAGGGAGCTGAGGAGAGGAAGGGGACCAGTAAGGGCTGAGAGAACAGGCCGAGGGTGCGGAGGAGAGCCGGAGTGAGAGGAGCTTAAGGGAGAGAGCCGGAGTGAGAGGAGCTTAAGGGAAGGAGCCAGTGCGAGGCAAAGCGCGACCGAGAAAGACGCGGGGAGGTCGGAGGAGGCGGCTTAGGAAAAGGACAGAAAGCGAAACACCGGGCGCACGAAGATCCTCAGAGGGGCGAAAGGCCGGGCACGCGGAGAGCTGATGGGAGAGGCCGGCCCTGGGAGAACCGAGGGGAGAGAAGTTAACCGAGGGGAGCCAAGCCCGAGGGACTGAAAGGAAGGGAGACCTGAGGGGCACAAGCCAAAGACACCGAGAGTAGTGGGGGAGAGCAGGCGGCATCCGAGCCCTAGGAACGGAAAGGAGAGAGGGGTACACTGAGGTGCCAGTCCCGCGGAGCTGAGGGGAGAGAAGCTGGACAGGAGGGATCTGAGGGGGGAGAAGAACCGGTGAAGACTAGAGTAGAAAGGAAACAAGGCAGAGCAAAAGGCAAGCACACCACTGCCTTTCTCCGAGGCAGAGCAGAAATGCCTCGGAGAAACGCAGTGGCGGTTTCGAATTCGGGGGCGTGTTTTCCTTTACTCTCCTCTTGCCATTGGCTGGAGGAGATAATTAGACTTCTTGAAAAAAAACACGCCCCGAATCCGAAAAGGACGGGGCCTAATCGGAATGACGGACATCTTCTCCAATGGCTGGCCAGCATTCAAGAGGCCAGCCAATGGAGAACAGGGGCGGGTTCAAGCCCCTCTTCTCCAAGTCATTAAATCTCGGATCGAGACTGCGCAAGCGCAGCCTTCGAGCCGAGACCTAAAAAGCACACAAGGCATTCATTAAATATAATTCTACATTTGTCTTACAATCGAATCTGAGAAACTAATCATGAGGCAATTACATTAGGCTGCACACCCTCGTGTACCCACTCACAGATCCACTCAGTCATGCACCCATGCACAGACCCATTGAGGCTTTTACACTCATCACAGTCCCACAGAGGCACTCATGCATTTACTTACACAGACACTCTAGAATCCACTCAAAGATCCACTTAGACTCATACACCCACTCAGTCTCAGGTGCCCACTAACAGACCCACTCACACTTGTAAAACCCACTCACACTCATGCACCCTGTCACTAAACCACTCAGACACTCATACACCTACTCACAAGTCCCACTCAGAGGCTCATGCACCCACAGACCCACATAGACACTCATGCACTCACAGACCCACCCAGACACATACACCAACTCACAGATCCACTCACTCATGCACCCACTCACAGACTGATACAGCCACTCACAGACCCACACACCCACTCGCAGACCCACAAAGGCACTCACTCAGACTCACTGAGTCACTCGCAAACCCTCTCTGACACTCTCACACCCACTCACAGACCCACTCAAGACACTCACAACCATTGATATACTCACACATACACCCTCACACACCCAATGAGACACTCATGCACTTACTCACACACACTCACTCTCAACGGTTACAGTTAGGAAATAGAATGTTAAAAACCTTTGTAATTAACTTAAAAAAACAAAGGTTACAGGGACGTTATAGTTAGGCTCAGATTTCACTCATACAAAGCCACTGAAATTCAGCAGTTATAGTTGTCTGAGCTAACTAGAACTTATTCCCCTGCAATGCACTGCTCATGACCTCTCATATTACATCACTCAAGATATGGTCAGTGAAATCACTGATGACATCTCAAATGACATCACTATTGACATCATCCAGGGAGTGTGTTTCCTAAAAGTTTCTAAGACTGCATAAGTTAAATTACTATTCTTTTTCAGCTACCGAGAGATACTTTTTCTAATAAATGTAATCGGAGTGGCACTGTGACTGTATCAGTGTGGAAGGGGTGTGTGAGCGGCTGTATGGGTGAATAAGTGGGTGTGTGAGCAGCTGTACGGGTGAGTGAGCGACCGTGTGAGCAGATGCATTGGTGGGTAACTGAGTGGCTGCATTGATGGGGGAGTGGCTGAATGGGTGGGTGCAAGTGGCTCTATGAAATAGAGAGCGAGAGAGAGACAGAGAGAGATAGATAGATATTGATTCTGTGGGTGACTGAGTGGCTGTGTGAATGGCTCTATGGGTGAGTGTTAGACCCAGCGTTTTTTGACTGGCTGGGACGCATCAAAGCCAGTCAGAATCCACCATCCTAGATAGGATGAGTATGATACATGTGTCCTATATCCTGTGCTCACCCTCAGGTAGCTTGGCACTGCGCAGTCAGGCTTATCCTCAGGGCTCAAGTGTAAAGTGTTGACACAACACTACCCTCGCAACACACTGCGGACGCCACAGACCACACCGTAAGTACAAAACACTGGTCTTTGTATTACACACACACTGAAATCACAAGCATTTGCAATGCAATAGGTCTCGCATTTAGGCAAGTTTAAGCTATTGGCATTGTAAATGACAATGCCTTTTATTTAGGTTTTGAAAACACAAATAAGGCATTGTTATTTGCAATGTCAATAGCTCAAACTCGCGTAAATGCGAGACCTATTGCATTGGAAATGCTTGTTTTGGAAGGCATGGGGAGATTAAGTGCTTTGCACAGGATGAGGAGTCGACCAAGGTTCAAACCTTGGTTTCCCAGCTTCAAAGTCGGCAGTCTAGCCGTGGGACCAGATCCTCTCCCCATGCTATTAATGTATTAGGATTTGTGTGTTCATTGAAGAACATATTACCTCCTCCAGAGAGTGGGCCTGGTATCTCGAGGCCCAGATGGGTTACACAGTCAGCTCGAAGAGTTAACTGTTTTGTGAGAAGAAATACTGAAGAGAAACTTTGCTGTGTTTGCATGCAGACATCGCCATCTAGAGGCAATGCTACGACCTCAGGCGAAAGGCGGACCTCACTAACACTCGGAATCTCGCAATTCAAGTATAAGGGAAATGTGAACGCGAAAATAATACAGCTACCGTCTAGAAAAAACGATATTATGTAGAAAATCGTGCGCTTTGGTAACAAAATGTTCGTTCCACGTGCAGAGAGCCACCCGGCCACTGCAATACTTTGTAACACACTTCAGCCTTCCGGGCCAGGCTCTGTCAAGAGGTAATGAATAAATATGCAACCAGCGCGTGTGGTTGATTGCAAGTACTACATATTACGCCTAGTGTCGTCCATTACCTGCTCCACGGTAACGACCTACAATAACTAGTGTGCCCCGATATACAGGGGCCCTCTACATTGGCGATGAGGCAGAGCAATCCTGCCTTGTGTACTGCCCTGGAGCAGCGTCCACTTGACCCCAAAAAGAAGCAAAGCACTCCACTGGCCGTGGAGTCAGTACTGGAAGCAGGTCGGAGACTGGAGGTAAATAGTCTGCGCGTCTCTGCGAGGCATCGTGTGTGGTGACGGCATCCCGGTCATGGAAGCCCTCTGCGGCACCAGTGAGTGTGGACCGTGGCTGGCGGGAAGCTGTGGTGGTGTGGGCTCAGCAGTGTGAAGGAGAGGCGGCCGGGTGGGAAGCCAGCCGCGGACGGCTGAGTCCTGTCCATGCCGTATGGGCGTGGATGCTCCCCAGGAGAATGTACGGCTGCATGAGGACTCGGAGACCAGGGTGAGGTCAACAAGAGAGTGCACATGTGGCGGCTGTTTGAGGCCAGCGACAGCCAGTGTGAGGCGTGAGTTCCCCCTGGTGGTGGCGAGAGGAAAGTGCTAGGCTCTCAGACGTGGAAGCGAGGGCTGATGAACCAAGCTGTCTTCGCGTGCACATCTCCTGTCCGCGCAGGCACAGCGAGCAGGAGACGGGGAGGGACACGAGATGTGCACGTGTACACATGACCCGTACGCGTGCACATCTCCTGTCCCCCTTCGGCCAAGAAACCGACAATAGATCTCGCCAAGTCGAGCAGCGCATGGGCTACATCGCTAGGCGAGACCTAAAAAACAATATATACATTAATTATACACTTTACAGCTATATGCAATTGTCCACTTTCCCATTAGCAGCAGAATGGCATGAACATCCATGCCCTATTCCGAGGTATTCATCAACCATGACATTCCCCAATATCCCATACCTCAACAGTTACAATGGCCAACCTATCACAAGTCTTTACCTACGCTCGTGACCCAGCCCCACAGTCACTCAACTACACCAGCCAATGATGCACGTTGTCCGGGCTGGTGCCACTTTGTTTACACTGTCGGAACTACCTAAAGCGGAAAGAGACAGTTACTTGGTTTCGTCCATCCAGATTAGACCTCCAGGCGCCCGGGAGCACCTGCATGAGGGCGGGATCGCTATCCCACCCCATAGACCAAAGGTTGTGACCCAGGAAGCTGGCATACTTCCCAGTCTGGATAAATGTTTCCCATCAAGCGGAGGTGCGAGCTGTCGTAGGCAATGTTCCCTCTAATTTATTTCCTCTGTGTGCGGCAGCGTAAGGTCTCTGTGCACTGCAACCAAGGCTATGTGTGCTAGGAACCCGACTGTGCATGTGGGTGCAGCGACAAATATCAGTGCAGATTGTGTGAGCATTCATTTTAATCGCAGTGTCAGTCATGCGCTGCAATGAACATGAATACTTTCTCAGAGGCACAAAATATGCCCTGTATGGGGCCGGCCTTAGCGCTGGGTCTCCTGTGTGACAATGTTTGTTGGCACCTCCCAATGACCGCCTCCGCCAGCGATTCCCTCACTTTTTTTTTTAATAGTTTAAGGATTGATGAAATGAGCTTTTGAGTGAAGCTAAATCTGTCTTTAGACAGGCGAAACGTGTACACTTACTGTGCTGAATTTTTTGTTGCCACACTGCTGCAGGCTCTGACCAATTGACCTCTGCAAACTCTGCTTTGGAATTACACATTTCCATCCTGTTTTACAGAAAGTCTCTGTGGGGAAGAAACTCTGCAGTCATATAAAAGTATCTATTTGTCACTCGGCTTAGTCAAAGAAAGAACAGACTCCTTCCCAGCTATAAATAAGCAACAACTATGACTTCGATGTATACAATATTGAAAATGCTTCCATTCTTGTGGGCGAGGTTGTGGCTAAGGCGGACGAATTTCGAGCTGAGAAAGCAGGTTCGAGCCTCACGCCAGCTCAATCAACATCCTGTAATTCAAAACATGAAAATGTCCTAGTGTAAGGTAACTGTTGCTCATGTTTGCACTATATAAAAGCGAGTCTCTTTGAAGTTATATAAAAAGCAGAGTTAAGCTTTATTTTTTTATCCCCACCCTGAAGTTAAAAAAGAAGAGGCTGAAAGGGACCCGTCTCCGCATCTGCTTCAAGTCCTGCTTGTAGTCTTAGTTGATTCCTTTTGTTAATAGAGCGCAGCACACAATCTGCTCCACTCTATTAACAAAAGGAATGAAGCAAGTCTACATGCACGACATGTGCTTTCAGAATCACCTGAAAGCACACGTGGTTCTTGTAGAGTTGCTGCATTTCTTTTGTTAAAGGGGAGCAGCTGAGGGGCAGATTGTGTGCCTCTGTGAAAATAATCATGTTGATTGCAGCTCATGACGGACGCTGCGATTAACATGAATACTTTCACAAAGGCATATAATGTTCCCCGCAGCCGTGCCCTTTCAGCAAAAGTAATGCAGCAAGTGCAGGGGGCACTTGCTGCTGAATTCACCTGCTGCTGTGCGCGCTTCATACACCCCACTGCACGCACGTGAGATAGGTGCGCACGCACCTTACAGGGAACAGTGGTCGTAGCACCCGGCAGCCAGCCGTATGTGCCCACAAGGGACAACAAAACCCCATGGGCCCAGTCACGATGTTCTCCACACAAAGTACGTTGTGGTGTGGGTCTAGGGAGAGGGAGCCAGTGACCTCGGATAGTGACTGCAGTGTCAGGCAGCATCGACCTCCCGATCTGGAGGGCGAAGACAAACTCAGCTCCCGGCTCAGGTCCCCCAACACCCCTCAGACACCACACATTCCAGAGCGCAAGCTAGCACAGGTTTCAAGCACGGGTCCCTGAGACTCTGCAAGCTTCCATGCACTACTCGAACTCCTCACGTCACGGCACCTCAGGTGGGCTGCTGATCTTTACAAGCACACTCCTCTGCGCAGTGTGATGATGTACGTCAGGACGGTCCTTGTCCCAACCAACGATCACTACCACCCGTTTACGCAGCGCAGTGCTTACAAGCTAATAAGACTTTAGGGGGTAAACCTAAGGCTCATTCTACCAGGGGTAAAGCGGCTACGACGGCTTTGCTACGTAATGTTCCCATTGCAGACATCTGTAGGGCTGCCACTTAGAAGTCCGTTGATACCTTTGCTAAGCATTTCTGCTTGGACTCTGATGCCAGGGCAGATGCACAGGTTGGGCAGGCTTCGCTGTGAAATTTATTTGCACAGTAGTGATTCTATCCGTTTCTTCCACCGCTGGGTTTGGATTGTTTGGGATGGGCTTGCCATTCTATTGACAGATTAGGACTATACACAGAGATCCATTACTACAGAAGGAGTAGTTTCTTACCTGTAACTCCAGTTCTGTAGTGGGGGTATCTCTGTTATAGTCATAAGCGACCCGCCCTCCTCCCCTGTGGATGAAACATGGATATCCTGGATGATACAGGCCTGGCTTTATACACCTTCAAAAAGAACTGAAAGTAACTTGCCTTTGGCTGTGCATCATGGGATACCGAGGGTCTCTGGAGGGTTCCTTAAAGGCACGGTATCTCTTTCCCAGACACATAATGGCAGCCTATGGGGCTTGTCTGTCCAACCCTTCCTCTCTATCATGACAAAGGAGTTTAGTGAAGGGTAGTTTCTCTTGGTGTGAAACTTAGCTAAATGTGTAAATTTAATTATTATTTGGCTATTCTTTTTGTCACTTCAGGATGAAGTGCTGGCCAGTGTAGCCTTGTTAATGTCAGGCTGCATTATTTGTCTTTGATTTTCTCTTAAGTGTCTATGCAGGACTGCAAAAGAGGACACCTTAAGAGACTATTTCGATTGCTCCAGGGTCCACGCACATGGGCGGGACTATTCACAGATCAGGACTATACACAGAGATCCCCTACTACAGAACCTTGGCACATAGCTTTTGAAATGCCAAGCTGTGTAACTTGTGCACACAGGCCCCACCGGGGTAAACCTGTGGTACAATCGATGAGCTATTTCCTTGGATGGCGCAACCAGTGCTGCAGGACCACAGAGGTGCATTCAAGTTACATGCCTAGAGTATATGTCTTACCCCTTGACAAGGGACTTACAGCTAACGTGAATATGCCAATCATGTATACATCAATCACCAGTATGTATATGACAAGCACAGCACTTTGGCACTGAATGGCAGTGTCAAAAGCGCTCAAAGTCCAAAGGCTAGCACTTAGATCAGCGGAAAACTAGGAAGGAGAAAATCTAAAAGACGAGGGAATGCACCCTAAAAAAGGGCCATTTTAAACAGTGCATGACTGGGTGTGTAAGTTTTGGACGTATGGGTAACTGAGGGGCTGTTTGAGTGGGTGGGTGTGTGAGCGGCTGTTTTGCACTGTAAGTATCTGCGTGAGTGGCTGTATAGGTGAGTGATTGGGCGTGAGTGCTTGTATCAATGTGTGAATGGGTATGTAAGTGGTATTGTGATGGGTATGTAAATTGTATTGTAATGGATGTGCAAGCGGCTGTATGGGTGAGTGAGTAGCTCTGTTAGTAGCTGTATGGATGAGAGAGTGTATGTGTGAGTGGCTGTGTGGGATTTTGAGTGGGTCTGGAAGTGCTTGTGTGGGTCTGTGAGTGCATGTGTGGGTCTGTGAGTGCATGTGTGGGTCTGTGAGTGCGTGTGTGGGTCTGTGAGTGCGTGTGTGGGTCTGTGAGTGCGTGTGTGGGTCTGTGAGTGCGTGTGTGGGTCTGTGAGTGCGTGTGTGGGTCTGTGAGTGCGTGTGTGGGTCTGTGAGTGCGTGTGTGGGTCTGTGAGTGCGTGTGTGGGACTGCGAGTGCGTGTGTGGGACTGCGAGTGCGTGTGTGGGACTGCGAGTGCGTGTGTGGGTCTGTGAGTGCGTGTGTGGGACTGCGAGTGCGTGTGTGGGACTGCGAGTGCGTGTGTGGGACTGCGAGTGCGTGTGTGGGACTGCGAGTGCGTGTGTGGGACTGCGAGTGCGTGTGTGGGACTGCGAGTGCGTGTGTGGGACTGCGAGTGCTTGCGTGGGTCTGCGAGTGGGCTTGTGGGTCTGCGAGTGGGCTTGTGGGTCAGTGAGTGGGCTTGTGGGTCAGTGAGTGGGCTTGTGGGTCAGTGAGTGGGCTTGTGGGTCAGTGAGCGGGCTTGTGGGTCAGTGAGCGGGCTTGTGGGTCAGTGAGCGGGCTTGTGGGTCAGTGAGCGGGCTTGTGGGTCAGTGAGCGGGCTTGTGGGTCAGTGAGCGGGTTTGTGGGTCAGTGAGCGGGTTTGTGGGTCAGTGAGCGGGTCTGTGGGTCAGTGAGCGGGTCTGTGGGTCAGTGAGCGGGTTTGTGGGTCAGTGAGCGGGTTTGTGGGTCAGTGAGCGGGTTTGTGGGTCAGTGAGCGGGTTTGTGGGTCAGTGAGCGGGTTTGTGGGTCAGTGAGCGGGTTTGTGGGTCAGTGAGCGGGTTTGTGGGTCAGTGAGCGGGTTTGTGGGTCAGTGAGCGGGTTTGTGGGTCAGTGAGTGGGTTTGTGGGTCAGTGAGTGGGTTTGTGGGTCAGTGAGTGGGTTTGTGGGTCAGTGAGTGGGTTTGTGAGTGGCTGTATGAGCAAGTGTGTGTCAGTAGTTGAATGGGTATGTGAGCGGTTGTGTAAGTGTGTGAGTGAGTGTATGAGAAGTTATATGGAGATGTGAGTGGTTCTGTGGATGAGGTCATAAGTGATATTTGAGATGTCAAATGACCATGTAGGTCATGAGTGATGTAATATATAAGGCTATAAGTTACAGTTAGCTCAGGTAACTAGAACTGATGAATTTCAATACTTTTGTACGAGTGAAATCTGCAACCTTCGTTTATTCCAGTGGATAGATATATATATATATATAGATATATATTACCTACTGGCGGTCGCCAGTAGGTAGTTATAGTTAGGACCACGTTTCCATAGGAAATCCGCAACATTCTATTTTGAATAACTTTGGCGCCGGTCGACGAATCCTCGCGAATTTTTCAAAATAGGTGGGGCGGTACGCTCCGCTCCTACCCTGAAAGTCTCGGGGGGATTCGTCAAGCGGGGGCTGAGATAAAAGGGGGGTCCCAAAACGCGTTTTTCCCATGCATTTTTCCATAGGACCTTTAGACAGCTACAGCCCGAACGGCTGAACAGAATTTAATGAAATTTGGCAGAGAGGTAGTCCCCAGGTCAAGGAAGTGCCTTTTGTAGGTTTGGTGTAAATCTGTTCAGTAGATTCTGAGAAAATAGCCTTTAAGTCAATATATATATCTGAGCCAGCTTACGGTGCGCTTACGGTACGCTTACCGTACGCGTACGGTGGCGTGCGCGAGCGCGATTCTGATTGGCTCTTAGATCTTAGTAAACATTCGAATCGGCCGAAACCAGGAAGCGGCGGCCGCCATTTTCTCTCTCGCACTTAGAGTGTGGATTAATATACAAAGCACAAAAACATATAAAGGGGCTGTTTGGACAGCTCCAAAACACCTAGCCATGTTGAGGGAGTCCCCAAAGATCCCCCAAGACCAAAAACGGAATTTTTATTTTTTCGCTAATTTCGCCGATTACGCTTACAGTACGCGTACGGTAAAAAAAAAAATATATAAAAAAAATTATCCACACTCTCCCCACCCCGTGTTCAAATGGTGCCCGAAGGGCATCATTTGTGCATGGCTTATACGACTTATAAAAAAGTAAAATGTAACATTTCAAAACGAAGTGCATCATATGTCCTCCATGTGCGCACGGTACGCGAAGCGCATCGTGCGTACATGGCCCATCTAGCGTAACGTGGGCACGCGGTGCGCGTAGCGCACCGCGTGCCCACCGTGCGTGCACGGCACTAACTGCGTAAAGTGGGCGCGCGGTGCGCGAAGCGCACCGCGTGCTCACTGTGCGCGCACGGTGCGCGAAGCGCACCGCGCGCGCACGGAACGAACTGCGTTAAGTGGGCGCGCACGCCACGAATGGCGTAAAGTAACTTAGCATTTAAAAAACCGTACAAATTCACTGAAAAAACCATAGGTTTCACACATGTTATAGTTAGCGGAAATTTTACTGATAAAAAACCAATGAAATTCCCCCGTTATAGTTAGTGCAGGCAACTATAACTCACGCGACCGCAATCTTCTGCTGATGACATATGTGTCTTTATGAAAAAAAAATATTTGTAATATATGTATAGCTAAAAATTTATGGAAGAAGACATGGGCAAATAAGTGTCTAAATACAGTATTAGCATCAGCAGAGGATTGCGGTCGCGTGAGTTATAGTTGCCTGCACTAACTATAAGGGGGGAATTTCATTGGTTTTTTATCAGTAAAATTTCCGCTAACTATAACATGTGTGAAACCTATGGTTTTTTCAGTGAATATATATACATACATACACAAACATATATACACACACACACACACACACACATATACACACACACACACTTACCTTATATGTACTTACCATTTTACAGTAAAGGTAAATAAAGGGCCTCATTTAAAGTCTGGCAGTGCAGGAGCACCACCATAACTCTGTGGGTCTTCCGCCCCACCAAACTCACCGCTCCCCCACCATATTTACAATTAACAGAAGGGCTGTGTTTACACCGGAGGAGCTTCTACTGGCTCTAATGGGGCAAATCTCTGACATAGTGGCCTATCTGCAGAGTGGCCGCAAAGTCAAAGATTGTCACCCCACCCTATTGAGGGCGGGGCTATCAACACTCATTTTCCTTGTCTGAGGCATGGTGGCTACAAGTAGGAAAAATGTGAAATGGTCCCCACATGCAAGGGAAAATCTCTCTGCACGCCAGGTCATCTGTGTTTTGCATTGAGAAAACTCATGCTTTGAAAGTTAACTTTCTCAATACAAAAATGTTTGACAAATTAGCGGTTTAAAACAGTTTCCGTACGACAAACCTGCAGTCCTCTGAAGGGGGCGCTGCAGAAATGATTGCCCTCACAGCACAGAAATCCCAGCCAAGCAGGGGAGTATTTGCAAATAGGATGGGCGGTCCTCTCCCTAAGTGGCAGAGGCCTAGGGTTTGTCCCCCTTGGCAGATATGCTGTCTGTCAGGTTCTAAATGTTCCCCCAATCATGGTCTACAGAAAAGGACTTTTAACAAATCAGGCGAGCCTGATGAACATTGTGCATCACCAATACCTATGCATGATCATCATTATCTATTTAGCTACCCTCTGTAATGAGATCATAGATCAGGAGCAAACAGAGCTGGTGCCTGCAGGGAAACAGAGAATAGATGGGCTTAGAAATACTGAACCAATTACACTTCAAATACACGGATTATGGAATATTTTACTTAATTCACAAATGAACTAAACAAAATCTGAATTTCAGTTTTATTGGTAAGATTGTAGCTTTTCAGATGAAGTACATGTTAAACTCTACGATTTAACTGTCTTTTTTGCTCTTCAAGCATGCTCTCTTTTCGTCGGCACATACAAGTGCTCCTTTGAGACCATTAATTGCTTATACTATATTATGTTTTCTCTACTTGTGCTGCTTTTAGGAATCTACATTGCATTCTAAAATTAAGTTGGTATTGCTATGTTAAATTTCTACAAACCACTTTAGAATTTTCAATTTTGCTTCCTTTATGTATATATACTTTAGTAGGCTGCTAAAATGATTTAATTTTCCAAACAGCCCACCTAAGCAGGTTTCATGAACCCCAAGGGGTCCGCAGAGCACAGGTTAAGACCATTGCTTTAGAAAAATGAATATTTAAAAAAGAAAAGGAGGAGGAGAGGGAAATAAATGTAAGGGGACCTATAAAAGGAGCAGAGAATACTGAAGAACTGGTTCACAAGCCCTGGCACTAATTCACACTCATCTTGAGGCAGATGTATACATGCGAGTAGAAAAATGCTGCCACTCACATGGCAGGAGAGCAAATGGCTGAAGTTTACTGACCCACTGTCAAATGCTTTAAGCACTTCTGAATGGAAGCCAGATATAGATTTATTCACTGAAAAAAAACAAATGTTACAGAAGATGTCATGAGTAATATATAGGGTAATTAGTGCATGGCAAGGGCACGAGTTACAGTTACTTAGATAACTAGCAGTAACTGGAAGGTTAAAACTGAACCTTTCACCTAACAAGAACATTACTTTAACCTTTGTTTTTTCAGTGAATTTCCAGTATTTTTTTAGTTTTTTTTTTTACATGAAGTAATATTTAATTACTATACGTTGGTCTAACGGCATGCAGTCAACTCCACGCTCCACAGGGCGCAGTCACGCATGGCGGGTTGTTGGCCACGAGGTCTGTGGCCAATCTCACGCATGCAGCCAACCCAACACTCCACACGGCCTTTGGCCGTGTGCAAGGGGGGAGGGGGGCTTGGCAACAAGGTTGGCTGTCGCCAGGCACTCTGGCCAACCCCACACAGCACAAGGACTTTGGCTCTGTGCTGCGGGGGGTGGGAGTTGTCCACAAACCCTAGTCCAGGAGACCCCAGGACATTGTCCCCAGGGCCACTGTGCGAACCTGCTATGGCCCTGGGGTCATCCCCAGGGCCACTATTAAAATGAAAGTGGAGTTGCATGGCCTCACTCCCCAAGTCTTTTAAGACTTGGGGAACAATCCCCCAGGACCATTTTTAAAAATAAAAAGGGAGCAGACGGCTCCCTTCCCAAAGCCTTGATAGCCTTGGGGACCCCATAACGCAGGGGCCACTAATCAAAACTAAGGGGAGGGAGGCACGCTTTAGGCCCTGGGGACTCTATTCCCCAGGGCCCAGTGTATTTGTTTTAGTGGAGGGGGCACGAGGTCCCCTCCCTTAGCAGATTTTGGCCCCTTGGACCCTATCCCACCGGGCCCAGCATGATTTTGAGGGCAAGGCAGGCACGATCCCCCCTCCCCCCCCCGCCCCCAACCATAGGCACTTTTGGCCCTGGGGACCACATCCTCCTTGGCCCAGTGCATTTGTTTGCCCCCAGGAGGATTTTTGAACTGGTGACCCCATCCCCTGGAGTCCGGGACTATATTTACACGGGAGAGGAGCATGCGGCCCCCCCTCCCCAGGACCTGGCCCAATCAGAGAGCTTTAAAAAAAAAAACACAAGCGAAGGAGACCATGCTTGTTTTTTCTCTTTTACTTTGCGTCGGATTCCCGAACCGCAGCATGTCGATTCTTCTGCAGGTTGCAAGTGACTGGTTCTGCCAGTCAAAGGAGTTTGCTTTGGCTTTCTGGTGTTCACTAGAGTCCCTCTTGCTGGAAGCAACAAGCTGTCACCATGGACACACATCGACACTCTGGTTCAGTATATAGTCTTCTCAGGGCACTTAAGTGTCCTCTCTTTGCGCAGCGGCGGAGTCCAAAGTCCTGTCTTCGATGAAGAAATCTTTTGTGTCTCTTCTCTGATTTCAAATTAGATCTAAGGTTCTGGTGTCAGGGCAGCCCTTTAAATCCTAGTTAAGGGAGGTGTTAATGGTTAGAGGTACAGTGGCCAATGGGCTACCAGTCCCGGAGGCTAATCCGCACCCGCTGTGACAAAATCCTGTGTGTGAACCTCACTGTGATACCAGAATACTCTCTTTTAGGGTCTGTCAAAATGGTAGAACCCTTCCTCGGCTGTACAGACCTCTTAACCCACCCTCATGGTGTGGCTAACCTTTTGGAGGTATATGCCTCCTTACTACCTAATTTTCCCACCAGTCGGGCTGGACAGGGTGGGAAGGTCTTTGTCCTTGATTGGGGGACAAGACTTTCCACATCAAGGGCGGTGAAAGCCTATGAGGCTCACCTCCTTGATGACCGTAAACACTAGCCATCCTGGGAGGGTGGAGGTGTAACTTCCTCCTGCCAAGGCCTTTTTGTCCGTCCCGGGGAAGTGCTAGCACATCCCTCCAGGAGGGCAGACTCTTGACTTGGCGGTATACGGCTCGGGGAAGCCCGCCAAGGCACTGGAGCTTTGTATGCAAGGGAGCACCCACGCTGGGTGGCTCCCCTGTGCGTGCTAGCTCAATCTCGACACGAGAATTGTGTTGGGGTGAGGAAGGACATGCTTGATACCAAACACGACAATTCGGTCATTCCATAATAGAGCTGCCTATCTCGAGTTTCCTCTGTAGCCAGCCCATGTTGCTCGATGGACCACCGGTCACTTACAGAAAAACCTTGCGTAACAGGGTGACTGTATGGATATATATGTATAAATATATATATCCACACCTTTAATATAATGCACTCTACCTCCTGGGCTTAGGAGGACAACCTTAAAAGTGACTTACTTGCATTAAGCCAGTGGTGTGGCTCTGCAGCACATGGTGTGTGCAGAGTCCCTCTCAGCAGACAGGCTGCTCATGCAGGGCTGCAATGGCAGCTCTGCGGGTATACTTTTACTTGGGTCGCACATGGTGGCACAATGAAGTGCTGCAGCCCTTATGACCCCTCTTATCACCCTTACCCTGGGTACCATTAGTACCACCTACTAGGGACTTACAAGGAGTGAAGAGTGCTTGCCAATGGGGTGTACCAATTCAACAGTTACAGTTTAAGGGAAGAAGCCCTGGTTAGCAGGTCTCAGTGCAATTCTGATCTATAAAGACAGCATCCAGATCAAAAAGTGGGAGGTTACCATGACAAAAAAGGCACTTTCAAACAGTAAGCCACCCCTAAGATAGGACCTAATTAGCCCCAAGGGCAGGGTGCTACGTAAGTAAATGGTAGGACATGTACTTTTATGTTTTGCTTGTCCTGGTAGTGAAATAGTTAAATTTGTTTTTCACAACTGCGAAGCCTACCCCTCTCATAGGTTAACATTGGGAATTCCTTAATATACTTTAGAGCTGGAATTCCTGAGGAGTAGCCAGGTCATGTTTTATATCTTTGGAATGGTAATGATACATCCTCCTTACTGGTGATGTTCGATTTAACATTACTGTTTTAGAAATGCCACTTTTAGAAAGTGGACATTTCTCTGCTCTGTGCGCCCTGCAGCATGTCTCCAATGCACGTCTTGGGTGGGTGACAGCTACACATTGTGCATTCCTCCCTCTAGACAGCCACAAACACAGGAAGGGTAGGTGCGTCTCAGTTGCCATCTACATACATCTGCATTCTGCTGGCCCTGCCTAGGGAGGATGGAAGGCAGAGGCCAACACTTCACTGAATAGGTAGTCTCCTGTCCCCAAACAAAGGGCTAATTTACCCCCATAGATAGCCTGGCAGACGGGCTGAACTGAAAGGATATTTGTGCACTTCCAACACCATTCTTTAAAGTCATCCCCACTTCAAAGGCACTTTTGAGTACTGGGTTGCTAACCCCCTAAAATCAGACACTACTGGACTTGTAACTGAAGCTCTGCCAGAAGAAATGCTGTGCTGCTTAAAGACCTTAACTGGACTGCTGAACTGGAAGGCCTGCTTTTGTGTTTGTTGCCCTTCTGAATACTGCTCTCTGACTTTGTTTAAGGAGAGCTGGATTCTGCCTTTTCTCCAAGTGTGCTCCAAGAGCAAAAATGGCACATCAAAACTGTTGCATGAGTAAAATGGATGCTTTGCTCTCAGAACCAACACAGCGCCTCGACAGCCCAGCACATCGGAACCGTGCATCACTGTCACAGCAGCTCAGAGAGATCAACACATCCCTTTACTGCATGCAGAAACCCGGCGCATTGCTCTATGGAACCATTGCATCTTGGCACGGCATCTCGCCTTCGGAACTGATGGATCACTGTCACTGCATGGAGAAGAATCTGAAGCATCCTCGACCCGCGAGATCCACTTATCTCCCGACGCATCTTGCAGTTGCGACCAGGAAAAGGACTTTGTTCACTGGACCCTGCGTGGGTCCGGAAGCCGTCCGGCACTCCATCGCGATTGGCCCGAACTTTGACTTTGCCCCGGTCCAGCGCGACCTCAATAATCTCTAACGTGCACTTTGCTTTCAAGTACTATTTTTCACGTATTCTTTTGAAATTCAATATCTCAACTTCAATACATTGGATTTTTGTTGTTTTGTTCAGAAAATAATAATCTATTGTTCTAACCCGGAGTGGAATCTTTTTGTGGTGTATTCATTGTGTTACTGTGAGTGTTGCACAAAAACGTTTTACACTGTCTCTTTAAATAAGCCCAACTGCTCTGTGCCAAGCTACCAGAGGGTGAGCACAGGCTATCTTTTAGTCTTTATTCAGCTTACCCCGACTAGACTGGTGGTTCTTGCCTGGCCACGTACCTCATCCAACCAGGAATTGCAGTTCTAACATTTTAGTCACTGGTATATTTTAATAGGTGCTGTAAAATTCTGGTGCATATCGAGCGTATATTACTTTGCACCTTTTATATTTTATTCAATTTGAAGAGGCGTTTTATAGATTTTGTACAGAGTAAGGTTCATTACTTAAATGTACTTTCAATGCATTTTTTTAATGGCCCAGGGGTATCTAACAAACTATCTTTTGAATTGGCTATTCTTCATCTATGCCACAACTGATCAGTAAATCTTAAGCTAGCCAAGCTCAGAGGAACTGAAACGATACTGTACAAAGTAACAAGGATCTACTTAAAGATATTTATCACTGTATCTGAAAGTTTTTTGGGAACAGTTTGTTTTGTAACATAACAATTCACAATTGCTTTGACAGCCGATTTTCAAAAGGCCTTGTGGACAGTGGCACAGACATTGTCAACATCACCTGTTGTTGGGGCATCCCTGGGTTTGAGCGTAGCAGCCACATTCCGTAGTAGCTCAGGGCCATTATCAACATCACATTCAGTATCAGACTGGAGGGCTTATCAACGTGAACAAACCAGGCGCGCAATAATAAATCTACACAAAGTAGAGGCCGTGCCAAGATCTGCCCTATTGAGAAATGTTTGCCTTCATCTGTTTTTAGCGCTGAGAATCTATTCTGTAATACATGGACATTATTTGCGATTACAGTGCACATTCTCTTTCGCACTTCCAAGCTCGATAAATTCACCCTTTAAGTTAATAAATGCTGCATTTCACCGTTTTGCCAGTCCTTCACCTCTATCGCCATGGTTAGGCTGGCAAACGTACTAGAGGTCATTATAGCATGGCAAATTACGAATGAGTGTGACCATCAGCTGACAGATTGAAGGCTCAACGGATGGTCAATACAAAAATGGCACTTTTGAGAAATTAGTGTCAAGCTGTATTTTGCCTCTCCCCTTTCATTTGCACTGTCCGCTGCAAAATTCCTATACTAAAAGCTTCTGGGCTATAGCCATCCCCGTTTAGTTTACCCTCGTAATCCTCAGCGGAACCTCAAAACTGGAACTTGAAACCTTACTCAGGGAGTTTGAGATTACCAACTATACGCAAATTATTTTTAACATTTAGGTGGAATTTTAAACACGATTCCTCCATCAAAATGACATTTTCTTTTATTATATGTCTAAACATACGCTAACTAAAGCAGGATTTGTGTTTATTATCTTGACACTTTACATAGAATAAATATGTCAGGCCACCTGTCTTGAAAATCTTGTCAGAATGCAAGTCAGCATCTGAGTTTTCCCCCCTTCATACTCCAGACTAGAGCCACGAGTGGGTAAGCCCAGTCCAATAAACCTCCAAAATCAAGAACCCTTAAAGCAAGGAGCCAGGTCATGGCATGAAGTGCTTTTGCAGAAGCCAATGCATGACCTGGATCTCGACCTGCAATAGGGACAGGATCAGACTGAATGGGAAACAGATCAAAGCAGAACTGTGCCATGGGGTGCCATGTTTGGTAGAAAAGACAGGCCACTGTACTCTAAGAATATGAATGCAAAGTGTGTCATGTCCTGAAACTACAGTGGGTCCCATGCTCTCCAATCAAGCTATCCTGACTGAAGAGGGGTGAAACCCCGAAATCGGTCCTAGGATGCTTATTTCCAGTCCATGGAGGACCTGGCTTGGCAGTTCGGGCTAGACTGTTCCCATGAGGCACAGGGTCAAGACTGATTTGCATATGGCGGGCTTCAAACTGGAATGGCATGGTGAGCAAAAAAACGATGGATTTGAGTCCAGATCTCTGTACTGGGGTGAATGTATGACATTGTTCTGCAATCGGTCTATCAGCTGTTGTACTTGCAACTGAAACTAGTGTGCATTATTTGATTATTTTACAAATGTTAGAACCCGGGGTCTCTGTTTGGCGCAGGTATGCACTTGCGACAAGCAGGGACCCTTTCCTCTAAGTCAGGGCGAAGGGTTACTCTTAGAAAATAACCCCTGCTCACCCTCTAAGTAACGTGGCGCGAGCAGTCAGGCTGGATTCCAGAGTGCATTAGGCTAAGCATTTAAGGCGTCCCACAATAACCACCCACCCACGACACAGGGACACAAGACTGTATTTATAAAAATAAAGTTCTTTATGTAAAGTTCTGTAAGCAGGCTTCAGAACACAGTGTTTCACTTTAAAATGAGGTTCCAGTTACTTGTTATCACTTTTCAGGAGGCCACAGTTCTTTAAATGGTCACTTCTGGTGCAATCTGCACTTTCTGGGGGTCTTGTGCGCTTCGTAGGGCCCTCCGTAGGCTTCGTACCAGTGTTCGAACGCTTCGTGCCGTTTCTCACGCTTCCCGCGTGAGCACGCGTACTGGGACTCAAGCCGTATGGGCCGTACCTTCGTAGGTACGTGTCGTACGAGTCCGGTACGCCTCTTGCCACTCCTCACGCTTCCCGCGTGAGCAGCGTCTAGTTCTTTAAAGCGGTACGGGCAGTACAGGTGCAGGGACGCGCCGTACGAGCTTAGTGCGAACCGCACAAAGACGCACGCTTCCCACGTGAGTAGCGTAGCGGGACGACAGCGCCGTACGGACCGTACACAGGAAAGTACGCGTCGTACAGGGGCGCTTAGGGCTCACAGTACCTTATTCTTGAGGGCAGAGTTCGTGGCGGCCTCAGCAGTCCTTGGCAGGGGCGTCCCGCGTCGCGTTGCAGTCCCGCTGGTCAGTGGACGGCGATGCTTCGTGGGGCGCCTCAGGACGTCACAGCACACCTCGATATTGGAAGCAGGAGGGGCAGCTCGGGGGTGATTTTGCAGCGCGCAGCGCTGTCGGCTTCGGCCAGAATCGGCGAACCAGTGCGCCGTCGGTCCTCACAGTGGTCTCTACGGCCTGGGGTCGCAGAGGCTCGGCGCTTGGACACAGGCAGTCTCTCCTTACGTTGCGAGCTCCGGCTCGAGGGGGCAGTTGTTCACTTTGCTCAGGCCAGGTAGGACAGGCCTTCACGGTGCTCACAGCAGCACAGTCGATTCGGAGTCACGTTGCTCAGCGAGATGGGGGAACACAGGTTCTCTGGGATCAGCATTAGCAATCCACCCACAGCAGCTTCCTCTTCTTCCAGGGATGAGTAGCGCCCACTGTTCCTGGGGCGCAGATCAGGGGGCAAGCTCACAAGCAAGCCCTTGGAGATTGTTTTTAAAGCACAAGTTGAATTCAAAGTCTTTCTCCGTCTTTTCTTCCTCTCCTTCCAGCAGCAAGGCACCCACCACAGGCCAGTCTCTCAGGCTTAGAGACAGTACTCCTCCATGCAGCTTTCCCAGGTCCTTCTCTTCGGGCAGAGGTTCTTCTTGGCATAAACAGGATCTGATTTCTTAGGAGCAGGGCTCCTTTTATACACAGTTTCTTTTGTTCTTTGTTGCCAGGGGGCCTGTGCCTGGCTCAGTCCGGTTTTGGAGCACTTTGTTGTGGTGACTCTGCTCTTTCCTTTCAGTGCACAGGGCAGAGACATCAGCCGCTCCACAGGGGGCGGAGCCAGCATTGTGGTGGCAGAGCACAGGTCTATTCAGAGTCAAGGTGTACTCCTCCCACCCATCCTGGTGTAATCTCTCTACCCACCACCTGGCAGCCAGCCTGTCTCCTGGAATTCCCCAGCCCTGCCCCTCACTGAAACTAGGACACACACACTAGGACACACACACACACAAGGACACACACACACACACACACGGACACACACACACACACACACGGACACACACACACACACACGGACACACACACACACACACACGGACACACACACACACACACACGGACACACACACACGGACACACACACACACACACACGGACACACACACACACACGGACACACACACACACACACACACACACACACACACACACACACACACACACACACACACACACACACACACACACACACACACACACACACACACACACACACACACACACACACACACACACACACACACACACACACACACACACACACACACACACACACACACACACACACACACACACACACACACACACACACACACACACACACACACACACACACACACACACACACACACACACACACACACACACACACACACACACACACACACACCAGAGGCGGACTGAAATGGCTAAGCAAATAAATACTAACTTTCTAAAAGTAGTATTTACAAACACAGGATATTAAAATAAACTTTACCAAAAGACGTATTTTATTATTCTGAGTTCAGGCATACTAAACTTGACTTTCTACCATGCTCTCGGAGTCCGCTGGGATTATAGCGTGTAATAATTCCAGCAGCCCATTCTGGCCTATGGAGAGCAGGTAGCCTTCAATAGTGAAAAACGAAAATGGCTGTAATTCACTATTAGGACATGCCACACACATCAGGGCATGTCCTACCTTATGCCTACAATGCACCCTGCCCTTGGGCCTACCAGAGGGGTGACTAATATGTAGTTAAGGGAAGGTTTAGGGACTGGCAAGTAGGTGCACTTGCGCAGTCAGCATGACAGTTTCAGACTGCACGCAGGTTCTGCAATGGCAGGCCTGAGACACTCTACAAGCTGCTTCTGTGGGTGGCACAACCACTGCGGCAAGCCCACCAGCAGCATTTGCATTTACAAGCCCTGGCACTCCTGGTGCACTTTACTAGGGGCTGATAGTAAACCAAATAAGCCAAACATGGACACCAATCAATGTATACACTTTTCAAAGGGAGCACTTGCACTGTGGCACTGATTAGCAGTGGCACAGTGCCCTGAGCAGCTAACACCAACAAAACACATGAGGCACATCAGCAAAAAGTGGAAGGGAAACTCACGCCAAGGTGCCATGTCTAACAACAAAAATGTACATTCTTGAAACAAACAATACCTTTTTATTTCTGGGTGTCCTGTTTTTGTTACTTTGCACTGCTTTCGTCTCTTCCTGTCCTCTGAGAACACTTATAAAATCTTTTTTGGTTACGGATGACATCAGCTTTGCTCGCTTCCTTTCGGAACTTCCAGCTTCCTTCACCTTTTCATCTATATTGCTTTGGTGCTTGCGAACTGCATTGAATAACTGTACAACTCCTCTAGGAATAAAAAGAAATAACTATTAAGTTTCAGCCATTTGCAGTGCATAAAACAAAATCCAAAACGCAGAGAGTTATTGAGAGGTGCGCTGTTCAACAAAGCATTCCACAAAACTGAGGTCAACTATCACAAACTTTGGATTTATATAACTTATCAAATTATTTTCAGTTTAAAAGTATTTCTGATGACGGATAATGAGTTTTTGGCATTCTCGATCATGTGCCTGTATGTAGTCCTGAGTGTGTATGCAGGGTGCTGGAAAACATGCAGTATACAGAGAAATGGAGGTTAATACCAGAGTGAACCAAGTTGAAAAGTCAATGTGCTCGCAGCTCCACATTTTTTTTTTTTTTAAACTACACAAGCTTTGCAAAATACTACGCTCCCTAAGTTTAGAAACAAAAGGAGGAGGAGCAGCTTTTTGTAGCAGCAGGAGGAATCTGTTCGGGCTACGTACAGCAAGAGATGGACGAGCACCGGTCAGCGTCTGCTGCGATCCCCAACTTAGAGCTCCACTCAGACATTTCTATCATCCAAGCAATGGTTGTCAACTGACCAAGACTTGCTCCAAGTCGCCACAGAAATACCACAGCCTGGCTAAACCAACCCAATATTGCTGATCCACACCATACCTGCCCCCCCAATTGTCTCAGCTGAACGTCTTAGCGCCATCTAATGTTGATGGCAGGAAGGTGCAGCATGTTTATACATTTTTCCTGCTCCAGGTTGTCCCACACGTTGCGAATCATTAAATGGTCATACGAGGCAGAGCAATAGTTTATTTACTACACTTCTTGAAATTTGTTGAAATCAGTAAAACTTTCAACAACTTCATGAAGGCTGAAATGATTAGATTTTGCAGACAATGCAAGCATAACAATAAATGAGCATATCTGAACTGTACTAGTTTTTTTTTATTGCTCCACTATGATGAACATGTGTCATAAGTAACAGAATAAAATCAACTGTCTTTCTGGATGGCTTAATTTAGCGAAATTATTTCTAGCCGAGTAAACACGATACAGAAATTGTATTAACTTAATTCCAACAGTGAATTTAAGGCTTAATCAGTACTTGATCTTTCGGAAGCACTAGGAGGCTTCCAGCCAGTGCCAGATGTTACACAAAAACAGGGATTTTTATCCGGCTCCTTATAAGTTAACAAAGAACTTGTAGCAAAGGCTCTACTGTTCTGCAGCTGGCCGCTTGTATAAAGAAGTTCAAAAGCAAGGTGACGTCATAGTTTGGGACAGTATATTTCAGCCTCTGTAAATGGCAAACTCGAAGTACTTTATGGAAGAGGGTTCGTCTTGTGGACAACACAGTCCTGACCAGAGTGTGGGCAAGGGCATGGCAAAAGGATATCGGTGGGTGGTATAGGAGTGTCGGTCGGTGCTCTTTTCTTTTGTTGATTTAATACTTGTTAATGTTTCCATTTGTTGCACAAAGCTGTGTATTTATATGACTGGCTGGTGAACTTGGTCTAAGAAAAGCCTTATGTTAATCTGCTACCTCTACTGTACAAACACATTTCCTCTCAATAACTAAGTTGATATTAATAAGAAGGAGGTATGATTAGTTTGGGAGTTTCAATATACTACTCAAACTTATGTGGTCCAATGGGAGTTTCAGAAGTATACGAGATTACATTGATTTTCGCAAACCTATGTGTTAGACCTGGCATCCTTGGTGTTGTTTCCCCAGACTTTTTGCTTCTCCTATTTTTGATGCTGTGCTGGATTTCATTTTTGCTGGCTTAGATGCTTTGCGCACTTTGCCACTGCTAATCAGTGTCAAAGTGCAAGTGTTCCCTGTGTAAATTGGTATTGTGCTAAGGCTGGTAAATCAAATGCTACTAGTGGGACTGCAGCACGGATTGTGCCATCCACATGAGTAGCCATGAAAAGATGTCTCAGGCCTGCCACTGCAGTGCCTGCTCGCAGTTTGTTAACTGCCATGTCGACCTGGCAAGTGCACCCACTTGCCAGGCCTTAACCTTCCCTTTTCTTACATGTCAGTCACCACTAAGGTAGGCCCTAGGTACCCCTGTGGGCAGGGTGCAGTGTATGTGAAAGGTAAGACATGCCCTGGTGTGTGTAGCATGTCCTGATAGTGAACTACTGCCAATTTCGTTTTTCACTATTGCAAGGCTACCGGTTCCCATAGGATAGAATGAGGAGTTTGCTTATAACATCTTATACCCTGGGAACAAGAGAGGAAAATAAAGTTGTGTGCTTGAACTCAGAATGTTAAAATGCATTTTTAGTAAGGGTGAGTTTTACATTCTGTGTTTGAAAATACCACTTTTAGGAAGTAGGCTTTTTTCTTGCTTAGCCATTCAGTGTGCCTCTGATAGGATGTGTATTGACCGTATGGCTTTAGAGTGACAGGGACTGGGATGTGCAGTAGGTCCAGAGAAAGTCTGGATGAGTCAGGGCTGGACTGAATAGACCTGGGCTGCATTTAGAGTAGGGGGGGGAGAATACCTTTCACCTGAATGGGCCTGGTCTACCTTCCACAATGCTGTCCCCACCTCCTGCCAGGAAGCTGCACCATAGAGGTCAGAACTGGTTTTGACTGAGCACAGGGTTGCCACCAGAGGACAAAGTATTTTGTAGTATACATATTGGGGACCAGACCCCAGAACTTTAGATCATTCCTGGAATTCAAGAGAACCATTTGCCACGAAAAAGAGATGGAGAGAGTGAGGAGAAGTACTGCCCCTTTGCTGTGTGGGGTTGTCCTGCAGTTGCTGTTTCTGCCAAGGAAAGGAGAAGGACTTTGCGGTGTGCTGTGTCCCCTGCTTGAAGGAGATCTCCAAGGGCCTGTGTGTGCTGGCCTCCTGTTCTGAAGTCTCAGGGACACAAACACTTCACCCCCAGTTCCCCTGAACTCTGCTGCTGTGAGGTCTGACCTGCCAAGAGGTGCCTATGCCAGTTTTGGACCTCTGGAATTTGTTGCTGCTGGAAGAAGAAACTATAAACAACTGCACAAAACAACGCATCTGTCTTCTTGCGGCTGTTTTTCCGACGCATCTCCACAGCGTGAAAAGAATTTCCACACCTTGCCGCTAAAGAAAAACAACGCAGAGCCACTTGACATCGCCGCATCGATCACCGATGCATCCCGGATTTCCACGCATCGCACCTGTGCCGCAAGTTTTCCCGACGCATCGCCAGCGGACTGGAACCGCCACGAAGAATTGATGCATCACTCCCCATACAGACCGGATACGACGCAACTCTTACTCCGTGTGCAGCAGGACTGTCGCATCGCCTCCCCAAGGTCTCAGGAGATGACGCATCTCTTTGTTTCCGACTCTGCGGCTGTTTAGCCTTGTGAATTTTGATGCAACCTCGGGTACTTTGTGTAAAAGTCACGCATCCAGTTTTCTATGGTACAAGTTCTTGAAACCTTTTGAAAATCATATTTTTAACTGTGTTTGTTGGATTTTTGTCGTTTTGGTCTTGTTTAGTTTAAAACATTATATTTTTCTAAACTGGTGTGGTGTCCTTTTGTGGTGTTTTCTCTGTATTACTGTGTGACTTGTGTACAAAGACTTTACACATCGCCTTTCGGATAAGCCTGTCTGCTCGTGCCCAGCTAACGAAGGGGTGAGCAGGGGTTATCTAAAGTGTGTATCCCCCTTACCCTGACTAGGAGCAAGGGGCCCTATTTGGACAAAGGTACCTACCTCTGCCAATTAAAGACCCCCATTTCTAACATTGGTGGTCAGCGGTGGGGATTTGAACCTGTATTTGTGCTTGACCCACAGTGATTGGTGTACATCACTAGTTTAGTGCAAACCACTACCCAACCACATACTGTGTTTTGTTTTTGGTTCTATTTTTGATTAATCCTTAAAGTATCCACGCACCATGTCTCAGAAGGGTAAACCAGCAAGTGAGGCTGCAGGATTGGAGCTGGATATTGAAATATTGCATACCTACAGAGTAGATCAGGAGAAATAATTTTGCATAGACTTTGGATGTCCCGTGAAGAGCAGCGACAGGAAGGAGGAACTGCAAAATGGCTTAAGGGCCTGGTGGGAGGCCAGAGAGGCTAGGGAGACAGGTGATGGAGAGGTGGATGAGGAAGCACCAGAGGATTGTTTCAGAACACAGGATCTGTCTGTTGGCAGAGCAGCCTCTAGGGCTGGCAGCAATCATTTCTCTAGAAAAATTTACCAGAGCAGCTGGAGGAGAACCAAAGGGTTAAAGATCACGGGTTCGAAGTCCTGAGACTCAAGATGAAGCAATTGGAGATGGAGAACCAAACAGGTGTCACAGAGAGAGAATAAATGGCAGAGGAGAGCAAGAATGCTCGTGCTTTGGAGGAAAAGAAGTTGCTCTTGGCTCATAAAGCAAGATAACTGACTACAAGGGGCTGTATGACTTAATTGCATGGGAGCACTTGAATAGTCTGTGGTCCAGAGCTGCGCCAGCATCTAATGGATAGCAAGCTGACTGACCCCAGGAAGTTTGCTCAGGAGGTGGACCGTTGGACTAGTACCAGGGTTCACAAGGGGTATGTGGGTAACCCAGCCAAGGGTGGGCAGGGTCCCCAGCAGAAGAGGGGGGGGGGGGGGGGGGGGACAAGGGTAATCAATAGGAGTTCTCTCAAGGACCCGAAAATAGTACCCAGGGTAAGGATTTCTACCCCCCCCCCCAGTTCTAAACAGCCATGACCCCGTAGGGGCAGGCAGAAAAACAGGGGTCCCCAGGTGTTATCAATGTAATCAGGAGGGCCACCTGGCGAATGATCCCAAGTGCCCCAAGGCACCACCAGCACCCACTGGTGCCCCGTCCTCAGGGTGAGTGTAGCGTTGGGGCAGGAGTTTGTTCCTATTAAAGGTGGGGAGCGAGCAGTTATGACCCTTGTCTCATTAGGAGACAGAGAGATGGTCCAGGGATCCTATCTGCCCGAGAACACTAAAAAGTACAGGCAGTGGGTGACCATCAATGGGAGGAGCGTGGAGGCTCTGAGAGACACAGGAGCCAGTGTGACATCTGTCGGGTGTCAATGGGTGTCTGGAGAGCAAGTTATTCCAAATGTGCTTCAGCTGTAGTTGCGGCAGACAACTGAGCGCCTGTGTAAGGTGGCGCAGGTTACCTTTGATCGGGGGGTCTCAGGCTCCTTGAAGGTTGTTGTTAGTCCATCCATGCCTGTTGACTGTCTGCTTGGCAATGACCTGAAGAGTTCCACATGGAAGGTGATGGAACGCCAGGCTTATTTGGAGATGTTGGATCTACCTGAGTGGGCGTGTGACCACTGGGTCAATGGCAGCCAGTAGGGGTACTAAAGGGGACTTAGAGCCTGAAACAGTGGCCCAGATGCCTGTCAGGAAGAGTAAGGGCGGGGGCGTGGGAAACCAGCCCCAGACGTTCCCATGGTCCAGGAGGAGGCAGACCTTGAGGGAGATGTCCTGGAACCTACAGGGAAACAAGTGGCCGAACTGGGAGACCTACCCGAGCTGACCCATTGGAAGCAGGAAGGGGTTCCCTCCAGGGAGGATTTCTGCAAGGTGCAAATGGAATGCCCTACTCGTTTTGGTTTACGGCATCAAGCTTCAGACTAGGTAGCAGGTGATCAGTCTGGATCACATCTGATTTATTGGGAAAATGGATTGTTGTATAGTGCGCCTAAGGTCGCTGAGCCTGGTGCAGCCCGTGTGCTGGTAGTACCTGAGCGCTACAGGGCCTTCCGACTGGGTCTGGCTCATAACATGCCTTTAGCAGGATATTTGGGGTGCAACAAGACCATCAGAGGCTTGTCACCCACTATTACAGGTCCCAAGTGAGAAGGCACTTTGGTACACACTGTAGGTCTCGTCAGACTTGCGAGGCAAGTGGCAAGAGTGAAGGGAAGTGTAAGGCTCCCCTCCAACCCTTTCCTGTGGTGAGCACCCCTTTTCAGCGGGTGGGCATTGGTATTGTGGGGCCACTGGAACCCAAGACAGCCTTAGGCAACAAGTTTATCTTGGTGGACCATGCTACCCGGTACTTGGAAGCTGTCCCTCTCAGGACAATCACATCCCCTGTGGTGGGCCGTGCATTGATTGGGATCTTTTCCTGTGTGGGGTTCCCCAGAGAGGTGGTCTCTGACCGTGATACAAACTTCATTTAGAAGTACATGACATCTTTGTGGGAGGAGTGTGGTGTGACATACAAATTCACCACTCCTTACCATCCTCAAGAGAATGGGTTCGTTCAGAGATTCAACCTAACCTTGAAGGGCATGATAAAGGGTCTTGCAGAACCCATGAGTTCTAAGTGAGGCGTCTTTTTATTATGCCTGTTTGCATACAGGGAAGTACCGCAGAAGTTCTTAGGCTATAGCCTCTTTGAACTGCTGTATGAGAACCCAGTGAGAGGACCTCGGAGTCTGGTGAAGGAGGGTTGGGAGAAAACTGCTGGTAAGACCCCCCCCAAGATGTGTTCAGCTGTGTGCTGGCCTTTAGAAACCAGATTCAACGCTTCAGGAAACTCGCTCAGGTGAACCTGGAAGACAGACAGGAAGAAATGAAAAGATGGTATGACCAGAATGCCACTCTGGTCGAGTTTCAGCCTGGCCAAAAAGTGTGGGTGATGGCAGCAGTGGAGCCTTGTTCACTTCAAGATAAGTGGACTGGTCCATATGAGGTGGTGGAGCACAAGAGAGAGGTGACCTACTTGGTTGACTTGCAGACTTCCAGAAACCCTTTGCGGGTCCTGCACGTGAACCACCCGAAGCCGCACTTTTGAGGTCTGAGGTGACTATGCTCCTTGCGACAGATTATGGAATGGAGGAGGAGAGGGAGCCTCTTCCTGACCTCCGGTCAGCAAAGTAACATGATGGGTCAGTGGATGGGGTAAACCGCTCTCATACCCTGACCCCAGGGCAGCAGAGGGACTGTTGCCAGGTGCTGGGACAGTTCGCCTCCCTGTTCTCCCTGAGTCCAGGAGTGACCACTTAGTGAGTTCATGATGTGGACACTGGGGACAGTCTATCCGTAAAACAAACATTTTACAGGGTAGCTGACAAAGTCAGGGCTAGCATCAAGGAAGAAGTTTCCAAGATGTTGGCATTAGGGGTGATAGAGCCCTCAAGCAGCCCCTGGGCTAGCCCTGTGGTCTTAGTGCCAAAAGCTGCTGCACCCAGTGCCGCTCCAGAACTTCGGTTCTGTGTGGACTACCGTGGGCTCAATGCGGTCACCAAGACTGACACGCACTCCATCTCCAAGGCTGATGAGCTCGTTGATCGGTTGGGAGCTGCCCGGTACCTCAGTACATTTAACATCTGCGTACTGGCAGATTGCCTTAACTGATGGGGCAAGGGGGCATGACCTGACAACATGGCAGGCTAGGCACACTTATGTTGAGCTCCTGCCCCATATGTAGAAATCCTTTGTTAATCTTGGCAGAACCGTCAAAGAACACAACCGAAACTGTGCCGGAATCTCCCTTTATCTAAACGAGCAAAAAACCCAGAGCCGTCGAAGGTCGGAAACGAGGAAAAAATTGTACGGAAGGAATTCTGAGAAGCGGCGGCCTGCCCGACGTCAAAACGGCGATGCCTGATCATCATCAGACTACCTGCTGAGATCGAGGGGGCCGCACCAGAGGGACGGGGGGTTCCGCGGTCGGGTGGTGGCTGAGAGCCCTGCAAGTGACTGCACCCCCGCTAAGCCCATCGTGAAATCGGAGGGGGCCAGAAGACTATGCGGCGCTACCGGAGGTCCTCTGGACTAAATGAGACCTAAAGCCTGGGACAAGCATTCTGCGTGGGGTCCAGAGGTACGACTCCCCTAAACCCCGACGGCCGGAACATAATAAACGGCACCACCTACAGCAGATCGCCGAGAAGCTCCTGGCAAAGGCGGTAACACACACAGAGCTCCCCTGGGCTCTTCGAGGCCTATGTGCAGAGCCTTGAACACACACACACACACACACACACACACACACATTCCGGGGCACTGGAGGACCTCTGCGGCCACGGCTACATTGAAACCGCTGTCCCAGGTGGAGAAACTATTGAAACTTGGCACGGACTCTGCTGCTTAGATTGAGACAGGGGCCTGGCCCTGATACACAAGCTTGGGTGAAGAAGGCTAGAAGCCCCGGCCTGCCGGTGAAGACTACAAAAGGGGTGGACGCCCAGGGGATGCCCAGCAGTGGGTGAATCCCCCAGAGAAACACAGGACACAAGAGTCATCTAGGAGGGACAGGAAGGCACGCTCCTGGGGGTGAAGTCTTGAAGAAAGGTCCCTTCGGAAAGCCATATATTATCGCTGGAAGAGGTAAGAAGTAGCAGAAAAGCATGGAGGCCGCTGACAATGTAACCCTGCTGCAGCCCCATCTTGACCCCACACCGGGCACAGAGACATTGGCAGTGAGAAATAAGACTTACATGAAGCCACCACTACAAGGCCAGAATATGGTTAAAGACAAACCGGCGAGGGCAGCACAGGCCAACAAAATCATGCAATATACAGTGCCGAGCCCGACAACATCTGAGCATAACAGAAGAGAGCCGGAGCAGATGCCGCACCAAGGTACCATGGCACAAGATGAAGCGGATATATTGGAAGCCATAGAGATTCCCAGGTGGCGTTCGAGACAAAAACGGACACCATGGCAATGGTTATAAACCACCTACGCAAAAGTGGCGGATTGAGTCGCAAGTACAGAAGGAGAACTAGCAAACGCTACGAGAGGAAGTCCAGAGGCTACGCATGACAGTAACCTCACTCCAAATACACTCCACCCGCCTGAAAGACAGAGTAGAAGATGTGGAAGGGAGGTTGAGGAGGAACAACTTGCGTTTTTTAGGATTTCCGGAGAAGGCAGAGGGCCCGGCAGCGGATTTCTTCCTGGAACAATGGATAGGGTCGGCTTTTACAAATGTCAGGTTCTCCAAAATGTTTGCCATAGAAAGGGTCCACTGCTCCCTCGGTTCCCTGCCGAGCCCGGGATCACCGCCTAGGGCCATGATTGCCCATCTATTTAACCTTAGAGACAGAGATATAATGCTGCAGTATGTCCGTGCAAATGGCCCACCTAAATTTGAAGACCGGGACATTCATATTTACCCTGACAATACCAGGAAAGTTAAAGAGCTTAGAAATGACTTTTTGGAAGTCAAGAGACGGCTTAGAGACCTCAATATTAAATACAGTTTAATGTTAATGTTACCGGCCCAGCTCCAAGTACAGTATGGACATAGGGTTTATTTCCACAATAAACCGCAAAAGGCCACAGACTGGATGGACTCAATAGGTCGGGCCGGGCAAGACCAGAACCAAGGCTGGCGGGAACAGTGGAGAAGAAGTGGGCGACAGCATCGCAACACAGGAGAACAGAGATCCACGCCGCATGACACATTGGAGTTGGAACGAATCCTGGTGGGTCGAGATGGAACCTTGCAGAACGAAGTAGAGGAGATACTTACTCATAACCAGTTCTCCCCACTCTGTCTGGTGCAAGAGACCCAATCGCAGCCGGATGGTAACCTCAGTTAAGCCGAAGAATGCTCCTAAGATATATCGAAACAGTAGTTGGGGCGGTGTTGAAAAAAGATACGGACACTGAAAACTGTAAGCATAGAAGTTGAATGTAAGGGGGAAGAATGGGATAGCACCTAACCGAGGGGATGTCACCCCTGAAAGACAAAGACTGCAATATTTGAGTTGGGACACAGTTCTGCCACTTTAAGGTGTAGGACACTCCAGCTGTGATGCACTGCACTTTGCTATACCAAAGGTGGGGCGAGGCGGCGTGGTGCCTGACAAGACTGGCCTAGATCAGAGACTGGATTTTTGGACTTATTTACTAAATTTGTTGATTGCAATGTTGCGGGGAGGGATCTAGGGTGGGGGTGGATGTTCGGTGTGGGGCGGAGTTCTGAGTCCTTAGACATCGGTTGTGCTATGGGAATGAGGTACAACTGACTTGGTGGGGGGGGGGGGTTTGAGGTGGTCATTGGAGAATACACAGTTATGTTAGAAGGTAATTAATTCCTGGCTTTTGTCAGGTTGCGACTCTGTCGCCCCCCTCAGGCGGATGTCCTCCAGACGTCTGAACGACGCGAACTACTGGTTTAATGAGGAACTTAAAGCCCTCAAACTCACTGTACGCCATGCCGAGCGGGCCTGGAGGCGAGACTACTGCCCTAACCTCAAAACCCAGTATACCTCCCTTCTGTCCCTATACAAAAAATCCATTCTGGCCACAAAGACTGCCTACTTCTCTTCAAAAATTCTGGCTGCCGAAAATCAGACTAGAGAAATCTTCTCCATTGTTCACGACCTTGCCTTTTCAGACAGAGCCACCCTTAAACCTTCTCCCTCCCAGGATTTATGCGACTCTCTGAACATCTATTTCCTGGACAAAATCTCTAACATTAAAGCAAACATCCCTCTTCCCTCCCCTTCCTTTGTTGACCCCCAGTGTCCATCAGTCGGGGCACGCCTTTATTCCTTTCCTCTTTTGACAGAGGAGACTTTCCTTTCCCTCCTCCCTATGATCAAATCAGGTTCACCTCTAGACACCTGCCCTGCCCACATCCTAAAGCACATCTTCTCTGTCTGTGCGCAGCCCCCTCTCAACTTTCTCAACAGTTCACTGTCTCAGGGTATTGTTACTCAATCTCTAAAAACTGCCATCATTGTTCCTATTCTAAAAAAAACGGGCGCTGACCCTTCTGTTCTTGCAAACTACCGCCCCATCTCATTATTGCCCTTTCTGGGAAAGGTACTGGAGCGCCACATCACCAGAACGCTCAGTACCTTTGTGGAGGAGAACGGGATATTAGCCCCCCGCCAGGCTGGATTCCGCCCCGCACATTCCACGGAGTCCGTGGTGCTATCGGTCCTTGACAACCTCAGAGAGGGCATGGACACCAACCATCCCCAGGCCTTGGTCCTCCTCGATCTCTCCGCCGCTTTTGACACGGTTGATCACTCCATCCTACTCTCTCGTGTCAGAGCGGCGGGGATTGGAGGCTCCGCCCTGGTCTGGTTGTCCTCCTTCCTGAGGGACCGAACCAAGGCAGTACGCCTTGGCGACTTCTCAGCAGACTTCCGGAAGGTGCAATGCGGGGTCCCCCAGGGCTCCTCCCTCTCCCCCCTCCTATTCAATCTGTACATTGCCCCCCTGATCTTTGCTCTCCAGCAAATGGAGGTCTCCGTTTACAACTACGCGGATGACCTGCAGCTTATTTTTACCTTGTCCCCACCCCCAGAGTCTATGGTTAGGTTCCAGTCTGTTATGATCTTTATCCGGGACTGGATGAACTACAACCACCTGAAGTTAAATCCAGATAAAACCGAACTGGTTCTGACAGGTGGTTGCTCCAGCCCCTGGTCCTCTCTTTTCTGGCCCCCCTCTTTAGGCTCCCCCCTTCTCCTTCTTCCTCTGTGAGAACTCTGGGGATCAAGCTGAACGACCAACTCACCCTGCACTCCCAGGTTAGCTCTGTGGTGTCCTCTTCCTTTGTTTCACTCCGCACTATCCGGAAAGTTTCCCGGTTCTTCTCTTACTCTGCCCTTAAACTCATTGTCCTGGCGATGGTAATCTCCCGTATAGACTACGGCAATGCTCTATACTGTGGCATGCCCGCCTACAGCATGCGACGATTACAGCTGGCTCAAAACCGGGCTGCTCGCCTGGTCTACAAGCTGGCCAAATTCCATCACGTCAAGCCACTTCTTAAGTCCTTGCACTGGCTCCCTATTCAAGAACGAGTCCAGTTCAAGACGGGATGTATCATCTTTCAGGCCCGAGCTGGCGCAGCCCCTGCCTTCATCTCTTCTGAAATCAAAGCCTACGCCCCCGTCAGGGAACTACGCTCATCCTCCCAATATCTATTGACAGTTCCCCGCTTCAGGTGCAAAAAGTGGGGGGGGGCACGAAATTTTCCACACTTGCCCCTGCCTTTTGGAACTCTCTCCCCGCTCACCTCAGATCTTCCATTCACTACTCACACTTCCGAAAGGCGCTCAAAACTTTCCTTTTTTCTAAAGCCTTTCCACTTTAACTATCATATTCTCCCTCTCTTCCCGGCTCCCTTTATCCTCCCGGGCTCAGTACTTCAAAGCGCCATGAAACCGCCAGGTGTACGTGCGCTCTATAAATGCTTTAAACTCAAACTCAAACTTTAATACCGGGAATGCACAGAAACGATATGCCAAACAATCTATAGGAATACGAGGGGTACCTGCCCTGCTAGACACAAATGGTTTTCCCCAACCAGAAAGAGAGGAGCCACACCTCAACACGCTGAAGTCATGAAAGGTGATAGACAGAACTAAAAGGTCATCACTTGGAATGTGAGGGGGCTAAACAATGTGGTCAAAAGGATCCTGGTAATAATGTATCTAAAACGATCTGAAGTGGACAAAGCCTTTCTACAAGAAACGCACCTGTGGGGTGATTGCCTTAAATATGTCCAACGAAGGTAGAGGGGTCAGTTTTTTGCGACATCTTATTCGGGGTATGCCAGGGGCGCGCTGATCTGGGTGGCACCGGGAGTCCCAATTGAAGCGGTAAAGTCGAGCCTGGACTCATCAGGAAGGTATGTGGTGGTGGAAGGAACACTTGGCAGGCGGAATGTATGCCTGATTAACATATATGCCCCAAATAGGGATGATGGTGCGTTTCTGGGGTCAGTCCTGAGGCAGATAGATCTTGCACCAGATGTAGCACTGATTGTCGCAGGGAACCATAACTGTGCTCTAGACAGAAACTCCCCGAGGCTAAACCAAAAACCAGAGAAGCCATGCGCCAGATGCTAATCAATTACAACCTCATGGCTATCTGGTGACATCGTAACCCTCATCAAAAAGTTAACTCGCCACACCTGCAACTAATACATATAGCAGACTGGATTCTTTTTTCATACAGAGGGGGGCAGCCAACAGAATAGAGGAGAAGGCACAATATCTGGCTCAATATTTATCGGATCACTCCCCGCTGCTTATAGTATACACTGGGCCGGCCAAGATCCAAGATACCGCTCTGGAGAATAAACACGGAGGCACTAACTGAACCAGTATATAAGGCTACGATAGGAAAGGAACTCCATGGGTATTTCCATACAAACTGGAACACAGCTAGCACTAAAGCGGTGGAATGGGATGCCATCAATATAGTGCTAAGGGGAGCATGTATGTCTACAGAGGCAGGAGTCAAGAAAGTGCTGGAGCAGGATTTGAAACGTCAAGAAAACAACTGACTGTTTTAGAAAAGGCACTCCCCACAGATAGACAAAATAAATGGACAGCACAGCGGCAAAAGATAGGGGACATATGGGATGCACTAGGCAAATACAACAGAAATAAGAGCAGAAGACAGTGGTATACGGAAGGAGATAAGGCGGGACGGCTACTGGTACGGCTCATTAATATGGAGACGCAACCTCAACCAATCCAGGCAATTAGAAATGACCAACAGCAAAAGGTCTATACGCAGCATGAGATCATTAAAGGCATTTGCAACCCATTTAAAGAAGATCTATTCGGAGCCCCAGAACTCCACACATACCCAGGCTATAGAAGCCTACCTAGCAGGTATGGAAATGGCCAGTCTGGATCCAGAGACTCGAGAAGGCCCCCAAATTTCGTGCCCATTTGGGGGGCACGAAATAAAATGGTGATAACACACTTAAAAACTGCCAAATCTCCCGGTATGGACGGCTTTGCGGCTGAATTTTATAAAGAATACGCTGAGGCAGTGGCTCCTAGATTGTTGGATGTTATTATAGAAGCAGAAAAGAGGGGCAAACTACCGAGTTTAATGCGTGAAGCATTAATACTGATGATTCCCAAACCAGGGAAGGACCCGTCGATACCAAACTCATATAGACCCATCTCCATGCTGAACATACAATTCAAAATTATAAGCCAGGTGCTTGCGAGTAGACTGTTACCATGTCTCCCACAGCTGGTGAATGCGGACCAGTCTGGGTTTATACCCGGTAGGAACACAATGAGAAATATTCGCCGTCTCGCACATATAATGCAGACACTTGGGAGGGGAGTGCAGAGAAAAGCGCATTGGCACTTTTGGATATTGAACAGGCGTTTGATTAGGTTAGATGGGAATATCTGTGGCAAGTACTTCTTAAAATGGGATTGGGCTCAGGGTTCGTAAATTGGGTCAAACTACTTTATGCTAAGCCCATGGCGAGGGTCCGAACGGGGCGATATGTATCGGATGCTATGTTGTTACAAAGGGGAACACGACAAGGATGTCCACTTTCCCCTTTATTATTTGCCCTTGCAATGGAACCATAAGCATGCCACCTCCGGGTAGAGCTTGAGGGTAAACATCCATTACGCGGCTGTTACACCGCGTACCATTACTTTGCAAGTGTTACAACGCATGCGATGTTACAACGCGTAGCCTTTACTACGCAAGTTGATACATCGCATGCGTTGTAACGCTTGTGAAGTAAAAGCTATCCACATCGTTGTGCTGAAACGGATGACGACGGAGGAAGCCGAAGAAGACAGGAACCGAGGAGAGAGAGAGAGAGAGAGAGAGAGAGATGGATAAGAGGGGCTGTGTATTATTTAAGGGCTTAGGGTAGGGGAAGGGTTGTGCAGGGGGTAGTCTTTTTGGTTTAAGGGTAGTGTAGTTGCGTTTGTGTAGCGTAGAGTAGGGTATTTGGGTTTAGGGTTGTGTCTGGGGTCTTGAAGAGTAATAGGGACAGGGATTGGGGTAGGGGCAGTGTTGTGCTGGGATAGTGTTTTAGGGTAGTGTGTTGTGTTAGTGTAGGGTAGTGGTTTAGGGTAGTCTAGGAGGTCGTGCAGGGTAGTGGTTAAGTGTAGGGACCGTCTTGGGGGTAGGGGCAGGGTTATGCTGGGTGTAGTGTTTTAGGGTTTACGGTAGTGTTGTGATTTTTGTGTAGGAAAGTGTGTTAGGGTTTAGGGGAGTGTCGGGGTGCAAGCAGGGCAGTGTTTGGGAGTAGGGACAGGAATGGGGGTAGGGGCAGTGTCGTGCTGGGGGTAGTGGTTTAGGGTAGTGTTGTGGTGTTTGTGTAGTGTAGAGTAGAGTAGTGTTTTAGGGTAGTGTTTTAGAGTAGTGTCAGGGGTGCGTGCAGGGTAGTGTTTGAGTTAGGGAGCGGGCTGGTGGAAGGGGGAGGGTCGTCCAGGGGGTAGTGGTTTAGGGTAGTCGTGTAGGGTAGTGTAGTGATTGAGGGTTTGGGTAGTGTTTTAGAGTTTGTGATGTGTAGGGTAGTGTATTTGTATTTTGAGTAGTGTTTTTTTTTTGGGGACATTCGTTTGTTTTTTTTACTAGGCAAGTTTTTAGTTTGCATACATTAGCACTTGCAATGTAAAGGTATGCGAACTAAGAACTTGCGTAATAACGGTATTTGCAAAGTAAAAACAGCGCAGTAAAAAGCTGCAAGTAATGGTATGCGAAATAACGAGTCATATTCGAGCTTGAGGGGCATGACACACTGATAGGCCAAACGGAACAAATCGTGTCATTGTAGGTGGACAACACGCTGGTGTTCTTGCGCCGCCCGACCCAATCGGTCCCAATACTGTTTTACGTTCGAGACCTTTGCTAGAGTCTCAGGCTTGCATATTAAGAAATTAAAATCGCAATTATATCCGATAGGGATGATGGAGGGGAGAGAGGAGTCCCGGCCCCTCGGGTTAGAGCTCTCATGAGAACTGGAAACAGTGCTTTATCTGGGGATACGGGGAGCCAGAGAGAAAAACACTTTCTATGAACACAACATGGGTAAGATACTCAAGGGCCTACAAGGAAGCAAAACTTTTGGAATACACTAAAATTGTCCCCCGATGGGAAAAATTGCCTTAATAAAAATGGTGGTACTGCCTAGATGCCTTTTCATAACGCAAGGGAAATTCTATGAAATCCCGCATAAAGTATTCAAATAGCTGGATGTACTCCTCACGCAACTGCTGTGGAATGGGAAACGCTGTAGGGTTAGCTTAGAGGTGATGAAATGACAATGGGACAAGGGAGGCCTGGGAATCCCAGATTTAGAGCTATACTACCTGGCGTCGCAACTACAACACGCTATAGCATGGCTGGATCCGGACCCCTCCTGGGAGCGGTTCCTACTCGCTGGCACCTAGGGTAGACAACAGCTGGGAGCACTTCTCTGGACAAATAAGACGCAGCAGGGAAGGTACCCTCCACTGATTGGGCTAATGGCTAGAATATGGGATAGGACAATTAAGAAGCTTTTTAAAGGTGGGTCTTATGCACCAGAAGCAGATGCATGGGACATGCCACAGTTTGCTCAAATAGAACGAGCGATGTCGACTGAAAAGTGGAAAGAGGGGGGGCTGCCTGATGTAAGACCTGTACCTAGAGAATAGGTTTATCACCTACCAAGATGGGGTAGACACGTTTGAACTGGGTGCGGGGCAATTCCTGCTGTATGCCAAGATAGCAGATACGGCCCGACAACTTTGGCCAACATTTCCAGAAGGCTTAGAGCACTCACGTACATTGGTCACCATGATTGCAATGGCGGGCAGCTGGAGGTCTGTAACTCACTTATACAGGGCACTGAGAGAAGATAAAAAGGATCAGGCCCCTGAAGGTAGAAGAGAAATGGCAAGAGGTCAGTGAGCACATGATAACGGCAAAAGATTGGGAAAGAATCCACGAAAGAGTCCGAAAAGTGTTAAAATGTAGTAGATTTAAGCAAATACAATACAATATAGTTTACATGACCAACCTCTCACCTAGGCGGCTACATGCCATAAACACATCTAGAGACCCGAAATGCCCCCGATGTCAGCATACACAGGCACACTTCGTACATATGGTATAGCTTTGCAAATAATACAAATTTACTGGGGTGACGTTCTGGAGCAACTGATCAGAGAGACAGGATGGACGATAGCCTTGGAGGTAAGAACCTGTCTCCTCGCTTTGGTTCCCAAGAATACTAAACGTAAAACGAGTAGACGATTCCCGATGTTGGGGCTTATAATTGCTAAGAGGAGAATAGCGATCCATTGGCTAACCCTGCAGGGCCCGCAGTTCGATAAATGGAGGAAAGACTTAAAAGAATGGGCGCTGGCTGAGGAGGAACATATGAGGAAAACTAGTAGAGGTGATAAGCTCCCGGGGATACTGATGGCATGGGGGCGATGGTACAGGAGATAGTAGAGCCTTCCCCACACTCTCAGTGTGAGTCGCAGGACGGGGAACACCACAACATGATTGCAACTCATAGTCAGGAAGCAGGAGGAAGAGACACCTAATGACCAACTCCGATATAGACTTAGGATATCGAACTGGCAGGAACCGGTAAAGTGGGGTAGGGGAGGAGCTGGATGGGTGGATAAGTTGTCAGTCAATCTATTTAAGCTCAAAAACTGAAACTTTGGAGGGATAACTTGTAAGAAAAGTAGTCTTTCAGTATTAAGATAATGGACCTATAGTGTTACATGTGTGATAAATGCCTGTATATGAATATCGACTAGGTTTTTAAAATAATAAAAAATTTAAAAACAAAAAAATAAATGATGGGGCAAAAGAGGTCTGTGTTTTCAACACCAGAGGGGCACTACCAGTTCCGGGTCATGCCCTTTGGGTTGAATAACGCCCCTGCCACGTTCCAGAGACTGGTTAACCAGGAACTGTCCGGGCTGGAGGAATTCAGCACCACTTACCTGGATGACATCGCTGTGTTCCGCTCCAGTTGGGAGGAACATTTGCAACACCTCTCCGAAGTGTTGAAGGCTCTGCAAAAAGCAGGCCTCACTATCAAGGCCAGCAAGTGCCAGATAGAACAGAGGTATGTGGTGTACCTAGGGCACCAGGTAGGGAGCGGCCCAGTGGCATCCCTACAACCGAAGATTGACACCATTCTGGCTTGGGAGCCTTTTTAGGTCTCACCGGGTACTACAGACGGTTTGTCAAGGGGTATGGTACCATTGTTGTCCCCTTGACAGAGCGGACTTCAAAGAAGCAGCCCAGGAAGGTGTTCTGGACTGATGCCTGCCAGACCGCTTTTGATGCCCGGAAATATTCCATGTGCACGGCGCCCATGCTTAAGGCACCAGACTTCTCCAAACTTGTTGTGTAGACAGATGCTTCAAAGCATGGTGTGGGAGCAGTACTCTCACAACTGAATGACTAGGGATTGGACCAACCTGTAGCTATCATCAGTAGGAGGCTACTTCCCAGGGAACAGAGGTGGAGTGCAATTGAAAGGGGAAGCTTTTGCTGTGGTCTGGGCGCTGAAGAAGCGAAGACCCTACTTGTTCTGGACTCAGTTCCGGGTTCAGACAGACCACAGGCCCCTCAGATGGTTAAAGCAGATGAAGGGTGAGAATCTGAAACTGCTGAGGTGGCCCATCTCCCTGCAGGGAATGGACTTTACCTTGGAACACCGCCCTGGTACAGAACATGCCAATGCTGATGGTCTGTCCAGGTTCTTCCGCCTTAGTGATGAGAACTCCCAAGAGGGTGGGTGGATCTCCCCACTTTCCAGATGGAGGGTACAAATCTTAGACCTGGCATCCTTGGCGTGGTTTCCCTTGACTTTTTGCCTCAACCTCCTGTATTTTTGATGCTGTGCTGGAATTCGTTTTTGCTGGCTTAGATGCTCTGGGTACTTTGCCACTGCTGATCAGTGTCAAAGTGCAAGTGCTCCCTGTGTAGATTGTTATTAGGATTCGTTCTCCCTGATTAGCATATTTGATTTACTAGTAGGACCATAGTAAAGTGCACTAAGTGTGCCAGAGCTGGTAAATCAAATGCTACTAGTGGGCCTGCGAGAACAGGAAACAAGGGAGACCCTACTCACACGGAACCATGGTGGTCTAAGTATAAACAGAAACAATGGTTCCTGTGGAATTATATGACAATTTCTTATAAGGTTTGTGTGCGCAATCGCAAAAAAAATGGGTTAGGTGGATGCCGAAAGGAGAAGAAATTATATACACCTATGTTGCTGGTCATGACAATTGTTATTTATATAAAAAAAGATTTTTACAGTTTTTTACAAACTGGTGCGTAGTGTCCCCAGTGAACATGGAACCTAAAACATTAGTGACATATTTGTGACACATACACTTGGTTTCACAATGTTTGTAAAGTCAACCATTTTTAAACAATAACAAAATTAATTCAGCGTCTTTGTGAAATTATACGCGCTGGGTAATGGTTTGCTTTAGTTTTTGTCGACGGCCTTTCGACCCCGTGTGCAATGAAGGGTCTCTTCAGGACTTCAGGCTGTAGGGACATCTGAGCGAACAGTTGTACAGCCACCTGATGAGTGTGATGCACAAGGAAGTGAGAAAGAAAAAGGATTTACTCACATGGGAACCAGCCGGGCGCCCAATGTGAGGGGAGGGAGGCTGACAACAGGAATGATGGCACTGTGTGGTGAATCAGGTTGATGGAGAGCACAGCGATCCGTGCAGTGCTTGTGGTTCTCAGAAACGTGATTATTGAAGCGTGCGGTGACTTCAATTTGCTGATGTAAAATTGTCAGGGGACTCAATCAGTCAATCCTGTGGGAACGTGTTTTTATTGAATGATATTCTCCGAGAAAAAAACGCATACAGCCAATACACGTTGGTGTAGATCTGCATCTGTCTGTCTACACGGGCCGAATGACAGATTATTGAGATTGCACACACACACATTATCAAAAGCTGTTGTATAATTCCACAGGAACCATTGTTTCTGTTTATACTAGTAGGCCTGCAGCACTGATTGTGCCACCCACATGAGTAGCCCAGAAAAGATCTCTCAGGCCTGCCACTGCAGTGCCTGAACGCGGTTTGTTAACTGCCATGTCGACCTGGCAAGTGCACCCACTTGCCAGGCCCTAACCTTCCCTTTTCTTACATGTTAGTCACCCCTAAGGTAGGCCTTAGGTACCCCTGTGGGCAGGGTGCAGTGTATGTGAAAGGTAGTATATACCCTGGTGTGTGTGGCAGGTCCTGATAGTGAACTACTACCAATTTTATTTTACACTATTGCAAGGCTACCTCTTCCCATAGGATAGAATGGGGAGTTTGCTTATAACATCTTATAAGATTAACTACCCCTGGGAACAAGATGAGAAAATAAAGTTTAGTATGCCTAAACTCAAAATGTTAAAATGCATCTTTTAGTAAGGGTTATTTTTACATTCTGTGTTTGAAAATACCACTTATAGAAAGAGGTATTTTCTTGCTTAGCCATCCAGTGTGCCACTGCTAGCATGGGTATGGACTGTCTGGCTTTGGAGTGACAGGGGCTGGCGATGTGCAGTGGCTCCAGAGAGTCCGGATGAGTTGGGCTGGGCCGGGCCGTATTTAGAGTGTGGGGGGGGGGGGGGGGGGGGGAGAGGAGATTTCCTTTCACCTGAACGGGCTTGGTCTGCCTTCCACAATGCTGACTTCACCTCCTGCCAGGAAGCTGCACCAGAGAGGACAGAACTGGTTTTGACTGAGCACAGGATTTTGCTCCTCTTGCGGCTGTTTTTCCGACACATCTAAACAGCGCGAGAAGAATTTCCACGCATTGCCGTGCAGCTGCGCAAACTGATGAAAAAAGAACAACTGATGGACAGAATGCAAAACAATGTCATACATTCACCCTAGTACAGAGATCTGGGGCTAAATCCATTGTTTTTTTGCTCACCATGCCATTCCAGTTTGAACCTAGCCATATGCAAAGCAGTCTTGACCCTCTGCCCAATGGGAACAGTCCAGCTCGAACTGCCAGGCCAGGTCCTCTTGGACTGGCATCAAGCATCGACGCATCGAGGAATCGTGGCTGAAGAAAACAAAAGCAGCGCCGCCACATCGATCACCGAAGCATCACAGATTTCTACCCATCGCACCTGTGCGGCAAATTTTCCAGAAGCATCGCCGGCGAACCAGAACCATCACGAAGAATCGACGCGTCACTCCACATACAGACCGCATTCGACGCAACTCTTCCTCTACGTGCAGCAGGACTGTCGCATCGCCTCCCCAAGGTCTCAGGAGTTGACGCATCTCTTTGTTTCCGACTCTGCAGCTGTTTAGTCTTGTGAATTTTGACGAAACCTCAGGTACTTTGTGTAAAAGTCACGCATCCATTGTTTTCTATGGTACAAGTTCTTGAACCCTTTTGAAAGCAATTTTTAACTGTGTATGTTGGATTTTTGTGTTTTTGTCTTGTTTAGTTTAGCTTAAAAAAAAATCTATTTTTTTAAACTGGTGTGGTGTTTTTTTTGTGGTGTTTTCACTGTATTACTGTGTGTGTTGGTACAAATACTGTACACATTGTCTTTGGGATAGGCATGTCTTCTCATGCTAACCTACCGAGGGGGTGACCAGGGGTTATCTAAAGTGTGTTTACCCCTTACCCCGACTAGAAGCAAGGGTCCCTATTTGGACAAAGGTACCAACCTCTGCCAACTCGAGACCCCTATTTCTAACAATATGTATAACCTGAAGATAATGCCTCGCGCTGCAAAGGGTTTAAAATTCCCGGTTAAGAAGAGACAAATTGTGCTAGGTTAAAGGGCAATGTTACCTTGTTACAAGAAACTAAAACACGGTTGAAATATCCTAATGCCCTGAGGGGCTATGGGTGAAAGTAACTGCTGTTATCTAAGAAATAAAAGAGAGCAAGAACTCCAGTTTCAAAAAAGCTGAAATTGAATGTTATCATGTCAGGCTCAGATGATGAACGTAGGTGGTTTATCACCAGCCATCACAGAAATATGCATGTTATAAAAAATGTATGTGGATCTAATTATGTGAACCTTGACTTACTAGATGCTAAGAGAACTTTTGGATGAGGTTTTTAATCTGCCCATGGATGGACTGCTAGATAAACATTTCAAGTGTCAAATTTGTCCTCCAAAGGCACATCACCGGATGCTGACACTATCATGTCCATATGACATTAAAGGTGTGATTAGAGAACATAAATCTAATGGCATGTGTTGGACTTGGCCCCTTCTGCAGGGTCATCCCCAAATGTTTTGCCTTTGCCCTGCAATTTGTGCTGGATTCATTTTTGTTGGCTTTAGGACTCTGTACACTTTACCACTGCTACCCAGTGCTAAAGTGCTTGGCACATTTAATTTACTTGTAAACCCCTTGTGCAGTGCTGTACCATATCACCAGGGCCAGTAAATTAAATGCCACTAGTGGGCCTGCAGCGCTTGTTGGACCACCCACTTAAGTTGCCTGATGCCTTTGCAGCCTGTGGGTGTGCAGTTTTAAACAAGCTTAGGTATGACTGAGTGGGCCATCACGAGCAAGACAGGTGGGAGGAGCTGGACATTGCCTGTTATGTGCTCAAGTTAGACCCACGTAGCAACGCAGCACATTTTATTAGATTGTCCTCTTTCTGCACAATAACATTTTTGTGTGACTTTTTGCACATATTCCAGTGCCTGACAATGTTGGATTAGTTTCTCTGAAACTGCTTTGCTTATAGCATCTGGCTTCGCGCAACATTATCATGAAGCCTCGAAAACTGAGTACAAGGCCTTTACACACGATGTACAAATGCTGTTCTATTTTCAGCCACGGGGTGACCAAGATATCTACATATCCAGAACAATGCTAATCACAAGGATGTTTTTTCATTCCCGGGGTTAGTAGAGGAAACACTTTCGCTGACATCGAAAGATCCTGCATGCCGAGGCTTCGCCAAGCAGCTGCCTTACATCTCCGTGCGGGGTGTTCAATTTGTGACCAAGATGGGGTCCTACATTCTTTCCCGCCAGGTAATGGGGTTGTATCCTCCCGAGGGGGGATTCTTGGCTCTAGACCTACATACACTCTAGACGTACATAGAGTAGAGGTTGCATAGTAGGAGTATGCCCGATTACTACCTTGTATTATAATCCTGCATACACTGTCTTAGCACCATGGTAGAACTGTATCTGCTATATACTATTTTGGTGCTTGTAATCACTTTCATTAGCTTCGGTCTACTGATTATCACAGCACATGTATTTTATATAAGAACATTGGTTCAATAAATATATTGAAAACGTCTCATTTTGTATTCTCTATATACTTCTCTGAGAACAAGAGTGCACGAGTGACTGAGCAAAAGGGTTCTAGATCGGTTACCATGCTGCCTGAGGTGACAGTGGTTCTCATGTTCAGTGGTTGCCAACAACAATTTACTCCCTGTTTGGGATAGGGAGGCTTATGGTTGCATTTCTAGCTAGCTGGTCTCTAGGCCAACATATACTACGGGGGTGCATGGAATCAGTCTAAGCACCTCTTCCTAAGTTTATGTTGTCCACAAACGTACAGGTCCCACAGATTATTGGGAACCACACGACAGCCCGACTTACACTCCAATAGACTGTGTCCTGTCTCCATACAAACGCCTGCGCTCCCCCTCTAGTTAGTCTGGAGACAGGGCCAGGAAGGCAGGGCACATGTGCGCTTCAAAGGCATACCCCTAGAAGCTTCACCCCACTGAAGGCACAACTGTGTATAAATACTTGATCTCAGACACCAACTCCTCAGTACACTTCTGGACCTGTGAATACTCTGCCAGGAAGAAGGGCTTCTGTGCTGCTACAACGACTGCCACTCTGCTGGAACAAAGGAACTGCTGTCCTTCTGTGCTGCCCTGCTGCCTTCTTCCTTGTGGAAGAAGAACTGGACCTGCAACTACATCTTGAACCCAGGACTTAAGAGTGATTCCAAGGGCTAGTCTGCTGGCCTCCTGCTCTAAGCCTCAGGGACTTAAAGGCTCCCCAACACCCTGCACCAGCCCATGGACCCAGCTGCAGCGTGTTCCTGACCCCAAAGTGGTGCCTCTCAAGCCGTGGTCGCTGGTATGGCTTATGATCGCTGAAGTCAACCTTTTGTGCTCTTTGCGACCACAAACTGGCTTGTTTCAACTGAGACCTCGGCGCTCGCATCGCAGATCAGAGTGAAGCTCCATCTGCCCGACTCTTCTCCCTGAAGCACTGACCACTTTTGGGGTCCAGCACCACGAAGTTTAAGCAAAGCCTGCTCGGGAAACTGGCTCCTCGCGCTTCGCTAACAGCCTCCTGCGTCACTCTCCCGGTGGCTCTCTGCAACACCAACAGCACTTTTGGCATGAACCGGATACGGTAAAACCTCAGTGGGCCGAACCTGGTGACTGTATCTGACGTGCGCTCCCTCACAGTTGGCTTGAAAGTGTGACTTTGACCAGGTCCAGCGGCACCAGATATCCCAAGTTGGCGTTTTATGCTTTATGGAGCTATTTTCACAAAATTCTTTATTAATTTATATCGTCGGTTCTACTGATTGGATATTTGTCGTTTTGGTCTGTCTTGTTTTATTTATCAAATTTTGCTCTATTTGTCTAACTTGGTGTGAGGTTTTTTTGTGCGGTGTTTTCACTGTAACTGCGAGAAGCTACCAGGGGAATGAGCACAGGTTAATTTGGGGTTTGCTTGTGCCTTACACAGACAAGGATAGTGGTTGCTGTTTGACCAGGGCTCACACACCAGTCAACAAGTAACCCAATTTCTCACAGTATATAACTTACATTCTATATATTTCCTTATCAAAGCCTTTATAGACTTAATTACATTCTAGCAAAGTCCTAGAATATGTTTAACGGAGGGGGCCAGGACTGAACGGATAGTGGTTGCCAATTATGCCTTGCGTCTCAGTTAATTATACTTTTGCAACTCAACAACATGACAGACTTGGAGAATAAATGAAGAATTGATGCGAGGCTCAAATATACTTAGAGCTATAAAAGAAGCTATCCTTTTTCTTATTATTGTACTTTTTCTAATTTCACCTTATCTCCCATCTGTCTTATCTCAACATCTGGTCCTTCACTTTTGGTCAAACAACCTTCTTCACCAGAGAACTAATTTCCGAATCTATTCTTCTTTCAGAAATAAATATCTTTGAGGCAATTACGATAGTAGAGTTGTCCTATACACGTCCCTTCATTTATGCATGTATTCATATGTTGCGGCAGTGGTCTCAAAGGAAGGGCTGGAATGAAGTGCATACTTGCTCTTGCTTCTTACTTTATTAATTATACGACATACATTTCAAGTTCCAAAGACACACTTTGATCGGGAGCACAGACTTTTTGCCCCAACGCCCCTCCAATCCTGTATTTGGAGTCAAGCTGTACAAATCTGTGATTTTTGTTTCCCTGTGAACCTTTTGCCAAGTAATAAATAACTGGTGACAGGAATGCAAGTTGGAATAAATGCAGAATTAAAGTGCAGGGACACCAGTTCTGTATGCTATCCCCCATTCAAAACTGGAAAGCTGAAAGAGGCGAAATCGCTAAGTTGGTTAATGGATTTACTCTGGGACGATATTAACACATGGGATATCTGCAGCACTACAAATGAGGGCCTATGTTTGTAAAACACTGCATTTAGCCCAATCATCCACCATCTAAGAATACATTTCAATCACTCTTTAAACTAAAAACTAGGAAACAGTCTGCATGTATAAATACCTCACTCTAATATGTAGGTTTGTGGGGCAGACGGTTGATATGGTTGTCAGGAGGATATAAACACACACTTCACCTTACCTCGTAGCAACTTTCTGAAGATTTCTTTCCTTTTCTCTATCTTTGACAGCATCTGGTTTAACTCTGCACATCATTTCCCATTCTCGCTTTTTTTCAAGCTGCATTATAAATAAAACATAATTTAAGAAATTAATAAAAACATGCCATTTTGATCTTTTTGGCCAAGTACAAAGCAGAGAACAGTTAATCAGCCCTCCTAGCTTATTACATCAGAGATGTCAACATAGCTCGTAGTACGGCTTAGATAAATGCCTGCAAAACAAGACAAAATTGCAGCTCTAGTCCAAGCTTTCAAAACAGATGCGCCTCCAAACCACTTATGTTTCAAGGCAAACGACTAAACTATTCAACCAGTCTTTGGCAGAGCAACAACAAGTTGGACAACAAGCTGCCCATACTGCTCCATAGACGGGAGGCCTGCTGCAGGAGACAAGTGACTCTAGATATCCAGAGAAGCTGCATGTGGCATTAGGTAGTCTGCTGAAGCTGTCCAGAAAAGGTTCCAACTCCATACACACCTCTAGCAAAGGTGTCTCAAAGTTTCTGTCACCAATAAATGAACTAGTCCGCTCTTGGGCAGACATGTATTTTCCAATGGAAATCTCCAGTTGTCTTGGCAATTAGCATCTTTTCAGGCAAATTGAATTTTTGCCCGCCCAAAACATCTGAAGGTATAAATCTGGAATCAGTTAGCGATTCTCTTCTTGGAGCTGTGAAACTTAACTTGAAAGAGAATGTGGGGGCTAATAGAAGAGTGGCTCTGAGTGGAGTTACTTCATTTCTTCCAGCTCAATTTAACTCCAGGGCCTGGAATAAATGGTGGAATGAGTCACATAAGCTGAATAAGTACTGCCAGGGAATGACCACAAGGTTTTACTGAGCCCACGCAATGTACCTAAGGAATGAGGTGCATTACCTCAGTATTTAACAATTTAGAAGGAAAAGATCAAAAATAAAATGTATACACAATTGCAAATGAACCTCTACTAAATATTATGAAAAAGGAAGGACATTAAATAAACAGTGTAAATGTCAGGTGGCCATGTCTTCCTCGTTTGCTTTCTTGGTTCTGCCTGTGGGGGGACATCATGCCCTCTCACTATCACACTCTGGTGAAAGAAGGTGATTTCCATAGTTTGAGGGGCTTCACATTTCTAATTCAACCACATGCTTCTTTGCTTATCAGCACTGTGAAGTGAAAGGAGTGAAGAGCCCATACTTGAACAGCCGTTCAATGTTGTGTCTTGTAATCAACTCAATTTTAAATGGGCTACCACATTTCCAGTAGGCATCTGAGCATAAAACCTCATTGTATTTAGGGCAGTGATTCTTAGCTTGAGGTCTGGGGACTCCTGGGGGTCCGCGAAACCTACTCAGTTGGTCCGTGACTGCTAAGGAAATTTAATAATGCTAGCAGATCAATAAAGTGTATGTAAATAAAGAAGTAAAATGTAAAAAAAACAAAAGCCAATTACAACTTTCTGTAAATGTGAAGGAATTTGAAATTGGAGGCTAAAAATTAAGTTAGTATCCTCAGTTTAATTCTGGGGGAAAGTGCAAGTGCATCAAACAGAATACAGTAGGGATGATGCGTGCCCTCAATTGAATTTAGAAAAGCTCCAACCTCCCCTATAAAATTTTAATTTTTTAATATTTGTTTGTGAATAGATCTACTGTGTATTTGTTTAACAAATTCTTGCTTCTTGCTTTTTAGTGCATTTTTTTAAGGTTTAAATCACTGAAAATGGTGAGGCCGTGGTCCCAGGCTTTCAGTAATCACTCACTGGATGTTGTCGGCTTCCAGTTATGACTAATTATGGGTCCCCGGATTCCAATAAAGAATTAGTGGGGATGCCCCAATTCAAATAAAGATTAAGTGGTGGTCCACAGAAGTCAAAATGTTAAGAACCACTGATTTAGGGTATAAGCTACTCCATTCAAATTAGTGCATCGATCGGACTCAATGCAATCCGTTGCCCACCTACCATGGCCCACATCTCGCCTGGAGTGTGTAAATTACACGCACTGCCAGTAAACAATCCTGGTGGACCATCCACCCCCCACGTCAGGCAGCATCTCCCTGCCTGGCTCAGATTGTGTTGTAGAGCCAGACAGACCTCGGAATCAGGCTTCAGATTCTAAGCTGTCCAACGGCAGCAAGAGCAGATTGGACCTAGACTCAGACTTGTTCAACCTACAGGACTTAATACATCCACAGTCGTCTGACTGGGCGCCTGAGCACAAAGTAACACATATGTGATGGGGAGCCTGCGCAAATCCCTTGACAAGGAGATCCATAAATGCCTTATGGCAAAGTGCCCTTGTCTATCACTGGAGGGCAAAGTAGCCTTAACTCCCAAAACAGATCCCTGAATGAAGACATCCCTCACCAAGTACATATGGGGCACTGACCACTCTTGGCAGGTCTATCAAGACAAGCTCCTTGACATAGCTGGACCCCTCACAAAGTCTGGATATGGCAGAGGACGCCAAAACCTCCGCGTCCCTCATTTGCCCAGATATCTTTTCGGGTTGGGCTCGAAGAGCGATCATATTCCTAGGCATCATTAATTGTGCCCTTTCCACTGAGCAGTGGAGATCTCTGCTCAAATAAATCTACTCAAAACTGGGTAATCTAGACACCTCTGAGGCCAGACCAGTGGTTCCAGGAGGACTCTTTGGTGATCTTTTTGTTAAGGAACTGAACTAATGTGTTGCTACATTCACTTCCTTCAATAAGGTCCAGTCATCCATCAAGAAAATACTTAACCCCCAGGTTTTCACCCGGGCTGGTCGTGGGAGAGGGCACTTGGCCACACGCTTTCAACATCAGGCTTCATTCTGGGGCCAAGCCTCTAAACACAGACAGTGACAAGATCATACTCTGGCCTACTACCCAGCCCGAGGATATCCCTGGCACAGGGGCGGCCATTCCCACGGCTCCCCTTACAGCGAGTGTAATCCCTTTTATCCCCATGGAAGACTGGGGGGCAGGTTGTCAGTTTGCCCACAACTGAAGATCCCTAGCGTCCAACACTTGGGTCGTGCACACTATCCAGGGGTCCAGGATAGAATTTTAGGGATCCCCTGTCCAACCACATCCCCCTCCCCATTATGATTCTCCGACAAGAAGGCTTCCCTGGTCAATTCAGAGCCTTATCTCCAAAGGTGCCATATACCCGCACACAACCACCCTTACGGGTTTATCAGCTACTTGTTTGTGGAGTATAAGCGCAATGGGGGTCAAAGACCCATCATAAACCTCAAGCAATTCAATGAGTGGTTGGTTTTCCTCCACTTCAAAATGGAGGGCATTCATCTTCTCTGAGAGCTCCTCCTCCCCAACGACTGGTTGGTACGCCTGGACATTAAGAATGCATATCTCATGGTTCCGAACTTCCCGCCTCACCAGAGCTACCTGCAGTTCCACTGGTGTCAACAAACCTTCAAATTCACAATGCTTCCATTCGGGCTATCTTCAGTGCTTTACATAGGTTCTCAAATATGCCTGGATACATCTCAGGGCAAGGGGCATCTGACTCATTGTCTACTTGGATGATAAACTTCTCATGGACCAATGCCCGTAGACAATGACAGCCTACTTCCAGTTGACAGTCTGCCTACTCCAATCCTTGTGGTTTCTCATCAACGAGAAATCTCATCTACATCGCAATCCCTTATTTTTCTGGGCTTTGTAGTGGATTTGGTCTGAGCCACTCTGAGTCTTCCATCACATTAGATAGCCTAGATCAGACATGAGCTAAATGCATGGTGACCAGCCCTTATAATTCCCTCAGGCAGATAGACAGGGTGGTAGGCCTCCTGTCATCATCCATTCAGGCTAGCTTTCCCGGCCCCCTTCACTATCGAGCCCTTCAACAGTTAAAGATATTCCTCCTCTGAAAGGTAGTCACATACTCTCAGAGTGTACCCCGGTCAGACGAGGTGAAAGCAGAACTCCAATGGTGGCTAGCCAACATGGAGGCATGGAAGAGCTGCGCCATCTTCGGATCCCAGCCGGACCTAGTGATAAAATCGGATGCTAGTGGCATTGGTTGGGGGCATGCGGTAGAGCACTCTCCACAGGAAGGAAGTGGCCCAAACAAGAGCGTGCTCTGCATATCGACTGTCTAGAGTTGATGTCCAGCTGGTTCACAGTGAACTGTTGGACCAAGAGAAAAGTCAATGATGCGTCATCCTCAAAATAAACAATGTGACAGCAATTGGATACATTAACCATCTGGGAGGGACACAGTCCAAACCCCTTACGGACTTAGCTTAGAGCTTCTGGGAGTACTGCCTCAAAAAATAAATCTCGGTCACAGCAGAACATCTTTCGGGCTCGGCCTACTATGTGGGGGATTGGCAGTCAAGATACCTGTGGGACCTCAGCCGATGTAAAGTTGACCCTTAGTTGTTCAAAGTGATAGAATCCAGATGGGGCCCGTTCTCAGTGGACCTGTTTGCATCCTGGTTAGAGCACCAAGTGACCAGATATTTCAATTGGAGGCCAGATACAATGGCAGCCGCAATGAATGCCTTCCAGCAAAACTAAGCAGTGGAGACACGATATGCCTTTACTCCATTTTCCATGTAAATGCGACGCTCAACCCAATTCAGGAGACAACGGGTGAATGCAGTTGTAATAACCCCCTTTTGGAGATCTCAAGTCTGTTTTCCAGTTCTGATGGGACTTGCTTGGGATTTTCCAATCTGTCCACCCGTTTCCAACTCCTCTCAAACCTACTTTAGGGTACCCCTGCCATCTAATTCTGAAAGGTTCTCGGAGCATTATGGCGTGGAGGATTACCAGGGACGATGGCAAATCCCAGGACTTTCGCACCAGGCTGAAGACTTACTCTCCAAGACATGGGAAGACAGCACAGTCAAGAGCTATAGATTGGCTTGGTCCAGATGGATGGGTTGGTGTCACCAGAGACACTTGGATCCCGTAGGGACAGGACTTGTCAATAACTTGAATTTTTTAGCCTCCTTAGCAACCACAGGTTTGGCTTATAGGTCAGTGAATACCTTCTGTTCGTCAATCAAGGTGGGACATACCTCGATGGAGGGCCATCCCATGGAAGAACATCCACTGGCCCCGAAATAACTCCAAGGCAATCAGATTAGCACTCCCTCCTGAAGCCAGATATTCGGGCTTACAGAATGTAAATGTGGTGCTCAATTTGTTAATCTAATGGCCCCAATACAAATATCTTTCTCAAATACAACTATCCGCCAAATTGTCATCACTCCCATCTTTGATCTCTTGCAGAAGGGTGTACGATGTCAAGGCATTGGGCATCACTGTAAGCAGGTTTACAACGAAAGGAGTTACATTCCACATTTCGTGACAAACAAGAAACAACTCTTCTATAGTCCCATATCTGAGTTTTCCAGATTCCCTGAAGTTTTGTGTAATGAGATGTATTAAGGCTTACCAACCTATGACGAAAGATCTTTGTCCCCAGGGAGAGCGTCAACTCCTTATTGCTCTGAGGAAACCACACAAAAGTGTGTCGCCTTCAACCATCACCAGATGGGTACAGTGGGAAATGCAGGAAGCTGGCATTGGCACAAAGATGTTTGGGACACATTCTGCCAGAGCAGCAATGGCTTCTAAAGTATTCTCTCTGGGGGCATGCTTAGAAGATATTATGAACGCTGTGGATTGGTCTTCGGACTCTATGTTTAAGCATTTTTACTTTAAGCCACTTCCTAGTCTGACAGCTGACACAGAATAAAAAATGTCCTAGCTTTGGTAACAGCAAACTGGACATTACCACACAAGTCAACGCAGTCACTGCATCCTGCTTTCACACCCTGAAGTTGTGGAGGAAGATCTTTAAATGGCTCCCAGGAAACACTAGAAAAACTGTCACTCGCATCCTAGTCATCAGAAAGTTAGACTATGGGAACACCCTCTATGCTGTGATCACCAAGCAGCTCACTAAAATATTACAGACCATTCAGAAATTGGCAGCCAGACTCATCCTCAACCACCCCACAAAGAACTTGCCTCACACCACACCTTAGGGAACTCCACTGGCTCCCGATAAACAAACATGCTCATTTCAAACTCCTCACACACACATTCAAGGCCCCACACAACTCAGGCCTCATCCACCTGCACAGTTGCTTTTCCATCCACCAACCACCCACACACCTCTACTCCACAGGACTACTACTTGGACACATCCCACACATACACAGAACCAGATCAGGAGGATGGGCGTTCTCTTACATTTCCCCTACTCCACATCAGAGACTCCCTCTCTCTTCTTGAATTCTGCAAGAATCTGGAGACCTGGCTTTTTAATTAACCAACCTACCATAGGTAGGAGTAGGCACACACTCCTGCTCAAAGCCAGGATACCCTTGCTGGTGATAGCGCACTTTACAAATACACATAATCTTACATAACAAAGGATGTAGACATCTGATTCAGGTAGAACGTTCTCAGACGAAGTAGAACTGGACAAATACATAACAAAAAAATGAGGAATCAACTTATTCAGGAGTTATCAAGCTCCACTCGCCACTAGTTCTGTCTAACCGTAATAGATTTACTAAATTAGAAAAATTATACAGGGTCGAAATATTACTCCAATAATCACAAATTCTTCTGCACGTCCTCCTAAACCTACACTATGTCCCGAGGAGAGTCAAGCAGTGTATATGGGATGGTTAAGCAATACCAGAGTTCAATTTCGACAGGCAATCAATTGAAAACGATGTTCCAGAATTCAGCTCTATATACAATAAATAGCCTACTCTCCCGGAACAGCTGTCAACACTTCTCAAATGGCAGTTAAAAAAATGATAAAGTCAATAGCCCAAAAACATCAATTTGTTAATCCAGGTAAAAATTGTATGCTCATTAGATGTTCATAAAACAGAGTACCTCTTCCACCAGTAAAGAGACCTACAGGAACCTCCAAGGGATCAGACCACACATTTTCATTTCCAAAAAGCCAGCCCTTAAAATCTCCCATGACCACAATGGGCATTTTACAGCATCGCTTTATTAATAAGTGTAGTGAAGAAAACAAACTACTAAAGATCTAATCCTTTCTAATTTTGCTCATGGGATGTACATGTTGATGATCACAGAGTTACTTTTTTTGGTGAGCATCTAGAGACTACTACTGCTAACGGGATATCCCTTTTCTCTAAAACTATTTTACACGTGCATTTTCTGGCAATCTAGAGCAGTGTATTGTATCCTCCCTCCTGCCTAGGTAGGAGGTCCCTTGTTTGTTCTGGTTACAAAGTAAAAGATCAATAAACCCTAAGTCAAGTAGGCACCAAATCTACTGCAAACACCTTACATCAGTACTGTTCTTCAGTCCATCTACCGCCCATATATTCGAAACACCCAACAATCCCAGCCACATTCCAAGAAATAATGGGCAAGTGACTCGGTTGATTCACAGTTCACACTGAGGAGTTCTCAGGCGTTGTTTCTTGTGGAGACCAGTTCATGGAGCCCACAACCAATTTCTAGTCTCTCCTTTTTGCAGTACAGGAGGCAAAGATCAATCAATCAGGATTTCTACAGCACGGTTAATCACCTGCAAGGGTATCCGGGCACTAGGTTCTTAGTGTAATCAGTCAAACAGCCATGTCGAGTCCCTTTCTGAATTCTGTGAGAAAGAAGGACGTTCAGAGGTGGAGGGGGAAGGCCGTTCCGGGACTTAGCAGCAAGGCAAGAGAAGGAGTGTTCTCTGCTGTTGCCTTTACGGATGCAGGGAGTGTCGGCCAGGGAGGCGGCGCAGAGGTGTCTGCAGAGTTGGTGGTAGTTCAGGCGGTGGTTGATGTATGCTGGACCTAGAGGGCCTTGTAGGCGTGTATCAGCATCTTGAATTGGCACCTTTTCTGGATTGGGAGCCAGTGGAGGTTCCTGAGGTGGGGGGTGATGTGGGACCGTTTGGGGAGGTGGAGGATGAGTCTGCAGTTGAGTTCTATATCGCCTGGAGTTTCTTTAGGAGTGGGTAGTGATTCCTGCATAGAGTGCGTTGCTGTGATGAAACCGCCTGGTGACTAGGGCTTGAGTGACAGTTTTCATGGTGTCAGCAGAGAGCCAATTGGAAACCTTTCAGAGCATGCAAAGGGTGTGGAAGTATGCGGAGGCAACAGCGCTGATCTGGCATTTCATGGAGAGTTTGATGTCGAAAATTATCCCATGGTTGTGGGCCTGGTCTGTGGGTACAAGTCTGGAAGGCCACCAGGTGTTGCTCCACTGCGAGGTGTTGTTTCCAAAGATCAGCACTTCAGTCTAGTCCGTGCTGAGCTTCAGGCAGTTTAGTCTTCATCCAGTCAGTGATGCTGGTCATGCAGTTGTGGAAGTTGGTCCTGTGGTGGAGGGGTATTCTTAGAGCAAGAGAAGGAGCTGGATGTCGTCTGCGTAGAATATGATGTTGAGGTCATGGGTTCTGACAATATTGGCCAGGATGAACCTTGCAGGACGCTGCAAATGATGCTCTTGGGTTCGGACATGAAGGGTGGCAGGCGCATTCTCTGGGTTCGTCCTGTGAGGAAGGATGTGATCAATCTTGGGGCATCTCCCTGGATCCCGATTTGGCAGAGTCACTTTATAAGGGTGTAGTGGGATACAGTTTTGAGCGCTGCCGAGAGGTTGAGGAGGATCAGGACGCTGTGTCTCCTCGGTCGAGGATGGTTCTGATGTCATCGGTGGCAGCGATCAGGGCCGTCTCGGTGTGGATGACGCAGAAGCCGGTCTGGGAGGTGTCCAGCAAGTTGTTGTTCTCTAGGTGTTCGGTGAGTTGTCGGTTGATGGCCTTCTCGATGACTTTGGTGGGGAAGGGAAGTAGCGAGATGGGGTGGTAGTTCTCTGGGGTCGGTGGAGGGTGCAGTCTAGATGCTGATGGCTGCGGACGGGCTTGCCTCTGGTGCCCCCTTGCGGAGTCCTCCATTAACTAGATCCTGGGAAGGGTGCTGAATGGCGATGTGGCAAACAGGCAGGAAAGGAGAGAGCGGCACAGCAAGCCGGCTCAAAAAATGGTGAGGTACAGGAAATGAAAAGTCAACAGATAAAAAGCAAATACGGATGAATATAAGCTGACTAACTTCCAGGAGACAGGAATTCAAATACAGGCAATTGCACGGTAAAGGAAATGAAAAATCTAACAGAAAGATGTAGCAAAGTGTGTAGTATAAGATCAAAAATAACAGATAGCATGGAGATGTATTAAAGAGATAGAGAATCCTATGCACAGTACTAAACAGCATTTACAGGCCACGGTGATACAATAGTATAGGTATGAGGACAGTAACATTTAGAGAGTATTATTTATAAGAACCTTTTGTGGAGTGCTTTAAGGCTACAGTGTCAAAAGATGATGACATACCATAATCTTCATCCTAAAATATAAAGGAATTTTCCAGTAGAATTGGGTTCTTCTTCAATATTTAAACAATGAATTACAATAGTTCTTGTTAAGTGCAGCTTTTTACCATGGCCACTAAGAACACACAGAGATGCGACAAGGACATGACCAAGAAGTAATGTGTAAATTGCTTGCACGTTTCCACATGTGGATCCCATCTCCAGCAGGATGGATGTTACACCGTTGCTCATTCCCAGTGCGATTTTGGTTTCCCTTTCAGTACTGACTGGACTAAGTACACACCACAGTTATGGGACTTGGTGCAACGGAAGAAGGTAGAACAAAATGAAAGGTATACGTACATGCAAATAAGCAGGCTTCCATCATTGATATTAGAAAGGATAAAATATTACAGCAGGCTTCTCCAACGAGTAGCTCATAAGTTGCAGGTAGCTCTTCAGCTACCTGCAAGTAGCTCTCCTGTGTGCATCCCAGGATACTAAATTAGAAGCTTTTACTTGGTTGAATTAATACATTTATACCAAAATTGAAAAGTGTGTATCCAAGACAAAACTGTGCATGCTCTCAGAACTCAAAAGCTGAAGTTTGGTGACTTTAAAAATGCATTTAAAGCTATTTCGGTGATGAATCAGGCCATATTGGGGAGATATATTACTAGTATCAATAATGACTTGGTGCCAATATAAAGCCATGCCACATTGACAAAGTATTTTTCACATTACTGTTGGCAACTGTTCCTGTTGCACTGAAGTGATCAATACTGGCAATCTTGTGGTGCCCAATAATGTGATCTTGTCTGATGTGGTTACTATTAAAATTCTAATAATGTTAGTAAATTAGGTTTTCATTGAACATTGCTCCTATTAATCGAAAGGTTGGAGACCCCTCAAGTACAGAAAGAAAACAGATAATACACAAGTAAGGTTTCTCAAAGTCAGGCAAGGACAACATTACGGGGCCACAGGGGGTACCCAATGCATCCTATTTCTGATGGTCATTCTTTCATACATTATCTCACATCGTATGTAATTTAACTATTCATTCTGCATGCAACTCTCCAGCTTTGAATTTAACACAGCTGGGCTCTGTTCACCAACTCTTTACGCACAGCTGTAGTGTTGTTTGTACTTCTAAAGCACTGATGCATATTCTTTTATCACCAGGAAAATGCTACCACAACTGTTTATATTTGCATGCTTGTACCCATGGCAATAGTGTTACAGTTGGGCCTCAATGCCTTTCATGATCCACATCTCTAAACACCACGTTTAATTTATGAGACTATGACCACACTCCTTGAAAAAAACTTCATCACCTATTCAGCCAACTGGTTTAACAATTCTATAAAATACTTTATTTTTGGTCCATACATAATTTTAGATAGTAAATTTATTTATGATATTGTACAACATACAGGGGAAAATAGCACAGCTTGATTTGAGGAGAAAAATGCACACTACAGACAACTTACTAAAACATGAAATATCACACTAAAGGTTGCTTAAAGTGGACACATTTTACACATTCTGGCGTTACCGTAGTGCTCGCCAACCGAAAACATTGGCTGTGAAATAATTAAGCAAAACAAGCATCATATTCTCATGGTAACAAGGAAACCAACAACCAAGGTCACTACCACAGCCTGCTTGGTGCATGCTGTAGGTAAAGAATTGCAAGCCACCTTTCATGTAGGTTTATTGATCAAATGCTGCAAAAACATGAACAGCGTTAGTTATGCCAGGCATCATTAGGTAATGTAGAGAATTTCCACTCCCTCGCTTTTGGACCAGTTGAGCTTAAGATCAACAGTATCTTGCAACATTTGGCTAGATCATAGCAATCAGGGGGAAATTAGCAGATTACACATTGCAGAATCCTGGAAGAAGCTGACCTCTTCCTGAAAGTTAAGGGATTTTGCAACAACCCCAGTAATCTAGTGCAAACCAACGGCCCAGATACTAATAAAACCCATGATGTTCAAGTTCTGTTTAAGTGCAAACAGTGGTTGAGAAGCTTCTCCAGTACAATAATAGCTTTTATTAGGGGAGACGAGGAGTTACAGTATAACTTAATTCTCAATGTTGCAATTTTTCCTTCAAATGGTTCTTTTTTCCAATGCAAATGGGACTAAATTGAGGACTAGAGCTGAAAGGGCCTAGACTAGGAGACGCCTTTACATCTGTAAAGAAAGGCTTTGTACACCCAACACTGCCAGGAAGACATTTCTTCGTACTAGTGCATCCTTTCTGCAGATTAAGTCAATTGTAGTCTTCATACAAGATCCTCAATTATCTTTATTAAGTGCAGAGAGCTTGAAAGAAACCTCAGTTCTATCCCAACTACACCATGCCCAAAGGATTCCAACAGCAAATGTCAGCAGTTACGATGGGGGCTAGCCACCAATACCGGTTTATCACAAATTATGCATATTTTAATACTGGTCTTTAGCTGTGTCTGCAAAGCAAACACTTTAAAATAAAAAATAAAAACACAACGTTCCAAGTAGATATCCATGCAAAAACACACAGATACACCAAACTAAAGTTAAGCATCAACCCTGAAAAAACACAGAAAAGAAAATCATCACAGTAAGCAGTTCCCGTCCGAGTTTTTTGGCACATGGGTAGAACTGAGGAGCCTATGCATAGAAAGATCAGAGCCTGGCACAGATGGAGGCGCATGCACAAAATGTGCACTTTTCACGTTTTACATGCATCTTTTTAAAGAGAAATGTAAAAAAATATTGGAAACTGAATAGGTTACTTCATTCCACTTTTGGGACAGTGATAAAATATATATTTTCTTAAATGAATACAGGGATCTTGACAAAATAAACTTTTTTTGCTGTCATTTTTGCAGTAAACGTGAAAGGAGAGAGAGCACAACTGCTGTGAAAGAAACCCCTCACCCACCTACCTAGTAGGTGGCATGCTTCATCATCGGGGCCCAACTGGATTGTCTAACACAATCAAGCTGTGCTACAACGCCTGGATTACAGCGGAGCAGGATCTTGAGCAGAAAGTGGCGTGCTATGTGAGATGTGTTTATAGGTTAAAAAAGTCTCTGGGAGATACCCTATGGAAAGACTTTTATTATAAGGGTCCCAGGACTAATGTAAAAAAGTTATGCGGGATATATAATTAGGAATGTTATTTTCCTGATATCCCTTGTAAATAAGGTCAACTAGTTTCAGCCTTCCGGATGGTTCTAGAGGCTTTCGTCAGGACCAGAAAAAAGTGAATGGCCATATAAACAAGGTATAGGCCACGTGTAAATATCAGCACACACCCTAAAGTGTGCTGTGAGTGTAGTGGTAAGGTACTCACAGTATCTCCGTTTGAGATTACCTGAAAATGAAAAGTTAATTTAGATATGGAGAGCAGTTGTGAATCATGCATATATACTAGATGCATGCTCCTTTCAACTAAAGACTAGTGATCTGGAGCCAATGATTTTGTGGGTGTGCACGAACACTATAAAGGCTTGCGTGGCTACAATGTGCCCCAATAGTGTAAACATACACAGGGGATCCGTGAGTGAATAGATAACGTAATATTGGGGCACGCGGTGCGCATAATCTTTATCAATTGTGTGCGTGCCTATGGCGCAATCATACATGTATTGCACACACTAGGTGTGACTATGCAAGTCATGAAAAAACACAGGGGGCCAGTATGCTAAGTGGCCAAGTGCGCGTGCAGCATAGTAATTATTTGTTGACATGGTGGCGTATATTAACATGGTGTCCAGTATATGTGGAGTTCAACAAACAGACACAAATAAAAATGAAAATAAAATACAAACAACAGCTTAAGTGACAAACAACATGAAAAGCGGTCTCACTTGAATAGAGAGGTAGTTATGCCTCTGGGATTTGATCGCCGTGTGACTCTCCGCTTGACCTTAATGAAAAGGAAAGGTAATGGCGGGGAGAATTGTTTGTAAAACGCCTAGCGGTATCGAGCAATACCGTAACTGGTTGAATAGGCGTAACTTTCTGGGTCTAGACGGAAACTTAATAGGTCGTTCAACATTAACCCATCCTGGTCTAGTACTCACAGTTGTCAGGGAGGAAAGGTCCGAGGTACCTAGGTCGGTGATCGGGTCCGCTTGTTCAGCACCGAAATGAAAATGGGGAGTGGTTAAAGAAGAAGGCGGACAGGATGTCACGTGGTGCGGCTCTGAAAGACTAGAGCGCCGTGTCTGCGAGTGGTGCACTACTAGCTGCACTACTAGCTGACTTCAACGTGGCACAAACTATTTCTCAGAGCGCCGATTGGGAAAATCTTTCTGAGAAAAAAAGAACACGCATCAGAACAATACTACACGGGGTTATACTTACTGAATATTTGCGTTCCAACACAGCCCCAAAAGGCCTAATAGTAACTAACGCGCCACGCATTTTTCTGGATGATGCAGCATTCCGTAAAGACTGGGCACAAATTGCATGGCACTGCACAAGAGACTGGATCATTCTGATAATCCAAACAGCAAAAAGACTTTCAGATGCCATCCTGATTGAGATCCAGGCAACTGAACAGCACTTCAAAACTACACTAACCTCATATAAGAAAAGACTAGAGGAGGTCAATAAAGAAATAGCAGACTACAAAGAAGAACTTACACAATCCAAGATTCAACAATTTCAAAAAGACTTGAAGAAATTTTCATATGTCAAAACATATCCATATTCAGATGCAGACTATAAAACCCCTACGAGATCAAACCACTCCATATCATCAGAAGAGGGATCCTCAATACACAGCGGTGGCAGTAATGAGAGCTCGGGATCAGAAAAAGGTTACTATACAAACAGACAACGAGGAAGAGGGAGAGGAAGAAACACACATTGGCAACAACCATGGTCCAATATGCACCCAGGAATGGTACCCAATTATCCGGCTCCTTTCCCGCCTATGACTCAACCAATGTTCTACGGCTGGAACCCACAATTTCAACAACCCCCACCCCAATTTGGCAACCCCAATCAACGGTTTCCTTTTTTAGGATCAGGCCAGAGGGGACGCGGAAGACGCCCACGAAGAGGCCAAGTACACTGGGAAGACAACCAGAACCCGAGTGCCAACACACGCAGCAGGACAAAGGAACCCCAGCCGAGCACAAGCAGAGCCTAATAACCAATCTATCAAACCACACTCTCACAACAGCAGAGGAACAGGTCCTGAACAGAGGCCTTGGATTTTCACCTACAGAGAAACTTGATAAATTCAAATTGCATTGCGAATTTTCAGAATTGTTTCGCAAACTTAAACTCAAAGCTTTCTTTGAAAACTCACCTACTAAGGAGTCACAACAAGAAGAAAAGGGCGACACCACCCTCAAATTGAAATCAACTTTCATTCCCCCTCCCCACACAACACCAGCGGAACTCATCGCCTTCGAACAAGCGATATACAAAGGCATAGAGAATACTCATGAGAATAAAGTATTCAACAACACTACAGCTCAACAGTTCAATGCCATCCGAAGTCTTAAAAACAACAGAGACATTATCATTAAACCAGCTGATAAAGGTGGAGGGATAGTCATTCAGAACCGAAATGCTTACCATCTGGAATGTACACGCCTCCTAGATGATCCAAAAAACTATAGAATACTGGACGAAGATCCCACAAACAGAGTTAAGACCAAAATTGACATCATGGTTCACGAAGCTGAATCTAATGGCCACATCAGTAAACAAGAAGCATCATTTCTCACCTCAGGTGGTAAAACCATTCCATACTTCTACACCATTCCAAAAATACATAAAAACAAAACACCACCTCCGGGCAGACCCATTGTCTCCGGAATAGGTTCACTGCTTGAACCCCTGTCCCGCTTCTGCGATTTCTATCTACAACCTATAGTTCAGTCGACTCCAGCTTACTTAAAAGACACTAAAGACTTACTGAACCAAATTAACAACCTAGAGTTCAACCCTATTACATCCATCCTTGTAAGTCTAGACATAGAAAGCCTCTATACCAACCTACCCCAAGATGATACCCTAGAGGTCATCCGCACCTCCCTCGACAAAACAATCTGGGATTATAACACCCCAAAATCATTCGTAATGGAATGTGCGGAAATAGCCCTTAAAGACAATTTTTTTGAATATGAGGGCACCCTCTTCCTCCAACAGTACGGAACATCTATGGGGAGCACCTTCACTCCCAGTGTAGCGGGTCTGTATGTGTCCAATTTCGAAGATTTACATATCTTCAATCCTCAATCAACATACACTCAGGACATCACCTTCTACAAAAGGTACATCGACGATGTATTTTTAATATGGACAAGTGACAACCAAAAACTCAACGAATTCCTGAACTGGATTAACACACTTGACCCAAACCTACGATTTACTCACACCATAAGCAACACCAAAATTACCTTTCTAGACTTGGAGATTGAAGCACGAAATGGAATACTCTTGACTAAAACCCACTTTAAACCAACAGCTAAAAATTCTCTTTTACACTTCCAGAGTTTCCACCCCAGGCCTCTGAGGGACAATCTGCCATTTGGTCAATACCTCAGATTGCGCCGAAACTGCAGCGAACTTAAAGATTTTAAAAAACAATCAGAAGAATTGACTACAAAACTCCAAAACCGTGGATACCCTAACAAAGTCATTCACAAAGCGCAAAAAAGAGCCAGAAATCAAAACCGTGAAGGTCTACTGGAACCAAAGGCGAACATGTCAACTACCATACCACTTACATGTGTAACTACCTTCAATTCCATCTCAAACCAAGTAGCCAAACTGATACAAAATAATTGGAAAATTATAACCTCGGGCAAGCTACAATGGGAAAAACCCCTATTTTCCTACAAAAGGTCACATAACCTCAGAGACAGTCTAATGCCGACCAGACCGAAAAAGACTCTAAGTACTCCTAGCACAGTACTGAATGCATGGGGACTACCAGAAGTGACAGGCCACTATCCGTGCGGCAACTGCAGCATCTGCCACCTTACCCAATCCACCAAAACCCTACATCTTGAACAAGACAAAGTCTGGACAATTATGAAACATACCAACTGCAATTCGGCAAATGTCATCTACCTTATCACATGCCCCTGCAAATTACGATACGTCGGGATGACCACCAGAAAGGTCAAAATCAGAATTTGCGAGCATCGCAGTAACATCCGCTGCAAACGCAGCACGACAAAACTCACGGAACACTATTTAGCCAAGGGGCATACAACCAACGACATGTCGTGGGTCATAATTGAACAACTTGAGCCAAACCTTACCGACATCCAGGAACGTTTGTTCGAAAAAGAACAACGCTGGGTATATAGACTTTCAACCCACATCTCAGGACTTAATGATAATGTACCCTGGAACAGCATACATCGGTAATGATGATAGCAAATGTAACTAAAATAATTACTACATTCGATCACTCTCTAACTAGCCTGCAATATATGATGTGCTTAGTCTTGTGCACCCATTTCTGACCCTGTGCAGACTCCCACCTTTTTCGCTGTATCTACCCTCTGATCTGTACACAGTGTACAGTACCCCTACACTTAGAACTCAAAACACAGTTCTATGAGCTAGCTATTATCCTTCCTCTAAACTCTCTCCATCCTCTCTCCTATGCATTTCTTTTAACATACAGGCATAGATCGACCCGTATTGAGTCACACAAGCACATGCCTGATATGATATTATATACACCATGGGGCTCGTAGCTCTGACCCTCCCCACCAGGTCCCGTATGCAGCCATGTATTTACTAACACTGTTCAGCTACACCACAGAGGGACGCAAATACATATTTTTAACTTATCTTTAATTTAACTTTCGTGTTGTTTTAACCAGGAACCTTCAACACGAGACATCGAGTAACACTTTATCTTATTTACTCATTCATTTTCTTCTATTTCCATTACACATAGGCTCCGTCTGCACCACTCGCAGACACGGCGCTCTAGTCTTTCAGAGCCGCACCACGTGACATCCTGTCCGCCTTCTTCTTTAACCACTCCCCATTTTCATTTCGGTGCTGAACAAGCGGACCCGATCACCGACCTAGGTACCTCGGACCTTTCCTCCCTGACAACTGTGAGTACTAGACAAGGATGGGTTAATGTTGAACGACCTATTAAGTTTCCGTCTAGACCCAGAAAGTTACGCCGATTCAACCAGTTACGGTATTGCTCGATACCGCTAGGCGTTTTACAAACAATTCTCCCCGCCATTACCTTTCCTTTTCATTAAGGTCAAGCGGAGAGTCACACGGCGATCAAATCCCAGAGGCATAACTACCTCTCTATTCAAGTGAGACCGCTTTTCATGTTGTTTGTCACTTAAGCTGTTGTTTGTATTTTATTTTCATTTTTATTTGTGTCTGTTTGTTGAACTCCACATATACTGGACACCATGTTAATATACGCCACCATGTCAACAAATAATTACTATGCTGCACGCGCACTTGGCCACTTAGCATACTGGCCCCCTGTGTTTTTTCATGACTTGCATAGTCACACCTAGTGTGTGCAATACATGTATGATTGCGCCATTGGCACGCACACAATTGATAAAGATTATGCGCACCGTGTGCCCCAATATTACGATATCTATTCACTCACGGATCCCCTGTGTATGTTTACACTATTGGGGCACATTGTAGCCACGCAAGCCTTTATAGTGTTCGTGCACACCCACAAAATCATTGGCTCCAGATCACTAGCCTTTAGTTGAAAGGAGCATGCATCTAGTATATATGCATGATTCACAACTGCTCTCCATATCTAAATTAACTTTTCATTTTCAGGTAATCTCAAACGGAGATACTGTGAGTACCTTACCACTACACTCACAGCACACTTTAGGGTGTGTGCTGATATTTACACGTGGCCTATACCTTGTTTATATGGCCATTCACTGTTTTCTGGTCCTGACGAAAGCCTCTAGAACCATCCGGAAGGCTGAAACTAGTTGACCTTATTTACAAGGGATATCAGGAAAATAACATTCCTAATTATATATCCCGCATAACTTTTTTACATTAGTCCTGGGACCCTTATAATAAAAGTCTTTCCATAGGGTATCTCCCAGAGACTTTTTTAACCTATAAACACATCTCACATAGCACGCCACTTTCTGCTCAAGATCCTGCTCCGCTGTAATCCAGGCGTTGTAGCACAGCTTGATTGTGTTAGACAATCCAGTTGGGCCCCGATGATGAAGCATGCCACCTACTAGGTAGGTGGGTGAGGGGTTTCTTTCACAGCAGTTGTGCTCTCTCTCCTTTCACGTTTACTGCAAAAATGACAGCAAAAAAAGTTTGCTTTGAATCATAAAAACTTGTCCATTTTGTTTTGTCAAATTTATTGGGGAAGAGGACAAGTTTTTCTTTTCCTCGCTCTCTTGTTGTTCCTATTTATCTTGACAAAATAAACAAGCACAGACAAAGCCAATGGGTCTGGTGTGGACCATCAGACTTTTAGCTTTATCAGTGCTTGTTGGGCATGGTTTTTGTAAAACGTTATTGTTGGGGATGCTACCAAGTATTTTATGGTCTCAAAAAGGCAAACTACCACAGTAGCTCCTGGGACTTAGGGGGACCTCGTTGTGTGTGTATGTGCTCCTTGTGAAAGGGCAGAATGCCATCATTCATAGTGAAGTTAGCCTGTGGCTGAAGTGGGCTGACCTACTACCCTATGCTATATGTTTAAGTTGGCAGATTAAAAATGTGAATTACACAATAACATCCCAATAGATGACGAAGGCTGGATGATAGCCCATGTAAGTATATTACACATATAAATTTAGTAAAATCAAAACGTCCTGGCTTACATCAGACCTAAAAATTGGAGCCGGTGGAACATACTGATGCTAATGAGCTACGGACATTGCAAAAGATATTCCTAGGGCCAGATATTCTCAGGAGACAAGCAGACCTAGAGACTGGCTCAAAATAAATATTTTTTGTGCAGTGGAATACTCTTCGCTCTCAAAGCACTTGCAAATATACACCTTGGATTACAGTAGTTGCACTCTGTTTTGTAACAGTTTAGCAGAGTAAATGTAAATGTAAATGTATGTGTCTTGTAAAGCGCACTGCTGCCCTGAGGCGTCGTGGCGTAGAGTGTAGAGTGTTCATCCCTTGAAAAGATCAGCCCATGCTATGGGAGAAAAGAGCAGTAAACCTATGTGTTAGAATAACCCATAGAAATATTACTTATGGGTAACACATAGGAGTCTCAAACAAAAGAAGCAGAAAAGTTGCTCAATACTTTTAGTAGTTTTTAAGGGTTATGCAGGGCTTCCTGCACGACTACCTTTCTTTTCCTCAATCAAGCCCACTCATCACCCTATTCTGTGCCCGACACCACTCCTATCCCATGCTTCTGCTCTACACAGCAGTGTCAGATATCCCGAGTTAAGAAAATTCGTGAACACAGCCAGATGTACACATTCAAATATACAACTGACTGCTGTTTTCAGTAGGGGGACTGGTGCCGCATCCGTCCATGACCTTCAATAATGCGAAAAGGTAGGGGCGACTTGGAAAATACCGAAATTGACCCAGGGTTCAAGACACCGGAGACATTCAGTGCTGTCTAAGATGGCATCTTAGCTGGAAGATATGACCGGGATGAAGGTGGTTCCAAACAGTGACAATATGCCATGTAAGGTAAGTGAGGAAAAAAGCAGCTTCACACCATGTAGTGGCTACAATGTCTTTTACTGCGTGCAACTTTAGAACAAGGTAAAAGGTGAAGGAAGTGTAGATGGATAGGAAAAATGCTCTAAATCTTCCAAAGAAAAAGACATGTGACAGAGACCAGCAATCAAGTAAGAAGAGACATGGAAGATGTGCATACGGTTTTAAAATAATATTGTAAAACTCAGTCTTCCGGTTGTCAAGCGGGTTCTACAGAGCATGTCTCTTCCTGCAGTAGTTGTTCAATTTATTCCCTCCTTACTCTTGGCTTTCTTCACCCATATCATTATACTTTCCTTCATCCCTTCTTTCAATAATTTTGGCCTTGATTTCAACCTTCCTCCAAGATTCTTCTTGGTTCTTCCCTTTTTTCCATGCTTACCTCATTACGCCATCCTTTGCTTTATTTCTTTGAGCCGCCCTTATGTACTTTATTTATTTTTTCAATGTCTGGTCGTTACTTCATTCCTTGACTCCTTATTTCGCCTTCAAGCACTGAATTCCCTCCATTATCAATGCCCTCTTTTCTGGATAACACCAACACAGTTTGGCCAAATAAAGACACAATGGCCAGTGTCTGATAAACATGGTGTGGTTGCTAGTGAGGATGTTCACTGCTAATGATGTACTTGCTGCCGATTTCTGTACTTATTGAAATATTTCAAAGACTGGAGTCCTGGAAGGTAATGGCCTTGATTTTATGATTAAATAACCTTGATTAAATTAAACAAATACAATTCATAATATAGTAAAATGTGCCTCTAGCACTAAAAGGTAATTACATTTTAATGTGCTCCACACGTGCCTTGAAGCTATTTTAGACCAGTTAAGTCATAGCTTGCAAAACCATGCACTTAAATAGGCTCTCTGCTGTGAGGTTTACAAATGGTAAAACCTTAAATAAAAAGACATTTTCATAGTAAACAGTGACTAGATAACAGGAGCCGTGCCCACCTACAAGGAGGAGAGCCATCTTTAGAAGCTGATTGGAAATTCCCTTCTTACTGGAAGTATGCAGTCACAGCCAACGTGTTGAGATACATCCCCTCGCCTTCCTATGGAAGCAGGGGCCTTGCACAGCCCAGCATTCAGCTGTCTCCGATCCAGTGGTCTTGGAGATCAATTAATCAGTAGATTTGTTAAGCGCTAATGGTCACCCGTGAGGGTATACAGGAGCTGGAAGGGTCTAGTTGATTAGCCATATAGCCAGGTCTTCATGGACTTCCGTAACTCTGTAAGAGATAAAGAGACCCGTAGATGAAAGGGTAGCTCGTTCCAGGTCTTCGCTGCTAGCTAGGAGCATGAGCGACCTATGTTGGATGCAGAGGTAAGGGTTAGAGCGAGAGATATGCCGAGCAGAGGTGTCTGGGCAGCTGATAGAATTCTAGGCAGTAGTTCAAGCAGGTGTGTCCGCAGTTGTGTCAGGCCCTGTATGCATGGAGGTTGAACTGGCATCTTTTCTGTGCAAGGAGCCAGTGGAGTTCGCTGAGGTAGGTGGTGATGTGAGTTTGTCTAGGGAGATCCAGGACAAGTCCGGCTGCGGCTTTCTGTATGGCATGTATTCGTTGTCGGAGGTGAACTGCGATCCCTGTGTACAGAGCGTAGTCCACTCAGCAGAAGAGGAGGGCCTGGGTGAGATGATATTTCCACACATGTAACCAATGTGTGCAACAGTAGTGGTGTGAGAGCAAGTAGGGGACCCTCCCTTTTGGTTGCTCAATAGCCTTTCATTAAGAGACAAAACTCTCATCTTTCATATGAAAAGTTGGTCCCAGGCAAAAACAAGCATTGGCATAGCCAATAGGTCTCGGCTTTGAGACCTTTTAAGTGTTTAGCCATGCAGCACATTATTCTGGGTGTTGTGCCACCAGTGATTAAATAGCTATACAATGCGGTCATGAACCAGTGTGGAATGAAACAAATCTAGCCTGAGCAACTGGATGACCAGGAATGCCAAATAATGAGCTAACAGTAGCTAGATAGTTATAGAATGCAGGGGAAAAAGAGATACTGCAGGCAGCGAAGGTAGACCGGCGAGGCTGAGACAGGGACAATAGATGCTTTCTAGAACTCAGAGAGGGATGGGTACAGAGAGACAAGATGGAGCTGTAGAGAGGAAAAATGCAGGGCATACCTTTGGTGGGGAAGTCTGACTGACTACTTGTATTATTAAAACCTTATCACTACGTATGGGACTTAGACTTTGTTTAGAATGCAGGAAAGTAGTGTGAAAGGCTGAATTTGAATACGATTCCCACCGTGGCAGTAGAATTAGCGCACCAGGACATGATGGAGGTGCTTGTATTTGTGCTTGCACTGTTTGTACAGTGGCTAGACAGGTTTGTATTTCGCATTAAGCAGTGACGGCTGCTGAGCCAGTATTGCAGTTGTAAGATACATTACGTTTTTTTTTTTTTTTTTTTTAAACAAAGGTATTGCCATCATGGGAAGTAAAACTAGTAGCACATAAGTCTTCTACAACCTCAAGCAGGAAGGCCCAGTGACTGGGTGGGCCAAGATGGCGTAATCCTTTCAGGGTGTATCTTTTTGAACCATTCTGTGTGATGAAACGTGTAAATTGGTCTATTGGGTTACATTTAGTTTTATAACACCAACTAAACCAAATGGGACATGTGAGCTGGAGCTGTAGTAGGCAAATCAACAACCCATGCGTAATTTTATTTTTCACTGAGTTATTGCATTTGTAGTTTATTTTTTGCATGAAAAATGCTGGAGTGTAAATCACGGATTAAAAGGACAGCTGTATTGGACACGCTACTCAAAACCATACGTGCTGATGAAGTCTTAATTAACCCATCTCTGCCCATTGCGGATTGCAGTGCAGTATAGGCATTTATATGGTGCTGCATAAATCTGGTTGGGGACTAATAGAGCACAGGATATAACGACAGGGCAGACATACTCGCTTGGAGGTGGCAGCAGCAGGTCACGCTGGAGGTGGCGGTCCTCTCACACAGGGACACACTGTCTGTGTCTCACAAGCCTCTTTAATTTTGGCAGATGGAAAAGGGCGCTATCTTCCATTTGGCATCAGAAATGGAGGATGAGGGGTGCTAGGCTTACTCCCAAAACATGAACAGAACAAGCATTGGCATAGCCAATAGGTCTCGCCTTTGGGACCTTATAAGTGTTTAGCCATGCAACACTTGATGTTGTTGCACCAAGGATATTGTACTGGATAACTAAACACTTATAAGGTCCCAAAGGCGAGACCTATTGGCTATGCCAATGCTTGTTAGTTTAACCGCAAGCGTAGGAGAAGCGGAATCAAAACAATACAATTAAAAAACTTGGGTGAATAAAGTAGAAGAGAGATGAATCAATCAGGAAAACGAAGGAGTTGGAAACAATAATGGTGCTGCGTGCCTCAAGGAAACTATTGTAGCAGGGTGAACTAATTATGACAGAAGTGGAGCTGGTAAACCAAGCTAGTATCAAGGGTTTACTTACTTGGCGACCCGAAGGAAGCCAGTAATTGAAGGAACCCGGTGATATGGATGGACTAAATCATGCCTAGGGTATAAAACACTGCAAAAAACAAACTACTTGAGGCTAGGGTTCTAGGCAGCCTGATTCTGTGTGGTTTATGGGGCCATGAGATGCCTTTTCTAGTTCGGGTCTTGCTGCGACACCTACTCTTCAACCCCACTACGCCCTGCTTGGGCTGGCTGAAGATAATTGGAGTAAACTATTTTCTCGCGCATTGTAAACTGAAGTGTACAGCATGTGCCCATATCCTTATTTTTAAAAAAAATTATTTGCCCTGGGCGAGGAGGGAACTGCCACACTGCTCACTTTTACTGCTGTTTACGGAGCAAAGTAAAATCAGTATTGTTTCTGGAGGGAACAAGTTGGACCTGCCCTACAATCATCACGAGAGCAGTTCGGAAAATGTCTCACGTGTGTTTTTTTTTTTCATACTTTGTTAATGTGGTTGGGTTAGAGGAGCTAGCTATACATTGCTAAAAGTAGTCCTCTTTTTAAGAGTTAAACGCTCACCACCGACATCGGAGGCGATATGCAGGTCACAAATTCAAATCTTCACAAAAATCCTTCGGAGGGCGGTAAATTTGATAATATTAACACTTTTGTTCACAGATCTAGCAAATCAAAAATGTGATAAGAAGCGCTATGTAAAAAACAGTAAGCAAATATACTAAAATGATCACTAAAAGACATTAGGTATCTGATAAAACTATTTTGGCGATGGTTCGTAATTAAGTGGAATTTTATTCTCACCACTTACCACAAAAGTGTGGCAGGTGCAAGAGAGAGGAGATGTCCCCAAAACCATACACCTGTCCAAAACAGGCAAGATGAATACTATAGTCACAACAAACATCGCCAAAATGGCTGACAACTTTAAGAGCCAGTAATGGGTGTTCCGAATCACCCTCCTGTATCCAAGCCAAGTTTTAAAGTGCATTTATCAACACAACTAGGTGCCCCAGGGTTGTGTGATGGAGCTAGGGTGTTATTGGGCATTCGACCTCAAAGCAATATGTCTGAGAATTCACCAGCAATAAAAGTGGTATCTTAACACGAACACTGAGGCACAACCTCTTTTTCAACAACTGTCCTTTCTTGTCCCGGGCTTGAAGCACAGGCCGGGAGCGCTGCCGTTTGCCATAGTTGAAAGCGAAAGCTTGCATACTGGAAAGCGACGAAGACCTCAACGAGAAATGAAACCAGCATTGGCCGCACGATCGTACACGCGCGGCCATGAAAGTGAAAGTGATTGCGTTCGCAATCAAGCGCGGCGAGCGATACGCTCAATGAGCATGAGGAGGAAAGCCTCTGCTCGTAAGCACGCGCTTGCGCACATGCACTGTAGCTCTATGCCGGCCATGGCAGCATTTTTTTAAGCCCTCACAAAAAGTCTCGCCAGACCAGTGCATGCGCTGGGTCAGGCGAGACCTAAAAAGGGCCGGCTTTTGTAAAAGTGGAGGAACTTCATAAAAGTAACAGACCACTTACCGTCAGGGACGAGAGAGAGAGATGCAGAAAGGAGTGGAGATATGGTTGAGAAGCGAACAAGGTCTGTCAGCAACATTGAAAAGGGACAGACCGGCAACTAAGGGTCATGCATGCGGGTGAAGATGGTCGTTAAGTGTAATGATCATTTTGACTTAAAATGATATAAGCTGTTTGTCTTCAACTTACGGGGAGAGCTTATTGCTGGTTGAGGGGTCCAGAAAACTGTGAAGGTTATGGACTGGGGTTCTCATTTACCCAGGGTCAGTTATGCTGGTTAGTGTGTGGCTACCTAGGTACCAAGAACCCTTTTCCCCCTGCTCCTCAAAACCATCCCAGTACTCTCCCAAGTTCCAGCTTAACCTTTCCAGCGTTGACGAAGATCCCACAGAAACTGAGCCGGGAGAGCAAGTGAGCTCTGCCAGGAGGTTCACATAGAGAGGTACGGGGGTGGGGCAGCTGCAGTGCAGCTCCATTGACTGCGGGGGTTGTCACTGAGCGGCTCGCAGAGAAAAGCGGTGGAAGGCAGGGGCAGAGCTTGCGGCAGGAACGTATGCGTGCTTGAATGACACAAGTAAGCAGGGGGGGGGGGGGGGGGGACTCCTCAAGAAAAAAAACAAGCATTGGCATAGCCAATAGGTCTCGCCTTTGGGACCTTATAAGTGTTTAGCCATGCAACAGTTGCATAACTAAATACTTATAAGGTCCCAAAAGCAAGATCTATTGGCTATGCCAAGCGGCCCTGCGGCCGTGAAAGTAATCGCGATCAAACATCAAAGCGGCCGTGCGGCCGCAAAAGTGAAAGTAATTACGGTAAAGCACGGCGCGCGCGCCAGCGGACATGCACTGTAGCTCTAGGTTGGCCTGGTAGCACTTTTTGGAGCCCTCTCAATAAGTCTCGCCAGACCAGCGCATGCGCTGGGTCAGGCGAGACCTAAAAATGAATAGTGATGCAATTTTAAATGTTTCAAACTTCACATCTTGACTTAATGTGGTCCCGGATTGCAGTTGGAAGTTAAAACACAGTAAGCAGAGAAAGGAGTTAAGTGAGGAACACGTGCCGCGCAGCCTTTTTATTCCCTCACAAACAATACATTTCACACATCTCCAGGTACCGCTCACCAATGCTTTTTCGAAAGGGGAAATAAGCCATGGCGCCGTGGTCGCCGAAGTGGCAAGCAAGAGGTGTTGAGGGAAGCACAAGCAAATTAAGGGAACTGGGTTGGAGGCGCCGTGCACCCACGAGTTGCGAGGAGACAACAGAAAGAAACAAGACATCACAAACAAAACAAGCGCGGCGCGGTGTTTAATTAGTAACCTGATCCACGACGAGGGAGGTATGTAGCTGCCAGCCTACGCTCCGCTGCTGGCTCCCGAGAGCGAACTTTTGGAGGAGAGGTTGGACATGCACCCGCCTTTGGCCATTTACGTGCTTTCATTATTGAAAGACATGTAAAGGCCAATCCAATGTGTGGGAGGAGTCTGACCCACACAGAGAAGTTTAGAGTGCTCACAAAAAGCCTCCCATAGAGCAGCGCATGCGCTCGACAGAAAAATACTTGAATGGAAACACCTTTTTAGAAAATGCTTTAAAGCACATTTTGATGAGCTGTTACTTGAGGAATGCAGGAATGCTTAAAAACTAAGTCAACACACACCAAATACAGACTCATCACGTTGCTCTTAGATGCACAAGAACTAGATCAGAAACAATATAAAAGATTAATCATTCGCTCCTGCATAGCTTTCTACGGGGCTGCATGAGCTCTGCTTTTCAGTCGCTAAGAAGTCTGCTTAAAATAACATAATGCATCTATATTCACACACCTGCCTCCTTTTCTCCAACTTTTCTTGTCGTTCTTTCTCCTTCTCCTGCTGCAGTTTTTTGTTTTTAAGCAATATGATGGGTTGGCTGACAGGGGTCTTCTTATTTAGAATTTTTGCCATTGCATCAGCCCAGCCTGAACCAGGGCATTCTTGGGTTTCGGCTTCATGATGGCTCCCTTCATCACTAGCAGCATTTTCAATGTCTGCAGATTCCACATCGGACGAAAACTCTTCTGCAAGATCTGAATCACCTTCAGAATCTGAACAGAAAGGAGAGATTACATTAAACCATGCTATGCTCATTACAATAGTTTAATACAAGCAATGGAAAAGCAAATATGTTTGACTTTTGCACTGGCTTTGCCAGTGCTTGTTAATGAACGTAGGAGTGCAAAGCGACAAAAGCAACTGAAAAATGGATGACAGATACAAATGTTGCCTTCTTTTAGCATGCCCCTACATACACTTCTCTCTAAATTTCTCTAAATTCCTCCTATTTAGAAGTGTTCCCAATTTTTCAGCCAGTCACCCATGTGCCTCCCACATTCACGACGGAAACAGATCTCAGCCAAAAAACATAAGAGGAGGCAGTGAAGGTCTCCACATATAGTTTTGCTAATAGTATTTTGTAGTACATGAGCAGTACAACGTTACGAACTACTAAATGCAGTTTGTGACTAGGTCCCAATATATTTGCCACGAATAGTATAAGTTCCATAGATGTCAAAGTTCACAAGCATTGACAACAAGCATTGGCATAGCCAATAGGTCTCGCCTTTGGGACCTTATAAGTGTTTAGCTATGCAACAGTTGATGTTGCACCAAGGATATTGTGCTGCATAATTAAATACTTATAAGGTCCCAAAGGTGAGACCTATTGGCTATCGATGGCACTAATCTCCAGCTAAATTACACTCAGCTAAACTTAGTCCCGATTGTTTGTTGAGCTGTAGAACACCAGACTGTGACATAGTTCATATTCTGTGGGAATGACCCAATATTTGCACATTTTGGCTTCAGATTGAAGACTACTTAAAGCACATTCCTCTATTAACTTCTCTCTCACAAAGCATTTATCACTTTTACATGATACTTCTGAAAAAACGCATCTCTACATTCATGCCTTTAAACGGCTTTCCACTGCTCTGTTTAGCTGCAGTTAATATTTTACGTTATTGGAGAACCAATGTTAAACCAACTCTTCATGCCTGGCTTGCAGATATGTTTGGCGGGCTCACTTTGAGGAAATGATGTATAAACTGAACAACAATCTACATCAGTTTGATACTATATAGAGCCCTTTCTTAAGTATACAATGAGTTTGATTCTTAATTGTATTTCACTGTAATAAAACATTTAAATTTTGATTTTTCAACGTATCTTCTTTGTACGTTACTGCAATACTTGTGATCTGTTTACTTATGCTCTTTTTCTTTCCTTCTTTGTATTACTTCTGCTTGTGTTTCATATTGTACCTTTGACACTTTGTTTTTGTGCAGATATTTGTTTACCGATTGTGGTTTGATTGTTCCCAAAATTTAATAAAGAATTGAAATACAACAAAGACGTTAAATGTTGCAGTTAACAGCAAGATCGTCGGGCGCTGAAAGAGCATGGGGCTTGAAGAATAATTACCCCTCTGCCCGACCCTCCACGGGCTAATCACAATCCGTCTAAACTGCAGGCAGAATTCACACCTTGAACTCTACAGAATGTTGCGAAGCCCGTTGCACTGTAGGTTTTACAACTAAATGCAGGTAGGGAGCGTCAGACGGCCACAGAAGACGGTCACAAGACGCAAGGACTAGACGAGCAAAATAAGAAGACACCCCTCTGCGGACTCTCTCGCACTACCCCCACCTTACTGTGCATCTCCGGCAGAGGCTGCCGAATGCTGATGGGTGGGGCGGGGAGGAGCCAGGCAAGATATGAAACTCGTTTTAAGATCCGCCTTAATATGTAAAGGGGAAGTAGAGGAAGAGGTCGGTAGCTGCGCAGGTCAGGTGTCCGAATCCGTTTGGGCTTCAGCAATAGACACATTCATATGACATTTGTGCAGCTCCGCGCCCCCCAATTTAATGTACCTCGGGACTCACATAATAGAGCGGAATAAAAGAATTCCATTGGTCGTAAGTGCCGCCCAAGAAAACACTGCATGACATGGACCACGTGAACACCGTCAGCCTAATCACCTGCGCCATACAAATGACCTGAATTTTTAAAAAAACAGAACCAAGCAGAAACACAACACTGTGCGCCAACGAAAGGCATGTGGTGTTTCTCGTCACCGGAGCCAACAGCGGGTGGCGTCAACATACTGTATAGCTCTATGGATTTGTATATTCATGTCGTCGTCACCGGGGGTGTGGCCGCCACTGTACAACCACCGATCCTGTCCTGTCAGAAGCACGCCCTTCAACTTGGCCTGCCTTGCTCCCCGCCTCTGCCGTTCAGTGCACCGCTCTAGTGCAACTCCGGCACTGCACGTCTGCGCGGGTGCCAGCCAAGTAAACACACACGTATTGAGAATACGTATGAAGGGCGTGGGTGCAGCCCCTGTGCGCCCCGGGGGCCCTGCAGACTGCAGAGGCAGTGTCAGTGGCACTGCAGGGGCAGAGGGTGAAAGTAGGGGATAAAGGATGGATGAGAGAGACGAGAGCGGGAAAGACGAGAGGGCAGGGATGGGGAGCTTCCATGTATTTACTTTGGCAATACTTGTTGTACCAATAAAGTAGATTGTATCATGTTGTGTATGTAGGCTAGGGCGGGTAGAGGAGAAAACAAGCGGCCTTCATCGTCTTCACCGTCTACTCATAGCAGTGACCACTAGATGGCAGTGAGTCAAAGGGAAATCCGCCACATAAAAAAACGAGAAGGGAGGGGGGAATGCCAGCAACAGAGGAGCCGGCGAAAGTGAAAGTGATCGGATTACGATCGCTACGGAGTTAAGACACATGGCGCTGCGCGCGTGCACGTTCACGTGCACTGTAGCTTTAGGCCACGGCAGCACTTTGAAAATGCCCAGATATAAAATGTCTCTTCGAGCCTTTGGCTCGCGAGACCTAAAAAGGCAATAGGTTTAATCAATCAATCAATGAGGAATTTGTATAGCGCGACTACTCATCCGTGAGGGTCTCAAGGCTCTGAAGGGGGAGGGGATGCTGATCCCTCTGGGCGTAGAGGTTCAGTCAAAGAGCCAGATCTTGAGATTCTTCCTGAATTGGGTCAGCGACAGGGATTGCCAGAGATGGAGGGGCAGGGTGTTCTGGGTCTTGGCGGCGAGGTAAGAGAAGGATCCTCCTCTGGTTCTGGTCTTGTGAATTCTTGAGACAGTGGACAGGACAAGTTGGGCAGAGCAAAGTTGTCTGACGGGTATGTGGAATGAGGCGGTGGTTCAGAAATGACGGTCGTGGAGAGCCTTGTAGGCATGTGTGAGGAGCTTGAAGGTGGTTCACTTATCGACTGGGAGCCAATGGAGTTGTAGAAGATGTTGTGGGATGTGGCGAGTGAGGTCGAGGACTTGTCTGGCTGCGGTGTTTTGAAAGTTCTGTCGTTTCATGAGCCGTTTCTGGGCGACGCTGGCGTAGGGTACGTTGCAGTAGTGGAGTCTGCTGGTGATGAGTGCGTGGGTGACCATCTTTCTGGATTCTGTGGGGATCCATCTGAATGTCTTTTGAAGGCGGTGGAGCGCGTGGAAGCAGGAAAAGGATATGGCGTGATCTGGCGGTTCATTGTGAGCGAGGAGTACAGTATGATGCTGAGGTTATGTTCATGGTCCATGGGGGTGGGAGGGGTTCACAGTGCAGCAGGCCTCAAAGAGTCGTCCCAGGATGAGAACTTTGGTCTTGTCCGAGTAGAGCTTGAGGCAGCAATTTTTCATCACGGTGGCAATTGCCTTCATCCCGCTGTGAAAGTTGGTTTTGGCAGCTGTGGATTTGTTGGCGAGGATCAGCTGGGTGTCGTCGGCATAGAAGACAATGTTGAGCCTGTAGTTTCTGACAATGGCCGCATGGATGGCCATCTAGACTTTAAAGAGGGTGGTGCTCAGGGTGGAGCCCAGGGGGAATCCGCAGTTGATCTCTGTAGGTTCTGAGAGAAACGGAGATAGTCTGACTCACGGTGTTTGGCCGATAAGAAAAGAGTGGATCCAGTTCAGGATCTTGTTGCAGATGCCGGCATCATGGAGTTTCGTGATTAGGGTGCGTTGGGAGGTAGTATCGAAGGCAGCCAAGAGGTCCAGTAGGATGAGGGCTGCGGTTTCGCCGTGGTTGAGGGGGGAGCGGATGTCGTCGGTGGCATTGAGGAGTGCGGTCTCAGTGCTGTGGTTACTTTGCAAGCCGGATTGAGAGATGTCCAGGACGTGGTTCTCTTCGATTAACTCAGAGTTGGACGTTAATGGCCTTCTTGATGACCTCGGCTGGGAATGGGAGGAGGGAGAGGGTTCTGAAGTTCTTGAGGTCTGTCGGGTCGGCGGAAGGCTTGTTCAGCAGGGGGTTGATCTCAGAGTGTTTCCAGTCATCGGGGAAGGTGTCGGTTTTGATAGAGCAGTTGATGGTACGGCGAAGCTCTGAGGCGATGGAGGTGGCTGCTCTATGGAAGATGTGATATGGGCAAGGGTCCGATGGGGCTCCGGAGTGGCTGCTCTTCATGGTCTTGAGTGTTTGGTCTGTGGAAAGCGAATTTCAGTTGAGCTGGACCTATTGGGATGCTGCATGGTTGCGTGCAGTGGTGACTGGCGTTGTTGCAGAGGTCTTGGGTGTCGAATCGGTCGTAGATTTGCCCAGTCTTGCGGTGGAAGAAGGTACAGAGTTTGTTGCAGAGGTCTTGGGAGGGTGGGACGTCTGTGGTCTTGCTGTTGGAACTGGCAAACTCCTCGACGGTGGCAAAGAGTTCTTTGGTGTTGTGTGCGATGGCGTTGATTCGGTTTTGGAGGGCTGTTTCCTTTGTGGTTTTGAGGAGGAGGTGGTGTGCTTTGATGCCGGGTTTGAAGGTTGGATGGGTTTCTGGGGTTTTGTTGCTCCTCTATCTCTTCTCCAGTAGTTTACAGGTGCATCTGGACTCGTGGAGGGTGGGAGTGAGCCAGCTGGCTTTCTTGGAGTGTTGCTTGCCTGGTGCCTTTTTGAGCGGTACCAGAGTGTCGGTGCAGTTAGAGATCCATCGGTGAAGGTTGCGTGCGGAAGTGTTGGCGTCTGTTGATGGTGGTGTGGAGGTGCTGAGGAAGGCGATGAGATGTTCTTTGGTGGCCTTATTCCAGCTACTACGGGGGGTGGGGGCTGTGAGAGCAGTGAAGAACGGTGGAAGTGGAGAAGGCAAAGTGCACGCAGTGGTGGTTGGTCCAGAGGAGTTCATGGGGTGGCTGTAGGTGATGTTCCTGCTAGCAGAAAAGACAGGGTGTCGAGCAGGTGCCCGGCAGTGGAGGTCGGAACGGTGACTAGCTGCTTGAGTCCGATGTTGGGGGAGGTTCTCCAGAAGGGATGCAGTGTTCTGGTCACTGGTATTGTCCAGGAAGAAGTTGAGGTTGACGAGTAGGATGTAATCAGTCAGTGCGAGAGGCTGGGGTGCGATGAGGTCTACGATGGCATTGGTGAATGGCAGACAGGGCTGTGAGGCCTGTAGACGAGGGTGCCGTGGAGGGTGGTGTTCGGGTTGGTCTGTATCTGGAAATAGAGGTGTTCGATAGTTGTCGTTGGATCATTCGAGTGAGTGGTCAGATGGAGGGTGTTTTTGTGGAAGATGGCGATCCCTCCTCCTGGTCAGTCAGTGTGGTCCTTGCGGGTGATTTTGTAGCCGTCGGGGATAGCAGTAGTAATGTCCGGGCCAGAGCAGGGGTTGGTCTAGGTTTCCGTGAAGGAGGGGATGTCGGGAGATTCAGCGTCGAGTAGATTCCAGATTTCTGTGGCGTGTTTGTGGAGTGAACAAGTGTTGAGGAGGATGCAGTTGAGCCAGTCGGGTGCGCTGTTGGTCAACTGGGCGGCAAGAGGAACTAGTGGGTTGGGGTGGGCGAGGGTGTGGCTGCAGTTCCAGCAGGAGAGGGTCCTTGGTCCTTCGTGAGGAGAAGTGGCAGGCCATGTGGAGTCCTGTGTTGAGGACGCGGAGGGTGCTGGCGCCATATCGGTGACAGGTTAAAAAACCGGGGTACCCAGCGATGGGCGCAGTCCAGGCACATACAGGCTTGCCTTCAGGAGGCCTACTACACAGCTGTGCCGTGGCTGCCATCAAGTAGTGTGCGGGGGGCCTGGACAGCTGGGAGGTGGAAAACACGGGGAGCATCACTGTATTGGAGCGTGGCCACAGGGGATTGCAGCGGTAAGGGTGGCAAACAGTGCAAAAAAGTGCAAAAAGCAGGAAAGGGGGAAAAAGCAAAAAAAAGCGAGAAGCAGAAGGAAAGCAAAAAAGGCAGAAAAAGATAGACAGAAATGCAGTCCAGGAGCTGATCAGTGACGTTCTACCTAGATAACCAGGGATGAGACGTAGACAGGAGCCTGAAGGTGGAGGAGGGTCTCGAACTCCTGACCAGAGGGTCAGCAACGAGGGCCGCAGCACATACCAGGCGGAGCTGTGCAGTGAAGGGAGCAGTCCACTAGAAAGGTTTGGCTTTAATGCGGTAATACACGCACACACACATTCATGCCCCATAAAGCCACACCTACTGGCTTTGTCAGTCCTTGCTTCCTATTAACAATACAAGAGCGATTTGCGTGTAGGCCAAGAATCATCTGTATTTAGCGGATTGTTGCACCTGCTTATTTTTTCAACCTGACCACTTTTGTCATTATTGAAAGAGAACGCTTGTGAATTATACTGTGCACAGCGCAGATCAATAAAATGAAATTCATGCTGTAATTAGAGTGTTGTCTAAATGTGAACATCATTGTACTTATTTCTATGCTTTGGCTTCCTTCTCGTATAAACGTTCATTATGATTTTCAGTGTTAAATGGAAGGAAACGAATGTTTAATCGACTGCTGCCATCTGGAGGTTAGAGCGTGGACTTGCGGTTTACTTTTCTTCGTGCTGCTCTTGTTGGGTTCAGGACTGTAATCCAACCGAAAAGACAGCATTGGCATAACAATATGTATGCCTTTTAAAGTGCCAGTGCAAGCAAACGCACACTAAGTGCTATTTGCCTGTGGTGCATGCACACATGATGTTTAGCACGTTAAAGCTAGACTAACTTTGCCATTGCGGAGGAAAAAGTAGCAAAAAGGACTTTTTTTCTATAAAATGCATATAAGAGATAAAGTACAGAAAGTAAATGGTATGATAATTCAGGGTACATTACAGAGTAGTTCCTCGTGCATTCCAAAAGAAGCACTCCCAAGAGTTCAGAAAACCACACCAAACAGCTAAAAGGATGAGGTGAGGGTTTACGTCACCGGGTGGAGCCAAAGCCTACTGTAGGAATATTTTAAAGAATAGATAGCAATAGGTTTCCACTTTGCGATCTAATGGATTTGCTGATGATTTTTAGCAACTGGTAAATCCAATTGCTAAGGATTAAATAACGCTTCAGACACCTCAGAGGAAGGGTCCTCAGGTTAAAGATGGTCCTCAGACTCAGTATTTTGTAGTAGTGTAGATCACAGACGCAGGCGACTTACACATGAATAAAAGCCCCCACAAAACTATCCTCCGAACACATTATTTCCCACCTACCCACCAATGTATCAGGTTCCACCTCAAACTCCTCTGTTTTTTGGTTGGAAGGACCCCTTTCTTCACCAATACAGTCAAGCAGGGGTGTGGGATTTTATTTAAAAAAATCTACTTGTCTATGAGACGGATGCTCCGTAAATCTACTTGTTCTGTAACAAAAAAACAATACTTGTCCCTTTCATTCAATGCAGTTAGGTGACAAATTTCGGCAGCGTTCTCATTATATCAGAACTCTGATAATAGCATCTCCAGACTTGTATATCATGGTTTGGATTTAGTAGTGCCTTGATTTTGCTACCTCTCTGCAAATCTACGTAGTGGGGCTTGAAGTAACTTGCATGTTAAGGGTTTTCATCAACTCTACTCTAATTCATCCCCACACTGGGAACAGTTAGAAATTTACTCCTGAGAAGGGTAGAAGTAAAACTTTTTCCAGGATGAAGAAAAAAAAAAAAGAGTTATATGGAAAGTGTTTGTGGGGCGGGGCAAGATGGCCGCCGACTGCCCGACTGCCCGTAGGAAGCAGCACCCTCGGCCCTGCTCCTGTAGCCCTCTGTTTGTAATGGTGCTGATGTGCTGGTGGATTTGACGGATTTGGTGGATTTTATTGTAAAGTGCTGATAAAGGGAGAGTGCATGGACCGATCAGGCTGATTGATCGATTTCTCAAGATTACTCAAGATTACTCAAGAAAGAAAGAAAGAGCGAGCGATATCGTTATTGAAGAGATGTTATGGGAGCCGCATATACTCACATCATGGCTGGTTGCTAGACTTGGAGAGAAGTTGCCCGTACGGAGTAAGTTGACGGCGCTGATAAGACTGGTGACTCACCGTCTCTCATCTCACTGTCAGAGAACTAGAAAGGACTTCAGGAGTGACGGACGCAGTATGGCTCCGAAAACACAGAGGGGCGCGAAGGATGCCGCAGGAAAACAGGAGCTGCCGGAGAGTGACTCTGACATGCCGGCTGCTAACTTAAGAGGCAAAAATCATCGGAAGGGACAGGCGCGGAAGGAGACTGTAAGGTTGCGAGAGGAGGAGCGGATGGTAGCCAGCGAGAGGCGGAGGCAGGATCGAGAGGCCGAGTGCAGGAAGCAGGCAATGGGAAAAGGAGCGGTTACCAGTGGCACGATTGGTGAGAAGCATAAGCAGAAAGACAGCTCCTTTCGCCAGTCAACACTGTTTGAATCCTTTACCTCGGTAACTGCTCCAGTCAATTCCATCACGCTTACCGAGGGAGATGCTTTCGGAGAGATCCCGGCAGCAGAGACGGCAGCGGCTGCGAAGACACCTCATTTCGTGGCGCTAGAGACAACTACGATACCGGTGGAAGGTACGCCGGCGCCTGCATCAGCAGCTGTTCCTTCATCGATAGAAATTACAGAGCCGTCCGGCAACACTCCTCTTGTAGAAGTGGGCGGAGTTGATGGGCGTGTCGGGAGTGACGCACGGGTAGTCAAGGTGCTCAATGTGCTCACGGATTGGATGCCGAGGCCAACAGATGCAGCGCCTGTCGGGGCTGCGGAAGAACTATCTGGCGAGCCTAATTTTCAATTAGATGCAAGTCCGACTTTGGGTTTGGAGATGACCTTATCGAGCAGCGGCCTGAGGCAGTTAAATTTAAGTGGTGAAAAAAATGAGGAGATCGTGGAGACAGAGCTGGAGACAGAGGTAGCGGTATCCGCTACAGAGGAAAGCCAGCAAGTGTATGTAGATTGTGCGGAGAATCGAGCAGCACCTACAATTCAAAACACACTGCTTACTGTTTTCGAGAAGCAAGGGGGAGAGGATGGCAATAAGTCTAGTGAAATTTCAGCAGTACAAGACTTGAGCAGCTCCGCTCATGATGAAAATCGTATGCCTAGTTTAAAACAGCCAGTAACAGGGGGCAAGACTGAGATTGGGAGAGACTTACACACAGGAAAGAAAGGCAGGAGAGAAACACAATTAAGGTCCACGGGCTCGCATAGCGACGAGTGTTTCTACACAGGGGTGGATGAAAAGAATGGGGGGCCAGAGGATACAAGCTCTAGCTCTGATTCATCCACAGATATCTCAGTGGGCAGTTGGTCAGAGGAGTCGGACTCTGAGTCTTTGGAGATGTCGGCGATGTCAGAGGTCCTGGTGGGAAAGGCCTCTGCCACAGGGAAAGCCCAAGCCACAAAACCGAAGCCGAAGATAATTCCTAATAGAGTAAGGGGCGGGCCACGTAGGAGAACTAAAAAGTCAGGTTACCTACCACAAGGGGGTACCGCAAAGAGGTTAGTGTGGGAGGCACCATCTACCTCGTATCCAATCTATGAGGGGGCTTCTGGAGGCAATCCGATCAGGGGGGAAAAAATTGGAGGGCAATTTGAGGAGCGCACGGATGCAGATAAGTTTGAGCTGCTCTACACAACTTTGAAGCAGTTTCAGGGTGAGGCTCGTCAGGAGAGTAAAAGGGCAAAGCATGCGAATAAAAGAATCCAGTCTTCACTTTCAAAAATTGACAATTTGTATGAAGAAGCGGCTAAAAGGCTCGATGAGGTTGAAGAGAGAACGTGCAAGGTGGAGGAGGAGGTACTGATGCTGCAGGAGTTCAGACAAAAACAGGAGAAATCAGCTTTGGATGTCCTCTGGAAGCTAGAAGACCTCGAGAATAGGCAGAGAAGAAATAATGTAAGAATCCTCGGCGTGGAAGAAGGAAGAGAAGGAGGAGATATGAGGGGGTTCGTGGTGGAGCTGTTGAAAGGTGCATTTCCAGACTTGGGTAATTGGGACTGGGACAAAGAGGTGCAGCGTGCACATAGATTCCCTCTGGTTCAGAGGAAGAACAATGCAGGACCGAATTCAAGAGCCATATTAGTCTATGTCGGGAGCTACTTGCTGAGGGAAGAGATAATTACGAAGGCTAAGCCAATGAAGAAGCGAACATATAAAGATATTTCTTTCTTTGCTCGCCCAGATTTTTGCCCCAAAACAGTGGAGAGAAGATGGCAAATGAGGCAACTTATCACACCTTTCCAGAACATTGGATGTGAAGCGTATCTATTGTTCCCGTCACGTCTCAAGGTCATCGTTAATGGGCAGACTAGAGTGTTCTATTCAGAAATTGTGGCACAGGAATATTTAACCTTTCTTAAGGAGGAGAAGGGGCGAAGTGGAGAAAGGGAACAAAGCAGGCAAAATGACCGTGGTGCAGCCATTAGAAACACAGTGCGACTAACTTAGTGTTGTTTAGGTACAGTATTGAAATGGTGTAATGGTGTGAAGAAGAGATAGAAAATGAAAATGAAATAAAAGGAATTGAGGCGAAGATTAGACTTGGTTACAGCAATGGGTCCAATTGCACCAGCAAAATGAAGACTTAAGAGGTAGGGGCACGGGCGGGCTGGGGTGTTTCCTTGGAGGGCCGGCCGTCACACTTAGGTCGGGATCGACCTAATTGCCGGTATGTGGGGTGGGGAGGGAGGGGGAAGAGAGCGGGTTGGGGTTTTTAGGGGGGCGCAGGGCACGGTACGTATTGGACAGGTGGAGGTAGAGAAAGTGACGCAGAATGGGCAAGGAGGATTGAAGGAGAGGGTAAGAAAGGGGGTATCAGGGCAAGTAGATTTAGATAATTCGGAAAAAGCGGATGCTGGGATACAGAGGGATGTTGTCTTAAGGGTAGCAAGCCAAGATGTAATAAAGGATAATTTAAGGATAAGGAAAGAAAGGGGAGAGGTTCTGTGCAACGATTTCTATGGGTTTCTATGGGTTTTAGGTGTGTAACGTGGAATGTGTGTGGCTTAAATGACGCACAAAAAAGAATGAGAATCTCTATTGCTCTAAGGCAAATGAATGTCGATCTGGTGTTTGTGCAGGAGACACATATAATGGATACACAAGTATATTTGTTGAGTCAGCTGGGCTTCCACTTATTGGTGAGTTCCAAACAAGGGGTAAAGAAGAGAGGGGTCGCTATTCTTGCTAGAAATAGGTCTATTGGGGTAAGGAAGAAAGCGCAGGATCAGTGGGGAAGGTGGGCCATGGTAGAGTGCTTTTTGGATGGGGTATGGACTACACTTATATCAGTATATGGGTCAACGGAAGATGACCCCGAAATTTTTCAATTTTTGGATGTCGAGATAGCTACCTGGGCCCCCAGAGTGATTATAGCTGGAGATTTTAACATTAATGGGGTAGATGGGCTAGGGCAAGGCTCTTTTGGTAAATATAAAGGAAGAAAGAAAAGAGTGAGCCGAGCGTTGGAAAATTTAATTGTTAATAATGCTTTAGTAGATGTTTGGGGGATAAAACGGGTGGCCGACAAGGGGTACACGTACTATTCGGCCCCGCATCAAGTGTGTGTTAGGTTGGATTACTTTTTGATCCCCAGTTCTGACGTGATGAACGTGCAGATAGATAAATTACCAAGGCTATTCAGTGATCACAATCCGTTAATACTTACTTTTTTAAATAAACCAAATAAAATAACTGAGAGACAGTGTAGCAATTGGACGTTTGAGAGGGGACTGTTAAAAAATGAGGCCTATGTAGAGCATATGGCCAAGTGGATCAAAGACTTCTTTCTGTTTAATAGAGGCAGTGCGCCAGTGGGAGTAGTTTGGGATGCCTTCAAGGCAGGAATTCGAGGCGAGACAATGAGTTTTAGCTCCTATAAACGGAAACAAGAACGCTTGAGGGGTGAGGAGGTAAGGGGAAAGCTGGTTTTGGCTGAGGCCAAATTGGAAGAATGTCTCCGGAACGGTATCCAAGTTGATAACGCATGGAATGAGTTACTGAAAGTGAAAGTCGAGGCTGAAAAGGATGTGGCTATCAAAGCAGCAGAGTTGCTCACAGCTAAAAGGGAGAAGTGTTATGAGTGTAGTGAAGCCGTAGGTAGGCACCTTGCGGTGCGGGCAAGGCAACAGGAGGCTGCTGGAATAATAAGGGAGATTAGGGATACGGTGGGTAGGTTACATTCGGATTCAGAGGAAATTCGGGACGTATTTAGGAGTTTTTATGAAAAGTTATATACTGAGGATCTCGGAGAATTTAACAACTGGGCTTTTAATGAGTACTTTGAAGGGTTGACAGGGGTAGTACTAGAGGAGGACGCAGCAGAGCGCTTAGAGGGGTCATTGCAAATAGAAGATATAAAAGAAGCAGTCTGGAAATTACCGGCAAGCAAGGCAGCAGGACCGGACCAAATCCCTGTAGAATTTTATCGGGTCTTTTGGGGGGCATTAAAGGAGAGTATTACTGATACAATGCAGCAGGCGCAAATAGGATCTTCAATCCCTGCATCATGGGGGGGTGCGGTAATTGTATTAATATTGAAAAAAGGGAAACCCCCGGAGGAGCCTGGATCTTACAGACCTATTACTTTAATGAATTCCGACGCAAAAGTGTTTTCTAAGGTGTTGGCTACTAGGCTTGCAGGAGTGATTACGGATATAGTGAGTAGAATGCAGCATGGTTTCATTCCAGAAAGGGGGACAACTCACCATATACGTAAAGTGATCACGCTATTTGATACTATGGAAGTCTCAGGGGACCCGATGGCCGTTATGCTATTGGATGCGGAAAAGGCATTTGATCGGGTCTCCTGGGGCTATCTATGGGGGGCTATGGAAAGGGTCGGCATAAAACAGGGATTCATCAAATCAATCAAAGCCTTGTACCTGAATCCTGCTGCTGCTATCCGGGTCAATGCAGGTTATACAAGTCAATTTCAAATAAGTCGCGGAACTAGGCAGGGGTGTCCTTGCTCGCCTCTGCTGTTTGCCATTTATATGGACCCATTTATTCGCCGTATTGAGGTATGTGGGTTGGTTAGCGCTCTCCCTACTCTAACTGGTCAGTGTAAAGTGTTAGCTTATGCTGACGATGTGGCTGTTATTACACCAGTACCAACGGAGTCTATTAATCAAATTGAGCTTGAGGCAACAAAATTTGGTTATATTTCGGGATATAAGTTGAACGTGGGAAAGACACAAATAATTAAGAATCGTTTTGCGATCTGTACTGATAATCGTGTCACTCACTCAGGTATATATTTAGGGATTCTGATTTCGGCTGATTTGGATGTATTAGTAGAAAGGAATATTGCTCCATTAATTGGTAAAATTCAAAAAGACCTGGATAGACTGGAGAATTTGCACCTGAGTCTAGTGGGGAGAACAAATGTAATTAAGATGTTAATTCTCCCTAAGTTTTTATATTTATTTAGGGCAATTCCCCTTCTGTTTGATGCTAGGTGGTTTAAAAAGATAGAATATATGTTTAATAGATTTATTTGGGGGAAAGGGAAGACAAGAAGGGCACTTAGATTTATGACACTGCCAAAGGAAAGGGGAGGGTGGGCAGTGCCCGATCTAAAATTGTATTATTGGGCCGCAACGTTCCAAAACATGTTAGGGTTGGTGGGGGGTGCTGAGGCCGAAGGGGGTAGCGATCTAGGTACGGGTGCAATATACGGTCTGGTATTGGGCAGGGAGGCTGAAAACGTGTTTTTGAAATTCACGGAGCCCAGCTACTACAAGCGCACTAAATTTAAGACTATCATGGCAGCATTTGCAGTCTGGAAAGCATTTCGGAAAAGGGCAGGCTTGGGAAGGTTCAACCGCTATACTAGGCTCAATGATAATCCTAATTTTCCTCAAGAGATTTTTGCTGACTCAGTGTTCGCAGAGTGGGTAGCTAAGGGGGTGAGGAGCATAGGGGATGTTATGGGGGATTCAGGTATTTGTCAATATATCGAACTCCAGAATAGGTATAATTTGCAAAACAATCATTTTTTTAAGTTTCTGCAAATTAGGAGCTTTTTGGCGAATAAAATAGGCGGATCTTCGGGGTTTGATAAGGATTTGGTAATGGAAACGATTCGGATAGGGAAAGATTGTTCGATTAAACGATTTTATTACGAATTAATGAAGGGAAAGCAGGACGACCTAGTGAAGTGGAGCGATAAGTGGAAGGATAGTCTGAGTGTTAGTCAGGGTTGTTTTGAACTTTCCCTCGAAGAGGGGCATAGGCTCCTGTGCTCTGCACCACTGCGGGCGCAGCATTATAAAACGATATATCGCTTGTATTATACCCCATTCAAAATAGCCCAATGGGGAGGAACCTTAGGAACAAAATGCTTTAGATGTGGAAGTGATGTAGCAGACCTAGAGCATGTGTTTGCTACGTGCCCTCACTTAGGTATGCTGAAGAAAGAAGTTGAGAACTTTATAATGACTGTTTTAGGAATTAATGCCTTTTCGTTAACCCCCCCAATTATTTTGTTAGGCATAAATGAGGAGGAAGGAGGGATGCAGGCAGGGGGAGAGTTTTTGTTTGTAGCCGCTGCAGTTTATAGATTGTGCTTGGCCACGGCTTGGCTCAATCCCTTACCGCCCACGTATCATCAATGGCTTGCTAAACTACTTTTCGTGTATCACCTCGAAAAGGAGATATATGCTAGGAAAGGGAAAAAAAAAGGGAGGAAATTGGGCAGGATTATCTGGGATCCTATCACTAGGTGGAAAGAAGGAAATCGCTAATTTAGTTTAATGAGATAAATAGGCCAGCTAACTATGTTTATTATGTTTATTATCTATGCTCAGTTGCCTAGAAGCCGCACAGTTTGCAATGCGTTAGAGATGGGGATAGTAGGTTTTGCAACTAATGATTGTATTTTTCTTCTGACCTATTGTACTTACCCTTTACTGAATGCCTATCTGCCGCTATTTTTTTCTTTTTCTCTTTTTGTTTGAACTGTTTTTCTTTTTTTCTATTGCTGATAACGTACTGTGCCCTGTATATATATAAAAATGTCAAAATACCTAATAAAAAGATTTAAAAAAAAAAAAAAAAAAAGGAAAGTAAACTTGCAAATTCTCAGCAGATTTTTTTCATGAGAAAATGGGTCTGTGCATACGAGGCAGTATGAAAATGCAACTCACAATCTTTTAAGAGGACAGTTTTCAGGCATAATTCTGTAAATTGTTCAGGAATGTTGTAAATTTGCACTAATGCACGGACATACACCAGGGAAGCACTTCTGTGACTTTCTTTCAAAATTGGGCCCCTAATTAAGCGTTAGCCACAACCGTGTGATTTTATTAGAATTATATACATATATGTACACGCATATATAGACTCTCTCGATATATATATATACACATATACACACACACACACACACACGTATTTATAGTCTGAGAGAAAAAACAAGGGTTAAAATAACAAAGTTCGGTACGGTAATAATATCCAACTTTTCATACTTTATTTAAAACTAGAAATGTATGGGGAAACAAAAACAAAGGTTAGAGTGATGTCATGGTTAGGCCTTGTATGAATATAAAAACTATTGTTTTGAAACAAAAAAAATAAAACATTTCAATTCATCCATTATAGTTTACTGAGATAACTGTACCTTGTGCCCAGCCATGCAGTGCTTATGATGTCACATATTACATCACTCATTAATTTAAAATTACATCATTTAGCAATTATATAAAGTGAGGGGTGGTGCAGTTCTCCAAAAATAACATTTTGCAAGAACCAGGTCAAAACAAGATACACACTGACGAAGCCATAAGGCTGGTAATCTATGCCAGACGTATTGACTTTGACACTGGTTGTTTATTTGCATGTTCCCATAATTTTGCTGAAATTGATCTTATACCGATTCTTCATTGTGAAACTTTACTGGAAATTTTGGCATTCAACAAATAGGATTCACCAAACCACGCTTCAAAGAAATTGTACTTTTAACTGCACATTAGTTTAGCAAAGGTTTTTTTGTAGACTAATTTTTTGTGCGATTTTGTTTTGAAAGGAATCACCAATCTTAGTTTCAAACTTCTGCACCTATTTGCATCTAATCAGGAAACATTATGGAGGTATTATACGTAGGCTCAAATTGTTAATCTTTGTAAACTAATGTTTCTACTGTAACCGCTGTCAGTAATGCAAGCCAAACTCACAGCTCACTACATTTTTTGAGGGAGCGCACCCTGAAAATAAAGGCTTTCCATTAATGAACCATGCATACACAAGTTTGAACAGCTTATACATATAGATACAAATCTAAACTTAGTTGTAGAGAATGCTTTCATAGGCCCATAATGTGGTACTTTAAACTGGCAGCTAAAGGTTTTGTGCTGCATGGGGTTGTCCACTTGACAAAATAAAGATTTAAACGTGTTGGCCTTGACCCCAAACAATACGTCCTGGGCGTCGAGCTATAAGAATTCCACACCCTAGTCGGTGCATCCCGACCCACCCAAATAGGTTTCCTTTGTTAGGGTAAGGCATTGGGAGTGCAGAGGAAAAATAAGAACAGAACTCAAAGTCCAATGGGCAGACGTGGGGTCCAGAGTAAATACAAGAAGCATGACAGAAGACACAACTGGGAACAAGTATGTTAACCAAGTTGTAATTTGTCAGATAAACCAGTTAAAGAGGACCAAATATCAGAACTGAATAGAGGTCTGGGTTTTGTCCCTACTGCTTAAGTGGGCAAATTTAAATCACACTGTAAACCGTCGATGTTTTTTCGAAAATTGAAACTGAAAGCATTCTTCCATGATAAGAAATAGGAACCAAAACAAGTGGATTCTGGTTTGAAAAAGAGTTTGAAGTTTATTCCATCTACTAGTCTTATTTGTGTTTTAACAGGCTGTCCTAAAACATCTGGAATCCATTTACATTTGGAGTCTGCATACTTTTCAGAATGTCAAAATCAGAAACAGTGACCTCTCCGAGAGTGAATTGCTAATATAACCAGCTGATAAGGGTGTTGCAATAGTTGTACAAAATAGAAAAGGATTACTTGGGTGAATGTCTTCAATTTGTAGGTGATCTTAGAATTCCTATGAAGTTAGAGAGCAACCCAGTATACTCCTTAAAAAGGGAAATTATTTTTCTTGAAAGAAAAGTCAATAGATGGTTATCAAAAGAGAAGCTGAATTTCTAATAGCAGACAGTCTAGTGGTACCTGTGTTTCATAACCTTCGAAAAATCCACAAGAATAGAACATTTGTACCCAGAAGACCAATAGTATCTGGGATAAATTCCAAACACAGAAACTCTATCGAAGTTCAGTGATTATTTCCTGCGTCCAATGGTGGGGCGGATTCCACATCTCTGAAGGAAAACAAAGCATTTTTATTATTATTAGCAACTTGTAGTGTGCCCAGCTACCCTGTCACAGATATGCTGCCCAACAATGCAGATTTCATTATGGCCAAATTTTCAACATTTTATGGAAAGTGAGAAATGATTTACAGTTCAGTAAAGAGTTCCAGAGCTTAGGACTCAGATAGGCAGAGGAATGGCTCTTCATACGGGTTCAGCTTAACCTGGGAACACCGAACAGGCACTGGGTCAAGGATCTTAATAGCAGAGTGGGCTGATGGGGAGAAACTAGTTCCTGAATGTAGCTTAGTTCCAGGCCAAATTTGGTATTGAACTTATGGCACAATGCTTTGAATTAAACGTGTTTAGCCACCTTAAGCCAATGAATTTCTTTAAGTAAATTAGAAACAGAAACATATCTCGGTAAGCAATAAAGCATTCTGGCAGTGCCGTTCTGAACAATTTGCAGGCGCTGTATAGACTACTTATCTGTGCCTAAATACAGCACATTGCCCGAGCCCATGCGGGACATAACCAGTGCCTGAATAACAGATTTCTCAGTCACTAAAAGAATAAGCCACAAAAAGAATTTCACCCAATTTTAAGACTGCAAAACAAGTGGCAGTTACCTTAGCTATCTGCTGCTTCAGAGAGAGCTTATCTTCAATAAGAAACCCCAGTGAGAGTTAGATAACGGAGTGGGAGGGGTCCATAGCAATTCTGGCCAGTGTATGACACCCCAAAGGGAGCAGTTGTTGCCTAGAACTAGGACCTCGGTCTTATCACTGTTCAGTTTAAGTGAGTTTTGATTCAACCAAGCTGCAATTTTTGTCATCACCAGAGGCAGTAAATACGGATCATGTGTCTGTGTCGAAGACAAGGAGATGATGATCTGGGTATCATGGGCATATGAAAAAAAGAGTGAGACCACAACTCTCTATTAGGTTTGCCAAAGGGCGTATATAGATGTTGAACAGTAAGTGGCTTGTAATGGATCCCTGCAGGACACCAGAAATCAAGGCATGTGTTTGGGACCTCACGTTGGAAGAAAAAACTTGAAACGTGCGGCCGTTTAAGGAGATAAGCCACCCAAGGGCTGAATCAGTCATAGCTATAGACTCCAGCCTATGAACCAGGATAGAGTGGGACACCATGTCAAAAGCCGTGCTCAAGTCCAGTAAGATGAGCGCAGCAGTACCTCCCTCATCCAGGTATTGTCAGAGATGTTCTGTCATGCATAAAAGGGTAGAATCAGTGCTGTGCTGAGCCCTGAAACCCAACTGGGAAGGGTGGAGAGGATAGTGAGCATCAACAAATGGGAGTTGGGCGTTGACATGCTTTTCCAGCACTTTGGAGAAAATAGCTATCTAGGAAATGGGGCAGACGTTCGAGAGACAGTCAGGATTCAAACTGGAGGACTAGAGAATGCTTCAATCTCTGAGATACCAGCCCCTCTTTTAGAGATGTATTCAGAACCTCCATAATTGTCATTAGAACAGGCGAGTCAAACAGGCAAAGCTTATTTGGGGGGGAAGAGAGTTCAGTGGAGAGCCAGATTTAATTGAACACAAGGTACCAATAAAAGATGACCGGTCTAGAGGAGGCCATTCGCTTAAGTTAGCAGCACATTCTGTTTTAGACGCCAAGTAATTGGACAATACTTTAGGTTTATCAGGGAGATAGCCATTAGAGTTAGCCAATAGCAGTAGCGAATCTTTGGCAGCTGAGAATGAATATTTTTCACTTTGTGAGTGAAGAGAGCTAGCTCATCACATTGTTGTTGGGAAAGAGAAGGCTTGGACAGGGTGTTACTTGCATCCGAAAGTTCTTTCACCACTTTAAAAAGTATCTTCTGGCAATTCTGGCCTTCTTGATTTTAGCTGTATAATATGAGGCACGGGCATACTTACAAGAAGCGTGGTAAGCTTTAAGTGATTCTCTATATACCATCTTAGCATTTACAGGGGTGACTTCCACCAGCATCTTTGCAACACTTGCCAGTGTTTCTTTTCAGGCCCAAGTGGCTCAGAGAACCAAGGGGCAGGAGGATAGGTTCGGACCCTGCCTTTAGTGGACTCAGGAAGAGTGGTATCAATCGCCTCCTGAAACTAATGATGGATCATAGTTTGATCCGAATCAAGATGTTGTAGGAGGGTGGGCTTAATGCGGAGTAGCTGCTTATTGAGTGCTAGAAGGTTAAGCTTAGACCAGTTCCTAGCTTTAAAGTTCAAGGAAAGCCGTGCAACGGACAAGAGAGAAGAAGCCATCCTAATCTTAAAAGGTACAGCAAGATGGTCTGACCAACAGAGTTGAAGTGGAGGGTCTGTCAGCAGACTCTTAATACTGGAAACAATTGGATTCAAGAGGTGCCCCGCAGAATTGCGCAGCATCAAATCAAAGATGTTTAAGTCCTAGATAAAGGATCTGGTGCAGATGTTGTCAAGATCCTGAAGATGAAAACTAAGGTCCCCACCCAGAGCAAAATTAGAAGTACGCAAGATATTAGGGGTGAAAAGGTCAGGTAGAGGTGCACCATTTTCCAGAGTATCCAGGGGGGGATGGTAAATCAGCGTCCCAGAGATTGTGAATTTGGGAATAGTGTAAATGTCAAAGCTTCACAATCAGGAATTTGAAGTTAATCAATTTTGCAAGTATACTCCTTTTTAAAAATAATAGCAATTCCTCCACCAAGTTTGTGTCTGTCTATTCTAACCAGAGAGAAGTTCGCTGGCAGGGCAGCAATAATGACCGGCGATGAGCCTTCATGAAGCCAGGCCTCAGTAACAAATAGTGCATCAGATTTGTAGTCACAGAGAAAGTTGAATACGTGCCGTTGTTGTTTAGGAAGTGAGCTATAATTCAAACCAAAAAAATGAAAAGTTTTAGTAGGGTGGCAATGAGCAAAAGACCTTACCTCATGAAGGCCATCAAGACCGGCATTTTGTAGAGAACTGTCTTGGGCCGCATAAACTACCCCTAAATTAGGGGAACTACAGCAGGCAAACTTACAGCAGATACAGGTCAAAGAACCAGCCCCAGGGTCAATGACCTGACAGCAACTATTAGGCACTGGTCGCAGCGAGAGCAGAAACGCTGCAATGTAAGGCTTACCCAGAGGCCCTGGTTATGGCTGAGAAGTATCAGAGTCCCTGGCCCCAGTCGGACGCGGATGGGCGCAGACGGGCTTGCCTTTGGTGCATGTTTGATGTGCTCGCTGCGTGCATCCGACCAACCATTTCTTTTATGAGACCACCCCTGCAAGCGACTAGACTGCTAACCGGGTCGAAACTGTAGGACGGGGAAGATAGTTCCGCCTTCCTGCCCTCCCTCCGCTCAATCGTATAAAGCTGTGTCGGACCAGGGAAGGTATGGAAGCGTAAAAATTAGAAGGAAACAAGTAAGTGGACAGAAAAAAAAATAAAAATTAAAACATCTATTATTTTTGAGAGAAGCACAATACAATCCTTGAGAAAATCTGTTGATTGGACCGGACACTGAAAGCTTGTATACCAGCCTTTCTTCTTGGAAGATCTTTCATTCTCTGAAGAATGGCCCCGCAACACTCCCATACATTTTGAGCAGTCCTGCAAACAACTGCCCATGGAAGATATTTTTTTAAACGAGAATACCTTCTACTTACAGGTGTAAGGGACTTCAATGGAAAGTACCCTCGCTCCCAGCATTACCTACCTGTGTGTCCACCACTTTGAAAGCATAAATATACTGATCCACAACACCACCTTAGGAGATGAGACAGTATTGTGGAAACAATATGCTGGTGATATATTGATAATCTGGAACAATGTGAACATCAGAAGGCTAAGAAGTTCCTAGATTGGACTAATGTGCAAAGCAATTTCCTGATGTTTACATTCATCATAGATACAACCACAATGACGTTCTTTGATGTGAATATTTTTCATGACAATACTTTGAAAACCGAAACACAGACTAGAATACCGTCCTCCGTTTTGACAGCTTACACCCTCTGCCTTTACAATAGGATCTACAGGTGGGACAAATTTTAGACAATACGTTGCAACTGGAGCCTAGGTGAGGATTTTGACAATCAAGCTGAACTACTCAGCAAGAAACTGAGAGAACAAAAATACCCTGAAAACATTGTCACAAGCTCACTTAAGAGGGCAAGGAACGACAATAGGGTCAACCTTATGGGACAAACGTGGGAAAAGAAGGACCACCAACACGCTGGTATGTGTGACCAAATATTCCCCTGTGTCTAATCCCATTAAGAAGTCAATAAATAAACATAAGCAGATCCTGAAGACAAGAAACGGACAGTTTGAGAAGCACCTGCAAACAAACGGACAACGGCAAAAGACTTTGGCGCTGGTGAAAGGTATTGTGCCTTTTAGCCGATCAGAGAGACAGGAGGCCGGAAATAAATTAGATGAGGCACGCAAAGACGCAGGTAAGCGCTGGGGTTCGGTCCGACTGTACGGCAGTAGCACAGGGAAGTCTGCACAGCCTGAGGTGATGTTTGGCTTTTGGGCCACAGGCAATTTGGCCGAGACATGGAGACGAAGCGCTTGGGGATCCTGTAGCTCTGGGGCATAACTGCATATGGCTCATAGACAATTGAATAAAGCGGACCCTTCCCCTGCATCACCAAGCAACATCCCTTTGCAGGGGGCCCCGCTCAATCTGAGACCAGGCATCTTGCTGTGGCCACCAGGCACTAAATATAGGACTGACACTCGTCAGAAGGGGACGCTATCTGCAGCAAACATCGCAACAATAACTGCAACCATATACTACAACCCACTGTCATTATGGTGTGCACCAAGGGCAGCCCGATATCCAGGGAGGTCTTGGATACAGTGAGACATTGCTTGAGGACCCTGCTGCCTTAGGACAAAACTGGGTCTGGAGTATATACAGTCGCTTGGAGCAGGCCCCTCCCATGCATGCCCTGACAGCATCCCTTGGTGGGGGCTCACACAATTAGAGACTGTGGAGCCGGAGTGCGGCCACACAGCAGCGAAGAGCGGACTGAGACTGGTCAGGAGGGGACACAATGTGCAGTGAGCAGCGCTAAAATAACTGCAACAGTCAAACATAGCCTTCTCCCATACTGCGGTGACTGCAAAAAGGAAAAAACAAAAAGGGGGGCCGTAGTTGCCAGGAGTGTGGGACAGCTGACCTAGGGAACAAGGGGGCGGCTCCTCCATTTTCTTCCTCTCAGTGCTCTTGGAGAGATTGCTGCAATGACAATAGCCAAGGGGAATTATAAGCGGGCAAGCCAGTCACAGCAGACCCGTATGGACCAGTTTATAGGCGCTACCAGAGGAAGTACTTGGCAGAATGAACAAGTGGGAGGCCAGGCGCAGCCGGCAACACTTCAGCCTGCCGACACCAACATCCTGGCAGCCACGGAAAGTTCAAAACACGCACTAGAACAAAAAATGGATTCCATCTCGATTGAGGTTAATCTACTGCAGACTTATTTGCAGAAAGTTGCAGAATGCTCCATGTCAAAGAAGGAAAAGGTAGAGAGCCAGACTAGGAAGTGACAGGTCTACAGACCTTGGTTTGGACGTTGATGGAGAAGATCCGGTTAGAGAATACAAATTATCAAGCGAGGAGGTGCAATCTCAGCTTTCTGAGATTTCCGGAGCGGGAGGAAGGTGATTAGCCAGAAGCTTTCTTAGAAAAATGGCTCACAGATATCATGGGCTCTGGAGTTTCATCAGCAGTCTTTTTGATAAAGTGAGACCATTGGGCGTCAGTTCCCCACCCTCCTGTGGGAGCATTCCCGAGAGCATTCATCGCAAAACTCCTTAATTACAAGCACAGCGACAGTGTGCCCGAAAACATGGAGACCCTCAGTTCGAAGGACATAACATCAGAATCTTTCCAGACTACACACACAGGGTGAAGCAGAATCTGCGCAACTTGAACACCAAATATATGCCCCTCTTTCCCCTAAACTAAGGGTGATGCATGGGGACAAGGCCTACTTAATCGGCCTGAAGAGGTGTGGGACTGATTGGAGATCCGACCTGGGTCGGCAGGCACGGGGCCGGTGGGGGATGCGCAGCCAAACTCTGGGAAAGTAGAAAGAAGCCGGCCCACGGGGTCAACGAATAGATGACGATTGGGAATCCCACAGCACAATGGCCGATCCGGTTTTACAGTGCAACCAGATGGCAGGTTGCTGATACGGACAGCATGGAGGGGATGGCAGGCTCAGACACCAGGGATCAGCCTCCCACTGAATGCAAGGAGGCTGGGCTGATTGCAAAGGGAAGCGCCTCACTGGGCATCATTTGGCTACACAGGCTCCAACGATCTGCGGGATGACAGGGCTGTACTCTGGACTGTATGGTAATGGGGACGCTGTTGCTCCTAAAATGCACTCATCACGACAGCGGGGACGTATACTGTAGTGGGGGAGGGGAGTGGGCTCCTCCTAATCTTACTTAGGTTTCATTGTTTACATTTTTCCCTTCAAGTGCCACACTACACATAAACCTAGGTACTCCAGGAGTACTCTGGCTTCACGCTCAGGGCCCAGAACATGTGGGGATGGAGATGCGAGGATTAGCCTTGCTCTTACGTATTGTTGGAGGTTGTTTCTGGTGGTGGGGTTCCGCCACTTAGTTGATGCTTGGTTTGGCAGAGGGAGGGTGCTACACGAAGAGGGGAGAGTTTTAGGCGACTTTCTGTAGCAGACTAAATGGGGAAACATCATACACTTACACTTGGAGGCATTTACCTTGGTGGGACAGTTCATGTTGCATGTTTAATGATATTGGCACTATTGAGGTATGGATGGGCACATGGACATAGCATGGGAGGAGCTGGGAGACAGGGGATCCTTGACCGTGAAGACCACTAACAAACGGATGGACAGGCTTGCCTCTCTTGGTTATCTCATGAGATAAAGTCAGGAAATGTTAATATTAACCTGGAATCTGCATGTTCTGCATGACTACACTAAGCGATTTAGAGTACACACATATAACACTACTGGGTGGCCACAGCATTTCTACAGGACACTAACCTAATGAATGCGGAGAAGCTTAAAAAGAAGTAAAGAGGCCAGCTATATGTTTCTACATTCTCAGCTTATGCTCGGTGTGGTGCTCTGGGTGACACTGGGGTTCCCTTTCAGCTTCAGGGAGGCTCATGTAGATGTCAAGGGTCACAAGCTACTAGTCACTGGTCAATTAGATGGTGGAGATGTGTCTCTCCTCAATGTTTATGCACCTAGTTGTGAGGATTAAATATTTTTTTCTAATGTGCTTGAACTACTTGCACCGCATACCACCACCCCTCTCATTTGGGCAAGCAATTTAAAGTGCATATTGAATGGGGCATTAGATAGGTCACTGTCGAAGCCCAACACTGAACCCGGAAGTCATGGCAAGACTGGATTTTGTACACATGATGAGAGCTCTCCACCCCACTGGCCAGGAATATACCTTCCACTCCACTGCTCACAATATGTATAGCAGACTTGATAGGCTATTACTTTCCCACTCTGTGAGGCAGCCTTGTTAATAAGGTAGCACATATGTGTCATTATTTGTTGAACCATTCAGGGGTCCTAATAGAGTTTGTCTGGGATAGAGAGCCATCGCCTATACCCATGTGGCGCCTCAGTCCCGAGGCCCTGAGGGACCCAACGTCCCAGGCTGAAGTGTAGGAGTCTTTAGAGCGCTACCTGGAAACAATCTGGGGGACCACAGGCACAAGAGCCACTAAGTGGGAAGCATTTAAGTTGGTGATCCGTGCAGAGTACATGACAAAAATGTACGGTATAACACGACATTTACACAAGGACTTGCACTAACAGAAGGAGAAATTAGCGAGGCTCCAGCATAGTAATCAGAAGGAGCATGCTAGGATTCACAAGTAAAAGACGAGACGGAGGGTGGGAGGGGGATGGGATAGGCTTGATGAATTTACCAACAGGGACTATAGGCAACCGCGCCTGGGGGAGGGGGTGGGGGGGATAAACCAGGTAAGTTAATGGCCTGGACGTTGAGCTGTGAACGTCTTCCAGGGATGATCATGATGCTGAAGGATGGAGGGGGAGCGGGCAGTGATTCAGGCAGCAATAAACACCATGCTCCTGTGAGATTTGGCCAACCTGTATCGTAGCACAGAGAAGGCTACACCTGAGATGCTGGAGGATTTTTTTTTATGCGCACTGCAGCATCCCATGGTTACAGGGAACCAATTAGCGGACCTAGAAAATTATCTGATGAAGGAAAAACTGTTTGCGGTAATGAAAGATATGGCTTAGTGTAAAACACCAGGCTCAGACAGGTTGATAACCTGAATTTTATTATGCCTATATGAGCAAGCTGGCAGATAAACCTTTGGAGGAAGCAACCAGTGATGATTCCAAAACTGAATTGGGATCCCGCAACCTGGGATCATATCGTCTGCGTCTATGATGAACACAGACGTGAAAATGTTGGCTATGCTCCTGTCGAAAAGACAGAGGATTAATTGGCTCATTGGTGCACGAGGATCAGTGTGGGTTTATCCCCTCCAGATGTACCCTTATAAACATCCGAAGGCTTACAAATATTCTGCACTACCGTTCAGAGTACTGCGGCAGATGTGGCATTGGTAACCATGGACATAAAAAAGGCATATGATATGGTGAGCTGGGACTACATGCAGGCAGTTCTCACAAAGTTAGGATTGGCCAAATGTTTTTAGGGTGGGTAAAACTGTTATACAGTGGGCCAGTGGCTCTGGTTCGATCAGGTGGATATATGTTGGAGAAATCGGGCACTGGGAGGGGTAACAGGCCGGGCTGCCCCCTCTTGCCTCTCCTATTTGCGTTGGCCATGGAGCCCTTGGCAGAGCATTTATGCGCTACGTTGAGGGACTGGGGGTCTCCAGATTGAAGCCAAGGTGCATTCAGTCTCGCTCCACACGGATGAAGGGTTTCTGTATCTGTGGCAGCCTGAGATTGCGGTGCATTGGATACTACACCAGCTGGGAAAATTCAAAAGAATTTCTGGCTTGAAGGTGAACCCTGACAAATCATTGGCCTTCCCACTGGCCAGTTTGGCTGACATGTTACGAGAAACAATACCCGCGTTGGGGCTGAGAAGCGAAACGGACAACTTCCGCTATCTGAGCACAGCAGACAAGCAATATAATTATAGCATAGGGCAGGTGATCTCAGCCCTTCAGGGTTCAGTTTCTTTTTGGACCAAACTCCAGCTGTCGGGTGCGCGTGATTGTGCCTCAGTGCCTGTACGCAATGCAAGATGCGCAAAGCGAGATACCATAGAACACATTTATGTGGCTAGTCTTTTTACTGCTCTGGTCAGGGCATGCAAGAGAAGTAAAGTGGGACTCCATGTCTTGAAGAGAAATTTGGATGGTGGACGGCTGGAGCTTCCAGACTGGAATTGTATTATCTAGCAACGCAACTGCGACATGTGGCCAGCTGGTGCACACAGGGAAATAATAAGGAAAAGTGTCTGCTGGCAAGCACTCCCGGAATGGAACATTTGCTGATCTGTTTAATAGCAAGTCCACGGCGAGGTAAACAGAGCCCACATGTGGTTCGATTGGTAGTGAGGGCAAGGGGGGTGGGGGGGGGGGATTACGATTAAGGTGGTGGCGTGCAGACCCCCTTTCTCTCGCAGCTGCCGATAAGGTGGCTAAGGCCCTTCATAGACATTGACAGGAAAATGACCGCGGCGCAGAGAGGGAGGGTGTGATACGCTGCGAGATCTATACCCAAGAGATTGGTGCATTACATTCCAGAATGCTCAAGAATGTTTTGCAATTGGCCCAGGTCAGATGCTATAATTTGCCAAATTAACAAAAATATTCAGAGAAATCTGGGTCTGGGTCTAACGAAATAGTGGGTACAGAGTCAATATAAATAAATTGCAATTCCACACGACATCTATATGATCATCTGCCCATGTGGACTGCATTATATAGGGTAGACATGCAGAAAAATGTAATCAAGAATTGGAGAACATAATGGTAACACAAGATGCAGAAGAGTTACCACAAAAATGGCTAGTCATTATATAGATGAGGGGCAAACCACTGAAGAGTTCAAGTGGGCGGTAATAGAACAGGTGGCCAATGTAAAACAAGGACCCAGAGTTATAATGGTAAAAGAACGAATATGGGTATATATGTTAGCCAGTAATACAACCGTGCTGAATGATGAAATCCAACGGGGCATGGAAACACTTAACACATAGGATCAAAACAAAGACAACACACTTCTGACCACACACCCTACATGGTGTAGCGTGCTACCCACGTAAGGAAGCACTTTGGGATACTAAGTGTACAAATATGTGTACATTTTGCCATACATTACAATGCAATACAGGTTAACGGCTGCAGGTTAAAGGCTTAACTGAAATATACAAGGACACTGAGAAAAACACTGAATTGCAAAGGACAAAATACTAGATATGAAGCAGATAATTTTCAGGTTGCTCCGAATAAGACTGGTTTACTCCACTCTATGATTAGTTTTTCCCCCATCTGTGTTGCTAAGATGCCATCCATTGTCGGGCACGATTATCGACACATATCACAGCCACAGGCCCAAACAAACTCAAACAAACTTGAAGAAAGTCAATAGAGAAATAATGATCAATAAAGAAAATCAGCCACTAGCAGAGCACCCACTACTCAGACAACAGAATTTGCAATCTGGAGCTCGTCAAAGATTAACACGCAAGGACGACATTAGGGGCCTATAGAAGGGAAGCCAGTTAAATCAATCAAAAGGTTGTTTATTTCGGCCATGTTGGCCATAAAAGAATACAAGATAGAACATAACATAATAAAAACATGATTAAAAACCATTTACATTTCAAAAGATGAATTTCATAGGAACATTGAATGTCTTTATAAAAAGATAAATGCAAGTGTATTTAATCATTGACATTCAATGTCAATTAATTGGCGCCGCTTCAACCACATAGCTAACAAGAACTTGGAAAGCGCAAATACAATGGGACTTGATGAATCGGACTTGAGAATTCTAAAAGCAGATAAACTGTTTTTAAAGCCAAGATTTTTACAAAGAGGAACCAGCCAGTGCCTCCTGGATTTGATGTAAGCAGGGCAGAAGAAGAGAACATGAAGTATCACAACTACACCCGGGGCAGGACTTATTTGCTGTAACTGACCAGTTGCTAGTAAAGGCTTTTAAAGCTAAAGTGCCATATCTCCAATGTAAAAAGAGTTTCCTCGCCTGGAGCGGAAAAACAATATCCATAAAATTCTCAAAGAAATAGGAATTTTTAACAATTAGAAATGATTTAGTCAGGGTACCAGTATTAGAAGCACAAATAATGGAATTCAAGTGTTTTTCCTTGAAAATCCGAGTAAGCGACTTACGTGAGACTTGGCAACAGGAACTTTCCGGACTATCCCATAAGGGCGATAAGCCCAATCTAAAGAATTCATGTTTAATAAATGCCAACCAGGGGATTTTCCCAGAGCTACTGTAAGTTAATATCTGCTTGAGCTCTTGCCTGTAATATGACAAATCTGATGTTGCCCATAGCCTGCACCAAAACCTTAAGGGCTTTAGTGCTAACTCGTCTTCTATTGGTCCTAGTCCCAGATCTAACCTAAGGGGGAGAAGCGGAGTGCCCGCAGCTGCCTAATAAATTTAGTTTCAATTTTCGCAATGGCTGAACCACTTAAATGCCCCCACAACTTCCCACCATAAAGGGCTGCAGCCCTTGCTTGGGTCTTATAAATCTCCTGGCTGGGCTCACTGGCTTGTATGTCGATGAGTTTGAGACCTTAAGAATACCCCCCGCCAGCTGTGACAATTTCAGTTGTGATTTGACCTGTTGCAGACCCCAGGAGAGATTCTCTTGAAGAGTAACCACCCCCCCCCCCCCCAAGTACTGAAATGTCGTAACCCTTTCCAGCCTTACGCTTCCTAGGGTCGGACTAGCACGAGTGGCAGCCAGCGGATTAAATATCATAAATTTTGTTTTGTTGACATTTATATCCAGACCACGACTTCGACAAAAATCTTCAAAGCCATTCAGTATGCGTTGAATTCCCATGGGGGACTTAGAAAGGAGGAGCGTATCATCGGCGAACATGATCGCCGGAACCCTCCTACCTGCCAACCTTGGGGCATCATTGTTTGGTACATTATCCAGATGAGCAATTACACCGTTGACAGAGGCAAAACAGGGTTGGTGCAAAGACACAACCCTGTCTCACGCCTCTGCCAACCAGGAACCTTGATGACAATGCCCCATTCCTGCCACATCTAACCTGGGCAAAGTTCCCCTCGTGTAATCTCATCAGTACCTGCAGAATTTGTTGCAGGAACACCAAGATTGTTAAGGACCCCCCAAAGTTTGTCCCGTGGGACTAAGTCAAATGCGGACCGTAGGTCCACGAACACCATGTAGAGGCTGCCACCCTCAATCTTTACCGTTTTCCAGTATAATAATATCAGGCGAAAGATCTGGTCCATGGTGGACGTGTTCCTCCTGAACCCTGCTTGGAGAGGAGTTAGAATGTCATTTTCCTCTGTCCACGCCAGCAAACGATCCAAGACCAACCGTGCAATCATTTTTTGCGGGACATCTATGAGGCTATTAGGCCTATAATTGACTGGGAGCAGGGGGGAGCCCTTCTTAAAGATCGGGACAATCTCTGCTCCCAGCCAAGTATCTGGAACTTGCATACCTCTGAGGATTGCATTGAAGAGGATGAAAAAATAAGGGCCCCAAATCCCTGGTTGGTGCCTGAATAAGTCCCCCAGGAGTTTATCCAGCCCCGGAGCCTTACCCACAGCAAGATTGCCAATCACACGAGTTACCTCCTCCAGGGAGAATTCTAGTACCTCTGGGCAAGTGGATGAAACTAAAGGTGCCAGCACAACATTGGTTGATTAACTAAATATAGGGCTTCAAAGTGTGCTTCCCATGCAGTTGAAGTAATGTTAGTTTCTATTGCTGATCTGGGTTCCCCCGAACCTGTACTAACTAATGACCAGAATCTACGAGCGTCCCTAGCTTCAAGAGAAGTGGTTAGGTTAGACCACCTGTCCATGTCCCACTCTTTTCTTGCATTGGCCATTACCACCTTATAATGCGATCGCAAGTCCCTGATCTGGGATTTGCATGTTGCCGATTTAACTGCGACAATCAACTCCGACTTAGCCTTCCTGCAAGTGGAGTTGTACCAGGACGCAGCTGGTATTCTTTTCCTCTTTACTGAAGCCAGGGGATTAAGAACTTCAGCTAGATTGGAAACTAAGGCCGAATGAATAGACCTTAGCTTTTCGTTATAATCTGGGCTATGGACCTGAGTCATTAGGACCTCAACCTCCATAAGTCTAGGGAGGACAATATCATATAGTTTGCCTAAATCATCTCGTGATTGTAATAGTTTACCCCATTTTACCCTACGTCTATTGTTAGGGAGCAACAGCCCTTCATCTGGGTCGTTCAGGTCCAACCTTGAAATTTCAGTTGGACCTAAAGGTTTCATTTCCAAACATAATGCGTTGTGATCGCTATCTGACCTTGGGATTACCCTGAAGTCAACAACTCTAGACCACAACCTTGTTTCAACCATAATATAGTCCAGGCGTGATTCTTGGCCCCTCTTATTAAAGGTACAGATCGACGGAATGTCGGACGGTGAACGCCCGTTGCAAGCCCTTAAGGAGTTATTTATAGTAAGGGCCAAAATCTGGGTCACCAACGGAGACCATATCTTTGGGCGGGGGTATTGGCAAAGTGGAATAGCTCAATAGTCGTCCTCTCCCATGAGCGCCCCTTCGTCGATTCCCAGGAGGGGCTCATAATGACAATTCACATCACCAGCTACCAAGAGGTGGCGGTCGCCTAACAGTGAGCTAAGAAAATTAGATAGTACATCTATAGTAGGCGACTCAGAAGCCAGACTTACAGGGCGTGAATACACATTCACAATGGCTAACTTGAAAGAATTGGGCCATTTGATGATTATACATTGAACATCATCGGAGTATGTAAACAAATTCTCCGCCGTGCAACCCAGATGGAGTGCGACCCAAATAGTGAGACCGCCCGAGGGTCTTCCTTTAACTCCACACCTAGCAGGAACATGGTATGTGGCAAATCCCACTCTAAAATGTTCTTCCCTGGCCCAGGTCTCCTGGAATAGACATACATCGTATTGGTCCACCAGGGCCCCCCACTCTGTGCAGTGTAATTTTTACGTCAGACCTGCCACATTCCAAGATAAAATTTTCAATGGCTTCAGAGGAATAACATTATTATCGATTGGATCACTACCAGTTACATCACCACCAATTGCGTTGCTGCCCACATGTGCTTCTCCTACGATATTCAGTTCTGGGATCTGTACTATGGAAGGCAGCACTTTTCTCCACGGTACCTCGGATATCAGCAACATGTTGGACGCCTGCAATTGGATAGCAGGGTCCTTGAACATGGTAAATGAACCAGTGCTAAAGGGCTCTGGTATTCCATCTGAGTTTAAAAAACTCAGATATAGGGTGGGGCAGGAAGTATTCAACTCGGTGTACCGTTGTCAATCCACCATTTCCAAGTTGCTAGATCGGTTATGCATGGGTACATTACACTGATCAACTAATCGCCTCTGCCATCCCCTGTCCGAATTTCCTCTTCCAGGATGTGTTACCCAAGGCCATCCACCTCCACGATCTAGTGATTCAGGATAGAAGAATGACAGAGGAAGGGAATGGATGGTTGACCCACTGATATTATGACTCCAACTACAAATATGCTCCACAGTACGGGGAGCCCTAAAATTAATCAGCACGCAATCACCTGTGATAGTTTTGGGTCTGCAGCCCACCCAAGAAACCCTACGTACCATCAAAATCTCACTAATAATGTGGAGGGGTAATGTCTGTTAATATTAAGCCAATGAGTTACTTTATTTTTTAGTGATGCAAACGATTCCTGAGTTGGGTTAGTTATCTCGGGGATCCCCGCCAGTACAACCAGATATGGACTAGTTTCCGGCGGTAAATCAATTCTAGTGGCCCCCTGAGGACCCACCTGAGCCGGTGTCTGCCTAGCTAAGTATTGGGGTAATAGGGGCGTGGAATCAGCCCTTGTTGGAATTTGGACTTTATTGACATTTGAGGAGGGCAGCTCTAATTGGGGCTGAGTATGATCTAAACCAGCTCCTTCAAGCACAGGATTAGTTACAATATTATCCACTCGTGGACCAGTTGACTTTGTGTCGGCCAGAATGCCACGTGAAGCAAGTTCTAGTTGAGAAAGCTGGTACTCAATTCGGCCAAGTCTCACTTCTAGTTGTCCAAGTGTAGATCTCCATAGGGCAGCCAGTTTTGTAAGCAAAAGATCCTCTGTCGTTAATGTTCCACTGGTGGGCTGGGCGGCATCAGCCTCCTTCGACCCTGGGCTCGATACGGTTGATGTTGACGGGCCATGCCTGGTCGAGTCACTAAGGACATTGCACCCATTGGTGGCTGGTGTTGCAACGCTATCGCCCGACCCTTTGACCAATTTCGACTTCCTAGTACGAGATAAATTTGTGGCTATATACTTCCTCTTGGATTTTGACTTGGCACCTATGTGACTCTCCCTAGGGTTCCGGATTCCTAGGTTCTCCGCAGAGCTGGCCAGAGTAGGGGCATCATTGTCCTTTAAGAGCTCCGTTGTTTTTGAACTCAGGACTGATACTGTAATCTCGTTGTCTTGGGAAGAGGGGAGGGTTTGGACAAATGCCTGGGCAAGAGCCAAATTAATGCAGCCGTCGTGCTCCAGTGAGCGAGCGGCGGCAAAGTGACCTATTGAAGAGCGTTTGGCCATAGCAAGATCTTGCGACACTTGTCGCTCCATAAGGGTTATCCCTCGCTGAATTGGCCCTAGTAATGAAATTGTCCAGAGTTCCTGTTAATTGGCCTCTAGCAGCTGAAGTTTTGTTCCTCAAATCGCGAGCCATAGTGATACTAGTGAGAAGTGTTCGCTCGCTTGGTTTTCGGACTCTGCAAAATATAGAGTACGTACTTACATCAAAGAAAAGAGGGATGGCCCGGTCCGGTCCGGTCTTTCTCGGGCTAAAACGGGCCCGGGCTTCGCCCAGCGTGCGCCCGCGCGCGTCCCGCGAAGCAGGGAAAAAAATTATATAAATATCTGTAGGTAAAGGGCGGAGACACAGGAAGAGGACACAGCTGTGCTGAGAACCGGGCTGCTGGTCCTCGCAGTCCCGTGTGCTTCAACAATCCACAAACACCAGGCAAATCCAACTGCTGCTAAAGAAAAATGTGCCATGGCAACATCAACATGTGGTGAGTATACTATTTATCATAACATGTCAGCATTCATAAACTCTGGGGAGGAAGAAATGCTTCTTACAAAGGAAGGCAAGACCTATCACAATATATTAAGGATTAACAAAAAATGACCAAACGACAGAACCAGTGGAGTATATCAACAATAAACTGCTCATTCTAGCACCTTCGCTAGATCTACAAGTTAATCCTTGCTACCATTCAAAATAACACAGGCTGCAGCAGCACCAGTACCAGAGAATAACCGAAATCAGGCTACATTTGATAACGGCATAATGTGATGTATGTTGATTTTTAGACGGGGCAGATATATTTGAAAAACCTCTTGAACTCCAAGCTGGTGCCAGGGATTCGTCATATCTGTGCCCCAGTGCAGTGTGACAACCTTGAGACAGCAGCAGCGCCAACACCCATTCACGGCAAGCTTCGCTATATGGAGCAGCAGTCTGTAAGAGGGGTATGGGTGCAAATGCAAAAGATTTCGCACTTAATCAGCTGATACTGCGCACAGCTGGGGCTCAAAACGTATCAAAGGAAACTAAAGCACATGATCATCTTTTGGGGTATCTTGAGCTGAATAACAAGTGTTTGTTTCCCAACTAAATCGCACTCCCTTATCAACTTCTGAAAGATGAAAGGCTGAGTGGAGTCAAAGGGATTCAAACCCGTGACCATGCCATTAAACACATATTCCCGGAGTGAATGCTTTATTTCCCAGAACCACCAGAGCAGACTACATGAGGACTATCCATTTTTGTGTGTTGTAAGACTTACAATACCCATTTATTCAGCCTACTATATTTACAACTCTCGTCATTTATTTGATTAGGAAGAGACCGGTTAGCGCGTTTAAAGCTAGATACTGTTGTTAAAGGTTAAAATGTTTCCTTGGTATATTTCTTAAGAGCACAAACTTCTTTGGCGATTGGGCTTCGAGCTAAAGAGTAATGTTCTGAAAGTATGGGTTATGTGACTGCAGACCTGGGCTCAGTGTGATGGAGTCGTCACACAGTACCCCTATCCAGTGATCGTACGGCTACTACACTATCACGCACATGGGCCGACCCCCGCTTAGCCTAACCTACTCATAGATCGCCACAACTTACCCTCTGATTGAGGAGAGCTGGGACGTTGGCTGTCCAGCTCCAGAGCCATCATCGCTATTACAGGTATAACAGTTACTAAGACAGAAACAATCTCTCACTGGATCCTGGAAGTGTTGGCTGGTTCACGTGCGCTTGTAGTGGTGTTTCACAGAGTACACAGGGAACAACACCGCGTAGTACTTCTTCTATGTTTATGGGGAAGTAACGCTACCACATTGGCGGACATGTTGGTTTGTGATACGTGTAGTCAAATACTTAGTGATCAATATAAACAATCCGCTATGGGGGAGACGTAATAATACCAAAGCCAATCGTTGCTGCGCCTCAGTCGAGAGTAACGCGTCATCCAGATCACGCACCTACCTCCGAAAACTATGTTTTTCAAAAGATTTAACATGCTGATTTTAAAACAACACATGGAGAGTGGTGAATTTAGCGGCCATTTTAGAATGTTCTTTACTGCTGGTTAGTGTCGGAACAATCGTATGTTGTATGCGGGTTCGGTTGACTGAACTAGACCGTGCGTTGAAATACATGTATGTAGTTTAAATTGCTCTCGCTATATTTTTAAGATAGTTTAAAAAAAATCTTTATTTCACAAGCGTAAGCGTAAATTGCAAAGCTAACGACATTTCAACCTCTCATTTAACTGCAAATGTTCTCTTGATCACATTACATGTTATGCTGTAAACCAGCTGTTCGAAACGACGCCACTTAAAAATGGCCGTATCATTTCTATTGAGCAACAGGGACGTCTATCTTAATTCAGCTGCAGCATACGGCATGGGTTCGCGCCTGCACCTTCCCGTGGCTATGTGTTTCCCCTTTCCCATGTATCAAAATAAACGCTGTTCAATCTGAAATAGATGTCAAATTTTAAGTTTATGTGTGACAAATGTTCTGGATTTGGTGCGCTTATGTGTGACATTAAAATGCATTATGCATAGCTGCCAGGTTTTTAGACTGCTTATGTGTGTCATTTCAACAGTCCTGCCGAGTACCACGCATCAGGCGTTAGACTAACGCATTTCAGTGTGGTGCTCCGCATCACTGTACTGAAATGCATTGTCACGCATGATTGGTATAGCACCTCAGCTATCACTGAAGCTGCGTTAGCGCTGCCTGAAAGTGTTAACTGGCGACGTCGAGGTAGTGCCCTCGGACTACTACTGAGACATGGCTCGCATTCTGACAGGTTGTGGGGCACTGCCTTAAGCCCCGGGGAAGCGGAGGTCAGGTGCTGCAGGACTGCCGGAGTTAACTTACGGGAGCCGCCACTTTGCGCAAATCATCATGACGCGGCAGCGCTGCCCGCAGTCAGTGGCCCAGGCCGACTCGTGGCTCGGCTCTCTGTCTCTGAGCAGCTGTGCAGTAAATTTTAACCCCGACCGTACAGCACCGCAGTGAATTCAATTGCGGAGAAGGAGTGAGTAACCAACTGTGACTGGATTGGACACGACAGGCCTGGGCGACTTGAGGACTCACTGACTGAGGAGGTGGGAGGCGGACGGCAGATGGTCACTCCCGGCCTGAACCTACTAGCAGAGCAGAATCGCTGCAACAAGTGGAGTTGCAGTGGCAGAGGGGTGCAGAGCAGCCACCAGAGTGAGTATGTGTTGAATTATTTGTATTATACAAATAAACTGCAAATTTTTCCTTTGGGCAGCTGCCTGCAGTCATTTGGGCCGCCGTGTTACAGAACTTGCTGTAGCTCACAAGTTCTGCCCTGGAGCGACCGCGACATGGGCTCGGAACAACTGTGTGTTTCTGGCCCCCTTAATATCTTTCCAGTTGATTGCTCGAAAGATCCGGTGGTAATTTAAAAGCTAGTTTCTGACAGTGCTAGCAGTCAACATTGTATGTGAGATTACTGCGCAGGTCTGTCAGCTTGTGAGACTATTAAATGGTGCGAGTCAGCTGAAACTGTGTGACCTTCGGCAGCTGAGATGCCTGCATCGGTCTGCAACTTCTTCATGTTGAGGCCTCGCGCATCCTTCCTGTTGAGGCGGGTCCCACGTGGACAGAGAGAGGCTCTGGAATCCTGATGCCCTCCTGATTGATTCCAGTAGGGAGGGGGCCTGCCCAGTGAGTAGGCAAAGGCTGGCAATCTCTTTTAATTTGTTTTTCTGGCGCCCCACCTTCCAACACTAGGCACCAGTGAGAAGAGTGTTGTTGGGGCCTCACATTCTGTTTGGAATTGGGACGGGTCCTACCTGGGACACAGAGGTCCTGGAGTGATGCTCTAAGCAGCATATAATTGCGAAAGGTGTGTTCGAGGGAGGGCCAGTAGAGGTGGGTAAATGAAAACAGAAGAGGGCAGCTTGTCACAGCCAGTGCAGGCATGATTTCAAACATCTGCGCAAGGTCACAGGCCGGTCAGCCTATTAAAGAGGTAAAACTTGGAGCAGATATTAATAGGGATTTTTTTTAAGTACTGTGTTAGTATTTATGTAGCACATTTCATATGATAGGCCTGAGTCACTTTTGAATTGTTGAGTACATAGGTGCCCCTTTGTTTTAGTCGATTATATAGTGCTTATACTCACAAGGAGGTTTCTGGCGTCCTTTGAGTGCATGGTTGATAGGGTGTTGGTTGTGGTACTTTGGATGGGTCATTAGGATTAATTGATGAGCTTTACCAAACTTCAGATGGTTTTTAATCTTTATTGATTCATAGCAGCTGAGATCCGCGCTGGCACCTCTCACCTGGTAGGTAGTCGGGTAGGCAGTTTTGTTTTCAGCAGAACCCTTTATTTATTTCAATGTGGGAGGAACTTCTGGGTTTTTCTAGTGAGGAAATTATGTAATTTAGGGGCATTTTACGAGAAGGCTATTTCAGGTACAGCAAATGTTGGGGCACATGCTTGTCTGTGTTACATCTCCATGTACTTGTCATCTGGGACACGTTGAGGAGTTGTTTGTATTCCAAGGTTTTACATTTGTCTGGCCTTGTTAACTACAGAAGCTGGGTTTTTACCTTACATAAAACTCACGGAGGATCACAAAAATACCAGTTACTGCTTAGATTTACTTGTGAGAAAATGTCACTCTTTAGGTAGTGAATACCACCTATACGCACACTGAAACCACCAAAATGTCACACATAAGCAGTCTGAAAACTTGGCAGCTATAAGAATTAAGCACACTCACTGCAGTGTTTGATTAGTTTATTGTCTGTCCAGTCATGTGCTGCTCGCTACAGAGGAATAAGTGTCTCCAGTACCTTCTCCAATCCTTATTTAATTTACTTTTTACGCGTCATGATCATGAGCATAAGTAAACTGGACACTAGGTTAGTGCCCTTCCATTTCCGGTGATTTGCAGCAGTTTTAAGATATTCTTACAGTTTCTTGTTGCTCAAATGGGTGTCATTTCTGATATTTGTGTTTCCCTCGTCTTCATTGCTTGATTTTGCTTGCGAGAAAGTGTCACTCATAGTCGTTGAATGTCACTCATAAGTACACTGAAATTATGAAAATGTCACACATAAGCAATCTGAAACCTTGGCAGCTATGCATTTGCATCATTTCAGTGTGTGAAGGAGTGACATTCTACTGCTGAATGTTTGACATCTCGAGTGACACTTCCTCGTGAGTAAATCCATGACTAGCATTTGTGTGACTGTGAGTTTCAAATTACTGTCTCCAGATAGTGTATAATAAACATACCCCTAAAACAAGCAAGGCCTGTTGGTGATACCATTGCTTGTTAACCGTATCAAATTAATTAGTAATTGAAACAAGATTTTGTTGTGAATCATAATTTAGAATGTTCACATTCTGAAATCATCAGGCTTTCATTTAAACATTACTACGGTATGTGTAAAGGAAGTGGTCTTCAGACTGCTTCAATCGGTCACGTTTTCCCATTCATACTGTCATCTGCAGTTTCTCATTCTTTTAGCCACTTTCATTATTTGCCCTCCCCACTTCTTTCTGAAATTGCCCATAAGCATATATCACAGGTAATCTCCTTCTTCATCACCGTCTTTTATGCTTTGTCATTTTGCATGTACTAGGTGACATGGTTCAAAGAATACAGTGTCTCTTCTATTGAAAAAACTAGTCAAACACAATATCAGGTGAAAGCAAATAGTGTTTGGGAATGCAAGAGGAAAAAAGACGTGAAATGTACACACTGGTGCTGCATTTGCTGACGGTTTACCTTTATAGTGTTACAGTCATTTTTCAGCAATCGTTCAGCACAGAGACGTTTTAAGGCATGGACAAAGTGGGCTCTGTCCCAGGGTCCCAGCCTTTCGGGGGGGGTGGGGTCACAGTGTCGAACTTGCATGCACCTGGATTCTTCTGCTGCTCTACAATAACCACCGTGCTGGGTGCCTTGCCGAAATTTAAAAATGCAATACACTGCAAGGCACCAGCGATCTAGGTGAGGGCTGCAGACAGTGATCCGAGTGCTGTACTTATTCACCTGACCATGCCTCCTGACCACGTGGTACAACAAGAGAGCCTGCAAAGCTGCCAGGCAGTGGGCTAGATTGATCGGAATTTGAGTCTGCCCTTAGTGGACCTAAAAAAATTCCCCAAAAAGAGCAGGAGCACGTCAGTGCTCACTCATCCCAGCAAGGTTGGCTCAAATCTCTGACAGAAGTTGTCAGATGGCTTGTGCAGCAAAATCGTATGGCACAGCAGGCCTTACTGCCACAGCAAGCAAAACATGTGCGGGTTGCTTTTATTTAAACTCAGCCAGGCATGTTTGGCAGCTCATTCCTTGATGTCCTGGGGGTGCTATTAGGCATGACTAATGCATTTTAGTGTGGTGATGCAGATTCAGCATTAAAATCCGTTAGTCTAAGTCCTGATGTGTGGTACTTGGCAGGGCTGGTTATGAGTGACACTTCATGTGGCATGCTATTATCAGCAGAACAAAGTAAGAATGTGAAAAAAAGACTCCTTTTTGGGTCGAACATACGAGACCTCTTGTATATACTTTGGTATATACTTATTATTGGGTCGAGCATACGAGACCTCTTGTATATACTTTAGTATCTACTTATTATATACTTATATGTGTATGTACTTTGTGAGCTCTGGAGATCAGCCCTAGGAATTGTCTGCTTCTGCTTAGGGACTTCTTTCTGTTCAACTTCCTCTATTTAACTGCCTTGATAGAAAACGACCAGCAGAGGTCAGTAAAATACCAGAATTGCTTTCTGCTTAGAGACTTTTTTTCTTTTTCTGGCAACTGCTTCTAAGTAACTTTCTTGATAGAAAACGACCAGCAGAGGTCAGTAACATACCAGAATCACTTTAGCATTTTCTAGATTCCAGTCCATAGAAATTGTCTTCCACGAGTACCTGTAGAAATAATATTTTTTTCAAATCTTGTATTTTCAGTGAGATGACCACCGGAGGCCTTGATTTTATATTAAAAACAGAGCATTGGACTATACAATTTCCCACTGAAAGGCAGTATTTCTCTCCATGTGTTCCCATACCTGGTGTGTCACGCAGTTTGGTGCTTACTTTCCCTCCATGTTAAAGATCAGGAGATGTTTCAGCACCCAGGCTAATGTGCTGCATAGCTAAATACATATAAGGTCTCAAAGGCGGGACCGATTGCATTGCTTTTAGCCAATATTGGATGAAGATATCAGTTAAACAAGCATTTACAATGCAACGGTCTCGGCATTGTTAAAGTTAGAGCTATTGGCATTGCTCATGACCATGCCGTTTCTTTAAATGTTTTAAAAACAAAAACATAAACAAAAATAATGTCATGAGCAATGGCAATAGCTCTAACTTTACCAATTCCGAGACCATTGCATTGTAAATGCTTGTTTTCTTTGGGAAGTGGGGAAGGTGGCTGTCTGCCTGCTATCACAGTGGCGGCGCTGGTCTGCTTCCAGCGAACAGTTGTGAACACAACATTGTAATTTATATTCGTGGTAGCGCCTGTGCCTTGTGAAAATAAACATCCCGGATGATCAGTGTTATAATTATTTTTTAAAGTTTTTGCACAAAGGTTCTTCTTATCTCTACAATTTTTTGGTTTTTGTAATGATTTACCGATCACCGTTCCACCAGACACTAGCGTAATAGAAAAACTCTTTTTAACGAAAGGGAGAGGCTGAGGGTAAATAGGAAGAACGGAGGGTGTCTCATAGTAAAAAGATAGGAAGTGCATGTTCCGAAACCAACAAAATGTAAATGTGGCCAAACAAATGTGCTTACAATGTTAAGGGGAGAGAAGTTCATCAGCAAGGTTTTTTTTTAAACTTGTGCCTTGTGAAAAACAGCATCCCGGATGCTGAGTGTTGCATAAAAATATTTTTATTTTAATTTTTGCGCTACGTATCCCACATTATTTCAACTTTTATTGATTTTAATTGAAGTAGCCGATAAGCGTACCGGCAGACACTGGCAAAATGTAAGACCCCTGCAGGCGTTTACATTACGGCCCTGATTAAGGCAGTCGTCCGTTTAACCCGAGCACGTACTGTAGAGGTCAGGCTATGACACGTGACAGAGTTCAATATATTTGACCCAGTGTTTTAAATGGCCAGGCACTGCCCTTCATTAATTTGAACCTCTATGGAGGTTTCGATTGTTGATAACTGTATAAACTGTAACCCCATCATTCACAAAAATATCAAATTTTTTTGTTGTTGCAGGGACTTGCGTCAATATTGATATATAATGACTTTTCGTTGTGTGATTTTTCTGGAAAGGTGCTCTGTGTAATGTGTTCCCATTACAAACCGAAGAATAATTGGTAAATGAAACCAGGCATACAAAAGTCACAATTGAAACGATAATGCAGTAATGACTTTAAATGCGAGCAAAGTTTTTCAGCATCATGTCATTTTCCTTTTGAAGAAATGTGACCTTATATGTAGCAATGTGTTCCTCTAGCATACCTCAACAATACCAGGTAACCCCATTTTGAGTCCTAAAGAAGCTCTTTCTGAGACGTCTGAATATGAAAGGGTGGTGGTACAAAACATGCCCATCCCACATGAGCGGAAAAGCAGGAAGGCTGCAGTTACTTACTGGTTAACTAAATTACTCCTAGCCCACCTTTCTCTTTTGATTAATTACATTATGAGGCTGTCTCCTAACGTAATTAGGCAAAGCGCGAGGGGCGAGGTGGTAAGAGACAATTCAATTGTCCCGTCGGGAACTTTGCCTCCCTCGCCTGGTTGCAGTCTACACTGTGCCTTACTAGCTCGTTACTGCTAACCGGGCTCCACCAAGGGGTGGTTAAAAATAAGGTGCTGGCTTTAAAAGTCTTGAGGCTTGGAAACAGACACGAAAGAAGGACATCCTGGAATATTTTAGATGCTATTTTAACCGTTTTATAGCTCGCACTTACATCAGAGCCTCGTGTTTTCCTGTCAGATGCGTCTTAAGTTGCCCCTCTCCTAAGACAGCAAGATGTGGTGCCTGGCGGTAATGCCCCTGTAGTCTGAGCATCGCATCGGCTGGTGGCTGGCTCGCTGCCTCGCTTCACTGGGTTTTTTTTCACTCAGTTTGTCGCACAGCCTAAATATGATATCAGTGACCAGTAGGGGCCTAACACGGGGTGTGTGGGAGCGGGTAACCCTAGAGTGGGCCCCCAAGCAGGCCCAGGTTGATAGATATCTGTGAGATACAGTAGACTGGAGAGGCCCTCGTCACATTCTGCATGGGGGGGTGTCGTCATTTTACATTACGCCACTGATGGCAAGGTCGCGTTTAAGAGCTGAGAGCAGTCAAAGGCCTGCACCATCAATCAAAGATGAGATCATCTTCTGAGGGGAATTCGAAGGGAGACGTGTAGGTGCGGCTTGGCGTGCCTACTGTCAGCAATATTGTCATAAAATAAATACCCGCCAGACCATGCACCATGAGGCTGTAAAGGTCAGCTTCACCGGCAGCTGCGAGGATGAATAAAAAAGAAGTAAACCCGATAATCTCCCGAGGCTCTTTTCACTCAATGTGAAACTTCGGCTGAACCAAAAGGGAAAGACAGCTCGTCCGAATACGGCCGACTTCCAGGACACACCACGAGAACCAACATGTGAAGCCCCTCAAAACCAAAGGAACCCTAACAAAAAATATTGCAAGTCAAAACAACGCGACGCCTGCAAGAAACGCAGCAGCACACAACTTACCTAGTAAATGCACAATACAGCGAATACCCCCAACAAATGAAAACCCTAAACCGTCTCAACGGATTAAATGCTAATCATAACATCCAAAATATAAACCACCATAAAAAGACATCACAGGAAGTATATTATTAGGTGCGATTAGAAAAGACAGAAGGGCGAAAAAGAGAAGCAACCTACGAAACATAATTACAACGGCATTGTATAAAAGCACGAAACAACCACTGCTACTAAATATAACCCCCTTAAAAAACACGTAGTTTGTCAATGTAAATCAGCACTGCTCAAAAACGTAACCAGCGCAGATAAAACATTCCTGTATTATAACAATACTTCACTCCCGAAATACAAGCTGCGAAAACTAATCTAAACTAAACCAACAACCTGAAAAGCATACCTCTCATACCACGTCCTGTAAAAAGCCGAGACTCTCAGAGAGATACCACCAACAACGTTCAAACCAGATGAACCACCTGGGTGGGCGAACGGGTAGAGGGCCGGAAAGCTGAGGGACTAGAAGCAACAAGCCGAGGGCACCGGAAGACACCACCGCCTTTCTCCGAGGTCAGCCAGAAGTGCCTCGGAGAAAGGCAGCGGCGTTTCCGGATTCGGGGGCGTGTTTTTCTGTTATCTCCTCTTGCCATTGGCTGGAGGAGATAATTAGACTTTCTGGAAAAAACACGCCCCCGATCCGAAAAGGACGGGGCCTGATCGGAATGACGGACCTCTTCTCCAATGGCTGGCCAGCATTCAAGAGGCCAGCCAATGGAGAACAGGGGAGAAGAGGGGCGGGTTCAAGCCCCTCTTCTCCAAGTCATTAAATCTCGGATCGAGACTGCGCAAGCGCAGCCTTCGAGCCGAGACCTAAAAAAAAAGGACCATTTGACAGTGTTGTAATTGAAGATGCTTTCACAAGTTAATTATCATAAAGTAAATACTTTATTAGGAGCGAGAGAGATAACAATGGTGTTCCCACTCCAGCCAGCAGACATCTGACAGGCAAGGAACATCGCTATGTCATAGGACATAGCATAACTACAACTAACAGTGGAATGTCACATTTAAAGAACAAGATACTACAATACTGTAATATAAATTAATGTAAGAATACAACACATGCGCTCTCCTTTATATTCTTAAAACAATAATACCAAAATTACAATTTCATCTTAAATCAAATAACAACACAAAATAATGAAATAACCAAATAACCAATATCATACCTGCGAGACTCACTAAAAGTCTCCACATACATAGTCTTGGAGATATCTGGGAGGACACCTGGATTTTTAGGAAACAGATCTATTAGTAGCATCTCTAAGATGATCACCACTATCCCTTGAGAAATCACTAGGTGATCTCCTACAAGCTTCTTCGTCACTCACGAGCAGATGAGGATTGAAATTACTAACAATTTTACATTCTTCATTCTTCTCATGACACTTGTTTTTCTTGTAAAGAGCAACCCTTCTCAGATTCCAATTTTCACCATTGTACAAAGTGACATATCCTTTATGAACAGCTTTAACTTTGTATGGACCACAAAATTTGGTAAACCCCCCACTCACACAACCATGTTTAACTTTTACTAAATCATTGGGTTTTAAGGTTCCTTCATGCACTGGAACTTTATCATGATTTACTCTGTCATGATTGAGATTTGCCAAACCCAGACAATCTTTTATCCAAGCAGGAATTAACTTGGTACTGGCACAACGCGCCTCATGACAACAATTTTTTTCCCCAGAAACAGTATTTTCTGTTGTACGGTAAGTCCACACAAGATCATTGACAATTCCTCTCACATCACCTTTGTTTGCAACCACCATCTGAATTACACCCTTTACCATGTGGTTGGCCCATTCCACAACACCATTTCCCTGTGGATTGCAGAGGGATGTCCTTGTATGTACAATGCAAACACAATTAGACGATGGACGGAGTGTTGACATTTTTCAAACACTCACCCCCAGTCACAGATCTGGGTTGAATCCATCATCATTCTTTATCTCAGTTTGCCACCCCTTTTCAGTCAGAGCTATATGCAAATCAGTCTTGACCCTGTGCCTCATGGGAACAGTCCAGCCCGAACTGCCAAGACATGTCTTCCCTGGACTGGAAACAAGCATCCTGGGACCGGTTTTGGGTTAACATCCCCCTCAGCCAGGCTAGCTTGTATCTAGTGGCAAAGTGAGCTAGGGACCCACGTCTGGGCATACCCTGCCAACCTAGGGTGAACAAATCAAACACAAGGAGACGATGGACGGAGTGCTGAAATTTTTCAAACAATCACCCCCAGTCACAGACCTGGGTTGAATCCATCATCATTCTTTAGCTCACTTTGCCACCCCTTTTCAGACACAGCTATATGCAAATCAGTCTTGACCCTGTGCCTCATGGGAACAGTCCAGCCCGAACTGCCAAGCCATGTCTTCCCTGGACCGGAAACATGCATCCTGGGACCTGTTTCGGGCTAACAGTCCTCTTCAGCCAGGCTAACTTGTATCCAGTGGCAAAGTGAGCTAGGGACCCATGTCTGGGCATACCCTGCCAACTTAGAGCGAACAAAGCAAACACAGGGAGGCGATGGACGGAGTGCTGAAACTTTTCAAACACTCACCCCCAGTCACAGATCTGGGCTGAATCCATCATCATTCTTTATCTCACTTTGCCACCCCAGTTCAGACACAGCTATATGCAAATCTGTCTTGACCTTGTGCCTCATGGGAACAGTCCAACCCGAATTGCCAAGCCATGTCTTCCCTGGACCAGAATCAAGCATTCTGGGACCGGTTTTGGGCTAACAGCCCTCTTCAGCCAGGCTAGCTTGTATACAGTGGCCAAGTGAGCTAGGGACCCACGTCTGGGCATACCCTGCCAACTTAGGGCGAACAAAGCAAACACATGGAGACGATGGCCGGAGTGCTAACATTTTTCAAACACTCACCCCCAGTCACAGATCTGGGTTGAATCCATCATCATCCCAGACGTGGGTCCCTTGCTCACTTTGTCACTGGATTCAAGCTAGCCTGGCTGATGAGGGCTGTCAGCCCGAAACCGGTCCCAGGATGCTTGTTTCCGGTCCAGGGAAGACATGGCTTGGCAGTTCGGGCTGGACTGCTCCCATGAGGCACAGGGTCATGCCTGATATGCATATAGCTGTGTCTGAACTGGGGTGGCAAAGTGAGCTAAAGAATGATGATGGATTCAACCCAGAACTGTGACTGGGGGTGAGTGTTTGAAAAGTTTCAGCCCTCCGTCCATCATCTCCCTGTTTAGCTTTATTTGCCCTAATTTGACAGGGTATGCCCAGGCGTGGGTCCCTTGCTCACTTTGCCACTGGATTTAAACTAGCCTGGCTGATGAGGGCTCTTAGCCCGAAACCGGTCCCAGGATGGTTGTTTTCGGTCCAGGGAAGACATGGCTTGGAAGTTCGCGCTGGACTGTTCCCATGAGGCACAGGGCCAAGCCTGATTGGCATATAGCTGTGTCTGAACTGGGGTGGCAAAGTGAGCTAAAGAATGATGATGGATTCAACCCAGATCTGTGACTGGGGATGAGTGTTTGAACATTTTCTGCACTCTGTCCATCATCTCCTTTTGTTTGCTTTGTTTTACCTGAGTTGGCAGGGTATGCCCAGACGTGGGTCCCTTGCTCACTTTGCCACTGGATTCAAGCGAGCCTGGCTGATGAGGGCTGTTTGAAAAGTTTCAGCACTCCGTCTATCATCTACTTGTGTTTGGCTTGTGTGTACAATCCCACATGATTTTAAATACGTGGTCATTTCTGTAGAAATAAGTTGTGTGCCATTGTCGGTAATTAACTTAACCGGATAACCTTCTTCCCTGAAGGTTTCAGCAAGCACATGAATAGTGTTTTTTGTGGTGATTTCCCGTACAAATTTCACAATTAGCCATTTGGATGTCACATCCACCATGACTACACCAAATTTCAGATCCAAGCTTAGACAAGTAAATGGACCTATAAAATCTAAACAGACAGTGTGCCATGGTAAACTAGGATCATCAATCTTACCCATTTCCAATTGGCTACCAACCTTCAGCCTTTTCTCACTCTCAACACATTCTACATACCTCTCTACACATTCAGACGTTTGTTGGTCCATGGCAGGCCACCAGAAATGCGGCCTTAACCTTTTCTTTGCAAGTGATTGACCCATATGGCCTTCGTGAACCAATTTGAACAAAACAAACCTCAATTCAAACAAACTTGTCATCTTTCATTATAACATTCCCCTCCATATCAGATATAGACAAATCTTCCAAAACCTTTCCAAGAGGTCTCAGAGCAATAGGAAGGGTACTTTCATGCCTGCCACCTTTGACAATCAAATATTTGACCACTTGCAAGGCCTCGTCTTTAGACATACATTCTTTCCACCGACCTTCATCAATTGCCCCATTGCACACTCTACCAATTCTTCAATTGCAGTAACTGCTCCCCCACGTTAAAAAGACTGAACCTTTAATTTATCTACTTCATACCAAGGTAGTGGCAATCTGGACAACCCATCAGCTTGGCAGTTTTTCCATCCCGCAATGTATTTAACTCTGTATCAATATTCTTGCAAACGGGCAGCTCATCTAGCAAGCCTTGCTGATCCCTTACCCGCACCACCAGGAGATAGAATCTTGATCAGTGGTTTATGATCAGTTTGTAGAGTAAAATGGAAACCCCACAAATACATACGAAAATACTCAGTAGCCCATGCTGCAGCCAAAGTTTCTCTCTCTATTACAGTGTATTTCCTCTCTGAATTAGTGAGAGATCTTGAAGCAAAAGCTACAGTCCTTATTCCTGAAGTGTGTACCTGTGCCAAAACAGCTCCTATTCCCACCGCACTAGCGTCAACAGTGAGAATAGACTTCAATCTAGTGTCAAACGGGGTCAGTACTTTAGCTCCACAAATCTCACTTTTGATTTTATCAAAGGCATTTTGTTGCTCATCAGTCCACACAAACTTGCACCCCTTTCTAAGCAATTTTTTAATATGTTCACTTTTTTCTGCAAAATTATATACAAATTTACCATAGTACTCTGAGTCCAAGGAAAGACCTGAGTTGGTCTTTATCAACAGGTGCAGGGGCCTTTCTTATAGCGTCCAACAAATCACGTTATGGTTTAATACCACTAGCAGATAAAGTGTAGCCCAAGTATTCTACCTCTTCCACACAAAATCTGCATTTTTCCTTTTTGAGTGTGAGGCCGGCATTATCCATCTTACTCAAAACCTCTTGCAAGACCATGTTATGATGTTCTTTTGAGTCTGCAAATACCAACACGTCGTCTTGAATATGAACAACATTCTTTGTACCTTTCAAAACAGAACCCATCATTCTTTGGAATACTCCAGCAGCGGACGCCAAACCAAATTCTAGTAAACTGACGTACACCCTCTGTAGTGATAAATGCCGTTAATGGTTTAGACTCGTTGTGTAGTTTGATCTGGTGGTATGCGCTGTGTAGGTCCAATTTTGAGAAACATTTCCCTCCTTTTAAAGACAAAATGAGTTCATTTAAGTTTGGCAAGGGAATATTGTCAACCACAATATTTTGGTTTAGAGTGCGCAAGTTGACGCAGAACCTGTAACTGCCGTCAGGTTTGCCAGTGATTACAACTGGTGAAATCCAACTAGAGGTTTCAATTTGTTCTATGATACCCTGCTCTACCATCTCACTAAGCATACGTTTTACCTTCTGTCTGGCAATGATAGGAACTTTCCGTACTTTGTGTTGCATAGGGACTGCATCAGGCTTGAGCACTATTTTGTGTACATATCCGTTAACTTCTCCAATCTCTTCAGAGAATAGATTACTCATGCTTTCTACTATTGCTTCAGTGGTGACCTCATCAACAACCATGACCTGATGTAAAGCCCTAGGATTTATGATAATATGTAAATCATATTGGTGTGCCCAACCTAATATTGGTGGTGCACTCTGGGCCACATAAACCTTTTCGCTTCACACACCTATTATGAAAAGCAATTTCAGTTAACATGTATCCAATAATATCTATCTTTTCGCCCTGGTACCCCCCAGGATTAATATCTTTAGGGAGTAAGTTCATATTTGGCCAAATATGTTTAAACAACTCTTGGGGAATGATAGTATAAAATGAACCTGAATCCACCATCAATTCAATCTCTTTGCCTTGTATCGCGAACACTGCTGTAGGTCTCAATCTTCTTGGTGTGGTTGTTATATCATCCTCATTAACACATACAATTTTGTCTGCACATTCTACATCACACATAGTTATTATATTCCCTGCATCATTTTGTACTACAGCTACCTTAGATCTATCATTTGTTCTGCACATCTTAAAAAAGTGTCCTTTACGGCCACATTTTTTACATTCTTTATCAATGGCATAACATTTCTTATAATCGGCAGTGTGGTAAGTGCTGCCACACCTGGTACACATTTACTCGTATGTTTTGTTGTAATCTGAACTCTTCGTAAAATTATTGTTGTACCTTTTATTGGGTACACTCTTCTTTCCAACAGCATCACTACTTTTATTGAAATTTACTGCAGCAACATCATCTTGGTCTAGACACAAGACTCCAGTTGCACTTACTTTTTTTTCCATTTCCTTCATACAAGCATCTGACTGCTGAACAACCTTGGCTATTTCTATAGCATTTCCCAAGGTGGGGTCTCTTGCAGCCCACAATCTTTCTTGCATTTTTTTATTACGACACTTTACGATGAGCTGATCCTTGATCATCTCATCCCTCATTCCACTAAATTGACACTTGATAGATAATTCACGTAAAAGTGTTACAAACTGGTCTACCGTCTCATCACTTCTTTGAGGCTGCGTGTAAAACTTATGTCTACACATGACAATATTTACCTCATTAGCAAACTGTTTTCTTAATCTTGCTTTTGCCTCTACATATACATTAGCAATAACTCTTCCCTCACCATCCGTACTAACTGTTAAATATTTAAAAGTATGCTGCCCCTCTTTCCCTAGAGTACTTCAAAGTAATGCTTTTTTTCTTGCTGCGCTTAAATCTTTACCATCCAAGGCCTCAATATAATTTTCAAAAATCACTACCCATTCATCCCACTCAATAGAGGTTCGCCCGGTTGCTGTAAAAATAAAGGTGGTGGGATTACAGCAGCTTCCATATTTATAACTTGCTCTCAAACCTGGTGTATTAAAAGAGAAAGAACTTTAACTTGGTGTGCTTATCATCGGAGATTGTAAAGCAAATAAATCAATAAGCACCTGGTGTATTTATCACCGCAGTAAAATTGTAAAACACTTATATGATGGTTAATCCCAATCTCAGTTGTAAATTCTAAAGACAACAAATGTCAATATTAATTCCACTGAAGTATTTGGCTGTTTCGTATATAAACCAAGTCATGAAAATATATTGATGTACCTCAAGTAAAGTGTTCTGTTAATTCCTTTGTACCTCCAGTAAAATAGTCTGTTAGTTCCTTTCTATTGAATTTCTCTTTTCTTCTTTTTTTTCCCCACTGGAAAACACGAACATACTATGTGTAACTGAAAATTGTAAATATAACACTCCTTGGCGATTCAAAATGGCTGGCAAGTACGTCACCATGTCTCAAGCGTCGCTGCGTGAAAACGTCACCTCTTCCAGAGAATTATCATCCCTGCGAGCATCGTCCCACGTCAGTTCAGAGAACACAGAGACACAATGGCTCATCGAAACGCAATAGCCTCGAGAAGATCGAATGGTGGAATGCACGCTTCACTATGTACATTCAAACTGTAATTGCCAATCTTCAAATCTTCAAATGACAGTATGTTGTAATTAAATCGATGAGGAAGAAAAGATATGTAAATTCCACAATATTTTCATAACTTGAAAGTTATCCACATGACAATAGACTTTCCGGCTGAAAGGTTATAAAGATAACTTTTCTTCCTTTCATTCTTATATTTTTTTTTTTAAAGTGAATAGCTATGTACATGCAGCCACAACTAAACGTAGTAACATTGGCACATGAATACTGCCCCTTCAATCACGACCAAGATTGATCAAGTTTCACAGTCATGCGTACATTTAAGGTTGATTCCTTACTTTATGCTTTCTCCTTCATTTTCTTCTTTTTCACGCATAAACTCTCTTTGCACCGGAGCCAAAATGTTCTCTCTGTGCTCCTCCACTGTTGCTAGCTGATCGTCGCCATCTGTTGTACTTGAAGATGCTTTCACAAGTTGATTATTATAAAGTAAATACTTTATTAGGAGCGCTAGAGATAACGTTGGTGTTCACACTCCAGCCAGCAGACAACTAACAGACAAGGAACACTGCTATGTCATAGGACATAGCAGCACTAGAACTAACAGTGGAATGTCACATTTAAAGAACAAGATACTGTAATACTGTAATATAAATTAATGTAAGAATACAACAGACAGCTATGTCTTGGACTTCCCACTTCCAAAGCCCTCACACTTATTCATGGAGCACAGATCCCCTAAGTCAAAGAGGATTACTTACAAGGCACCCTGGAGTCATTGGATGATCATCTAACTACATTAGAAGTAATGTTAGCATCATCAGATATCATCAGGCTCTGGAAGACATCATCAAAGCTTAGAAACTGTGCCCTGATGATTTGAAGATGACTTGAAAATGATAATCTGATTAATTCTCTAATGAGATGGTTCCTGGTGATTTGAGGATAACTTGAAAATGAGAAACCTATTACTCTAGGAGTACTAACTAGCAAGATTGAATAGTTTCTGATGATTTGAGGAAGATTTGATGACAACTTCAAGAGCATACTCACAATTTTCTTTTATGTTAAGAAAAGCTGGATCAGAAGGATTAATTTAGAACTATTTGCTGACTACTAAACAATGAATTATCATTAGGTAGTACTTGAGTTTCCTGAGAAATACAAATAAGAATATTAGATACTTCAGAAAACTGTGCAAGGTCAGTCATAGACCCTGTTGTGCACTCCAACAGGATGTTAATATATGGTACTTCTATATCTCAAACCAAGTTACCCCTCTTAGGTTTGGGAACTTGACTCTGGGAGGGTAGAAAGGGTGATGGACGATGGACCTCAGATTTAATGTGACACACTAACAGTCAACAACATCAATGTGCGATAGCATTTTGCCGTAAAAAACATAAAATAGCCTTTTCTTAACAGGTGGGTCAATAGAACAGGTTAGGAGAAGATAAACACCAAAAACAGAAGGTGCTATCACATTTTGTAGATGAGATATTACTTGAGATTAAACTTTGTAGTGCGTTAATGCTACACGCTACATTGATCTCAATAATGGCCATATGACCATTGTCATCATATGGAACTTGTTTCTGGTTGACTCAGAGATCTTCAGGAATGCTCAGGTCTTTACTCTTTTGTAATAGATTGTCTTCCACAGAAGAGCCTAGAATGGGGGCAAGGCGTACCGATGAGAGAAACTAAACTCTGGATAGCTTGAGCTTATAGTACCAAAAGACTATAAAATAAAGATGTCCAAGATGTCCTCCAAAATAGTTATATATATATATAACCCCGAAATGCTCAAAGAATGGTCCCAGAACTCGGCACTCAGCTCCAGACGGATGCTGGAGGTACAGGTACTGGTACTGGAGATACTGATAAAGTACGCCTGGATCGACCGCGATGCACTATTGAAAGAAATTAAAGATCTTCAAGAAGACCTCACCAAAAACATGAGTACTGAGACCTACAACAAGGCAATGGAGAATATGAAAGAGAGACTGATAAAACACGAGAAGGACATCAAAGGGCGTAAACAGAGGAAACTTAACAGAGACTATGGAGACTACGATAGCGGGAGAATACTAACTTTTAGCCGAAAATACGATCATCTCTACAAGGACAAAGAAACACCTACAACAGAGAAGGCTATTCGGGTGGAAGAAGTACCCTCAGAGATATCCACTGCTAGCGATACGGAATCGGACGTATCCAAAGGGGAGACTTCAGGCGAGGAACGCAGTACCCGCACCATCACTTTTTTAGACGAATACCGGACAATGCGACAAACACGACAGAGTACGAGAGACACAGCAACACCGAGATCGAGGGGCCAGAGAGGACGAGCACGAGGAAGAGGCCGAGTAGACGGAGGAACAGACGGCAACGAATCAGACAACAGTGGCAGAAGAGGCAGAGGAAGGGGGCGTATGGGAAGCAACAAGACGCGCTCCAACAGAACATATTGATGGACTACAACATGGTTAATAAAACTATTATTAATCTGTCTAAAAGACATTTAAGTGATGTGGAGAAGTACACTTTATGCTTAGGTCTGTCATTTTGCCCCTCTTCCAGTTTTAACTATGTTGAAACAAGAATTGACCTCTTCAAATATGTCAGAAAGCTTAAGCTAAAGAAGTGGCATATATTACGTCGCCAACAGCCCAGAGTAGCCACTGACACGAACACACAGGTGGAATATGAAGCTAACCTAGAGATAGGGGATCTTAATACTCTTACCACCCTTTTCGAACTTAATAGCGACACGATTAGGGACAGTCAGACCACGGAGGTAACAGACATCTTGGATGCCATGGACATCACCCATGACTCAGCCGCCTCTACTGGTTTCAAACCACCTTCGACTTTTTTACCCACACTACCTCACGACGGCATTGACACATTCCACGACAACGTCACCAAGGCCCTTATTGATCTGAGAAACAAATCACACTTTGGCAACAAGTCTAAAAATAATCTGACATTCAATCAGAGACAAATTCTCAAATCATTAGCGGATGACACAGACATAGTCATCCGACCAGCAGACAAAGGTGGTAATGTCGTAATTCTGGATAGAGAACAATACATTGCCGAGGCGCTCAGACAACTAGGGGACACCAATTCCTACATGCAGATCACTAGGAAGGTGTACAATGAAAGTGTCATTCTGATATGGGACAAACTCATCACTTGGAGAGACAAAGGGATCCTTGAGTGGGAAGAGTACTGTTATCTCAAGAGGGATTTTCCCAAGATACCGGTGCTCTACCTTCTACCCAAGGTCCACAAGAGTGCCACATCTCCACCTGGCCGTCCCATAGTGTCCTCCATAGGAAGTGTAGCAGAGCACATATCCAAATATGTGGACCATTTTCTCAGGGAATTTGTCACCAAGCTCCCTAGTTACGTGAGGGATACTAAAGATTTCCTGGGCAAACTAGAAAAGATCAAATGGGAGAATGACCTACTACTCATCACACTAGACGTACAATCTCTGTACACCATAATCGACCACCAACAGGGATTAGATGCATGCAGGCACTTCCTCAACCAAAGAGAGATCAAATATTTGGAACACAATGACATGATCATTGAAATGACGGAATTCTGCCTCACCAATAACATCTTCATCTTCAACGGTACCATCCATAAACAACTGATTGGTACCGCGATGGGTTCTTGTCTGGCACCGAGTTTTGCCAATCTCTTCATGGGCCTCTGGGAGGAGGAGATTTTTTCAGAAAAGATTGCCATCAAGAATTTGAGCAAAGTAGCACTTTGGCTCAGATACATTGACGACCTTTTCATTATATGGAAAGGCAGTCGGACAGAGGCCCTAGATTTCATACAAGAACTCAACTGCAATGACCTCAACATACATCTCACTGGGTGCATTAGCGACAACATGGTCGAATATTTAGATGTGAAGGTAGAGGTAAGATCCAACACACTACATACCTCATTATACCGCAAGAGTACAGCAGGCAACAGTATCCTTCATGCCCTCAGCAGCCACCCGGACACCCTCAAATGGAGTATCCCCTTTGGTGAACTGCTGAGGGCAAAAAGAAATTGTAGCAGCAGAGAAGCATTCGAGAAAGAAAGCAAAGTCATGATTGAAAGATTTAAACTTCGAGGCTACCCCAATTGGGTCCTCAAGAAAGCGATCTGCAGAGTAGAGTCCGTGGATAGAACAGACACACTCAGGGACAAGACCACAGGAATGGAGGAAACTGGGGATGCAGAAACCAGGGTGATCATGACCTACAATACGGAGTCTGATGGCATTAGACATATTCTGTCAAAAAATTGGAACACACTTAAGAATGACAACAGCATAGGACACACTTTCAAGGACAGACCCAATATCACATATAGGTGAGGAAGAAACCTTAGGGATATACTAGTACACAGTGACATCACTCTGACTCAAGACAGAGGTATCCAGAACCTCAGAGGTTTCTTCCCTTGTGGTCACTGCAAGGCTTGTTCGGCCAGTACATCACGTAAAACATACGAACAAGGTCACAATCAGAGAGCAATAACCCAGTTCCTCACATGCAGTACCACATTCGTTATATATGTGATAGAATGCCCATGTGGACTGTACTATATAGTAAATAACAACAGGAGTATAACCCATATACCACGTTGAGAGGTGGGTAGGTATGTAAGAAAGAGCAACAATTCTCAACAGGTATTATTACGCTAGACAATTAAAATTGTATGTCCAAGACATTAGACCGAGGGGAAAAAAGGAAGACTCTTTGAAAAACTTTTGAAGAATGTATTTAAATCAAAACATCATTTGAGCGTCATTCGTGGAAACACGAGAAAGTAATTTTTACAGTTGTATCAGCACTGTAGAAATACATTTTTGAGAAAATAATAATAAATAATAACAACCCAAATTGTACTTGGTGCCGGATGTGAAAGTGAAAGTGGCGACACAAGTGACAATTGTGAAAAACAGCGACGGCGGCGCAAGAGAAGTGACAAATAATATACAGTGTGAACAATTTATATAAAATAAACTGTGGTTGAGGAAATAAATTGATTATTTATGGTAATTCAAGACAATCGTTTGAAACGAGAAAACCACAAGAGAAATGTTGCGCGATTAATGGCGCTGAACGGTCGACGGCGTTTCGATCCTCTAGGTTAGGATCATCTTCAGGACCGGGTTGTTAGATTTACAAACGGTGCTGTACAGGGGGCAAGAACAGAAGGGCGTAAGGACAGAGAGGGGGAAGGTATGAGGAGAGGGAAAAGACCACAGTGGGCCCGAGTGTAAGGCGAGTTGTATTTGAAAAAAGCAAGATAAAAGGGAGAAAAAGGGGAGAAAGGACGTGGTGGGGTAAGGAAGAATTAAATTAACCTGAGGGGTCGTCGGACAGTCAACGAAGGAGAGTCCGCGTCGGAAGGAGAGCGTTGTGTGCTGTAATAAGGGGGGGAGAGGACACGGTTAGGGTGAGAGAAGGATGAAGGGGGGGACGAGGTTAAGGCGGACCGGAGTGAGGGTTACCTGGTGATGTTCGTCAATTTAATCTAGAAACAGCGGGGCGCGTCTGAGGTTGAACGTCGCCGGGCGGTGAAAGGATCTTCGGAGCTTAGCCAGGTCCCGTCAGAGGAACTCCTAAATATAAAGGCCCATGAGAAGCGATCCAGGGACATGAAGTGGTGAACTAATTAGGAGGCCGTCCACAAGTAGTTAGGTACTTACTGGGAGTGCGGAATGAATCCGGAACAGATCGGGGGTGCAGCTTGGCTTCGTGTGGCAATTCGAGTGGGGAGGCCTTGGCGGGGAAGTGTAGAAGTCAAAGCCGGAGGGATCACGTGAGCGCGACTAGGGGGCGGGGCTAGCTGGCTGATTGGGCCCGGGAAAGACTAGAAGGTGGAAAAGGGAAGAGGTGCGCGCGGGAAGAAAGGAACAACTCAGAGAAGACAGACTAAGATAGAAAGATAGGTCATGTGTGAAAAGCATTTGATAATACATTTGGAGACAATAATTTGTAACACTATGCACTACAATAATGAGAGTGATACTACATTGTGATTAGTAAAGGGAGGGGACAGAGGAAAAGGGGAGGGGAGAGGGGAAGGAAAAGGGGGGAAAAAGGGGACGGGGGGAAAAAAGGAAGGGGAAAACACAACAATGAACACATTATCTCAGTTATGGAAGTAAGTCACAGGGGTGCGAAGGGTCAGGATAAGGTTCAGAGTAGAATGGTGCTATTCCATTCATCAAGTGTGTTCAGGCCAGCATGGACTGAGTTACAAGTGGAAATCCATTTACATTCGCATTTATTGAGGAGTGCTTTGATGTCGCCCCCTCTCAGCGGGAGTGTAGGTTGCTCTATTACTTGCCAAATCATATCAGTCTCGCAGTGGTTTTTGAGAATGTAATGAGAGACCAGGGGCGCAGTAAGGACCTTGCAGTGGATCCTACTTTTGTGTTGGATAATCCTTTGCTTGACCATTTGGGTGGTTTGTCCGATATAAATGAGGTTGCAAGGGCAGCGGACAGCATAAATCACATTTTGGGATTTGCAGTTGGTGAATGTTTTGAGTTTGTAGGTCAGATTGTCGGTTTTAAATTCTTTAGTATTGACTGTAAGGTCGCAGACACTGCAAGATGAACATTTATAGTGTCCGATGGCAGGAGGTAGTCCCCACATGGACGTGATGGTGTTTATTTTGGGGTCTGTAGTGGGCCATGTAATGGCATGTACCAGATGGGTAGCCAAATTACTCCCTCGTTGGTATGAAAACAGTGGAGGTTGATCGAAGGTTTCAAAGGGTTGAAGTAACTTCCAGTTACGCTTGATGATCTTGTTGACTTCGTTGCTGCAGGGACTGAACTTAGAGACAAAAGGAATCCTCGTCATAGATTTTTTGGGTTGTGGCATGAGTAAATGTTCACGGTGGCAGTACCAGGCTCTCTTGCGGGCTCTGGTAACTAGGCGTTTAGGGTAGCCCCTATCAAGAAGTTTCTGGATGAGAATGTCTGATTCTCTGAAGTAATCTTTGCGCCACTTACAGTTCCGGCGGATCCGTAGAAATTGCCCATAGGGGAGGCCATCTCGGAGACTGCGGGGATGATAGCTGGAATATTGAAGTAAAGTATTTCTTTCAGTCGGTTTCCTGTATAAACTTGTGCCAATTTTGTCTTCTTCCGCGTGTATTAGGACATCCAGGAAGGGCAGGTCATTGGATTTAGACTCATGGGTAAATGTGAGATGGGCCTGAGAATGATTAAGCCATTGAACAAAGTTATCTAGAGTCTGTGTTGAACCTTTCCAGAGGAGGAGGACATCATCAATGTAGCGACGCCATAGGGTAATTTGGGTGATAAATGGGTTTTTTGTGTTGAGAATGAGGGTCATTTCCAGATTGTGGACGAACAGGATGGCAAAATTAGGAGCAAAACAAGCGCCCATAGAAACTCCCTTAATCTGGAGGTAGAATGTATCACGATACAGAAAATAGTTGTTTTCTAACGCCACTTGGAGTAGATCCATGATGAATTCCGTGGGAATTAAGGTGGGTCTCGGTCTGGATTCAAGTAAGGTTTTGATGACCTGTAGTCCCTCTTTGTGGGGAATGTTAGTATAGAGAGATTCAATGTCTAACCCCACCATCAGGTCAGTTTTGGTGTCAAAAGGTCGGTCCTCTATGGTACAAATGAGGTCCATGGTGTCTTTAATGTATGTTTCAGTTGATGGAACAAATTCTTTTATAATGGCGTCAATGTATTTACCCAAGGGTTCGAGAATGGAGCCACAACCCGAGACGATGGGACGGCCTGGTGGGTTGATCTTGTCTTTGTGGATCTTGGGAAGGATGTACAGGACCGGCGTCCTGGGGTTGGGATTGTTGAGAAACAAGTACTCTTTTTGGGAGATAATATTCTGTGATTTGGCTTGTTCCGTGAGGACATTGATTTTGTTACGCAGGTCCGGTAAGGGGTCCTTGGTGAGGGGTCGGTAATGAAGGGTATTTGAAAGTTGTCTTTTGATTTCAGTGTCATATTTTTCAGTGTTCATGACAACGATACCTCCACCTTTGTCTGCTGGTTTGATTATAAGGTCGGTTTGTTTCTTTAAGTTGAGAAGAGCTTGTTTTTCTGCCAATGGTAGGTTGTAAGGAACAAATTCGAAGCTACGTTGGAGGGTCATGATTTCACGTAGAACAGCTCGTTCAAACGTCAGGATTTCCGGAGGCATGCAGGAGGAAGGGGGATTGAAGGAGGATGGAGGGTGAAAGCGGGGTGCGGTGGGAACAGGGGTTTGTGGTTTGTCAGAGAAAAATTGTTTGAGTCTGATTCTTCTGAAGAATAGTAATAGACTGGATTGTAGATCCAAGAAATTGGTACGTTCGGTGGGCACGAAACTCAGGCCGCGACTTAGAAGGGTGGTCTCTTCGTGCGACAGGATGTGATTAGAGAGATTGAAGATGGGTATGGATGTGGGGTCCAAGGAGGCCCGGGCAGGTGTTTGTACAGTAACTTGGTTGTTCACCATTGGTAGTACCTGTTGCGTGTTTGTCTTTCTCCTGAGAATGGAGGCTGGTATCGACGGTTGCCCCGTGGTCGGGAAGGAGGGCGACCCTGACTGCGGCCGCGTCCTAAAAAACCTTGTGGTAAAAGTGGTGGGGGTCTGTTGGTAGTTGTTGAAGAACTGGTACCCTCACCCGGGTCTGATTCTTCTAGTGAACTATTGGAGGAGTTAGAAAAGGTAATCTGTTGATTATTACGGTACCGACCCCAATTGCGAGTCCTGGGAGGGATGTAAGGAGTGTTGAAAAATTCGTCGCGTAGATAAGGGTATGTTTTTTCAACGTTGTAGAATTTTATATCTTTCTCAATCTTGGTAACTTTTTTGTTGAGTTCAAAGGTGTTGAAAGTGGCGATAGTAAGAGTAATTTTTTCTAGGAGACTTTTTGCATCTGTGAGAGATGAGTCAGCTAGTATTAATTGTTCCAATTCTGCAATTTCTTCCAATTCTTTGCGGCTATGTTCAATGGCGGTATCGATGCCTAGCACCATCCAGTGGCGTGAGCAGGTGGTAGCTAGATGGCTGAAGCCAGTACGGAATTTTGGGTCATTAACAAATATGGCTGGGATGTTTCTGATTTGCAGACCAACTGGGATCACACCTGTTTTAAGGTATTCCGTGAGCATACGGGCGTGAAGATCAGTTCTGATTTGTTTTTTCTTAAGTTTTTCAAGTTTGTCTAGCAGGATACGGGAGGAATTGGGAGGGGTGGTTGTGGCTGAGGTAGTGTTCACAGGAGGGCCAGAGAGGAGAGAAGGGCCCCCGAGTAGACGCTCGATGTAGTCTTCTGTGTATGTCAGAGTCTCCCTTGACATTCTAGATGCCAAAAAATTGGCAGAAGAGAAAAGACAAAATGAATTTGTCCGAAAGTAAGATCCAAGTAGGAATCAACTCTCGCAGCTATGCAGCTGCTCACAATCTTGTAAATAACAACAGGAGTATAACCCATATACCACGTTGAGAGGTGGGTAGGTATGTAAGAAAGAGCAACAATTCTCAACAGGTATTATTACGCTAGACAATTAAAATTGTATGTCCAAGACATTAGACCGAGGGGAAAAAAGGAAGACTCTTTGAAAAACTTTTGAAGAATGTATTTAAATCAAAACATCATTTGAGCGTCATTCGTGGAAACACGAGAAAGTAATTTTTACAGTTGTATCAGCACTGTAGAAATACATTTTTGAGAAAATAATAATAAATAATAACAACCCAAATTGTACTTGGTGCCGGATGTGAAAGTGAAAGTGGCGACACAAGTGACAATTGTGAAAAACAGCGACGGCGGCGCAAGAGAAGTGACAAATAATATACAGTGTGAACAATTTATATAAAATAAACTGTGGTTGAGGAAATAAATTGATTATTTATGGTAATTCAAGACAATCGTTTGAAACGAGAAAACCACAAGAGAAATGTTGCGCGATTAATGGCGCTGAACGGTCGACGGCGTTTCGATCCTCTAGGTTAGGATCATCTTCAGGACCGGGTTGTTAGATTTACAAACGGTGCTGTACAGGGGGCAAGAACAGAAGGGCGTAAGGACAGAGAGGGGGAAGGTATGAGGAGAGGGAAAAGACCACAGTGGGCCCGAGTGTAAGGCGAGTTGTATTTGAAAAAAGCAAGATAAAAGGGAGAAAAAGGGGAGAAAGGACGTGGTGGGGTAAGGAAGAATTAAATTAACCTGAGGGGTCGTCGGACAGTCAACGAAGGAGAGTCCGCGTCGGAAGGAGAGCGTTGTGTGCTGTAATAAGGGGGGGAGAGGACACGGTTAGGGTGAGAGAAGGATGAAGGGGGGGACGAGGTTAAGGCGGACCGGAGTGAGGGTTACCTGGTGATGTTCGTCAATTTAATCTAGAAACAGCGGGGCGCGTCTGAGGTTGAACGTCGCCGGGCGGTGAAAGGATCTTCGGAGCTTAGCCAGGTCCCGTCAGAGGAACTCCTAAATATAAAGGCCCATGAGAAGCGATCCAGGGACATGAAGTGGTGAACTAATTAGGAGGCCGTCCACAAGTAGTTAGGTACTTACTGGGAGTGCGGAATGAATCCGGAACAGATCGGGGGTGCAGCTTGGCTTCGTGTGGCAATTCGAGTGGGGAGGCCTTGGCGGGGAAGTGTAGAAGTCAAAGCCGGAGGGATCACGTGAGCGCGACTAGGGGGCGGGGCTAGCTGGCTGATTGGGCCCGGGAAAGACTAGAAGGTGGAAAAGGGAAGAGGTGCGCGCGGGAAGAAAGGAACAACTCAGAGAAGACAGACTAAGATAGAAAGATAGGTCATGTGTGAAAAGCATTTGATAATACATTTGGAGACAATAATTTGTAACACTATGCACTACAATAATGAGAGTGATACTACATTGTGATTAGTAAAGGGAGGGGACAGAGGAAAAGGGGAGGGGAGAGGGGAAGGAAAAGGGGGGAAAAAGGGGACGGGGGGAAAAAAGGAAGGGGAAAACACAACAATGAACACATTATCTCAGTTATGGAAGTAAGTCACAGGGGTGCGAAGGGTCAGGATAAGGTTCAGAGTAGAATGGTGCTATTCCATTCATCAAGTGTGTTCAGGCCAGCATGGACTGAGTTACAAGTGGAAATCCATTTACATTCGCATTTATTGAGGAGTGCTTTGATGTCGCCCCCTCTCAGCGGGAGTGTAGGTTGCTCTATTACTTGCCAAATCATATCAGTCTCGCAGTGGTTTTTGAGAATGTAATGAGAGACCAGGGGCGCAGTAAGGACCTTGCAGTGGATCCTACTTTTGTGTTGGATAATCCTTTGCTTGACCATTTGGGTGGTTTGTCCGATATAAATGAGGTTGCAAGGGCAGCGGACAGCATAAATCACATTTTGGGATTTGCAGTTGGTGAATGTTTTGAACGGCGACGTTCAACCTCAGACGCGCCCCGCTGTTTCTAGATTAAATTGACGAACATCACCAGGTAACCCTCACTCCGGTCCGCCTTAACCTCGTCCCCCCCTTCATCCTTCTCTCACCCTAACCGTGTCCTCTCCCCCCCTTATTACAGCACACAACGCTCTCCTTCCGACGCGGACTCTCCTTCGTTGACTGTCCGACGACCCCTCAGGTTAATTTAATTCTTCCTTACCCCACCACGTCCTTTCTCCCCTTTTTCTCCCTTTTATCTTGCTTTTTTCAAATACAACTCGCCTTACACTCGGGCCCACTGTGGTCTTTTCCCTCTCCTCATACCTTCCCCCTCTCTGTCCTTACGCCCTTCTGTTCTTGCCCCCTGTACAGCACCGTTTGTAAATCTAACAACCCGGTCCTGAAGATGATCCTAACCTAGAGGATCGAAACGCCGTCGACCGTTCAGCGCCATTAATCGCGCAACATTTCTCTTGTGGTTTTCTCGTTTCAAACGATTGTCTTGAATTACCATAAATAATCAATTTATTTCCTCAACCACAGTTTATTTTATATAAATTGTTCACACTGTATATTATTTGTCACTTCTCTTGCGCCGCCGTCGCTGTTTTTCACAATTGTCACTTGTGTCGCCACTTTCACTTTCACATCCGGCACCAAGTACAATTTGGGTTGTTATTATTTATTATTATTTTCTCAAAAATGTATTTCTACAGTGCTGATACAACTGTAAAAATTACTTTCTCGTGTTTCCACGAATGACGCTCAAATGATGTTTTGATTTAAATACATTCTTCAAAAGTTTTTCAAAGAGTCTTCCTTTTTTCCCCTCGGTCTAATGTCTTGGACATACAATTTTAATTGTCTAGCGTAATAATACCTGTTGAGAATTGTTGCTCTTTCTGACTGTACTATATAGGCAGCACTACACTGATGGCCAAGAAAAGGGTACTTGAACACAAACGGGCCATCACCAATAAAGACCCCAAATACCCGGTGGCGAGACATTTCCAGGAGCGACACTATTCTGACTCCTCACTACTGAAGTATTTTATTTTGGAACAAGTCCGGTTAGATCACAGAGGGGGTAACAGGACACTCAGACTCAGACAGAGAGAGTCTAAATACATTGTAGATCTCCAAACTAAGGCCCCTGGCGGGATGAACCAGGACGAGGAACTGTCAATACATCTGAAAAAAGAGTAATTATTTACGTTCCGACAGTTTACTGGGGTTGTCTTGTATTTTCTAGGATGTACCTTCTTGTGTTTTATTTTGCCTTGGTATTTTGAATATTTCTCCTACTTGTCAGCTAATGTTTATCTCATGTTTTAATTGCAGGAGATAAGGAAGGCACCTAATCACCACACAGGTGCCTAACCTTCTCTTCGGAGTCACGTCTTCACCTTCACTTAGAGAATTGGGGCACTTGATTCACAACTGGACACTTCAAGAAGGGCTTTGAGAGCAACAGGATAAGTGGTTTTTGGTTATCTTTTGACCCAGGGCACTTGCTCATCACTGTCTTTAACATGTTTCTTAACTTGTTTCTTATCTTGGCACACTGCCTATTTTATTCCTCCATGTTTAAAAACCAGATGTCTTGCACTGTATGAGCACTATGCATGTACGTCAGATCATGGACTCGCTTGCCCATGAACTATATTTGGGTCAACTTTGCACTTCGTGCAACGCGCACTGACATGACATTGGTTTGCAACCACTGCTCAGTTGACTATGCCATCACTGACTCTTTCTTATCACCACACCATCCTTTATTGTAATAACTCGTCAGGGGTCCAGCTCTCCCCCCCACTTTGTCTGGCTACTCAGCCACCATTCCATGCAGAGCGGAAGTCTATTACTTTGCAGTGCTTCCACACTGGCCTAGCGTTTCCAATTATGCAAAACGCAGGATCGTGATGCTCGCAGTCCACTAGGTATTCATTTTACGTTAAGTTTACTGTGAGTCATCTACAAGTGCTACGATATATTATTGTTTTTCGAGCCATACACTTTTGTGCGGTCATTTGACCTATTACATATGTAACAGTGGAGTATGTTCTTTCGTACAATTGTACTGTTGGTCGTTTTTACATTACGTCATTATGAATTTGCTTTGCATTTTGCCTTTCACTATGTTCACCAATGTTGACCTTTCCAAGATGGCGGACGCCTTCTTTCTCTTAGTCCTATTTTGACTCCACTGCCCTCTAAGTTGTGTCCTGTGTATACATTTGCATCTAGTTTTCCAGTACACGGTTCCATGTGAGCAAGGCTGCGGACGCAGTCGAAACGCGTTATGGAATAAACCTGATCACTACTACAACTCGGATGTGTCGTTTACTTACCTGAGAGCGCACGTATTTTTGCACTTTGATGATAGTATTGCCGGTTGCTTCGCCGGCGTGTACGCCACTTTCCAAGGGTGCCAGCTGTCCGGAAGAAGCGTTTGCGGATTTTGGATATATATATATATATATATATATATATTATCTACTGGCGGTCGCCAGTAGATAGTTATAGTTAGGACCGTGTTTCCATAGGAAATCCGCAACATTCTATTTTGAATAACTTTGGCGCCGATTGACGAATCCTCGCGAAATTTTCAAAATAGGTGGGGCGCTCCGCTCCGCTCCTTCCCTGAAAGTCTCGGGGGGATTCGTCAAGCGGGGGCTGAGGAAAAGGGGGGGTCCTAAAACGCGTTTTCCCCATGCATTTTTCCATAGGACCTTTAGTCCAAGCTGCAGCCCGAACGGCTGAACAGAATTACTTGAAATTTGGCAGAGAGGTAGTCCTAAGGTCAGGGATGTGCCTTTTGCAGGTCTGGTGTAAATCTGTTCAGTATTTCCTGAAAAATAGCATTTAAATCAATATATATATCTATAGGCGCGCTCCGAGCGCGTACCGTAAGTTTACCGTACGCGCACGCTGCCGTGCGCGAGCACGATTCTGATTGGTTGTTAGATCTTAGTAAACATTCGAATCGTCGAAACCAGGAAGTGTCGGCCGCCATTTTGTCTCTCGCAGTCTGAGGGGGTGAAAAACAAAGGTGGATAACGTGAAAAGGGGGCAGGCTGGACAGTTCCTGACCCCCTAGCCTTGGTCAGGGGGTCCCAGAAGGACCCCCAAGGGCAAAAATGTATTTTAATTTTTTTACGAAAAATCGCGGAGTGTGCGTAGCGTACGCGCACGGTAGAAACGGAAAAATTCCGCGAACTACGTAACGTGGGCGCACGGAGCGCGAAGCGCACCGGGCGCGCACGGTACGCGCACGGTGAAAAAACTTTAAAAAAATAAATAAATAAATAAATACATAAATTAGCATTTAAAAAACCGTACAAATCCACTGAAAAAACCATAGGTTTCACACACGTTATAGTTAGGAATTAGCATTTAAAAAACCTTGCAAATTCACTTAAAAAACCATAGGTTTCACACATGTTATAGTTAGCTGGGCATTTCACTCGTGAAAAACCATTGAAATTTCCACGTTATAGTTAGTGCAGGCAACTATAACTCACGCGACCGCAATCCTCTGTTGATGCTAATACTGTATTTAGACACTTATTTACCCATGTCTTCTTCCATTAATTTTTAGCTATACATATATTACAAATATTTTTTTTTCAGAAAAACACATATGTCATCAGTGATGTAATATCTGACGTCCTCAGCAGAGGATTGCGGTCGCGTGAGTTATAGTTGCCTGCACTAACTATAACGTGGAAATTTCAATGGTTTTTCACGAGTGAAATGCCTAGCTAACTATAACATGTGTGAAACCTATGGTTTTTTAAGTGAATATATATATATATATATATATATATATATATATATATATATATATATATATATATATATATATATATATATATATATATATTTATATGTAATACTATGTCCATATTCTGTATTTCCATATGCCGCACTGTAGATATTTTATTCTCAATCTATTCACATACACCTCTGGTTTTTTAGAAATTTCTTAACTAAAATTTTGGGAAAAAAAGTATACATTAGCACTAAGCACTTTAACAATTTTTTCACTTGCACATTTCCACATGCATTTATCGAGTCAAGCGTTGGCAGACATAGTTCTACAATACTGCAATGAATCTACTGCAACGTCTACAATAACTAATCTATTAAGATTCTATAACAGGGTATTTATACCTGGATGTTGCATTTGACAAATTTCAGTATATGTTTTCTTTTAACAAATCAGCGATATTTATTGGTTAATTTTAATCTTATTTATTGAAATGAGGTTGTTTTTTTAACCATGTCTGATCGCTAGGAGACAACATCTATATACTTTCTATCAATGTATATATATCAATTGGTTTTATATGTAATTTAGCATTGTGAAACAATTTTTAACATTGGCTATTTTGCACATTTATGTAGTAATAATGTGAAACCTGTAAACATTTTAAGGTTTCTTCTGTGTCTATGACCCAACTGAATTTTTGCGTGCATGTCACTTTAAGTTAAAAGTAAAAAAATGCAATTTAAGGTACCGTGAGATGTATGAGCGCGTCATGTGATCAAGGTCCTTCTGGGATCGAAACGCGTCATGCCGACTGTGTTTGCCATGGCTGAATAAATCTTGAATGGCAACACGATTCCTGTGGTCTGCACTCTGGTTTTTGACAGCGAAAACGACGACTGTTTACGGAGACAAGGCGATATATATATTTATATATATATTCGCTGAAAAAAACATAGGTTTCAGGGGCGTTATAGTTAGCTGGACATTTCCCTCGTACAAAACCCTAGAAATTCCACTGATATAGTTAGTTCAGCTAACTATAACTCGCGCCCCCGCAATGCACTGCTGATGACGTCACATATTACATCACTCATGACATGGTCAGTGACATCACTGATGACATCACTGATGACATCTCAAATGACATCACTGATGATGTCATCCAGTGAGTCTGTGTTTCTGTAAAGTTTTAATATGTTTAATATATATAGGGAAAGGCCTGTTGAAGAATGAGTGGGTGTACAAGTGTGTGAATGGATGTTTTTCTAGGTGCGTAACTGACTCTATAAGTGAGTCAATAAATGTATCTTACTGCAGACTAGTGACTTAATTGTGTGAATGTCTGTATGTGTCTGTGTATTGGTGTATAAGTGGCTGCATGGATTTGTCAATAGCTATATGAGTGTTTATATGGGTTATTGATTGGTTGTCTGAGTATCTGTATGGGTGCCTGAGTGTTTGTGTGGGTAGGGTGTGTGTGACTCTGTGCATAGATGTGTGAGTGGGTGATTCTATGGGTGCATGGTTTTAAGAGTGCAACTGGGATGGACTGTATGGTTGATTGAGTGTATGTATGGGTGTGTTAGTGATTGAATGTATATCTCAGTTGTGTTGGGTACGTGTTTAGTGTGCGATCGCAATGCGACCGGTACGCGTCTCCCAGCCTATACGCGACACATTCGATGTACGTAACGCGACGTTTACGCGCTTCCGCAATGCGTCATCTGTGTCTATGATGCAGTAGGTGCGCGGATACCGCAAAATATTTAACGTTTAAAAAACATATATATGTATTTCATGTGAATATTAATTGAAGACAAACTCTAAACTAGTCTTAAAAGTAATATATTTTTACATCTAATCGTATATTTTTTTTAATTCAATTTCGCGGATGCGCGCTTGGTGCGGGATGCGTAAGCGCAGGGTGCGCGGATCCCATGTGACCTGCAAAAAAAGAGATTTGATTGGTTCATTACACTTCCTGTTCTAAGTATTGAAATATCCCACCCAATTCAATCATTCTTCTTTCACCTTCTTTAAAGGAGCATCTGTTTGCAGAGAAGAAGATTTTTTAGACTAAGTTTACACTTAGCTCTAACTTTTTTCAACTAAAAATGGCATCAGGGCAGCAGGTATCACCTGCATCTCCTCATTCATCTGAGGATGAATTTTTGGAGGAGGCACCACGCCCACAACGTTTTTCTTTAGTGGTGTGGAATTTTTTTACTTTTCCCGAGGGGCAAACAAAGACCAATGCCACCTTGGTCACGTGAAGATTTGCAAAAGAGTGCTGTCGCGAGGGGATCCTAACAAGAAATACTCGTGCGGCATGACAAGTATGATGAAGCACCTAAGGACCCTTCATCCGAACAATCTTGCACGAGAAGAGTGCAAACGGATGAGAAACACTCCTGCTCCTGCGCCTTCCGCCTCATCGCAGCCGAGCACTTCAAGAGTGCATTCATCAACCCAAAACTTGGACATTCATCCTCAATTTCAATATTTAAAAGTGCTCTGCACTAAGTGCAATGCAACTTTGTGCTACGGTGAGCAGTCGATCGATCTGATCTGCCGCCGGCAAGAAAGTCACATTTGCTAGTTTTTTTTTTGTTCCCTGAAGTTCATTGTTTGGTTCCTCCTGTTTTGTTTTTTGTTTTTTTTTCTCCAGAAAAACCAAAAAAATCTCAAAATTGTTAGAAAAACCAAAAAAATATATAAAAGAAGAAAAAAGAAAAAAAGAAGTTCTAAGAACTAACTTTCCTGGTTTAAAAAAAGAGCTACATTTCTTTGTTAGTGTGTGAAAGTTTAGATGAATGCATGTGTAGTACGTAATTGACTGAATGAATGCATTAGTAGCATATGGTGAATGTATAAGTGCAGAACTATGAGGAAGTGCTGCAGCATCACACAGTAACCTCTTTAACTGCAGTGTGCTGTAGTATTCCGAAGCACAGGGATGCAACATATGTACATAAATATGTTGCAAATCTATGCTTCTCTCTGCACGGCTGCTTAAACTGCAGCCATATGGTGACACAGGCACTCTTGCACCATAGTGCAAGGATATCTGTGTCATGTGCTGTTTGTTTTTTTACAGGAAGACACACCTTCCTGCACAAAAACAATGAGAAAATGCATTTTTCTCCTTCAATGTATGCTGAACATTTCAGCATGCATTGAAGATATAAAAATGTGGATAAATGAAAACTATTCTCCTTGTTGTGCTTTCATACACCAATTTTAGAATGGTGCAGCATTCACACACATATCGAGATTTATGATTTCTGATAAATCTAGACATGTGTCTTGTTCTATGAGTTTTAAGTGCAAACAACACTTATAGAATACCCTTTCAACACAAAGTGGTGTGCATGATAAGGTTATATTTACATGGAGTATAAAAAGTGCACAGAGTGCCTTTTCCTCTCTTTGTAAATATGAAAGAGTATCTTGCACAATAACTATATTACAAAAAGTGACATATTTCCGGTTTTAAAATTCCTCGCGAATGATAGAAGGTAAGCACAGAGTTTTGTCTGCAAAGATGTTCAAAGAAGAATGATTGAAATGATGGCGGTCCTTCAATAGGTACAATGGGAAATATTATGAACCCCTCAAATCTCTTTTTTTGCAGGTCACATGATATCTGATTATGGTCAGATTTCAAAACTACATAGGTATAAACAGAGTGTTTTTAGAAACGTGTTTCAACTTTGTAGCTTCTTGCAGACCTCCTCATTCTGCATATTGAGACTTAGTTAAACTTACCTTCACAGTAATCGGAATACAAAATGGTATACATTTTTTTCAGATTTTTTGGAGGTGGCACCACACCCACAACGTTTTTCTTCAGTGGTGTGGAAATTTTTTACTTTTCCCGAGGGGCAAACAAAGACCAATGCCACCTTGGTCACGTGCAAGATTTGCAAAAGAGTGCTGTCGCGAGGGGATCCTAACAAGAAATACTCGTGCAGCACGGCAAGTATGATGAAACTAAGGACCCTTCATCCGAACAATCTTGCACGAGAAGAGTGCAAACGGATGAGAAACACTCCTGCTCCTGCGCCTTTCTGAGTTTCTTTTCTTTTTCTTTTTTTTCTGGCATGATTTCTCTATTTTAACATTGAAAACAGTATCTGTAAAAAAGAATCACAAATAAATGTATATTAATAACTTTCAAATTTATACTATTCCATTACTGTACAAACACATTTTATATAAAAACGGACTAAGAAACTATAGCCCTGAACCACAAGTGTGACGATGGTTAAACACTACATGCATAGTGCATACTACTTTGAAGCAGTTCATGCCCTAAAGCCTACCTCACTAAAAGACTACATGCTAACTGACTGAATGATTACAGTACTATAAGGAGACACACTGGGTGAGTAACAGGGTGTTTGCTAGAAGTGTATGAATACTGACTGGGGAATTGAAGGTGTGAAAGACAACTGTGTAGGTGGTTAAGAGGACTGCATATATAGTGGATAGGCGTTTGAAGCAGTCCATGTGCTAAGGCCTGGCTCACTGCATGAGTACTTGGGTACTGACTGAATGATTAGAGTACAGCAATGAGAGTGCCTGGGTGAATTTATAAGTGGTTGGCTTTTGGCACAGTGAATGGATTAGTACTTGGTACTGAATGGGTCACTAGAGGAGTGCAAAGGGAGTGACAGGATGTTTGCTGGACTGTATGGATACTGACTAGGGAATTGAAGGTGTGAAAGACAAGTGTATAGTATGTTGGAAGACTGCATGCATACTGCATAGACATTTGAAGCAGTCTATGTGGTAATGTATGGTTCACAACATGAGTACTTGGAAACTGACTAAATCATCAGACTACTGCTAGGACAGTGCCTGGGTAAAACTTTTAAATTTTCAGTTCTGGCGCAGTGAAGAGAATAGTACATGGTACTGTTCTTTAGTGTCAAACCCTGACTCATTTTATCAATGCATAAGCAAAGACTAGCTTCTAATGCTACTAAAACTTGACAACATGACCGGTTTTAAAACAGTTATCTGTCAGCAAATACACGTTGTTACCAAATGCTTCTCTCACAATCCTTACCCAAATGCACACAGACTCACAGTGTGATTTTAGACAAGCAACACTATCCTAGGAGTTTACCAAAACTCATTCACTAGTCTAGAAGAGGTAAGGATACTGCACACAAACTACATATTTAAGTACAGCACATTAGTGTCAAAGAATGACTCATTTTATCAATGCATAAGCAAAGACTGGCTTCTAATGCTACTAAAACTTGACAACATGACAGGTTTTAAAACAGTTATCTGTCAGCAAATACTCAATGTTACCAAATGCTTCTCTCACAGTGGTTCCCAAATGCACACAGACTCACAGTGTGATTCTAGACAACAACCACTATACCTAGGAGTTTACCAAAACTCATTCACCACTGTGGAAGTGGTAAGGGAACTGCACACAATCTACATATTTCAGGACTGCACTTTTGTGTCAAAGCCTAACTCATTTATTCAACGCATAAGCAAAGACTGGCTTCTAATGCTACTAAAACTTGACAACATGACAGGTTTTAAAAGAGTTATCTGTCAGAAAATACACGATGTTACCAAATTCTTCTCTCACAGTGGTTCCCAAATGCACACAGACTCACAGTGTGATTCTAGAGAAGCACCACTATCACTGTGCACCTCTCAGCAAAACCAAAGAATGGCAAAGTTTCCCTTTCATTTTCCACACATATACATGTAAACATCAAATCACATTCCTCAACACATAAATTCAAAAGCAAACACACATTTCTATTGGTTAAACATTTCAACCCTTTCCAAATGACATAAATTTGAACCCTTCCTCCAATCTGCCTTCTGCCTGTTACCATAGAAACAGGTCATGGAACACTGTACTGAGCACACAGGTCACAAGTTCAGCACACAATGTTGCTAATCAAGACAGCAAGAGTGCTTGACTTTTCAACATATCAGCTTATCATATATAATGTTCCTTACAATCAGTTTTTGTTAACCAATAAGGATCATGCGTTTAAAAAACAGAAATATACACCCTGCCTTTCAGTGTAGAAGGTTGTCAAATAACCAATGATTTCTTGTCTTTTTTCAAAACTGCATCTTAGCCACCATTTTAGAAACATTTTACTTTCCAAACTGACATTTCATTTACAGAGACCACCTGAGTGAATCCAGACCTCCTTTCAAGATGCTTAGAGTGTGGATTGTGGGACACAGCTATATTTTCTAGATCCAAAGGTATGCAGAAAACAAAGGCATTCACAAAGACCTAGGTTTGCCAAATGTAGACATTAAATGGTTTGGACAGAGAGGGTTAAAGGGGCACCAATTGATGCCATTGGTGAAATCCTTCATGCATGTCCAGCACCCTGATCTTATAATAGTGCACTGTGGTGGCAATGACCTAGGCACTTTGACTGGGGTAGGTCTGGAAATCCTTATGAAGGACACCTTTGCAGAACTGATTTCACTTTTCCCCAAAACTGCCTTTGTGTATTCTAACATATGCCAAAGACAGAAATGGAACTGGTCCGATCATTTTTGTCCACAAATTGAGAAAGCTAGGAAACATGTGAATAAATCTGTTTCTGCTTTTCTCCGAGACTATAGAATGGGGTCTATTTACAATAACAATCTGCGCTTTCATATGCAAGAGATGTATAGGAGAGATGGAGTACACTTTACTGATGAAGGAAACAGAGGCTTCCTCAACAACTTTAGACTCTGTATAGGTACTTACTTATAAGTACCAAAAACTCTCAATGAACACAACGGCTCTTTTTAGAGCCACTCAATAACAAAACACTTAAGCTTGATCTTTATCTCCCCAAAATTTCATTTTTTTCCCTTGGATCCGCGCACCCAACGCAAGAGAATCCGTGTACCCAACGCGTTAGAATGCGCGCACCCTGCGCGCATTTCGCCGTTTTTTTTTTAAAAGGGGGCCCCAGGGGGTCCTTCTGGGACCCCCTAAGCACCTCTAGAGGGTCAGAGTATTTCCACTCTGCCCCCTTTATATGTTTTACACACTTATTCCCCTTGCTTCTTCAGCCTCGCTTCTACCGAGGCAGAAAATGGCCGCCAACAGTTCCTGGTTTCGAATGTAGACAGACACTCGACAGCCAATTAGCATTCAGCGCGTGATCGGGAGGGTGCGTGCTCGGTTCGGGGAGGGTGCGCTTACGGTGCGGGTAGGGTGCGCGGATCCTCCCCGGCCATAGATATCACTAACTTTTTTTCCCTAATTTTCTCAGGAACTACTGAGCAGATTCACACCATTTATGCAAAAGGCATGAGTCTGAACCTCTTTGCCAAATTTGGTGTCATTCTGTTCAGCGGTTCGGGCTGTAGCTGCGACAACAGATCCTATGGGTAATTACATGGGGAAAACGCGTTTTGGGACCCTCCTTTTTTCTCGGCCCCGCTTGACGAATCACCACGAAACTTTCAGGGTAGGAGCGGAGCGGAGCTGGCCAAAAGTTTAGCAAATTTCGCGAGGATTCATCAACCGGCGCCAGACTTATTGGGAATAGAATGTTGCGGATTTCCTATGGAAAATAGGTCCTAACTATAACTATCTACTGGCGACCGCCAATAGATAATATATTATCTACTGGCGGTCACCAGTGGATAGTTATAGTTAGGACCGAGTTCCCATAGGAAATCTGAGAATTCTATTTTGAATAACTTTGGTGCCGGTTGACTTATCTTCGTGAAATTTTCAAAACTGATGGGGCGCTCCGCTCAGCTCCTACCCTGAAAGTCTCAGGGTGATTCGTCAAGCGGGGGCTGAGAAAAAAGGGGGTCCCAAAACGCATTTTCCCCATGCATTTTCCCATAGGACCTTTAGTCGAAGGTACAGCCCGAACGGCTGAACAGAATTGCATGAAATTTGGCAAAGAGGTAGTCCTCAGGTCAGGCATGTGCCTTTTGCATGTATGGTGTCAATCTGTTCAGTAGTTCCTGAGAAAATTGCAGTTAAAAGTACATAAATATCTATATGAGCGCACTGTGCGCTCACCGGGCGCGCACGGTGCACGCACCAAATGTCCGCGAGCGTAATTCTGATTGGTGGTTAGATGTCAGTCAACATTCCAATCGGTCGAAATCAGGAAGTGTCGGACGCCATTTTGTGTGTGACAGTGAAAAAGAAAGGTGGAGAACATGAAAAGGGGGCAGGGTAGAGATTCCTGACCCCCTAGCCTTTGTCAGGGGGTCCCTGAAGGACCCCGAAGGGTGAAAAAAACATTTTATTTTTTTTCAAAAAATCGCGGGGTGCGCGCACGGTGCGCGCACCGTGAAAAACCCTTAAAAAATGATTTTAAACTGTTTATAAGTTTATAGGAGATATTAACTATGCTGTTCAACTTTATCCAAATTCATAATAAAAGAGCTGAGCCATACCATATTAAAGGATACAGTCAATCTATACCTATATACATAGGTAGTTTATTGTAAAATAAATATATAAAAAATATAATAATACATACATAAATTGCATTTAAAAAACCTTACAAATTCACTAAAAAAAACATAGGTTTCACACATGTTATAGTTAGGAATTAGCATTTAAAAAACCTTGCAAATTCACTGAAAAAACCATAGGTTTCACACATGTTATAGTTAGCTGGACATTTCACTCGTAAAAAACCATTGAAATTCCCCCGTTATAGTTAGTTCAGCTAACTATAACTCACGCGACCGCAATCCACTGCTGATGACGTCACATATTACATCACTCATGACATGGTCAGTGACATCATTCATGACATCACTGATGACATCTCAAATGACATCACTGGTGACATCACTGATGACATCATCCAGTGAATATGTGTCTTTCTGAAAAATGTATATTTTTTATATATGTATATCTAAAAGTTAATGAAAGAATAAATGGGTAATTAAGTGTCTTAATGGATGTTTTTTTTGTAAAATTAATTGTATAACTGACTTATTAACAGTATCTTAGTGAATACAGTGATGGAATATGTGACGTCATCAGCAGTGGATTGCGGTCGCACGAGTTATAGTTAGCTGAACGAACTATAACGGGGGAATTTCAATGGTTTTTTACGAGTGAAATGTCCAGCTAACTATAACATGTGTGAAACCTATGGTTTTTTCAGTGAATATATATACATACATACATACACATACATACATACATATACATATATATATATATATATATATATATATGTATCCAGGAACTCCGCTACTGTCGCTTCTTGACAACGGATACGGACCACAGTTTTGGTGCAGCAAAAATATTTATTTCAAGATCACCTTGCCGCCATGACGCGTTTCAGCCCGACCATGGGCCTTGATCACATGACACGGTAACGTAACATATCATTGGTTTATATAATACGAGTAACAAGCAAGCTGATTGGCATGTGTTGAGACAAATGACATGAATAACAGACTACAAACAGTTAGTTCCTTAATCTTTTCAGGTTAAAACTACGAGTAAAATACAAGTAAATTAAAAACCTAAAAACCACTTAAAATGTATTTAAAAGAAGTTTTGGTTTAAATAACATAATTTAGGTTTCTGAAAACAAGTTGTTAATATGAATGGAACTGATGCTTGCAAATTTGTTTCATTACGCTTGACTGTATCTGTGAACCTAAGATAGGAATACTAAAGTGCATAGTGCCTGGGGGGATACACAGTATGATAGTATATAACAACCCTTTACCATTGTGAGCGGTGTTAGTGTTAAAGGGACCCTTGTTCTGTGTATTTGAAAGTCTTTTCGTCGTTCCCCGATTACCCTGATTGGTGCATGATTTCTCAGTACAAAGTATATAACTACGATAAACAGCATGAATGCCTCTCTGTAGAATACATTGAGAAATAGCACATCGAAAGGAGCCTAAATAAGTGTATAAATAAATATATATGTGTGAAAGAAAACCTTCACTGGAGCCCCAGTGATACCGTTTATGCATGACATGTTATCATGTCTGCTATAAACAAAGCTTCGTTGCATTTTTTTGTAAATCATTTTTTCAGTTTTATGGTCAACTCCTATTAATAGGCTAGGTGGCAGTACAGGCCTACAGAAGGTATTATGGTCCCATCTAGTCTCATTTGTACAAATACGCTAGTCAATGTTGATAAATGTGAAACGGCCTAATGGTGCATGTTAATGATAGTATTTCAGTTGAGAGACCTCGATATCACGTCATATGAGGTTGAATGTTTAGGCTTAATGTAAGATACAAACAAACTGTGTAAATGTATATAGGAAAATGGATACCTAAATTTGCAAATTACCGATGGGATTATATACAATTAGGATTAAGTATTTTGAGGTTTTCATAAATATAGAAAGTGATAATAAATTTTATTAAAACCCTTTATGGTTTTAAATTGGGTCCTTATTCCTCTAAGTGAATACATTGATAAATAGATAAATAAATAAATAAATACCATTTTACATATTATAAAATAATATAAGCGTCTAAATATAATCTGAAATAGATATTATTCAGTTTTCATATTATGTTATATGGTAAATAAATAGATACATCTAAAAGTAAATACATATAAAAGACCCTATACACTTCTATAAATAGTCGAATAAATACATCTAAAATCCCCTTTAAAAAGTTTTTTTAAAACCTAAAAAAGTATATTTTCCTTCCATTTTTCATGTTATATAGATAATTGAATAGTGACCACAGTTATCTATAGGTTTGCATCTTTCAAAAGTTCTTATAGGCATGTATAGAGATCCTCCGTTGTGTTTAGGCCTGATGGATGTTTGGTATTCAGTTCAAGGATATATTTTGTTTCTAGCTCGCGCAATCTGTGCTCCCTGTCACCACCTCTTCTACTGGCTGGGATTGAATCTATAACAAAATATCTTAAGTCACTGCTTCGAGAGCCATGCTTGGGTTTGAAGTGGCGGGCTACAGGATATGTCTCATCTTGATTTGTAATTGCCCTTAAGTGCTGTAGTATGCGTTTATGCACTTGAAGTTTAGTGCTTCCTACATAATGTAGGTTGCATGGGCATGAGAGTACATATATAGCAAATTCTGTTTTGCATGTTAGGAGCTTAGATATTTTGTGTTTTTTCTCACTGAAAGGGTTAATATACCATAATTTGTTTTCACCCTGTGAGCATGCTTTGCATGTTTTGCATTTAAAAAAGCCAGTATGAGTTTGGAGCCAACTCGTGGATTCTATGATCTCTGGGCTTGTTTTGACTAAGTCATCTCTCATAGAGCGGCTTCTACTGTAAGTTATTGGGGGTCTTCTCGGGAGCTTAGATCCTATCACTGGGTCACTGAGAACCATAGACCAATTGCGGTTTATGATGGATTCAACCTTGCCATGCTGTTGGCTGTGTTGTAATATGATTCTAAAGTCCACCATAGTGTCATTATTTGATGCTGTTTCTTGAGTACATAACTTAGTCACCTGTTTCTCCATGAGTAGCGTTTCCCTGCTTTTTAGCATAGATTTGTTAACCGCAGTTTGTATAACCTTTTCTGAGTAGCCCCTTTCTTTGAATCTTTTTTTACTCTCATTTTGAGCTAATATGAGGTCACTTTCTAGGCTATGAATTCGCCTAAGGCGAAGCATTTCACCGTAGGGGATATTGGTTATCAAATGCTTTACATGTGAGCTACTTGCGTGCAATGTGGAGTACCCCGCTGTTTTCTTGCGGAACAATTTGGTAACTATTTGGTTTCCCTTTACGTACACCTGTGTATCTAGAAATGTTACTGAAGAATTGCTAATGTCAGCTGTGAAACTTAAATTTAAATCATTGACATTGATAGCTTGTACAAACTTTTGTGCTTCATCCTTACTACCATCCCATACTACGAACAAATCATCAATAAATCGCAGCCATAACTTCACATGAGAATTAACTTTGTCAAGGTGCTCTGTTCTGAGGACCAACTCCTCCCACCAACCCATGTGTCAACACGCGTAGCTGGGGGAGAAGCTGGCCCCCATCGCTACGCCTCTTGTCTGTCTGTAGAGCATGTTATTGAACATAAATACATTGTTTTCCAAGCAGAATGTGATCATCTTCATCAACATAGCCTTGTGATCTTTACTCGTGCCTAAGGCTTTATCTAAGAAAAAGTCTATGGCTCGTAGTCCATCTTCGTGTTGTATACTTGTGTATAGGGAGACGACGTCAAGGGCTATGAAGTGGTAGTTGTTTTTCCATTTCAGATTCAATATTTTTCTTAGAAAGTCACTGGTGTCACTCACATATGACGGTAAAGCTTTAACCAAATCCTGCAAGAAAAAATCTATGTATTGTGATGTATGTTCAAGGTAGCAGTTCATGGCTGATATTATTGGTCTGCCAGGTGGATTCACAGGGTCCTTATGTAATTTGGGAATTAAATAAATGGTAGGTACAACAGGATGGTTGTTTTTCAAAAATTTGTATTCGTTTCCTGTGAGAATACCATTAGATTTCCATAATGAAAGACTTTTGTTGTACGATGCATACATGATTTTCAATTCTGCACCACTGAATTTGGCATAACATGCTCTATCGTTAAGCTGACTATAGGCTTCCTTACAGTATTTTTCTCTGGACATCAGCACAATGTTCCCGCCTTTGTCTGAAGCACGGACAATCACATTGTTATTTTCTTTGAGTTTTACAATCAAGTTTCTGTAGTCCTCATCTTTTTTGTTGTATTTCATTTTGCCTCTGTATATTTTGCTGTTGAGGGCCTTTAATTCCTTAGTCACCTGATCATGGAATAGATCTATAGAATCCCGTAACATCACTGGAATAAATTTGGACTTAGGTTTGAAGTTTGTTTTAGTTCTTTGGCCTTGGTTATTTGTATTATGTTCATTAGACTCTTCTTGTTGACTGGAAGTAGAAGTCAATGATTGATTTTCTGAATGATTTGTGTTTTCAGAAGAGTCCCATAATTCTTGCATTGTGTCAAGGAAGGATGTTTCTGATTGGGTTGGCATAGAAGTTGTTTGACATTCATCGCTTGATGGGACGTATTTTTTATTCAGTATAAAATACTTTTTAAGTTTTAGTTTGCGAGTACTCTTGAATATATCCAATCTTGTCTTGGCGTAATTGAAGTTGTTAGGTGGACAGTATGTGAGGCCAAGATTGAGTATTTTCTTTTCTTTGTCGCTTAGTGTTATTTCAGATAGGTTGACAATAGTTTTGTTAATGTCTCCTTCATTACCTGTTTCATTTATTTGCCTCTTCTCCATGTACCGCGTCTTTTCTGATTTATTCCTTGCCCTGTTTGCCTTTCGCCGTTGCTTGCGCCTGTAGTTCTTTGTGGGCCGGAGTTGTTTTTCTCTATGCTTGGGCGAAGGGTTTGTCGCCTGTCCACACATAAAAAAACGAGTTCCTCGTCGAGTGTGTGTCTTTGTCCGCTGAGGTTGGTTGTTGAGCCTCTATCAGAATCGCTATCTGGGATCGAGCTGAGATCCGACGATGTACCGGAGGATCTTTCACTTGCCTCGTATACATTTGGTATGGTTACTCGTGACTTCTGTCCTTTATTCGCTCTCAATGCTTCATATTTTTTCGAAAAGGTGAAGATTTGGCCTACTTCGTAGTCCGTTTTATCTCGACAGAATTTAAAAGATTTGCGTTCTTTTATTTTGTCCTCTTCTTTTTTTAGCCTAGATATCATTTCTTGGCGTAGTTTCGTTTTTTCATCTTTTGGTTCCATTGCCTCGATTTCTTCATTCAATTTCGCTATTTCCTCCAACAGTACTGCACGATCAATGTATGCATATTTGATAAGAATCTGCATAAGGCGTTTGGAAGAGTCTAAGTTACATTCCGCCCATTCTCTCCTCATAAGCGGGTTAGGTGCCTCATAACTGGGGGCCAGTAGAATTCGTAGGCCTCGCGGGACCCTGTCCACGTCCAAATACATCCGTAGTGAGCGTGACTCCCACCATTTACTTTGTTCGGAGCGACTCTTTTTTTCTAGGATTTTAAATTTTTCTTTCATTGAAGCGTTCCTTTCCGGGGGTTTGGTGGTGGTGTTTGTTTCTTTACTTGTCCCCACCTTGCAGTCATTAAATATAGCTAATGCTGCTGCTTCCCTCTCCTTCACTGTGTCAGCCGACATTGTGATGTGTTTGAAATATATTATGACCGAACCAAGCCTTTGTCAGGGGGTGATCGGGAGGGTGCGTGCTCGGTTCGGGGAGGGTGCGCTTACGGTGCGGGTAGGGTGCGCGGATCCTCCCCGGCCATAGATATCACTAACTTTTTTTCCCTAATTTTCTCAGGAACTACTGAACAGATTCACACCATTTATGCAAAAGGCATGAGTCTGAACCTCTTTGCCAAATTTGGTGTCATTCTGTTCAGCGGTTCGGGCTGTAGCTGCGACAACAGATCCTATGGGTAATTACATGGGGAAAACGCGTTTTGGGACCCTCCTTTTTTCTCGGCCCCTGCTCGACGAATCACCACAAAACTTTCAGGGTAGGAGCGGAGCGGAGCTGGCCAAAAGTTTGGCAAATTTCGCGAGGATTCATCAACCGGCGCCAGACTTATTGGGAATTGAATGTTGCGGATTTCCTATGGAAAATAGGTCCTAACTATAACTATCTACTGGCGACCGCCAATAGATAATATATTATCTACTGGCGGTCACCAGTGGATAGTTATAGTTAGGACCAAGTTCCCATAGGAAATCTGAGAATTCTATTTTGAATAACTTTGGCGCCGGTTGACTTATCTTCGTGAAATTTTCAAAACTGATGGGGCGCTCCGCTCAGCTCCTACCCTGAAAGTCTCAGGGTGATTCGTCAAGCGGGGGCTGAGAAAAAACGGGGTCCCAAAACGTATTTTCCCCATGCATTTTCCCATAGGACCTTTAGTCGAAGGTACAGCCCGAACGGCTGAACAGAATTGCATGAAATTTGGCAAAGAGGTAGTCCTCAGGTCAGGCATGTGCCTTTTGCATGTATGATGTCAATCTGTTCAGTAGTTCCTGAGAAAATTGCAGTTAAAAGTACATAAATATCTATATGCGCGCACTGTGCGCTCACCGGGCGCGCACGGTGCACGCACCAAATGTCCGCGAGCGTAATTCTGATTGGTGGTTAGATGTCAGTCAACATTCCAATCGGTCGAAATCAGGAAGTGTCGGACGCCATTTTGTGTGTGACAGTGAAAAAGAAAGGTGGAGAACGTGAAAAGGGGGCATGGTAGAGAGTTCCTGACCCCCTAGCCTTTGTCAGGGGGTCCCTGAAGGACCCCGAAGGGTGAAAAAAACATTTTATTTTTTTTCAAAAAATCACGGGGTGCGCGCACGGTGCGCGCACCGAGAAAAACCCTTAAAAAAAATGATTTTAAACTGTTTATAAGTTTATAGGAGATATTAACTATGCTGTTCAACTTTATCCAAATTCATAATAAAAGAGCTGAGCCATACCATATTAAAGGATACAGTCAATCTATACCTATATACATAGGTAGTTTATTGTAAAATAAATATATAAAAAATATAATAATACATACATAAATTGCATTTAAAAAACCTTACAAATTCACTAAAAAAAACATATGTTTCACACACGTTATAGTTAGGAATTAGCATTTAAAAAACCTTGCAAATTCACTGAAAAAACCATAGGTTTCACACATGTTATAGTTAGCTGGACATTTCACTCATAAAAAACCATTGAAATTCCCCCGTTATAGTTAGTTCAGCTAACTATAACTCACGCGACCGCAATCCACTGCTGATGACGTCACATATTACATCACTCATGACATGGTCAGTGACATCACTCATGACATCACTGATGACATCTCAAATGACATCACTGATGACATCACTGATGACATCATCCAGTGAATATGTGTCTTTCTGAAAAATAAATATTTTTTATATATGTATATCTAAAGGTTAATGAAAGAATAAATGGGTAATTAAGTGTCTTAATGGATGGTTTTTTTTGTAAAATTAATTGTATAACTGACTTATTAACAGTATCTTAGTGAATACAGTGATGGAATATGTGACGTCATCAGCAGTGGATTGCGGTCGCGCGAGTTATAGTTAGCTGAACGAACTATAACGGGGGAATTTCAATGGTTTTTTACGAGTGAAATGTCCAGCTAACTATAACATGTGTGAAACCTATGGTTTTTTCAGTGAATATATATACATACATACATACACATACATACATACATATACATATACATATATTATCTACTGGCGGTCGCCAGTAGATAGTTATAGTTAGGGCCATGTTTCCATAGGAAATCCGCAACATTCTATTTGGAATAACTTTGGCGCCGGTTGACGAATCCTCGCGAAATTTTCAAAATAGGTGGGGCGCTCCGCTCCTACCCTGAAAGTCTTGGGGGGATTCGTCAAGCGGGGGCTGAGAAAAAAGGGGGGTCCCAAAACGCGTTTTCCCCATGCAATTTTCCATAGGGACCTTTAGTCCAAGGTACAGCCCGAACGGCTGAACAGAATTACTTGAAATTTGGCAAAGAGGTAGTCCTCAGCTCAGGGATGTGACTTTTGCATATATGGAGTCAATCTGTTTAGTAGTTCCTGAGAAAATCAAAAGTAAAATCATATATATATTTGGGCAGAGCCTAACCACACATCTCATCCTGAGATCTGATTGGCTGTCAGCACTTCATCCAAGAAGTGTTGGCAGCCATCTTGGGACCAATATACATTATAGCACCTCATTAAAAAGCATTGCAGTTAATAGAAGGTTTTAAGACTTTAGTTACATTATAAATCATTTGTTGATGGTACCATACTCATTTAAGGAATTGTGGTGTGTTCTAAGGTGATTTTACCATGTGAAAAAGCCTTCTGCTGTGATATCATGATCCATGTTTTAGAGAAAACTATTTTCTCATGGTTTTCCCACAGAGGTTTGGAAGGTGATCTATAAGCTAAACTGAGAGCATATTTTCTGTAAATTCACATTATCTTTCTCAGTCATGTGAGAATGAAGTCTGACACTCTCAGTAAAACATGTACATCCAACAAGGGCAGAGACTGTCAGTTGATTCCTTTGTGTTCTACTGCAGCTTCCCAGAGTGTTCTAAAGAACAACTAGAGCGCTAACAGTCTTACTTATGACAAAAGTATGGCACACCTGAAGCCATCTTGTTTGGAATATAGTGGTAACACTTAAAACATTTAATTTACAAAGGAACAAAATGAGGGGGTTCATTTTGCCATATAAATTATGATTAGTGCTGCAGAAAGAAAAACACATTTTGACTTCTGAAATCCTCTTTTATTTCATAAAACAATTCTGACCTGCAGACTGAAACATGCACTTTCAATACCAGCAGCAGATTTGCCTGGTGAGCAGTAGCTTTACTACAGTGATCTAATGAGCAACTAGAGTGCTAACATTCAGAATTTATGGAAAATGTGTGACACATCTGAATGCCTTCTTGATGGAATCAAAGTAAAAACTGAAAGTATTTCCTACTGAGGAGACTGCAGTAAATGAGGAAATTAGGAAACTTCATAACAAATAAATCTCCCAAGATGGCCACCAGAGACAAAAGAGCCCAAATGTAGCCCAAATGTAGCCCAAATATCACCCAGATGTAGCCCAAATGTAGCCCAAATGTAGCCCAATGACAGAACGTCCCAGAGTGTTCTTAAGATCAACTAGAGCGCTTACTGTCTTACTTATGACAAAAGTATGGCATACCTGAAGCCATCTTGATTGGAATAAACTGGTAACACTTAAAACATTAATTTTAAAAAGGAACACAATGAGGGGGTTCATTTTGCCATAGAAATTATGATTAGTGCTGAAGAAAGAAAAATTAGGGCATATTTTGAGTGACTTCTCAAATCCTCTTCTATTTCATTAAAAAATTCTGATATGCAGACTGAAACATGCACTTCTAATACTAGCAGCAGACTTCCGTGGTGAGCAGTAGCTTTCCTACAGTGATCTAATGAGCAACTAGAGTGCTAACATTCAGAATTTATGGCAAATGTGTGACATATCTGAATACCTTCTTGATGGAATCAAAGTAAAAAACTGAAAGCATTTCCTACTAAGGAGATTGCAGTAAATGAGGAAATTAGGAAACTTCATAACAAATAAATCTCCTAAAATGGCCACCAGAGACAAAAGAGCCCAAATGTAGCCCAAATATCACCCAAATGTAGCCCAAATGTAGCCCCATTACAGAAGTGTGCAAAACACTTATTTTTTGTGTATTTGAAGTTTTATATAGTGCAGACTTGTCAGGTATTGGAGTGCTTTACATGAGCATTGGTTACATCACACAAGATCACATTCATTTTGGTTGTAGACATGGGGAGATTAAGTGATTTGACCAGAATCACAGAATGTTGTGCTGAAGCAGAAACTCCAACCTGGTTCCCCAGTTGCAAAGTCTGCAGCTCTGGAAGTAACACCACACCCTCTCCCCTTGGATGCAACATTTAATCAAGTGGTCAACTGGATAAAAAAACTAAGATTACAAATACTTTAAAAGTTCTTTGTCGCTATTTGAAAACTCAGAAAATATGTCCTCATTTTAGCAATCTAGTTGTTCATTGGGATACTGTTGAGAGGCAGAGGCCAGGGGCACGGACTCTGAAAATTGAAGGCAGGTAGGAGAGTGCAGAGGCAAGAATTTGACCACACTAGGCAGGCAGGAAGGGCAGTGGCAGCACAACAGACTATGGAGGGCAGTGGAAAGGGGGGCAGGGGCTGCAAACCAACAATACAGGACTGGCAAGAGAGGCTGTGGTGATGTAATAGACCATTGTGGGCAGAAGGAAGAGGCAGTGGTCATACAACCATACATGCCAACAGACCCGTTTCAGCCAGGAAACGTCCAATGTTTTTAAGCTCAAATGGGCTTTACTTGATCTGGTTCCTGTCTACAATCTTCTCTTTTTCAATGTAACTCAAAGGGGAAAATCAATACCCCAGTTTTATTTCAAAATCTCCCTCTTACCAAGTTCAAAATGTTCGCAAGTATGGTACATTGGATCATGGTAGGCAGGAGGAATTGGGGTAGGGACATGGACTCGGATAACAGAGGACAGGAGGGACATTGAGAGGTGCACCAAACTGACCCTACAGGGCAGGCATCAGGGTTTGCAGCAGCACAATACACCACACAGGGCATGCGGGACGGGAGTGCAGCACAACAATCCATAGAAAGCAATAGGGAGGGGACAGGACCATGCACATGGACAACAGACAACAGAGGGGAAAGAGGCAATGGTAGCTAGCTGACCATAATGGACAGACAGTAGAGAAAGCTGCAGCATAACAGACCATAAAGGGCAGGAGGGACGGATCAGGGGCATTACAATGGAACCGACAAGCCAGGAAGGAGGGAATAGGGGTCTGCACATGGAAACAGAGGGCTGGGGGCAAGGGGGCAGGGCAGGAGCAGCAAGATGACCATGGAGGTCAGGCAGGATGGGCACTAGAAACAAGACACACCATGGAGAGCAACAGTGAGACTGATGGCATACACACAGACCATGGAGGGAAGGTGGGAGGGGGTCAGGAGCAGCTAGCTGACCACACAGGGAAGGAGGGAGGGGCCATGGCAGCACAGAAGACCATGCATGGCAAGCGGGAGGGTTGGTGGCAGCACAATGGCTATGATGGGCAAGAAGGAGGGTGCAGGGGCATGCACAAAGGACCATGGAGGATAGAAGGGAGGGTCAGGACCTGGGCACAGACAAGAGAGTTCTGGGGAAGGGGCCTCACAACAGACCGCGCGGGGCAGGCAGGAGGAGCAGTTGAAGCACAACAGACCAGGGAGGGCAGAAGGGTGTGGCAGTAAAATGGACCATGAAGGACAGGAGGAAGGGGATAGGGGCATGGCATGTGGACAGGCAGGGTGGAGGTGGCAGGGACAGGTTACAGTCATCTGACAATGCTAGGCAGGTGGTAGGGGAGTGGCAGCTCAACAGAACACTCAGAGTAGATAGGAGTGGCAGGTCCATGGAACATGGTGGTCAAAAAGGATGGAGCAGGGGCATGCACAAAGACATCGGAGGGCAGGGGGAAGGAGAATAGGGGCAGCAAGCTAAGCACAGAGGCTAAGCAGGAGGTCAATGATTTCTCATAGAATTGGGCAATGGAGGGCAGGAGGAGTGGACTGGTACATCATGCTAAATGGAGGGCAGTGGCAGCACATCAGACCATGCATGGCAGGAGGGAGGAGGCTAGTCCATGGATTCAGACAACAGAGGATAGGGAGGAGGTAGATGGGGCAGCAAGCTAACTGTTCATAGAAGGTGGGTATTATGAACTTTATTGTTTTTAAAATGTGTGTCTGTGCGAACTACTTAAAATATGAACAAGTATGCAGCATAATCTCACTTTTATTCAGGAAGAATAGGACGTTTGGGACTGTGACTCCGGGCTCACTTGGCAGAAACATCCCCTGACCTTCCACCCCCCATCGCAAAATGTAATGCCCGTGAAAAGGGTCGGTGGACGCAGTGTTATATAGAACATAGTCCTGAGAGCACGATTGAAAATGAAAACTAGATATAGTATATGGTATAAACTATACACCAAAAAGTGTGATATAAGATGAACCGGGGCGTGAAATATAATATGCAATACATTGTGCGCAATGACAGATTCATTGGAGAGCGCGAGATAGCACAGGCACTAGCGCTTGCTATGTGATATGCACCTTGGAGTGTACTATGCACAGGGCAGTGTTGTGTAACCTAAGTAGTCTCTAAAGTTGTAATATAAAATATGTGCTGGGTAGTGTAACATTGCATATGCACTGTGACAAAGATATGGATCCCAGATTATAATAAGTATGGCATAGCGCTGTGCTTTATAACATAGGCATCGAGGAAGGCACGTTAGATGGGGCAATATAACCCGTGCGCAGGCAAGTGTGGCATGACATATTCACGGGGTGGTGTTACAGTGCACATGGGCTAGAGAGTGTCATAGCATAAGCACTAGATGGTGGAATACAACACAGAGGTGTGTGGCACTCGGCGGGCACTGGTGGGTGTAACACAGCATTGGGCTCAGCCAGGAGCACGCTGCGACTCTCAAGTGAGGTTTGTCTCCTTTCCAGAGAGTAAAATAAAAAGTATTACACATCCGGCGGTGGATGTGTGTTTTATTAACCGTGAGGGGGTTTCTTGCATAGTTTGGTCGAATTTTTGTCGAATCCCCTTTGAATGGCTTGGTGTGCATGTGTATTAAATTTGCCCGTCAATAGCTACCCATGTTTGTATAAATAAATGACAAGGGTGTCTACTTGGAGAGTACCCACCAGCGGGGGCGCCGGGATTAGACACGGTAGGGTGTCAGACATGTCAGAGCTTCACTAGCGGTGTGAATACATTCTACGTGGATTCATTGTATGCATAGTCGCCTTTTAATGAATATCACACAAATCTTCATGGTGATAGGTACATACGGTTTGTCCAGCAACACAGGCCCCCTCCTAAAGAATAAAAAAAAAAAAAAAAAAAAAAAAAAGGCCATGACCCGGGGGTTGGGGTCCCCGGGGCCGATTAAGGCCTTGGGAGGGCCAAATTAATTTTTTCCAACAAAAAAAATTAGGGTGCAGGCCCTGGGGGATGGGGTCCCCAGGGCTAATAAATTAGAAAAAGAAAGGGGGCCACACAGCCCTCCTTCTTAAAAATAAATAAATAAAAGACCGGCATCGCGCCGGAGGCCATGCCCCCTCCTTGCAGCACTCTGCAAACGCGCCCCCTGGCCAGTTGTAAGTTGAGGAATTAATTCCCCTTCAATACTGAGGGTCCCTGAGGGCCAACTAGCCCAACAGGTATCTCCAGCATGCGCCAGGGAGCTGCGTTGCAGACAGGTGTTCTGAGGCCACGCCACTTTTTACACCTCCATGCAACGCAGCTCTGTGGCGCTTACTGGCGGTACCTAGTGGGCTAGTTTGACCCTAGGGACCCTTAGGATTCAAGGGGACTTAATCTCTCAACTCAGAACGGCCACAGGGCGCGTTTACACAGTGGTGAAGGGAGGGGACGGGGCCTGAGGTGACGTGTGCAAACACGCCCTGTGGCGCGTTTTTAAGTTGGGGAAATAATTCCCTTTCAATCCTGAGGGACCCTGGGGTCCAACTTGCCCACCAGGTGCTTCCAGTAAGCACCACTGCTCTGCGTTGCAGAGAGGTGGTGCAGGCCGTGCCACTTTTTACACCTCTCTGCAACGCAGCTCTGTGGCGCTTACTGGAGGTACCTAGTGGTCTAGTTGGATCCTAGGGACCCTCAGGATTCAAGGGGACTTAATCTCCCAACTTAAAATGGCTACAGGGTGTGTTTACACAGTGGGGAAGGGAGGGGAAGGGGCATGAGGTGACGTGTTCAAACACACCCTGTGGTGCGTTTTAAGAGGTAGTTTTAATCCCCTGCCCTATTATATACCAGGGGCTTACAGAGGAGCTCATGCTAATCACAGGGGGACCCCAACGCATAGTGTGCCCTAGTGTATGTAGGTGTTTTCACTGTATTCTGAGTGTCTTTTAACATAGCACTGGCTCTAGGACTGCTTAGGCAGACTCAGTTACCACCTGTATCCGTCTGAAAAAGTTGAGGGTACAGGATGATTTTGCAACAAGGCTTCTTTCTGCTCTTCTGTTTGTTCGTTCTGCACGTTATATTTCTTCCTGCACTTTTCTTCGTCTTTGAGGACTTCTGTTGCTTCTTTCTGCATTTCTTTTCTTTCTTTCTGTGCGTTTTTCCTTCTTTCTTCACATGTCCTATCTCTGTAGGCATAGTTAGAAATTAGCATTTAAAAAACCTTTGAAATTCACTGAAAAAACCATAGGTTTCAGGCACGTTATAGCTAGGAATTAGCATTTAAAAAACCTTAGAAATTCACTGAAAAAACCATAGGTTTCAGGGGCGATATAGTTAGCTGGACTTTTCACTCGTACAAAACCATAGAAATTCCCCCGTTATAGTTAGTTCAGCTAACTATAACTCGCACGCCCGCAATGCACTGCTGATGACGTCACATATTACATCACTCATGACATGGTCAGTGACATCACTCATGACATCACTGATGACATCATCCTTGTGATAGAGTGGCAGACCTCCTCTCCCCCTAATATAACCTTTCATACACACATTCAAAAATAGAAATTAAAATTTTCAAAACAATGGACATACCAATACCAGTTACAACAACTTATTCAGTAATTGTAAGATCCACATACACATCCACTCATTCACCAACAGTCCTATACAGTCACTCATACATGCACTCACTCATCATATGTATTCATACACCTATACATTCTGTTACACAACGCCACTCATCCATAAAGTTACTCACACACGTAGTCACTCATGCTAATAAAGAATCAAACATCCGTTTACCTGCATATTCAGTTATACACACACCACCACACTTACTTCTACAGAAACTTACACATACTTAGTCTTTTAAACAATCATTTATAGAAACACATACTTATTCATACAGGAACTCTTTCAATCTCTCACTCTCACATATGATCACTTATAGACACCAATAGTCACATATACTAGTTTAAAAAATATGTAGTTACTCATAGAGACACTATTGAGACAGTCATTCACTCACTAACACACCCATGCACACACTCATCCACCCATACAGTCCTGCACACATGCTGTCTTCAACACATACAAACAGTGAGTCACTCATTCATGCACCTATGCACTACGTAATACCCCCACCGAACCATACAGACATCAGACACTCATACTGATACTCAAAAAATCAACTAATAACCTATATAGACACTCACTCATGACATGGTCAGTGACATCACTGATGACATCACTGATGACATCTCAAATGACATCACTGATGACATCATTCAAGATTGAAGGGGAATCAATTCCCTAACTTAAAACGCGCCACAGGGCGTGTTTGCACATCTGTGACCACAGGCCCCGCCCCCACCCTTCACCACTGTATAAACGCGCCCTGTGGCGCTTTTTAAGTTGGGGGATTAAATCCCCTTGAATCCTGAGGGTCCCTGGGGTCCAACTAGCCCATCAGGTACCTCCAGTAAGCACCACAGAGCTGCGTTGCAGAGAGGTGTAAAAAGGGGCATGGCCTGGACCACCTCTCTGCAACGCAGCCCTGTGGTGCTTACTGGAGGTACCTGGTGGGCTAGTTGGCCCCCAGGGGCCCTCAAGATTGAAGGGGAATTAATTCCCTAACTTAAAAAGCGCCACAGGGCAATTAATTGGAAGGGGGCCGCGTGGGCCCCCATCCCATGGCCAATTCCGGCCTTAGGGACCACATCCCCCTTTTTTTGCCCTGGGGGTGCTTGTGGGACCCCCTAAGCAGGCCTAGGGGTTCAGGGTGTTTCTACCCTGCCCCCTTTTCTTGTTTTACGCGTTTGTTTTTCTGTTTTCTTGTGAGTCTGTTCCTCCGAGTCACAAGATGGCTGCCAACACTTCCTGGTTTGGAGTGTTGACATCCAATTAGAATAAAGCTTGTGGTCGGGAGGGTCCGAGGATCCACCGTGGCCATAGATATCGAAACTTTGATTTTCTCAGCAACTACTGAACAGATTTACACCATTTAACAAAAAGAGTTCTTTCTCAAACAAGGGCTACCTTTTTGCCAAATTTGGTGTAATTCAATTCAGCAGTTCGGGCTGTAGCCGTGTCTAAAGTTTCCTATGGGAAATAGATTTTCCGACCTCTCTTTTTTTAAATTACTCAGGATCTACTGAACGGATTTACACCATTTAACAAAAACGGCTCTTTCTGAACCAAGGGCTACTTTTTTGTAAAATTTGGTGTAATTCCGTTCAGCAGTTCGGGCTGTAGCCGTGTCTTAAGTTTCCTATGGAAAATAACATAGAGAAAACATGTTTTGGGACCCCCCTTTTTTCTCGGCACCCGCTTACCGAATCACCCCGAAAAAAATGGCAGTCCCCATGATTAAAGGTTAAGAAGTGTCCCCGACTGGTGCCAAGCGACTGTGTTTGCCCTGAAGAAATCACCACAAATTTTTCATGGCGATGAAACATGTCGGCATAATACAATGGTATGCATATTAAGCAACCTTTTTTAAAATTTTGAATTAGGTGCACATATAAGGAAGAAAAAAATTGGTTCTATAAAAAGTGCATCTTTTTCAATTTTACTTTCACATTTCAGTCGCATCTTGGTATGTGATTGTTTCACCACTTATTTTCACAATTTGGGTTTAATCGTGTGGACACTTTATTTATATTTTGTAAGCAAGATGACAACCAATGATGATAAAAGTGGGCACAGCTGGTGAGTACCAATCAGCAAGCTCAATTGGTATTGCGCACGTGAGGTGTCATCTTGTCTTTTCACATTTTTTTCAAAAAATGTTTTTTCAAAATATTTTGTTTCAAGAATCCAAAACACTTGGTGTATTTGATTTGGGACTTGACATTCTCTTTTTGCATCTTTACTGAGAGAATTATTAGTGGGGATTGCCATAAGTAAAACTTTTTGTAGGTTTTATAAAAACTGAAGGTGAAAGGCTGTTGGTGACTACCTCAAACTAAGAAAAGAGGGGAGTTCAAAATACCGAAAGATATAGGCATTTGGACCGCAGCTTATTTTAACACATGGTGGTGATACCTTCACAGACCCAGTCTATTGTGTATGATTATTGATTGAGAGGAGGGCGACTTGTGGTCTGTTTCCCTCTGCAGCTCCTTGTTGTTTGCATCCTAAAGTTCAGGCCCTGGTCCAGCGAGATACCCAAACTCCTGATCTCGGTTTTGGGGATGGGAGAGGAGCCCATGCTGGGTGGCCACATAAGGTGGGGCTGTAAGCTACCGGGGTTACCCAATACCATAATCTCCGTTTTTCCACCGTTTAGCTTGAGCTGGGATATATCCATCCATTTAGAAATGTCTATATATATATATATATATATATATATATATATATATATATATATATATTACCTACTGGCGGTCGCCAGTAGGTAGTTATAGTTAGGACCCTCTTACCATAGGAAATCCGCAACATTCTATTTTGAATAACTTTGGCGCCGGTCGACTAATCCTCGCGAAATTTTCAAAATAGGTGGGGCGCTACGGTCCGCTCCTACCCTGAAAGTCTCGGGGGGATTCGTCAAGCGGGGGCTGAGAAAAAAGGGGGGTCCCAAAACGCGTTTTTCCCATGCATTTTTCCATGGGACCTTTAGACACAGCTACAGCCCGAACGGCTGAACAGAGTTACTTGAAATTTGGCAGAGAGATAGTCCTCAGGTCAAGGAAGTGCCTTTTGTAGGTCTGGTGTAAATCTGTTTAGTAGTTCCTGAGAAAATAGCATTTAAATCAATATATATATCTGTGGCAGCTTACGGTGCGCTTACCGTGCGCTTACGGTAAGCTTACCGTACGCGTAGGGTGACGTGCGCGAGCGCGATTCTGATTGGCTGTTAGATCTTAGTAAACATTCGAATCGGTCGAAACCAGGAAGTGTCGGCCGCCATTTTCTCACTCGCACTCTGAGGGGGGGACGAAAAACAAAGGCAAAAAACATGTAAAGGGGCTGTTTAGACAGCTCTTAACCACCTAACCTTGTTGAACGGTTCCCCAAAGAGCCCCCAAGGCCAAAAACTCAATAATTTTTTATTTCGAAAAATTGCCGATTACGCTTACCGTACGCGTACGGTAAAAACAATCAAAAAAAAAAAATTATCCATACTCTCCCCACCCCATTTAGCATGGCAAATTTCTTGAATGAAATATAAATGTTTAAAAAAAAAAAATTAACCATACTCTCCCCACCCCGTGTGCAAAAGGTGCACGAAGGGCACCATTTGTGCATGGCATATGTATGCAATTAAAATGTAAAAGTTTACCTTGCACAACGAAGCGCATAATATGCCCTCCATGTGCGCACGGTGCGCGAAGCGCATCGTGCCTACATGGCCCATCCAGCGTAACGTGGGCACGCGGTGCCCACCATGCGTGCACGGCACTAACTGCGTAAAGTGGGCGCGCGGTGCGCGAAGCGCACCGTGCGCGCACGGAACGAACTGCGTTAAGTTGGCACACACGCCACGAATGGCGTAAAGTAACTTAGCATTTAAAAAACCGTACAAATTCACTGAAAAAACCATAGGTTTCACACACGTTATAGTTAGGAATTAGCATTTAAAAAACCTTGCAAATTCACTGAAAAAACCATAGGTTTCACACATGTTATAGGTAGCTGGACATTTTACTGATAAAAAACCTATGAAATTCCCCCGTTATAGTTAGTGCAGGCAACTATAACTCACGCGACCGCAATCCTCTGCTGATGACATATGTGTCTTTATGAAAAAAAAATATTTGTAATATATGTATAGCTAAAAATTTAATAGAAGAAGACATGGGCAAATAAGTGTCTAAATACAGTATTAGCATCAGCAGAGGACTGCGGTCGCGTGAGTTATAGTTGCCTGCACTAACTATAACGGGGAAATTTCATAGGTTTTTTATCAGTAAAATGTCCAGCTAACTATAACATGTGTGAAACCTATGGTTTTTTCAGTGAATATATATGTATATATATATATATATATATATATATATATATATATATATATATATATATATATATATAGGGAAACAACCGTTACAACGCAGTCATTGCATCGCACTACCTTAACAATGCAGTCATTACAACGCATGTTCCTTTACATCGCATGACATTACAATGCAACCATTACATCGCATGTCACTACAACAAATACCATTACAACGCATGTCACTATAACGCATACCATTACAACGCATAGTTGTTACCCTTACACTATCCAATGCTTACCCTACTGTTGTAGTCACTGGAGTGGGAATAGTAATTTTTACCCCTACATTATCCAACACTTACCCTACTGTTGAACTCACTGGAGTGGGAATAGGCTTGGGTCATGGCCTCAGTGGAGCCTTGTGCGCTCCAGGATAAGTGGACCGGACCATTTGAGGTGGTGGAGCGCAAGAGGGACGTCACCTACTTGGTGGACTTGCAGTCTCCCAGGAACCCTTTGCAGGTCGTGCATGTGAACTGCCTGAAGCCGCACTTGGAGAGGTCCGAAGTGGGCATGCTCCTAGCAACAGATGCTGGTATGGAAGAGGAGACTGAGCCTCTTCCTGACCTCCTGTCTGCAAAGGAGCAAGATGGGTCAGTGGACAGTGTGAACCTCTCTCACGCCCTGACCCCTGAACAGCAGAGTGACTGCCGCAAACTGTTGGTGCAGTTTTGTGACCCGTTCTCCCTGACCTCCGGTGTCACTCAGAGGTGCATCCATGATGTGGACTCTGAGGACAGTCCTCCAGTAAAACATAAGGTTTACAGAGTGACTGACAGGGTCAGAGCTTGCATCAGGGAGGAGGTCTCCAAGATGTTAGCGCTAGGTGTGATTGAGCCCTCAAACAGCCCTATGGCCAGCCCAGTGGTCTTGGTCTCGAAGGCTGCCGCACCCGGTGCCACACCAGAACTCCGGTTCTGTGTGGACTACCAAGGGCTCAATTCAGTCACCAGGACTGACGCGCTCCCCATCCCTAGAGCTGATGAGCTCATCGATCTGTTGGGGGCTGCCCGGTACCTCAGTACGTTTGACCTAATGTCTGGGTACTTGCAGATCGCCTTAACTGATGGGGCAAGAGAGAAGTCAGCATTCTCCACACCAGATAGACACTACCAATTCTGGGTGATGCCCTTTGGTATGAAGAATGCCCCTGCCACCTTTCAGAGGTTGGTCAAACAGGTATTTGTTGAGCTGGAAGAACTCAGTGCTGCCTACCTGGATGACATTGCAGTGTTCAGTGCCACTTGGGAGGAACATATGCAACACCTCTGGAAAGGGTTGAAGGCGCTGCGGAGGGCAGGCCTCACAATCAAGGCGAGTAAGTGCCAGATCGGGCAGGGTTCAGTAGTGTACTTGGGACACCAGGTGGGGAGTGGCCAGGTGGCGCCCCTACAGCCCAAGATTGATACCATTCTGGCTTAAGAACCCTCCAAGACTCAGACAGAGGTGAGAACCTTTTTTAGGACTCACATGGTATTACAGGATATTTGTCATGGGGTATGGCATCATTGTTGCCCCCTTGACAGAGCTGAATTCCAGGAAGCAGCCCAAGTAAATGAATTGGACTGATGCCTGCCAGAAGGCTTTTGATGCCCTGAAACCTGCCATGTGCTCAGCACCCGTGCTTAAGGCACCCAACTTCTTAGGAGAGTTCATTGTGCAGACAGATGCTTCAGACCATGATATGGGGGCTGTGCTCTCACAGCTAAATGAGGAGGGCCTGGACCAACCTGTAGCCTTCATTAGTAGGAGGTTACTTCCACGGGAACAGAGGTGAAATGCGATTGAGTGTGAGACATTTGCTGTGGTCTGGGTGCTGAAGAAGCTGAGACCATACTTGTTTGGGACTCACTTCCGGGTTCAGACAGACCACAGGCCCCTCAGATGGTTGATGCAAATGAGGCGTGAGAATCCAATGCTGTAGAGGTGGTCCATTTCCCTACATGAGATGGACTTTACGGTGGAATACTGCCCTGGTACAGAACATGCCATTGCTGATGGTCTGTCCAGATTTTTCTGCCTTAGTGAAGAGAACTCTCAAGATGGTGGGTAGTTCTCCCCCACATTTCAGCTGGAGGGGACACATGTTAGACCTGGCACCATTGGCGTGGGTCTCCCCTGCATTTTTTGCCTTTGTCTCCTGTGTTGTTGCTGTATGTTGGACTCCATTTGTGCTGGGCTAGATGCTTTGGGCACTTTGCCCCTGCTGTTCAGTGCCAAAGTGCAAGTGCTCCCTTTGTGACTTAGTGTAATTGGTTAGTGATTCCATGATTGGCTTATTGATTTACTTGTCAGACCCTTGTACAGTGCACTATGTGTGCCCAGGGCCTGTAAATCAAATGCTGCTGGTGGGCTTGCAGCACTGATTGTGCCACTCACAGAAGCAGCTTGTAAAATGTGACTCAGGCCTGCCATTGCAGAGCCTGTGTGCAGTCTGGGACTGTCATGTCAATTTGGTAAGTGCACACACTTGCCAGTCCTTAAACATTCCCTTTTCTACATATAAGTCACCCCTAAGGTAGGCACAAGGTACCCCTGTGGGCAGGGTGCAATGTATGTGAAAGGTAGGACATGCCCTGATGTTTGTGGCATGACCTGAATGTGAAATACTGCCAATTTAGTTTTTCACTATTGCAAGGCTATCTGCTACCATAGGACAGAATACGGAGGTTGGTTATAACATCTTATAAACATAACAGACCCTGACTCTCAGCAGCTGCTCAGGATTCCATTTTGCTAATTAAAAGATAACATAAGCTCAAGGCATATTTGTATACAGTTAACAGGTTAATACTAAGAAAGAAAATAAGCACAATGTTACACATCTTCCTCATATAAAAAAATAAATAAAAATAACACAAAGGATATATAAATTTCAAAAACATTCCAAACTACAAAACTTTTAATAGTTCATCTCAAAGTCCTCAAATTTTGAAGGTTTAGATCTGATTCTCGTATTTCTCCCTCTCAGTAAAGAACCAGAAGTATCGTTAGATGAATATGAGCGATAAGGTTTGTCTTTAGAACTGTAAGTGTGATTGGAAGGATCAACTTGATCAGAAATCTTTCTTACAACCACAACTCTATTGAGGTTCCATATGCGAGAATCCTCTGTTATAATCGCATTAGTTAAAACTTTAATCACCTTATGAGGCCTATTAAACAAGCCAGAAGCTTTACGCCCCATAGAAGCTCTGATCATGACCAGATCCCCTACTTTAACCACAGTTGTCTTAACAGATTTCCTAGCATCAAAGTTCACTTTCCTAGCAATTACTTTTTGTTCTTCTCTCTCTTTCCACGTAACACGTGAAGCACAGTTTTCCCTTTTAGATTGAGCATCATTTACCCAAAATGGTGCTACCAAAGTGTTCGGCTGCCTTTTTTTTAACAAATCAAAAGGTGTACAACCAGTGGTTGCATGAAGTGTGACCCTATAAACTTCAACCTTTTTGTTAAGTTCACCTTTACAACCACACACATTCTGTTTGGCCATAGAGATGGTTTCTTTGAGCACACGAATAAAGCGTTCCACCATACCATTTGTTTCTGGGTGGTAACGAGAACAACGTTTATGACTAATTCCATCTCACCTGAAATAAACTGTACACGATTTTCTGTCAATAAAAATCCAGGTAAACCTTCACGTGTGAAAACCTCCTTAAGAAAAGCAATTACATGTTTAGTGTCATTACTTTTAGTAAACTTGATGTCAGGCCATCTAGAGTACATGTCAAGGAGAACAAAAACATAAGTATCACCACAATTTCCTGACACAGGACCCAGAATGTCTAGAGCTAGTTCTTGCCATGGAACTTTAGGACGTTCTCTTATCACCATGGGTTGGACTCAGGGCTTAAAACATTTCTCATTTAAAGTACAAGGTATACAATCTCTAACAATCCTCTCAATTTGAAGATCCATCCCTGGGCACCAGTATCTCATTGTAATTCGTTCTTTAGTCTTAGACAAGCCCTGGTGACCTTCATGTGCTATCTTGATCAAATCGTCACGAAACACCAAAGGATGAATTAATTTTGCACCTCTGAAAATTAAGCCACTACTTTCTGAGAGCTCATCCGTAACATTCCATAACTTCTCTAATTTACTATCACTCTTTTTTGACCATCCGTTTTTAATCAGAGAACACAGTTCTGTAAGTTCTTCATCAGATTCATTCTCTTCACGCCATTTGTCTTGTCTAATTCCATCATGCTCAATATTACATACCCATTCATTCATCTCTTTATCCTCAAGGTTCATGTTATCCTCCTCATATTGCACAAGTCTTGAGAGGGTATCAGCAACACAATTTCTTGCACCCGGTAGGTATTCAACATTAAAATTAAAGGCTTGGAAAGCTACCACCCACTTGGATATCTTGCTTGAAATGGCATCAAAACCTTTATTGTTAAAAACCTCACATAAAGGTTTATGATCTGTTCTCACCATGAATTTAGTGCCCCAAAGCAGATTTTTTAATTTTTTTGTGGCCCATTGAACAGCTAGAGCCTCCCTCTCTATAACTGAATACCTCAACTCCGCTCCCTTTAAGCTACGAGAGAGAAACAAAATCACATTGACTGTGTCACCTTTCTCTTGTTGGAGTACAGCACCTAGAGCCTTCATGCTTGCATCGGTTGTCAAAATAGAATTTAAAGAGGGATCAAAACTCTTGAGTTTAGGAGTTTTCTTAAGCAAGTTTTTCAAATCAACAAATTATTTTTCACATAGATCGGACCATTTGAAACCAACCCCTTTACACAATAATGTTCTCATATTAACAGTTTTTTCTGCAAAAGCTTTTACAAATTTACTATAATACTCTGTCATACCTAGAAATTTCATTACTTCTTCTTTATTTGTGGGAGATACAAGATTTTGTATAGATTCAACCAATTCATGCTTTGGTTCAACCCCAACCCCAGAAATGGTATGTCCGAGATAATCAATAGAAGACCTCCTGAATCTGCATTTCTCTAGTCTGACTGTAAGATTATGCTGACTAAATTTCTCTAACACTTGCCAAAGTCTAGAATCATGTTCTTCATCATCACACCCAAAAATTAAAACATCATCCTGGTAAATTGTAACACCAGGTTGGGTCTGTAAAACTTTCTCAAGTGCCCTTTGAAACACCGAGGCTGCGGACACTAACCCAAAGGGCAACCTGAGAAACCTGAAAGTTCCAAAGGGCGTGATAAAAGCAGTGTAGTCTCTAGATTCAACGGCGAGTCTAATCTGATGGTAAGCAGATTTGAGATCAACTGTCGAAAAAACTTTAGCATCTTTCCAATGCATAAGCATGTCAGCAATCTATGGAAGAGGGTACCTATCAACAATGACTTGTTTGTTGAGCGCGCGTAAGTCTATGCATAAGCGTAAACTTCCATCAGATTTGTGTGCTGCAACTACCGGAGCCAACCATTGTGTTCCTTCCACTTCTTCAATGATACCTTCATTCTTTAATTTATCTAATTGGTCCTTTATTTCCTCTCTCACTGAGAAAGGAACAGGGCGAACTTTGCTGACAACAGGTACTGCTCTTGACACTAATTTAATCTTGTGAACATAGTCTCGGAGACAACCTAATTTATTATTAAAAACATTGGGAAAAGAAGTTTTCAGATTAGAGAAATGCTGTGTGTCACTACCATCATTACTGATTTGGTTCACCCAGGGCCGTTTCTACCATTAGGGAACACTAGGCGGCCGCCTAGGGCAGCAAAAGGGGGAAAAAATGTACTTAATAAATATTCACTTTCTTTGTCCTGAAGCTGCCCCTGTGCGCGCGCCCATGCTTCCCGCAGGTCTTCTGCTCACAGGCCCTTGAGCTTGTGTCCCTGACTTTTGCACCACATTATGCTCGTAGAAACCCGTTCCACTGGTCGGATCACCGTGTAACCTGACGGACTTGGGTACGGCTTGTTTTGTTGCTGCCTCCGAGGGCCCACGCATACAAGTGTCCTGCCCAGCAGGGACACTCCTCTCCACAAATAATCAGAGAAAGCCAGAGCGCGGAAATCATAGTCCACACACCGGGATGGGAGAGGCCACAATGGCTGCTAGCGCACTAGCGGCCCCCGGTGTCCAGCAGCCCTCGGCCTCCCTCTGCACTGCCACTGGGTACTTCCCCGACCCAGCAGCTGCTCTCGGTGATTATGCTTCCTGCATCATTTGCTTGGTTGAGTACAGGATTTGACCATCTCGTGCCAGAGGTGCCGGCACAGGTTCACCCAGAGGAGCAAGCCCAACAAGGAGCTCTCAGCCACAGGCCTTTTGGCAGATCAGCACAGAGGCCTCGGCAAGGCAGCAGATGAGTTTTTCTGAAGGCCACTGTCAAAAAAAGAAGACAAGTGTGTGCGGGGAACCCCAAAATCATAAACGTTACACTGGGGGATCAGAAGAGGAAGGCGGCAAAGAATACAAAGTACAGTAAAGTATGTCATCACTTAGTCAACACGTGTTGAAGTAGTCAATGCAAGCAAGATAATAGTACAAGTACACGGTCTTGGGTTGTGGAATTCTTCCCAATGTGCCTAGGTAATGAGGAGCCCTCTGCCACCAGGCCCCCGTAGAGCCCTCCACATAGGCCATCCGTGTGCCACAACCCACTAACTGTGCCCTGAAGCTGCCCCTGTGCACGCGCTCATGCCCTCTGTCACCAGGCCCCTGGAGAGCCCTGGTCGTGCCACGCACCATGCTACCTCCCAAATGGAGACTTCTGTAAAGCACAAATTATTAAATGCCAATCCCCAGGAGAAAGATTGTAATGAAAGATGTAGTGCTCTCATCAAAGCGACGAATAATTCTACTTTCTGTGACCTCGACCCTGCGGTGTTGGTGGTGGGGAGTGGGCGGGGGATGAGACTGCACTGCACAGAATTTTAAGTGCAGTGAAAAGGCTTGTTTCCTTTTACGCACAAAGAAAATCAGCGCCTCTCTTTGAAGTACTTCAAAAATTGCACCCTCAGTAATACGTGTGCGCCTACATGTGCATCATGTGCAGTGAAGCATAGCAATGATGATGTCATTATAAAGCGCCTACAGCCAAGGACCTGCAGCTTAGATGCGCACTGGCTCATGGGTTTTTATTCTGATTACCACAGCTACGTGTTACATAAATTAGCTGCCCGGAACGGCTTATAGTCTGAATAGGCCTTAAATGATCCATTGCTAGTACATTCTAGTTATGCAAGCGCCCTAGCAGTAGGCGTTGAACCCACTGGGCTATCCTTAGCTGGCGGGTTGGTAGAAGGCTAGAACTATCAAGGTTCTCTTATATTGTCATTTTATACGCATAGCAAACGATTTGTATTTTGGCAAGCGTTACTTTGCGCTTCAGGCCACACTAATGGAACAATATGCATTATGTAAATGACTTCTAGCATAAATAATTGGGAGGCGGGGAATCCTTTTATATTTGCCCTCTCAACTAAGCAAGCATTTTCAAAGCCAATATGTTTCACCTGTGCAAGAGCTATTGGCTTTGCCAGTGTCTTTTAGCATGTTGTGCAGCAGCGTGGAATGGACAGGAGGGGCATAGGGTGGTGTGGCATGGAATTGAGTAGAGTGGAATGGAATGACGTGTAGAAGAGTGATGTAGAATGGCGTGGCAGAGAGTAGAGTCGAGTGGTGTGGCATGGCATAGAGTTGAGTGAAATGCGGACAGAATGGGGGGATCACTGTTGGGATCTAACATTACACCTAGATCTTTTTGGTGGAACCTACTTAATATACTATCCCCTTTGTGAGAAATGAAAACCTTCCCGGAGATAAACCTACCTTTGGATTCAATCAATTCTAGAAAGTAACCTATCAGTTTAATTGGTTCACCCCCAAAGGCGAAAGGCTTTATATCAGTTTAAAAAACTTTGACTTTGCCTTCTAACTGGTGAGTGAAGAAATGTCTTGACACAATTGTGATTTTTGCCCCAGAATTAAACAATACACGAGGGCTCTTTCCATTGACAAAAACCTCATCAATGGGACCCTTCTTATGATTGTCAGATACCTGAGAAACAATTTGCCCACAGTCGAACTCTGGATCACAATCACTTCCTTAGGAAATTCCATGAGAAACCGTGCTTACTTTTGTTGCAGGGATTCTGCTCATGCACAGAACTATGCGCAGGAAACCAGGACCTCAGTGAATTGCGGTATACCAAAAACTCACCTCAGTACCCAGAACCCCTATCCGACCAGCATCAGTGTCTCATTCGCTCTTCATACCATATAGAAGCTACCAATGATTAGACAAACCAGAACATGCGACTTTAGAGTACTTTCAGAAATGGTGGGAATCAGAGATACCTGTTCGTTATTATTCTCATATCAGTCCACAACAAGAGTATTCAGAGACATAGTAAAGGTTAAAATGTTTATTTTATAAACTACGTGTCCTAAGATGCAGTACTTTGGCTAACATAAGCAAACAGATGATTACAATTAAAACCATCAGCATTGTTACAATACCATAGAAGATGAAGGGAGAAATCATATTAGAAATGATATTGGAATACAACCCCCCTCCCTTCGCTAGTAAGCTAGTATTATTAGACTAATAGAAGGTCTCTAGGTTTGAATGGGGAACCCCATACCGTAAAGATCAGTTTAGGTGAATCACATCACAGGATCAGCTTTTCTCTGCGCCTGGAAAAGTTCTTCTCCAAAATGTGTGTCTAATGCATGCAAACTGCAATATTAAATGCTCTCGACTTTCAGATATTTGCAGCTGTGTGCATGTTATGGCTAGAGCGTGGGCCGATCAACCTGAACTCAAAAGCATACATTGTTGGCTCAGACTGTTTCTGCATACAATGTTCAGACCAAGGTCGCAGTGCACGTTTAGGGATGTGAACAACAGACAGTTCTCATGTGAAGAAAAGGCAAGCAAGCAGTTTTCAAATATTAACATCTATCTGCAGTGTCTTGTGCAAAAGCAGCAAAAGTGGCAAGATGGCGTTTCTATCATCTAAGACGCTTATGCTAACATAGCAGTCTAACAAGGTAAACAAACATACATGTTCCTCGACAACTGGGGCCTCTAGCACAATCAGAGGTCAACTGGCGTGTTCATCAAGATAACTTCTTGCCAAGAAGTCATACGCTGCCGTGCCGATGTCCCAATTCCCTAGGACTCCATGTGCCGCTCCACAGGCCATAATCCTGATACCAGAACAGTCCAACACATGAGCCACTAAGGGACCCATCAGTCGATCATAATCCGGGGCAGGAGACACCGAGTTCGACAAGCACAAATCCAGAGCCCATTCGAAAGGACAATCTAGGCAATGAAAAACAGGTTGCACGCAAGTAAAGTAGGAAAACCGGAAGGACAATCCATAGGCTATACTTAAGGTGTGACACAAATTGTGCAACCATTGCGCAGTAAGCAGACCAACAACAGCACACCATCCATGAGGGCGAGAATCAACGGGAGCCCGCCAAAGACGCTGGAAAAAATAGAATGAAAAAATCCGGTATCACACCAAAAATAGTTTGGAATGAGGTCACAAGGCCGGAGCCCACAATTTTGAAAAAATGCGCCAAGCCAGATGTTGACGAGGCATTAAATATAGTTTGAATCAGGGCACCGAAATGAAGGGGGAGATCAGTATTTAAAAGCGCATGCACCTCGGTGCGGGTGTTTGCTACGTGAAGGACAAATGTTTCACGGGAAGAAGTCAGAGCGACTTCTTTTTGAGACAATAGAGCCCTTATTCTGCTCATCTTGTTGAACTCTGCTTTCAAGGTTGGAATGGAAGGCCAGATGGATACATCCAGCCGCCCATGCGGGGGCGGGAAAAGGACATTTTAACAGCAGACTACTCTTTGTGAGACAGTCACAATGTAGGGAATTCCCACTAGCATCCCGCAGGAAGCCTTGTTATTTAAAAGCAAATAACTACCGTTAGCTAACAACGTGAAAGAGGGTGTAATAGCTGGCACTAGAATCCCTTTCAGGACGAATGCTAAAATTGGTGCCTGAACGTTGCACACGCCATGCAATTGGATATGCCTACAGACTACTGAGTGATCAGGTGTGGAAGTGCATTCCTCACCTTTCAAATAAACTTCTTTTCCTTCTCTCATGCACCTGTATGTAAATGGGAGCGACCAAACTTCATGCAGGAAAGCCGTACCCAATGGTTCATATTTGCCTAGGGCAGAATGTTTCATGCACAAACTGAACTTAAACAAAGGAAATGGTAATGTGATTAACCCGTGGATAAGCCAAACAGCGGAGTTCAATTTGGCCACTGAGAAAGGCAAAGGTTCTAACTTTTTAATATGTAGTAATGAGCATGTTGCATCTTTCATGGACATGAATTGTTGTTTCACAGTCAGATTAAAAGGAAAGAATAAAGACGATGTATTCATGTAGTCCCAGGGATCTTTCCCAGCCTTCAACGTTTGTAAAGTCCATGCAAACTGCATTATAGAACGCAATTGATTTTGACCATGATATAAAACAGACATATCATCCTGCACAATATCAACAACAGATGAGACAATATTATCTAATGTGTAAATTCTGGAAGAAAGTGTGTTAATGATATTATCGATAACAGCTAGTACTTTTTCTAAATTGGCTTGATCAATGGCTCTCAATCTCGAAGCAGCTTCAATTTGCGATAAATTCCAAACTTCGTTATAAACAGCATACACCCATCTTTTGGACCTGCCACCAATAGGACCATTTACAAAATCGTTCAAATCTATTTTGTCATGCAAATTTGATAAATGATGCTTAACAGAAGCCAATGTTGAATGTTGCAGCCAAGTTTGGCATAAATTCCCCACAGAGTAGGTAGTAACTGAATGAGAAGATTCAAAGCGGGGGTCCACTCGAACCTGCGTATACCCAGGTCGCAGACCCAGAAAACGATGTTGACAGTAATCTGAACTCGTCTGCCATGTTAACCATCCTTCCGTATTTAATTTGGAAATAATGAAGGATGTATTAGTATTGTATGACTGCAATGCATCAAGGGACAGATCTGTATGATTATCCTAATTAGGATAAGCACCCAGATCAGGAATAGAGGGGGAATTTAGCTTTTTAGAAGTAGTCAATCCAAAGCAGGTCGTTTGAAAAATAGTAGAATTCAAAAATAACATGTGGTTTGGGATGAGGCAGGCATGATGCAAAGCTTCTGTTCCTCATACCTGCCATGTCTTAGAACCCCAAACAGATTTAAGATCAATTGTAGCTTTCCACAGGTCATAACCCTCGATGGCCAATTCATCCATAAAGGATTTGGAATACAACAATTTAGTGTGTGTCAGCCTAACCTTCGAGGCAGACTCTGCTGCCATTTCAAAATAGAAGGCGGCAGGTTTTGAATAAGGGTGGGCGTAGTGGGCGTAGTGGGGCTACGTGAAACAGCACGTAGTGTGCCCGAATCTACGCACACTACGCGCTTCGCGTAGCCCCACTACGCGCCACCCGCCACCCACCCACCCTACTTTTAAAAGATAAAATTAATTTGTAATAAAGCAAATTAAAGGCACTTACCTGACGCGCGGCGTCTCCCGGGGCTCCCTCTTCCTGGTTTTCAATTTTCCTGACAAATGCGCATGCGCGGACGCCCGCGCATGCGCATTTCTTGCGAGAAATGCGCATGCGTGGGCGTCCGCGCATGCGCATTTGTCAGGAAAATTGAAAACCAGGAAGAGGGAGCCCCGGGAGACGCCGCGCGTCAGGTAAGTGCCTTTAATTTGCTTTATTACAAATTTATTTTAGCTTTTAAAAGTAGGGCGGGCGGGAGGCGGGTGGTGGGCGGCAGGCAGCTACGCTTCGCCCTCGCGTGTGCGTAGGCGCTGCCTGCTTCGCCTACTTCGAAAACTGCGAAGCAGGCAGCGCTACGTACACTACGTGGGCGAAGCGTAGTGTCGCGCCCAGGGTTAGTTTTGAAACACTGAAATCAGTAAAATAGGCAAATTTGTTCACCAATGTGTTGGAGCTGCCTTGCATTGGCGCTGGACAATGTCCCCATTGTGTATAATTTACAAATTTCGAAACGTATTGGATATATGTAGGAAATTATTGCCATAATGTTGATAGCAAAACAGTTCCCCATAATTAGCCGTGTCTAAATACAAATCTTCAGCATCAAAGGCAGCATAATATTTTAAATCAGAAAACAGTGCCTCTATGGCCTGAACGTCCCAATCATCAGAGAGGATGTTTTGTTTCACAACATCACCCATAGAAACACGAAGAACATTGGGAACATTAATAACCTCTGTTGGTTCATGAATCTGAAATTTAACAGCATCCCACACAATCCCATCTAACACAGGCCAGACAGTAATATTCACAAAAGTCTGGTCCCTCTTCATGATGTGTGATGAGGAGTGGGGGGCCAAAGTTCCATCAATTAGTCTAATTGTAGATCTTTCTTTGAGATAGTGTCCATTTATAAGATGAAAAAATACCACCACAAATCCAACGGACATAAACAAAAAAATACTGAGGAGCACCAGCCAAATGTAAGTCCAAGGGGAATAAAAAAATGTCTCTTAAACCAAACAGCAAAAATAGAAATTTTCGATGGACCATTGGAAGTCATAGAGTTAGTGTCAAATTAGAAATGTGACTGGTTAACTGCGGTTGATTGTAAAACAGGCAATGATGTATCTGTGGGATAAGCATACTCAGAATCTTCAGGTGGACCACCAGCCGTTGGTGGCAACAAAGGATTAGTAACTGTATGCATCTCGATGGCAATATCAGGTATGGTGGTAAAAGCCGGAGCCAAAACAGAATTTCTCAGCATCGCAGGGCAAGAGACCGCTGGAGTCATACTAAGAAGAATCGGCCACTCGCTGTAGTTTGACATTGTCAATGGAGATGTGTAGGAACCCGGGGTCACCAGGCCCTATAGGCGGTAGCGTGGCGCGAGCCGGTCGGGCAACCAGAGGGCTATGTGTTAAGCAACCATACACCACACGCTTCTCATGGATTAGGGACACACACAATAAGGGACGCCACACCGTTCAAATTATGCAAATACTTCAAGTTTATCCAAGTATAGCTGGTCAGATGCAGTTCAGGAAATAACAAGGTAATACATGCATTATAATACCATCATAACATTACATTCGACACTCTGGGTGATATCTATGCAGTGCCTAACCTTGTTCTAGCGCTGTGCGCGCTTACGTAAATTCTTTCCCTGAACCTGCCGTCTAACTAAGCGTAACACTTGAACGGGGACACATTGGGTTCACTAACATAGCGCCTGTGGAACTGAGCGTTCCTCGTAATCGATGGCCCCTAATCCTGTGAAGTAAAGCATATGAAACGAAGCGCTACGCGCAACCATTTGCAGGTAATTACAGTCGAGCAGAGCATATAATACAACACGTTACTCGTGATCCTGGTATGGAATTACCTTCGTGCAGAACATATAACACAATGCGCTACGCGCATCCCTTGGCATGTAATTACTGTCGAGTAGAGCATATAACCCAAGGCGCTACTTGCATTTCCTGGCACACAATTACTTTCGAGTGGAGCATATAACACAAGGCGCTACTCGCATTTCCTGGCAAACAATTACTTTCGAGTAGAGCATGTAACACAGTGCGCTACTCGCATCCCTTGTAATGTAATTACTGTCGAGTAGAGCATATCACACAAGGCGCTACTCGCGATCACTGGCATGTGAATACTTTCGAGCAGAACAGGTAACCCAGTGCGCTACTCGCATTCCTTGTCGCTCCGGCTGGGGAAGCAGGGTCGGTGGCGGGAAGCGCCACACGAGGGTAATGTCAGTCAGTTCTTTGTGCGGCTTCCAGCGGGGAGAATGACAGGACTTGCGGAGCGGGTCCCTATGCTCCGGTGCAGTTCACAAAGCACCGCTCTCAGTATTACGGAAGGGGGGACACGGACAGGATCCCTCGGCGGGGTCTCTCCGTCGCGCAGGCAGGGGAGGGGATTCCCACGGAGGGGACGACCCGGGCCAAGTGCGGTGCGGTTTCCGGACCAGCAGGGGGCGCACCAGGGGGGATCTCGGCCTCCGGGCTTACCTCCGTCTCGGCGTCAGCAGGCGTCCGTCCTCACGACGTTGGGGGAACTCGGCCCCGACCTTGCGCACCTCCTCACTCGGCTGCGGCGGCAGCGACGGGGCCCCGGGCTTCTCCTGGGCCTCGCGACACAGCAGGGCACTCCTCCAGGCCTCCAGGCCGCAGCGGTGAGCGCGCTGGCTTCGTCGTCGCAGGGGGGGGGGCTCAAATTAAGGATGGGGTAAAGTGCTCAGCGGAGCACGCTGCCGGGGGTCCCAGACCAGGGCAGGAAGCGCGGGGGTCACAGCGCTAGTACCTGGTCGATCCCCGGTGACTTGGCAATCGGCTTAGCATTTAGTTTGATAGGTCAGCTTGGACACGCAGTCTCCGCTCTGGCATTCAAGGCTTGCAGCTCGCTCTTGTCATGCAGTCTCAGTTCTTAAAGTTAGGTTTCAGTTCTCAGTTGACAGATGCAGTCTTTTGGCGCAGATGTATCTGGCGCCCTTAAGGGGTTCTGTTACAGGGGTAGGGATGGAGAGGGCGACTAGATCCTTCCTAGTCAGGCTGGCAGAGAGTCTCTGGGTCCTCCTACTACTGGGCAAGATCAGTGGGATTCACAGGGCACCTCACTCACTTAAGAGGCAGTACCTAAATCCTGTCACTCTCAGAGGCATAAGTCCCTGGCTAGGCCCTACCGCCTACACTCCTGGTGGATTCTTCCAGCTCTGCTTCACCCCAATGGCCAACTCACCACACAAGTTTCCCTCCCACGCTTAAGTAGCCCTAGGTCAGGTGACCTCTAGCCAAGGTGGCAAAAGTAAAACCCCACCTCCCTTCTAGAAGGTTCCAGCTTCTTCCAGGAGCTTCCCCACTCTACCTATGGGACAAAAAGGCGGGCTGGTATCGCAACATTGTTGTGGGTCCCAGCCAGCTCCTGGCAGCTAGGGTGCTACTATGAAAAACGACCACCCTGCAGTAGCAGGGGTCTGTGGCAGCCATCTTGGGAGAAGTAAGCACCTGCACCTTAACACTGCAAAAACGAAAAAAATGAGGGAAAAAGGGCCAAGTCCAACATAACCCCCTTCCAGCCGAAAGCCAGGGTAGACCGATCAATGCCTTGATGGTCTTCCCTGCTTGGGGCGAGAAAAGGTGGACGCAGGCCCGCAACGGCAGGAGCACCCGCAGGTTCTCCTCCGCTCTGGAACCCAATGGTTCCCTAACAAACCTTCCTGGACCAACGAAACCACCCCACTGGGGCTCCCTAGCTAGTTGTGGCCAGGACCGGCCCCTGGGCCGTCCAGATGTCTCTGGCCCGGGTGATCTCGCGGAGTGGGGGGCAGTAGCCCCAGGCCTGTAGTGCCCGTTGACCACTCCGGTCCTCCTCCTTGCAGTCCTAAACTGCCTCTGGTCCTTCCTCCTGGGGTTCACACCCTTAGGCTGACCAGCCTTCAGGGGCGAGGCTCTCCTCCCCCTAACTCTCCTTCTGGGGTTCCTCACCCTACCCTGCGAGGCACCCTCAGACCACCACTTCCTCCTCAGTCTAGGGCCTTGACCCCTCAACCGATCCCTCAACCTAGGGTCTAAACCCTTGGGCTGAGTCGGTGCCCGAGGCGAGACCTTCCTCCCTCTGCACCCCCTCCCAGAGTTCCGCACCCTCCCACCGGGAAAGGTACCCCTGGAAGTCAATCTTGGGGGGACCCTGTTAGCAGAGGCCCCACCCGCCAGGTCAGGCAACCCCTGAGCCTGGCATCCCAGCACAGGATCTAAACCCTGCGACTGGGCCAACCCCAGAACCTCAGGCGCGCTGGTTACAGTCGCCCTGGGTCCTCCTGACACTAGGGGCTCCCCTGCACTGGATGGCCCATCGGGACAGCCTAGGCTCCCAACCTGGGGCTCCCTTGTGGAACTCTCCAGGCCCTGAGACTTCGGTTGGGGCACCTCGGGACACCTCCCCGTCTCACGCCTTCCTATAGATAGGTCGTGAGGCCCTACAACCCTCTCTCCCTGGGACCTAGCTGGGCTATCTGCCACTCCTCCCACCTCGCTGGGTTGGGAGATCCCTGCACCACCCCCTTCAGGTTCACACCCCAATGCCTCCTCAGACACCCTGGTGATGTCATCCTGGGGTAAATAAAATCCTAGCTCCTGTGGAGCTTCCGGTATGCTGCCACCAGTGTCCTCACTGGACACACTCATCTGGAGGGCACGCAGCTCCAACTCCTTCATCCGAAGCTCGTGCGCCATCCTCCTCTCCTCCATTGCCCATTTCAATTTTGCTAATTCCTTTTCCTGTTCCAATCTGGCCATTTTTCTTTCTTTCTCCTGCTCTAATCTGGCAAGTTCCTTTTCTTTCTCCTGTTTGGCCAGCTCCCATTTTAGTCGCCTCTCTTCCCTCCTGTCCTCGTACTCTTCTGGAGACGCGCTCCTCCTGGACCCTGTCCTACTACTGGCCCCAGAACGTCTTCCTGGGGGCACATTCTCAGACATGTCTACATTCAAGGTGTCTAGGACTTCCTGGGCGCTCTCCTCCTGAGGTGCCTCTGGCGCTTCCTGTCCCTCATCCCCTCTCCCTTCTGGGTGGGCCTCTACCCATGCCCTAATGGCGGTACGGAGTTCCGGCGCTTTGGCCCTCCGCATCCCAGGCACCCCCAACTCCTGCGCGAACTCCCTTAGTTGCTTCGCTGTGTACCCCTCGAGGTCAGCTAACCGGGATTCCATTCTGGCAGGTGGGGACCTAGACACTAGGGAGAAAATTCCTAGGGTGTAGGCAACAGTCAATAGCTAACCAGGCTTCTTGCACTCTCTACCTGGACAGTGGAACTAATGATCCAGCAACAATGGTTTCTGAGCTGTGGAACAAAACAAATGTAGGATAGGCGTTTAATTGTGGCGCCCTTCGCCTCACGGAAGGGTGCTGTATGGTCACAAGTCCCAAGGATCCCACCGCTGGCCACCAATGTAGGAACCCGGGGTCACCAGGCCCTATAGGCGGTAGCATGGCGCGAGCCGGTCGGGCAACCAGAGGGCTATGTGTTAAGCAACCATACACCACACGCTTCTCATGGACTAGGGACACACACAATAAGGGACGCCACACCGTTCAAATTATGCAAATACTTCAAGTTTATCCAAGTATAGCTGGTCAGATGCAGTTCAGGAAATAACAAGGTAATACATGCAATATAATACCATCATAACATTACATTCGACACTCTGGGTGATATCTATGCAGTGCCTAACCTTGTTCTAGCGCTGTGCGCGCTTACGTAAATTCTTTCCCTGAACCTGCCGTCTAACTAAGCGTAACACTTGAACGGGGACACATTGGGTTCACTAACATAGCGCCTGTGGAACTGAGCGCTCCTCGTAATCGATGGCCCCTAATCCTGTGAAGTAAAGCATATGAAACGAAGCGCTACGCGCAACCATTTGCAGGTAATTACAGTCGAGCAGAGCATATAATACAACACGTTACTCGTGATCCTGGTATGGAATTACCTTCGTGCAGAACATATAACACAATGCGCTACGCGCATCCCTTGGCATGTAATTACTGTCGAGTAGAGCATATAACCCAAGGCGCTACTCGCATTTCCTGGCACACAATTACTTTCGAGTAGAGCATATAACACAAGGCGCTACTCGCATTTCCTGGCAAACAATTACTTTCGAGTAGAGCATGTAACACAGTGCGCTACTCGCATCCCTTGTAATGTAATTACTGTCGAGTAGAGCATATCACACAAGGCGCTACTCGCGATCACTGGCATGTGAATACTTTCGAGCAGAACAGGTAACCCAGTGCGCTACTCGCATTCCTTGTCGCTCCGGCTGGGGAAGCAGGGTCGGTGGCGGGAAGCGCCACACGAGGGTAATGTCAGTCAGTTCTTTGGGCGGCTTCCAGCGGGGAGAATGACAGGACTTGCGGAGCAGGTCCCTATGCTCCGGTGCAGTTCACAAAGCACCGCTCTCAGTATTACGGAAGGGGGGACACGGACAGGATCCCTCGGCGGGGTCTCTCCGTCGCGCAGGCAGGGGAGGGGATTCCCACGGAGGGGACGACCCGGGCCAAGTGCGGTGCGGTTTCCGGACCAGCAGGGGGCGCACCAGGGGGGATCTCGGCCTCCGGGCTTACCTCCGTCTCGGCGTCAGCAGGCGTCCGTCCTCACGACGTTGGGGGAACTCGGCCCTGACCTTGCGCACCTCCTCACTCGGCTGCGACGGCAGCGACGGGGCCCCGGGCTTCTCCTGGGCCTCGCGACACAGCAGGGCACTCCTCCAGGCCTCCAGGCCGCAGCGGTGAGCGCGCTGGCTTCGTCGTCGCAGGGGGGGGGGGGCTCAAATTAAGGATGGGGTAAAGTGCTCAGCGGAGCACGCTGCCGGGGGTCCCAGACCAGGGCAGGAAGCGCGGGGGTCACAGCGCTAGTACCTGGTCGATCCCCGGTGACTTGGCAATCGGCTTAGCATTTAGTTTGATAGGTCAGCTTGGACACGCAGTCTCCGCTCTGGCATTCAAGGCTTGCAGCTCGCTCTTGTCATGCAGTCTCAGTTCTTAAAGTTAGGTTTCAGTTCTCAGTTGACAGATGCAGTCTTTTGGCGCAGATGTATCTGGCGCCCTTAAGGGGTTCTGTTACAGGGGTAGGGATGGAGAGGGCGACTAGATCCTTCCTAGTCAGGCTGGCAGAGAGTCTCTGGGTCCTCCTACTACTGGGCAAGATCAGTGGGATTCACAGGGCACCTCACTCACTTAAGAGGCAGTACCTAAATCCTGTCACTCTCAGAGGCATAAGTCCCTGGCTAGGCCCTACCGCCTACACTCCTGGTGGATTCTTCCAGCTCTGCTTCACCCCAATGGCCAACTCACCACACAAGTTTCCCTCCCACGCTTAAGTAGCCCTAGGTCAGGTGACCTCTAGCCAAGGCGGCAAAAGTAAAACCCCACCTCCCTTCTAGAAGGTTCCAGCTTCTTCCAGGAGCTTCCCCACTCTACCTATGGGACAAAAAGGCGGGCTGGTATCGCAACATTGTTGTGGGTCCCAGCCAGCTCCTGGCAGCTAGGGTGCTACTATGAAAAACGCCCACCCTGCAGTAGCAGGGGTCTGTGGCAGCCATCTTGGGAGAAGTAAGCACCTGCACCTTAACACTGCAAAAACGAAATAAATGAGGGAAAAAGGGCCAAGTCCAACAAGATGTACCTGTTATCCTTGTGACCAGGAAGTGGAGGTAAAATGACTGTTCTTGTACCGTGCACGCCAAGCACTGGAACCGGTGCACGATAAGAGGGGCCGAACTTCTTCTTGTTTTCCACCTTCTCACAGACCGGGTCACCAACTCGAGGTAGCCAGCCGACTACCGGATTCTGAAGTGCAGCATCAGATGTAGAGGGCAAGTGTTCCTTTGCAAGACTGTCTCTGGTCTCTTGTAGAGTTTGTAATACAGCACAGTGATCATCTACGTCAAAGGGTGCGGCTGACGCCGCCATGTCTAGACCACCAAGGTCCGGGACAAACATTTTTATGCCAAAGAGCATCGCATATGGGGTCCACCCACCCAGAGACCTTCTAGGGAGATTATTAATTGCACGTTGTATGTTATACAGATGGGCTAACCAATTCCTGCCAGTGCCTAAAACCCTAGCTGTCAGGGATTGCTTTAAGTCACAGTTCATTCGCTCCACCACACTATTACCCTCAGGCCGGTATGGAGACAAAAAGTTTACTTGGACCCCCAAAGAGCTCATGGCTTCTTTGTACGCCTTAGAGGCGAATGCAGGACCCTGGTCAGAATGAAGGGTACCACATGCAAAAATTCCCACAAAGACACGCAAATCCCTGATGAAGAGTACAAGCATCAGCACTCCTTTGTGGCCATACCCAAAGAAAACGTGTGCACAAATCCACTGCAACTAAGATATACTTGTACGCAGTATTGGAGGAGAAAGGACCGCAGTGATCTAGATAAACACACCCAAGCGTTTTATTAGATATGTACAACTGAGTTTGTGGTGGGCGCGCAGCAGTCGAAGATTTAATCTACTGGAAAATGTCACAATCAAGAACATAAGTGCGAGTATGTTTATACAACCCGCGCCACCAGTAACGCTGTTGCAAGAGAGTAACAGTAGCTGAAATGCCGGCATGGGCACTGGCCATACCTTCGTGAGCCGCTGTTATCAAGGAAGGCCTGCAGTTCGCGTTGGGAATCAATCTGTCACCAACGTCGTTAATTCTCCCATAGGGGACTTTATCAGGACTTAAATGATAAGAGTACTGAGAAGGGAAACCTCTCGGGCAATTACTTCCCTTCTCTGTTGCAGCAATAGCTGCCAAGATGTCATCATTGATCTTACTTTTGGATCTTGTAACTGCTGCCACTAGATATGTTGCCACTGCTGTTTTCGCTGCTTCGTCAGCTAAGCTGTTGCCGACAGCGTTGACACCAACTCGCTGGTGACCAAGAGTGTGAATTACATTCATGAGTGGCAGATGCTGTTTAAGTTCTGCCACCCGAACCCAAAGCATTTTATGCTTGATTGTGCTACCTTTGAAATCGCGATATTCATTCTAAGACCAAAAGAATAAATTGTCGTTAAAAGACTGAACACAGTAAAACGAGTCACTCACTATAAGAGTAGTAACCCGAGGATCAGCAAACTCCAGTGCAAGCACCAGAGCCCGGAGCTCTGCCAACTGTGCGGTACAATCACCCAATGACTGCGTATGCACTACATCGAACTTGAATTGTCCATTCACGAAAGTACCCGCTACAATTGTGCAGGCCACTGAATAGGCATGCTTCGATTCCGTCGCCGGTTGCGCCGAACCGTCAGTATAAATGACACAATGATAATCTTCAAGCGGGCACAAAGACAGAGGAGCTGGATAAACGAATTCATACTGCAAGTACTCCTGAGTCTGCAATGAGGCATCAAAGATATAGGTGACATCTGGCGATGTCAATGAAGTGGCCCATTGTATCCAACGTGGATGCAAAACTTTAGAATTAGGTACACTGGCTTTCGTCACTGCCTCTAGAGCAGGATATGGTGTAACTACCAACATGCGTTTACCTTGCGACAGTGCTCTTTCTTTAAGAATCGCCATCTGCACTGCAGTCAAAACTTTTTTAACCGTGGAAAAGCGCTGTTCAGCCGAAGTGTACAGGTGTGACTTGTAGGCAATGGGGACTGTGTCGCCCTCATTGAACGTTAAGTACGTGAAACCCACTGCGCCCGGCACAATTCTTAATACCAGGTTAGTGTGGGTATCACGTGTCAGAAAGTATTTCGGAGCAAGAAGATCATCCTGCAAAGATTGCAAGATAGCTGAATGCTTTGGCAGCCAGCTCGATTTGGAAAAAGTAGGTTGTACCAAGGCATATAGCGGCTTGATACGCTGGGCATAATCGGGAATGTAAGTACGCCCTAAATTCAGAAAACCCAGCAAAGATTGTAATTTTTTCAGTGTTGTTGGAGCACGCAAACATGCGCACTTCTCCAGGAAGTGAGGAGCTAATCCTCGACCTTCATTGTTGAGATCGTAGCCCAAAAACAACACTGTAAACTCTGCAATGTTGGGACTTTGCAAAGTTGAATTTGTAATCGAAGGCCATAAACATAACAATGATGCGATCGACGTGACACAGATGCGGCCATAATTCGTCGTCTGTGAGATAGATATCATCAGCATACGAGTACACATCAGGGTCCATGCACTCCAATAGAGAGACAACACATGCGGCAAAGTCGCCAGGGCTGTTTTTATAGCCCATGGCTAATCTCTTAAACTGTTTTTGTTTGCCGCCAGAAGTAAACACTGTCCACTGACTACTAATAGAGGACAGGTTATGGCTGTAAAAGCCATTGGATATGTCAAGTGTGGTCTTAAACCTTTTTCTCACGAGACTATCAATGAGGGCAGAACTGTGGGTATTCTGTACAGCACAAGTCCGACAATGAGAGTTCAAATGCCGGTAATCCAAAACTAGGCGGTACGACCCATCAGGTTTAGTTACAGTGAATAAAGGATTCTTCATTGGTGACATAAAAGTTTCAATAACACCCTGATATTCCAATTGCTCATGGATTTCCGCGACGTGAGATCTAGCTTTGCGGCGCATGGGATATTGGGGCTGCGGCTGGGCCATAGACCGTAATGGAATCTCATGGCTTGGCGACAATTTATCCCACCCAACCTGAGTACGGTACAAAGCCGGAGCAAGCACCTGAGCCCACTCTTCGGCAAACCTTTCAGTGTGCTCCTTTGGCACTGTGTGCGCAAAGGACGGGAGGATCACCTCCTCCCCTCTAGGAGCCTCCAAAATGAAAGCCGGGGGCCAGGCCGCCTCTGCTAAGAGAATATCATAGGAAGAGGTCAGATTATCCCAGAAAATCCCTTGTATTGTACGTCGTATATCACCTTCAATCAAGAGGACTATGTCATATAGTCTGTCAGGGGGAGCCACTCTAGTATCAGCAGTTTCTACAGTTATGAACGTATCAGTTGCTGTCGCCTCCAGATATGGACGCAGTGCTTACTGCACTATTGTTACCTCCGCTGCGCTGTCGAGCAGCGTTAGTGCCCATGTCAGGTTCCGAAGCTGCGTTCTCACTATCTGTGGCATACCTCGCTGTTAGCGCAGCAACTTTCTTCTTCTGAAACGGGGGACATTGACGTGCAAACTCCTCCTGCTTGCCTTTACCGTCAGGCTGACGGGGTTGCTCACGTCCTTGTTGGGCACCCCGACCCTTGCCACGTTCTCCGCCACCGGACTGTGAGGCCGATGTTTCCTGTGAAGAACGAGGAGAACGTTGTTCAGTAACCTGAAATCTATCAGGTGACCTAATACTAGTGCGATCGCGCAAATCATATGTGCGTTCACCAGTCGCCTGTACCGGTGACGCAGGACGAGACCCCTTTTTCTGTTGCTGCTTTCTCTGTTTCTTTGTTCTCCAATTTTGTTTAGGAAAAATTGGACGGTCGTCTTTGACAGACAAACTCACCTTAGTTTGCTGTTGTATGTCTGGAATGACAATAGTAGGCTTAATCCCCAAACTATTGCGGCCAATAGTTCTATAAGCCTCCGCAATAATTTTAGGCAACTCTCGGGGCTTATCGAGTTCGTCAACGAGGGCTAAACCATTCGCCACTTGAAAGTGTACCTCATCTCCCTTGAGGTTACCAAGGATGAGAGAGGCCACTACGTCGAACACACTAACAAGCCGCATCCCCAACTCGACCGCCGCCTCCGGACCGTGTTGATCTTGAACACGCTTGATGATGGAGGGAAGCACGGCCATAGATGGGGTGCCGAAGCACTTCGAGTAGACCGCGGCAAAATCTTTACCCCAGTTGTCACAATCGGACACCTCTGGGACTAAGTCTTTCTGCAACTTAATGTTGAGTATCCTGTGTTTGTCCACAGGAGTAGAGTGCGGAAATACTGCCTCCAGCTGGTCAAATTTCTCAGCAAGCCAAGAAGGTAAATCGTCCTAATTCTGGGGGCGCTTGCCCATTACCGAATTAACCATGACGGGACTAATGACAATCCCAGCCGGGCCAGCTGGCTGTCCCGCAACAACAGGTGCCCCCACCTGCACGTTGCGAGAAACGTATTGCACTAAAGCCCTATACACTGTAATCAGGGCAGTATGGAGGACACGTAACTCATCCACCGTAGCCGTTAAATAACGAGGATGAAGCGTAAATCCGCCCAGTACTGGCCAAGTGGCCCCTGGAATTGACAAAGGGCCCATTCGAACCGGTGTAACCGTATGGGGAAGGACGCCATTAAACCAAATGCGATGCTGCCAAGCTGAAATAGGAATCTCCTGCGTCCTATATGGCGTATAATTTGCTGGGATCCGCGTGGGACTATAGGTGTGAAACGTATTTTCATCCGCATTCACTGCCGGCATAGTCACCCAAGAGTAAAACAACTCATAGGGATATGATGCATCGGCACTCACCACAAATATACCAGCCATCCCATCGTCCGGCACCCCAAACTGCATCAAATGATGCCGCAGAGGTGTTCGGCTATGCGCTGCAATATCGACCGCCATATGGACACAGAGAAGAACAACAATGTATATTATAGTAGCACGAGGGTTCAAAATTATAAAACCCTTTTTTAATTGAAAAGCTTGATTGAACCTATCATAATAATATGTAGGTTAAAACCATCACTCCCGCTATCCGGAAACAAGAGTGAGGGTGTCGTGAACTAATATAAGCACTACTAAGGCGTCTCAAATCAGAAGACCAAACGTTAGTTGCTCCATGTTGCAGGGATTCTGCTCATGCACAGAACTATGCTCAGGAAACCAGGACCTCAGTGAATTGCGGTGTACCAAAATCTCACCTCAGTACCCAGAACCCCTATCCGACCAGCATATAGCATATAAAAGCTACCATTGATGAGACAACCCAGAACATGCGACTTTAGAGTACTCTCAGTAATGTTGGGAATCAGAGATACCTGTTCATTATTATTCTCATATCAGTCCACAACAAGAGTATTCAGAGACACAGTAAAGTTTAAAATGTTTATTTTATAAATTACGTGTCCTAAGATGCAGTACTTTGGCTAACATAAGCAGACAAATGATTAAAATTAAAACCATCAGCATTGTTACAATACCATAGAAGATGAAGGGAGAAATCATATTACAAATGATAGTGGAATACAGCCACCCTCCCTTCGCTAGTAAGCTAGTATTGTTAGACTAATAGAAGGACTCTAGGTTTGAATGGGGAACCCCATACCGTAAAGATCAGCTTAGGTGAATCACATCACAGGATCAGCTTTGCTCTGCGCCTGGAAAAGATCTTCTCCAAAATGTGTCTAATGCATGCAAACTGCAATATTAAAGGCTCACGACGTTCAGATATTTGCAGCTGTGTGCATGTTATGGCTAGCGTGGGCCGATCAACCTGAACTCAAAAGCATACATTGTTTGTTGGCTCAGACTGTTTCTGCACACAATGTTCAGACCAAGGTCGCAGTGCACGTTTAGGGATGTGAACAACAGACAGTTCTCATGTGAAGAAAAGGCAAGCAGGCAGTTTTCAAATAATAACATCTATCTGCAGTGTTGTGTGCAAAAGCAGCAAAAGTGGCAAGATGGCGTTTCTATCATCTAAAACGCTTATGCTAACATAGCAATGTGTGCATCTAAAACTCCGCCTCCACTACACTTTCACTTTATGTTTCTTAGCACGGCAGGAAGAAGTGAAATGACCAATTTTCTTACAGTTGCTACATGTAGCTCTCAAACCAGGACACTTTTTGTTGTTCGCTAAGTGACCAAGATTTCCACAACGAAAACATTTTGGTTGGAAATTAGGTTTATAAGAAAGACGTGTACCAAAGCTTTCTGTTTTTAAACCCTTTTTGACTAGATTGCCCTTAGCAGAAATCTTAACTTCTTGCACTATTTCACCTTTACTTTCATGTTTTGTGATGATATGTACACATTTTTGAGAATGCTCAATTTGTTTTGCAATGTTGATCCCTTCTTCTAAGGAAGGATCATCCATTTGCCAAATGTCGTCTCTAACTTTTTGCACATTACACCCTTAGCATAAACTGGTCTCTAATTCTCTCGTCTAGTAATGCATCAAATTTGCACGAGGCTCCCAATTTCCTTAAGGCTGTAATATAATTTTCAACAGATTCACCCTCATTTTGGTTTCTGCGACCAAAGTGATATCTTTCAAGAATCGTGCTAACTTTTGGTAAATAATGTCTATCTAATTTTAAAATACAAATTTCGTACTCATTTAAGGTATTGTCATCAATATCAGGAAGGTGATGAAATACTTCTTGTCCTTCAGACCCTAGGCAATGGAAAAGAAGAGCTGTTCTTCTTTTTGCACTTAAATTTGTGCCACACACTTTTGCGTACCTTTCAAATACTTTCTTCCACTTTTCCCACCTGATGGGAAGATCACCAGGTGTGGAAAGAAAGAAAGGCGGCGTAGTTACGTTCTGCATTCTGAATTATAAATAAACATCTGAATGTGCTTATTCTAAATTTGTACAAGTGGAATAAGTTATAGGAATATACACCAATAACAACAAGGTATGAACATTCCCTGTAAAGAAAAAGTTAAATATTTGAGCAAAATAAAAAAATAAATATCTCATCAATAAAGTCTTTTTTAGAAAATAAATATTAACAGAATGAGTAACAAGAAAATAAATAGATGCAATGTCAAAGAGATCTAACGAGAACTTAGTAACACAGTCAATTGAATTACGTGAAAAATGTAACTTGACGATAAACACAGGGAATCCTCCAAAGAGTCATGTCCTCGGCTCTTTTAAGAAAATATCCATGACGTCCTCAGCACGAAAAGATGATGTGGATGATGTAAAGGTTAGATGTAGGTTCCGACGAACGTTATGAGAGCTATATAGTTCCATTCAGCTCAGTAAATAAAACACACTGTAACCCTAAGCAACCAAATGTAAAAACAAAATGGCGCCTACGTTACGTGCGTGACGCACAACGTAACGTGATGGCGAAATGTGAAGATGGACCAAAGGATGAAAAAAAAAAAAACACCGTCACAGATGAGTTGACATGAAGAGCAAGGCGAGCGTTCCAGGTAAGAATGTCAACAACTTTGTTTCTCTTCAAAATTTAACTGAGCATTAGCTTCCCTACCGGAGCGTTTCAGTATCACAGTTAAGATCTTTACCGAAGAGTTTCAATGTCAACAACATGTCATCAAGAAAAATAAATTTAACTGAGCGCTAGCTTCTTTACCGGAGCGTTCAGTATCCCAAAAACATAAGTATAGTGTGTTTATCCTACGGTAAACTCAGCAGAAGTTCAAGGATAATAGTTTTTTTAAATTGCGTAAGTTTCCTCCACGGTCAGAATTTCCTAAGAAATCAATTCTAAAAATGATCTTCAACAGTTACATTTCAACAGTGAGATGCACAAGTATTTCTTGATAAATGGAACATAAGCCCAACATCAGATCACCTTTTGAAATTATCGCTGACAGACAAGTCTTTTCGTGAGAAAGAAATGTACCAAGATGATTAACGAAGCAAAGAAATAACAATTTTGTGATTTTCCAGAGCCCACATCGTAGCCTCTCAACCCTTTTTTCTAACATCAGATTCAAAATGAGAATAAGAGTGAGGCCTGTGGCCAAAGCTCAAACTTGGTATTAACACTCACGTTTGAAGATGTCCTTAATCAGCAAAGTGAAATGTAGATAGTTGGTTAATTTTGCTTGGATGTTCCTTATTCTTCACTTTTTGTTGAAAATGGTGTTGGTGTTGAGACCAATCCTTCTTAATAAAGAGCTTGAAATGCAGGATAAGTTTCTTTCCGTCGTCGCCAGTGTATAATTAGTAATAATCATACATGAGAGGGTTAGATGCTGCAGACATAAGTTTATTCTAGTCTCATCCACCAGCTAGCTGGAGCCAGGTACAACTGACTCTCAGTAGCTGCTCAGGATTCCATTGCCATGGTGCTAATTAAAAGATAGTATAAGCTCAAGGCATATTTGTATACAGTTAACAGGTTAATACTAAGAAAGAAAATAAGCACGATGTTACAATGGCCCTGCTGCTTGAGGCCTCCTTTGTGCCTCAGAATACTGCCCAGCTTCTACCAGAGGACTGGCCTACAGCTTTAAGCCTGCCTAGTACCATCAGAGAACGGACCTGCTGCTTGAGGCCTGTCTTCCTTGTTGATCCCAGGACTACAAAAGGGAATTCAAGGACTAGTTGACTGGCCTCCTGTTCTGAGCTCAAAGGAAATGACACAAAAATCTCCAATCCCCTTGAACCCGCACCTAGACCCTACCTGGAGAGAGTCCTGCCCTCCAAATGATGCCCACCCAGTCTTGGACCATTGAAGTGGTGCTGATGGTGCCCAAACAGGCAAAATCCTTAGGGGGAGCGCTGTGTGCCGATAATATTGTCCCCACTGTGGGCTGGGCCCGGTCTCCCCTCTGCTACCCCCGGACGGGGCGCTAAAGACACTCTGCAGCTCACCACCGTGGCCCGGAGCACGGATGGTGTCTTGGGGGCCTCCTGAGGAAGCTGGGGCCCCGCCATCACCAGCGCGACCGAAGCGCTTGCCCCGCTGTTGGGGCCCATCGCTGCGCGACCTCTGTGGCGGCCTGCAGGTGCGAGAGGGCCGCCGGAATCCCAGGTAGGCCTCGCTGGGCCTGGAGGCCGTCATCCCAAGTCACGTGACAGGGGCGGGCTGTGGAACGCCGCCCTCGCCGTCTGCAGAAGAGTGTGGGAAGGCCGCGCCCCCGCAGGCCACGCTGCTATTGGCGGCTGCGGGCGCGCCTCCCCTACAACGATCCCTGCCGGTCCCCGGGTCCCAGGAGCCATTGGAGGGCCGGGACCGGCCCCCAATCCGCGCGGAGCTCACCAGCCGGCCCAAAGACCCGCCGGAAATCCCGCAGCACTCCGCTACTTCGACGCCCCCTTCCCGGCCTGCCAGTCACCACAAGGGCCCCCGGCGGGCCGAAGATACAGGTAACCCCCGGGGAGGAGGGCGGGAGGCCCGAGATGCCCGGAGCTCACCCCTCCCCCGGGGGAATTTATCGTTGAGTCGCTGGGCCCCCCACTGCCATGGAACGGGCATAAACCGGGCCACAGCCCCCCTTAACTCTCGCCCTTGGAAGGGCTGCTCATTTGCCTGACGTGAAGGACATTTTGGGGGCCCAGGGATATTGCCAAGAGCGACTTCACCCCTACCTGCGGGAAGCTAGATTCCGGCTTAACTGTCAAAGAGTGGTCCCAAAGGCCCCGGTTAATGTCGCAGTGAAATGCCCAGTTCGATGCCATGTTGAAATACCATGTTTAATTCCCTTAGGAAAGGCTATGGTTAATGCTTTGATTTTGCCATGTGTAGCGCTTTGATTACATGCCTTATTTAGGCCTCTAATGAAATGCTATGTTGAGCGCTACAGTGAAATGCTTTAATGAAATCTTCTAATGAAATGCTATGTTGAGCGCTACAGTGAAATGCTTTAATTAAATGCCCGGTCTAGTGTTTTAGGAAAATGTTCTAATGAAACGGTCGAATGAAATGCTTTGAGAACCCGACTTCGATTTAGATAAAGCTGATTGGTTTTTACTCAACCTCACTGGTGTGGTGTCAATCATTGCGTGCGCTTCCTGTCTCAGTGGATGTGTGTGCTGTATGGTCACTTTACACGTAAGCCTTTGGGTGCCTACCTGCTCGCGCCAAGCTACCCCCCTAGGGCCTGGTGACCCCAGGTCCTACATTGTTGGCGAGCGGTGGGATCAGGACCTGTGACTATACAGCACCCTCCGGTGAGACGGTGGGTGCAGCAATTGGACGCCTATTGTGAATGTTATTTCTGCATCAATTGACCCCCACTGTCTGAACTGAGTGTGCGGAGTCCTGGTTATCCCGGTACTGTTACCTACGTCCTAGTGTCCGTTTCCTTTGATGTCTGGGTCCCCACCTGTCAAAATGGAGTTCCAGTTAGCCAACCTTGAAGGGTATACAGTGAGGCAGCTGAGAGAATTCGGGCAGGAGATGGGGGTGCCTAGGGTGCAGAGAGCCAAAGGAGAGGAGCTCCGTGCAGCCTTGAGGGCATGGGTAGAGGCCCACCCAGAGGGGAGAGGGGATGGGGGACAGGAGGGGCAGGGTGCACCTCAGGAGGCGGGCACGCAGGAGGAGCTAGACCTACTGCAGATTGATGTCACTGAAAACTTGCCACCAGGGAGACGTTCCGGGGCAAGCAGTAGTGTAGGGTCTAGGAGGAGTGCGTCGCCAGAAGAGTATGAGGACAGGAGGGAGGAAAGGCAATTGAAGTGGGAGCTGTTGTGGAGTTAACAACTAACTGACTTTATGAAATGTGCGCTATGCAAAGTATAATAAAAAATATATTTAAAAAAAAAAATCGAAATGTAATTTGCCAACACCATATAACCAAACCAATAAATGATACTACATTCATAAAAAAAAAAAAAAAAAATGAAGTGGGAGCTTGCCAAGCTGGACCACGAAAGGGAAAGAGAAAGGGAAAGTAGAAGATTTGCGATGGAGGAGAAGAAGCTGGCGCACGAGCTTCAACTTAAAGAATTGGAGCTGCGAGCACTACAGTTAGGTGCGTCAGGAAATGCTAATGGTGGCAGTGTACCGAAGGCTCTACATGAGCCTAAATTTTATCTACCCAAAGATGTGATTGCGAGTTACACTGTGGGGGATCACATCGCCAAGTGGCTGGAGGCGTATGAGGTGGCCTTGACAGCCCATGGGGTGCCGGAAAGCAACTGGGGGGGTGGACTGTATCGTTACATACCTCCCAATGTCCGGGACACCCTTTTGTACCTAGCAAAGGCGGACCAAGTAAAGTATATCCCCATGAAAGAGGCACTGCTTAAGAAGTTTGGCCTCAACCCTGAAAGGTATCGCCAGATGTTCCGTGGCAGCCATAAGCTGTCCACGCAAAACTGGGTAGATTTTTTTGATTATGCCCGTAAGGCTCTGGATGGTTGGGTGCGTGGCAGCGAGGTGCACGATTATTTTTTTTTATTTTTTTTAAAAATATTTTTATTGGTCATCCTCTGGGAAAAAAAAAATATATATACATTTATTTGCTTTAACATATATATCTAGTACAAACCAAATAGAAAAAAAAAAGGGCCTTCCATTTGATCTTAATCTCTCAAAGTAAATGACGAGATGCAAAATGAAATTTGTATAAGCTTTCCGAGAGAAGAGAAAAAATAGCGAAAAATCTAGAGAAAGAAACATAGATTAAGATAAGAATACATTTAAGTAATGGTTAAACATTTTCAACACCACCATCTATAATCCTATCTAAATAGGCATATACCGGCCTAGCCTTCTAATTTAAATTTCCATTTTTCAACTGGGGCCCATATCCGTTTCCCAAGCTGTTTTGCATTCAATCCTTTTTTTTCATATAAAGCTTTCTCTAGGGTGTAGATAGCTAATAATTTTGAGAGCCATTGTTGAAATGAAGGAGGGTTCACATCTTTCCATGCCATTGCAATACAAAGCCGACTCAAAGTCATTGCAATAAACAACAATTCTTGATGGGGTACATTTTGCCCCTCCTTTACTACTCCAAGAACCATGATCTCATTAGTTAACTTAATATAGATTTCCAGTTCTTTTTTAAAGAAATCTTCAATAGCTTGTTTAAAGGGATCTAAATTAGGACAGGCTGCAAACATGTGTATCATGTCTGCCTCCAAGCTCTGACATCTTGGGCAGGAGATCCCACTCGTACCCCCCCCCAACGGGCTATTCTATGCGGAGTATAATATAATTCATACAAAGTTTTGTAATATTGTGCCTGTAAATTTGCGACCTTTAAGACAGTGTTTCTAAACCTAAGTGATTTTTCTCCCTCATTCCCAACTAAGTTTAAATTAGTTCTCCATTTATCAAATACCTTTCCTCTATCATCGTCATTATATTGACATAATGCCCCGTAAAGTTGAGAAATTGAACAACCGACCTCATCTCGAGCAAATTCCATCAGATCTATCCTATTGTACTTACAATTACCTGCTTGTTTTCTCTGCAATACTGATCTTATCTGTAAATATTTTAAAAAATCTCTACGTTCCAAGTTATATAGTTGTTGCGCCCTTTCAAATGTTATTAATCCTGACTGATCCATTATATCGCCGATCGTACCGACCCCAAGATTATCCCAACGCCTCATCACTTCGTCTTGGAATACATCTGGAAGAAGTTCATTCATATATAAAGGGGTATAAAAATTCATTCTCCCTAACTTAATTTTTTTCCAGATAATTGACCAGACTGAAGTGACCGCCCCCGACAACTTGAACTTCGTTCTTTTATGGTAATTTAGTTCCTTATATGTAAGAAGTCCTTTGTTGGAATCCAGAACCAACAGATCGTAAATATCCGGAATACCTGTGGTACCCCTCCAGGTATCTTTTGTATTCCCACCTAGGAGTCCTCTACAATACTGAAGGACTGAAGCAAAATAATATGCCTTAAAATCAGGAACTGCCAGTCCCCCCCGATCTTTTGGGAGTGCCAACATTTTTATGGCTCTTCGAGTTCTACCCTTAGCCCAAATGAAGCGATTACACATCCCCTCTATTTCCTTGAACCAATGGTTAGTAAATAATAAAGGGATTGTCCGGAATAGATACATAATTTTAGGCAAAAACAACATCTTAATAACATTACAGCGACCTATTAATGTTAAGTGTAAATTGTCCATCCTATCTAACTGTAATTTAGACTTTTTAATTAATGGGGTTAAATTTTCTTCCACAACCTTAGATAAATCAGATGTTATAATAATCCCCAAATACACCGCAGACTTCATAACTCTATCATCAACAATTTTAGCAAAATGATTTACAACTATTTGTGTTTTCCCTTGATTTAATTTATATCCTGATAATAATCCATACTTTTTAGCCTCCTTTTCAATTTCCCCTATTGCTTTAATTGGTGATGATGATGTTATTGCTAGATCATCTGCGTATCCCAGAATTTTAGTCTCATAACCGTTCAGTACGATTGGGCTGATGTTTTTATTTTTTTCTATATGTCTAATGAATGAATCTATATAGCAAGCGAAGAGTAGAGGGGAGAAGGGGCATCCTTGCCTAGTCCCACGCTCAATTTTTATTGCCTCGCTCAATTCCCCCCCCACTCTCAATCTAATGCTTGAGTTTTTATAAAGGGCTTTTAAAGCTCCTATACCAATTTTCCAAAAATTAAATTTATTCATTGTTGCCCACAAGAAACCCCACGAGACCCTATCATACGCTTTTTCAGCATCCAACAATATTAAAGACATAGGGTCTCGTGAGGCCGTCGTACCATCCAACAACGCCAATACCCTTCTGATATGATCTGCAGTATGAACCCATGCTGCCAAGGTGATACTATCTTCCCAATTATCGTGCTCAGCCTGTTTGCCAAGATTTTGGAATAAGCCTTAGCATCGCTATTCATCAAGCTAATTGGTCTATATGACCCTGGATCCTTAGAGTTTTTGTTCTTTTTTAGAAACACCACCATTGAAGCTTCTCCCCAAGACCCAGGAGGGGCTGCACCATTTAGTATTAAGCCCATGAGTCTGTTAATATCTGTTTCTAAAGTTAAGAAGAATTTCTTATAAAATTCTATTGGTATTAGATCAGGTCCCACTGCTTTCCCTGACGGGAGATTTAGAAAAGCTTTTTGTACTTCTTCCGGAGTAAAGTTAATCTCCAGTGAATTCTTGTCCTCCTCTGTAAGCTTATCTAGAGAGGCTGAATCTAAATATTCCTCAAATTCAAGAGCATCTGGATCTCCATTATCCTTACTATACAATTTCTTATAAAAGTTCCGAAATACAGAGCAGATTTCCTTTGGAGTTTTTGCTACTCCTCCTACTTCGGTGGTCATTTCTGATATCTGTCCGTGAGTAGCTGCTTGTCGGGTTCTAATCGCCAAAATTCGACCTACCTGTTCACTATATTCATGTTGCTCTTCCCTTCTAGCTAGATATTTGCCGGCTGCCTTTGCAGCATATATTTCGCTCACTGCTGCTTTGGCCAGAGCTAATTTTTGCGTTACTCTTGTCACATCCTCCTTTTGCCTTATACTTCTTACCAGATCTTCCTCTAGCTTTGCTACTAAATTTATCTTTTTCTCTATACCTTCTTTTTCCTGTTTGCTCCGTCTAAGAGAATAGCTTAAAGTTTCCCCCCTAATACCTGCCTTCATAGCATCCCATACTATTTGAGGTGATGCTGTATCCCTGTTATTTGCCAAGAATTCTCTCAGCCAAATTTCCATGTGTGTAACATATTCTATATCCTGGAGCAAAGCTCTCTCAAAAGTCCAACTATTCATGTTTTTCTGTGAATAGGGTATAGAGATCTCAATAGAAAGCGGATTATGGTCTGACATCAATCTGGGCATTTTTTTAACTTTCGCCAACGGTATTATCGAGGGAGAAGTCAAAAAATAATCTAGCCGAGCTAGAGTTTTATGGGGGGCAGAATAGTATGTGCTACCTCCTCCTCCGTTCATATGTTCCCAAATATCAATCAACCCATTATCCTGCATGAGCTGTATCAATGCTCTATAAGATTTCTTTTTTCTACCGAAAAACCTTGCAGGATCATCTTTCCACAGCCCATTAATACCGTTTATATTTAGATCACCACAAAGTATAATGGGAAGAGGCCAGTTGGTTAATTTAGAATTCCTTCTTTCTGCTTTGAGGTCTGTTGGGATTGGCGGTCTCGCACTTGCTTGGATTTCTAATTTTCTTTCTGACCGCACTTTTCAAGTTTTTTCTTCTTCTGCGGTGTCCACTGTTCATAACTCCCCTTATGGTGTCCCCCAAGGTTCGATTCTTAGTCCTTTGTTTTTTAACCTTTATGTCAGACCCCTTGCTTTTCTTGCTGAACAGTCGGGACTATCTATTTTTTCATATGCAGATGACACCCAGATTATTTTCTCTCTCTCTTCGAATCAGCACTCTTCTTCCTCCTCTCTTTGCTCTGGCCTTGCTGATATCGCCAACTGGATGCTGACTAACAAACTGAAATTGAATGGCGACAAAACGGAGCTGCTTCTGTTCGGTCCGGACTCCGCTCTCTGGGGCCCACAACATTGGCCTCAGCAAATGGGACAACTACCGGTGCCAACAACAGCAGCACGTAATCTCGGGGTCCTTTTTGATAGTCAGTTATCCATGAGGCAACATGTGGTTAAAGTAGCAGCCACCTGTACTACCATCATCAGGTGGCTGAGAAAGATCACATGGATGCTTCCCCCCGACACCCAGAAGTCAGTGGTCCAGGCCTTGGTGACATCGCGCCTGGACTACGGTAATGTTCTACTTCTGGGTGCCTGCAAGGAGGTCTCCCGTAAGCTTCAAGTGGTCCAGAACATGGCTGCCCGCTTACTCTGCAATTTGCCTAGAACCTCTTCTGTTTCCTCTTCCTTGCGCAGCCTGCACTGGCTGCGCATAGAATCTAGGTCTAAATTCAAAGCTTTATGCTTCATGCACCGCATTAAAGCTGGTAAAGCCCCTCACTATCTAACCACTTTAGTTCATCAATACTGTCCCTCTCGCATTCTCAGATCCTCCACTCAATGCAAATTCTCTGTTCCCCGTTTTAAGCGTGTTAGAGTTGGTGGTCGCTCCTTCTCCTACCTGGCACCCTCACTCTGGAATTCGCTTCCCATGCCCTTACGGTCTGAAACGTGTTATCTTAAATTCCGCAAGGGAGTAAAGACCTGGCTGTTTTCTCTGTAATCGGTCTCTTACACTCCTGTCTGACCTCCTTACTCCTAACTTGTGTCTCTAGCGCCGGGAAACCCATGGGTAGCTGCGCGCTTAATAAATTCATATATAATAATAATAATAATAATAGAATTTATAAGGTTAAGGGTTTCCGGATCATCAACTGTTGGTGCATAAATAGAGCATAACGTGAAGTTAAAATTTTGAATTTGACACTCCGCCAAAATCCAGCGGCCATGTCTATCTACTTGTTGTTTTTTTAATATAATTCCGTTCCCCCGTCCCAGTTTTGCAACCCCACGTGTTCTAGTACCCTGAGTTGTACAAGTTAGAACTTTATACCCCAGTTGTTCCAATTGAAATCTCTGCCAGATTTCTATATGTGTCTCCTGAACACAAATTAGGTCAGCCTGCAAAGTTTTAAAGTATTCTTTCACTTCCCTTCTTTTTCTTGCATCATTTAATCGACACACATTAATTGTGACTATGCGTATTATTTTTCTTTTTTTCCACCCATTTCTGGTTGCTTTCTTTTTCTGATGATGATTTTTTCTCCCTTTTACTCCCCCAACGATCCCCCCACCCCCCCTTACCTCCCATTGAGGCATCCTGGGTCCAGCCGGATCCAGGTGTGGGTGCCCGTAGATCAGTGTGCCTCAGTGCGTCCCCCCCCCCGCGAAAAGCGTTACAACAATTCGGGCTGGACTGTTCCCATGAGGCACAGGGTCAAGACTGATTTGCATATGGCCATGTCTAAACTGGGGTGGCGTAGTGGGCAAAAGAACGATGGATTTAACCCAGATCTCTTGACTGGGGGAGAATGTCTGCATTGTCAGCATTCCGTCCATCATTTGTTTGTTGTAACGCTTTTCGCCCTAAGTGGGATGGGTATTCCCAGACGTGGGACCCGTGCTCACTACGCCACTGGAGTCAAGCAATCCTGGCTGATGACGGCTGATAGCCAGAAACCGGTCCTAGGATGCTTGATTCCGGTCCAGGGAAGACATGGCTTGGCAGTTCGGGCTGGACTGTTCCCATGAGGCACAGGGTCAAGACTGATTTGCATATGGCCATGTCTAAACTGGGGTGGCATAGTGGGCAAAAGAACGATGGATTTAACCCAGATCTCTTGACTGGGGGAGAATGTCTGCATTGTCAGCATTCCGTCCATCATTTGTTTGTTGTAACGCTTTTCGCCCTAAGTGGGATGGGTATTCCCAGACGTGGGACCCGTGCTCACTACGCCACTGGAGTCAAGCTATCCTGGCTGATGACGGCTGATAGCCAGAAACCGGTCCTAGGATGCTTGATTCCGGTCCAGGGAAGACATGGCTTGGCAGTTCGGGCTGGGCTGTTCCCATGAGGCACAGGGTCAAGACTGATTTGCATATGGCCATGTCTAAACTGGGGTGGCGTAGTGGGCAAAAGAACGATGGATTTAACCCAGATCTCTTGACTGGGGGAGAATGTCTGCATTGTCAGCATTCCGTCCATCATTTGTTTGTTGTAACGCTTTTCGCCCTAAGTGGGATGGGTATTCCCAGATGTGGGACCCGTGCTCACTACGCCACTGGAGTCAAGCTATCCTGGCTGATGACAGCTGATAGCCAGAAACCGGTCCTAGGATGCTTGATTCCAGTCCAGGGAAGACATGGCTTGGCAGTTCCGGCTGGACTGTTCCCATGAGGCACAGGGTCAAGACTGATTTGCATATCGCCATGTCTAAACTGGGGTGGCGTAGTGGGCAAAAGAACGATGGATTTAACCCAGATCTCTTGACTGGGGGAGAATGTCTGCATTGCCAGCATTCTGTCCATCATTTGTTTGTTGTAACGCTTTTCGCCCTAAGTGGGATGGGTATTCCCAGACGTGAGACCCGTGCTCACTACGCCACTGGAGTCAAGCTATCCTGGCTGATGATGGCTGATAGCCAGAAACCGGTCCTAGGATGCTTGATTCCGGTCCAGGGAAGACATGGCTTGGCAGTTCGGGTTGGACTGTTCCCATGAGGCACAGGGTTAAGACTGATTTGCATATGGCCATGTCTAAACTGGGGTGGCGTAGTGGGCAAAAGAACGATGGATTTAACCCAGATCTCTTGACTGGGGGAGAATGTCTGCATTGTCAGCATTCCGTCCATCATTTGTTTGTTGTGACCCTTGCCGAGTGGCATGTGGGAAGGGGGCCTACCTGGGAGGAATTCTGTCGGGCACATAAGGAGTGCCCCACGCTTGATGGCATGCGGCGGCAGGCCGAAGCCCAAGCAACCAATCAGGAGACTGGCAGTTATCACTTGTATTGGGAGGATGGCCTCCTTTACAGGGAGCCTAAGGTTCCAGTGCATGGATCCTCGAGGGCCTTAGTGGTCCCCCAATGCTACCGGGCCTTCCTATTGGAACTGGCGCATGAAATACCCTTAGCGGGACACCTGGGTCAGGACAAAACCTTTGCGCGGTTGGTCCCACATTTTTATTGGCCCAGGATGAGAGTTGCCTCTGACACCTACTGTAAGACCTGTAAGACTTGCCAGGCGAGTGGCAAGACGGGGACTAAGTTGAAGGTCCCTTTGGAACCGCTTCCGGTGGTTGGAACCCCTTTTGAGCGGGTCGGAATTGACATTGTTGGGCTGTTGGACCCTCCGACCTCTGCGGGACACCGGTTCATTTTGGTATTAGTGGACCACGCCACTCGGTACCCGGAGGCTATTCCTCTGAGGACCATCACTGCACCGGTGGTGGCGCGGGCCCTGTTGGGGATTTTTACCCGAGTGGGATTCCCCAAGGTCGTAGTGTCAGACTGGGGCACGAATTTCATGTCAGCCTACATGTAGGCCATGTGGAAGGAGTGCGGAGTGACCTATTGGTTCTCCACTCCTTACCACCCCCAGACTAACGGGCTCGTAGAGCGTTTTAATAAGACTCTAAAGGGGATGATCCGGAGCCTACCAGAGGACTTGAGGTGGAAGTGGGACGTCCTCCTCCCTTGCCTGTTGTTTTCATACCGTGAGGTGCCGCAGATGGGAGTCGGGTTCAGTCCTTTTGAGCTGCTCTATGGCCACCCTGTTAGGGGGCCCCTCAGCCTGGTGAAGGAGGGGTGGGAGAAGGCTTCGAAGAAGCTTCCCCTTGATGTCGTCAGCTACATGCTGGCAGTCCGCAGCCAGATGGCCAAGCTGTTAAAGGAAGCCTCAGACAATCTGGAAGCTAGCCAAGCCATCATGAAGGAGTGGTATGACCGCAACGCTCGGACGGTGGAGTTGGACGCTGGACAGAAGGTGTGGGTCATGGAGCCTGGGGAGCTTAGTGCCCTCCAGGACCGGTGGACTGGTCCGTACGAGATTGTGGAGCGACGAGGCCAGACTACCTATGTAGTTGACTTGAAGACCCCCCGACAGCCCCAACGGGTGCTCCACGTCAACCGCCTGAAGCCACACCATGAGCGATCGGAGCTTGCTCTCCTCATGGTGACGGATGGGAGCGAAGAGGAAGAGAGTGAGACTCTTCCTGACCTTCTGGCGGCCCAGGAGAAGGATGGATCGGTGGAGGGCATGATCCTCTCCCCATCCTTAACCCCAGAGCAACAGAGGGACTGCCGCCAGGTATTGGGGCAGTAAGCCTCGTTGCTCTCCCTCACGCCTGGAATCACTCATCTGTGTACCCATGATGTGGACACAGGGGACAGCCCACCGGTAAAAACCAAGTCTTACCGGCTATCTGATAGAGTGAAGAACAGCATCCAGGGTGAGGTAGCCAAAATGCTGGGGGTGATCGAACCCTCCAGCAGCCCGTGGGCTAGTCCAGTGGTGTTGGTGCCGAAAGCAGCCCCACCGGGCACCACACCAGAACTTCGGTTCTGTGTGGACTACAGGGGATTGAACTCTGTCACCAAAACAGACGCTCACCCGATCCCACGGGCAGATGAGTTGGTGGACCGGCTGGGAGCAGCCCGGTACCTCAGCACCATCGATTTGACATCAGGGTACTGGCAGATTGCCATGGCCGATGGAGCAAAGGAGAAAACAGCGTTCTCCACCCCCGAGGGCCACTTCCAATTTAGGGTGATGCTCTTCGGGCTTAAGAATGCTCCGGCCACTTTCCAGCTGTTGGTGAACCAGGTGCTGTCTGGCCTGGAGTCCTTCTCAGCGGCATATCTGGATGACATAGATGTCTTCAGTAGCACCTGGGAGGACCATCTGCAGCATCTCCAGGAGGTGCTGCAGGCTCTACAACGTGCTGGTCTGACTATCTAGGCTAGCAAGTGCCAGATTGGACAGGGATCTGTCGTCTACCTGGGACACCTGGTGGGCGGGGGTAAGGTGCAACCCCTCCAGGCCAAAATTGAGACCATTATGGCCTGGGAGCCCCCCAAGACCCAGACTGAGGTCCGAGCTTTCCTCGGCCTCACTGGATATTACCGCCGGTTTGTCAAGGGGTATGGTACCATCGTAGCCCCCTTGACGGAGTTGACGTCAAAGAAGCAGCCACGAAAAGTAATCTGGACGGCTGCTTGCCAAGAGGCATTCGAGACCCTGAAGCACACGATGTGCACCGCTCCGGTGCTTGCGACACCTGACTTTACAAAAGAATTCATCGTGCAGACGGACGCCTCTGAGCACGGCATAGTTGCGGTGCTCTCGCAACTGAACAACGACGGCCAAGACCAACCTGTGGCCTTCATCTCTAGAAGACTCCTCCCTCGGGAACAACGATGGAGCACCATCGAGCGAGAATTCAGACGGACCACTGACCTCTTCGATGGCTCATGCAGATGAGAGGCGAAAATCCCAAGTTGCTAAGGTAGTCCATTTCCCTACAGGGGATGGACTTTCGGGTGGAACATCGGCCCGGAGTTGACCACGCCAATGCTGACGGTCTCTTCCGGGTTTTCCGCCTTAGTGACGAGAACTCCCTAGAGGTTGGGTAGGTCTACCCTCTTTCGGCTGGGGGGGACGCGTGTTAGACCTGTCAGCCCTAGGGAGGTCTTTCCCTGAGTTTTTGCCCTTGCCTCATTTTTTCCACCCTTTTTTTCGTTGGCCTTAGGTCTCCGAGCGCCTTCCCATTGCTAATCAATGCTAAGGTGCAGGTGCTCTCTTCTCCCAATATGGCTGCCACAGGCCCCTGCTACTGCGGAGTGGTCTTTTTAGTAGCACCCTAGTTGCCAGGAGCTGGCTGGGACCCTACAACATTGTTGCGACACCAGCCCGCCTTTTTCTCCCATAGCTAGAGTAGGGAAGCTCCTGGAACCTGCTGTAACCTTCTAGAATAAGGGTGGGGTCTGCTTTTGCCGCCTTAGAGAGTGGTCACCTGACCTTGGGATACTTAAGGAAAGGAGGGAAACTTTTCAGTCAGTTGGGGCGACGCTGACCTGGGGGAACCTACGCAGGAGATTTAGGCGGTAGGGCCTAGTCAGGTACCTATACCACTGGAAGTGACAGGGCTTAGGTGCTGCCTTCTAAGTTGTGTGAGGAACACTGAACTAGCCCACTGATCTGGCCCAGCGGGAGGGGAACCCAGGGAAGACCTACAGAGACTGACTAAGAACTCTCTTCAGTAACCAACTCGACCTACGCCCCACCCTCAAGAAACTAGCCACTAAGGGCGCAGTAACCAACAAGCGCCGAAGAAGATCGTCTAACCTTACCACAGAACTGCTGGGGGATCGACCAGGTACCAGTGCTGTGCCACCCCTGCGCTCCCTGACTCTACCTGGGGCCCCCCCTAAACTGAACTGCCACCAGCATGTGTGGCTTGTCCTGCCTGCTCTGAGTCTCTGCGCTCCCCCGCTGTGCTTAGGGGGAGTGCTGTGTGCTGATAATATTGTCACCACTGTGGGCTGGGCCCGGTCTCCCTTCTGCTACCCCTGGACGGGGCGCTAAAGACACCCTGCAACTCACCACCGCGGCCCGGAGCACGGCTGGCATCCTTGGGGCCTCCTGAGGAAGGTGGGGCCCCGCCATCACCAGCGGGACCGAAGCGCTTGCCCCGCTGTTGGGGCCCATCGCTGCGCGACCTCTGTGGTGGCCCGCAGGTGCGAGAGGGCTGCCGGAATCCCAGGTAGGCCTCGCTTGGCCTGGAGGCCGTCATCCCAAGTCACGTGACGGGGGCGGGCTGTGGAACGCTGCCCCCGCCGTCTGCAGAGGAGGCCGCTCTGCTATTGGCGGCTGCGGGCGCGCCTCCCCTACAACGATCCCCGGAGCCATCGGAGGGCCAGGACCGGCCCCCAATCCGCGCGGAGCTCACCGGCCGGCCCAAAGACCCGCCGGAAGTCCCGCAGCACTCCGCTACTATGACGCCCCCTTCCTGACATGCCAGTCACCGCAAGGGCCCCCGGTGGGCCAAAGATACAGGTAACCCCCAAGGAGGAGGGTGGGAGGCCCGAGAGGCCAGGAGCTCGCCCCTCCCCTGGGGGAATTTATCGTTGAGTCGCTGGGCCCCCCACTGCCACGGAACGGGCATAAACCGGGCCACGGCCCCCCTTAACTCTCGCCCGTGGAAGGGCTGCTCATTTGCCTGATGTGAAGGACATTTTGGGGGCCCAGGGATATTGCCAAGAGCGACTTCACCCCTACCTGGCGGGAAGCTAGATTCCGGCTTAACTGTCGAAGAGTGGTCCCAAAGGCCCCGGTTAATGTCGTAGTGAAATGCCCAGTTCGATGCCATGTTGAAATACCACGTTTAATGCCCTTAGGAAAGGCTATGGTTAATGCTTTGATTTTGCCATGTGTAGCGCTATGATTACATGCCTTATTTAGGCCTCTAATGAAATGCTATGTTGAGCGCTACAGTGAAATGCTTTAATGAAATCTTCTAATGAAATGCTATGTTGAGCGCTACAGTGAAATGCTTTAATGAAATGCCCGGTCTAGTGTTTTAGGAAAATGTTCTAATGAAACGGTCTAATGAAATACTTTGAGAACCCGACTTCGATTTAGATAAAGCTGATTGTTTTTTACTCAACCTCACTAGTGTGGTGTCAATCATTGCGTGCGCTTCCTGTCTCAGTGGATGTGTGTGCTGTATGGTCACTTTACACGTAAGCCTTTGGGTGCCTACCTGCTCGCGCCAAGCTACCCCCCTAGGGCCTGGAGCCCCCAGGTCCTACAGACAGTTTTCTTCAAAAATTCTTCTAAGTCCAAAGGTAAGCCAAAACTGGGCCCAATCAATCACGTGTATCCGAACCTTGTTCCATCACGGTCAGCCATAACTGTTAACCAGGCCCTAAACTTGCGCAACTATATGTCCCCGTTTGGCACTTTGATCTTTTAGGTGATATTTTTTCTAGAAACTTTGATAACTTATAACTCCAGTTCTACTCATTGGATTTAATTTGATTTGGTGTCATTTTATTTGTTAACATTTTCTCAAATTTTCTTAATTGGTGTGGGATTTTCCTTCTGTTGTGTTTTCACTTTTTGGGGTCTCTAGTTGGCAGAGGTATGCATCCTATCCGAGTTGAGACCCACACTCCAGTCAGGGTAAATTAGTTCCACATCAAAGAGAACCTTTGCTCACTCCCTTCGTAGCTTGGCACAGAGTGGTCAGGCTAATCCACAGAGGCAATGTTTAAAGTATTTGTACACACACACACAGTAACACAGTGAAACCACCACAATAGTTATCAACGCCAGTTTAGAAAAATAGCCAATATTTACCTGAATAAAACAAGAGCAAAATGACAAAAATCCAGAATACACAAGTCAAGATATTAATTTTTCAAGATTAAATATAGTTTTAGCTCTTAGAAACACAATAGCTCCGGTCGGGTCTATCTCGACATGCTTGAAGAGGAGAAATCTACAAGTTCAGGCTGACCGCGATGGAGAGCAGGCCGGCTATGGAGTCGCGCAGACCCCAATACAGTACATTGGAAATGTTGAGAATCAAAGACGATGCAAGGTGGAGGTGAGGCATCGCTGAGGCAGTTGCGGCATCGGTTCCTTACTGCTATGCAGGTTCTTGGCACGTTGGCGCTCAGGGACGTTGCAGGGTCGTTGAGCCACTGACGCACTGGGACAATGCGAGGCACAGGGGAGGTGATGCGGCGGTTGCAGTGAGGCGTCAGTTCCGATGACAGTGCAGTGTCGTTGAAGCGTTGAGGGTTAAATCGCGAGGCGTCAACTTCGCGGTGTCAATATCTCACCACGGGGCCACAGGTGCTGCGGCAAACTCAGGCGTCACTGACTTTGATGACTCTGTACTCAAAACTCACACAATGGCGGTTCTTTCAGACAACCCAGATGCATATTCTAGGGCCAGGCAGAGGCACAGAATGATTAAAGTAATAAAAAGTCAACTTTCTAAAAGTGGCATTTAAGACCTTCAATTTAAAAAACAACTTCACTAAAAGATGTGTTTTGAAATTGTGAATCCAGTGACACCAAACTCTAATTTTCCCTTCTGCTCCCAATTGGAAGCTACACTTGTAAAGTGCTGCAAGGCAGCTCCAATAATAACCTATGGGAGAGATAGTCCTTACTTTATTAAAAAACAAATTCAGCAGTTTTTCACTACCAGGACATGTACTTGTCATACCGTCTAAATACATTGCACCCTGTCCATCAGGCTACCTAGAACCTACCTTAGGGGTGCCTTACATGTAATAACAGGGAAGGTTTGCACCTGGCAAGTAGGTGAACTTGTCAGGTCGACATAGCAGTTAAAAACTGCACACACAGGCCCTGCAGTGGCTGGCCTGAGGCATTTTTGAAAGGTTAGTCATGTGGGTGGCACAATCAGTGCTGCAGGCCCACCAGTAGCATTTGATTTATAGGCCCTGGGCACATGTACTAGGGACCTATTAGTAAATCAACTATGCCAATCATGGGAAACCAAATGCCATTACAGTTCAAACACAGAGCACATGCACTTTAGCACTGGTCAGCAGTGGTAAAGTGCCCAGGGTCCTAAAACCAGCAAACACGAAGTTCAGCACACAGTCAAAACCAGGAGGTCAGAGCAAAAAGACAAGGGAAACCACACCAAAAGATGCCAGGTCGAATAACTTTATTAGTTTGAGCCCTGCATGCATACTTTACACATTGCCTCTAAGTTAAGCCTGACTGCTTTTGTGGCAAACTACCATATGGTTAAGCATGGGTTAAGTTTGTGACCTTAGTGATTCACCCTAACAGGTGTTGTGGTTGTTGCTTGAAAAGGGTCAATCAATAACCCAATCTCCTACAAGTTATTATAGCTAACTATGAACCAATTACTAAAATTGCTCTCTGTCTTAGTAACAGACACACACAGACACACACACGCACACACGTACACACACACACTTACTTTACCCTTCATGTCCCTCTTCTCTGTACTTGTCAAGAAAATAAGACTAAATAGCATACACTGGTCTTAAAGTCCACCCAAGCCTTGGAGAGGTAGACTACAACTGCAACCTGGCCAGGTGACTATTGATTGATGAAAGGTGGGTTTTTGATATTTGTATTCTTTCTCAACAACGTTTAGTTCTTCTTTTGGAAGATGGGCCTCAAAGGATGCATGGAGGCCCACACCCCTCCTTTCTCCTAGTCCAGACATATTATATAGTGCCAACATCACCTTTAAGCTGCTCATCCTGTGTTTGGCCTTTTTCATCCCTGTACTCCACAGCCTTCGATTATGATTGTTTAACTGGTTTCTTCTCAACTCACAGCGTGCTCCCAATCACCAGAGCTATGCTCCCACGCAAAACAAAAATATGAGTGCACACTGTCAAGTGGCAAAGTGCCCCTTGTAGACTTAAGCAAGCTATGCACAGATGGATTGAGCTAAAAGTCTTAAAATGTAATTCTTCAAAGACTGAATTACGTTTACTCTCCCCAAAAATCAGTGTAACAAAATATATATCTCAAATGAAACCATTAAACATTTTGGCATTACACTGAAGCATGTCACAGATGCCATATCCCTTGGTTCCCTCCTTGAGGTAATGGAAGCATTCACATGAAAAAGTGCATTTAAGCCATGGCTAAATCTGCAATATTTCACCACCAAAATCAAAAATACTTAAAAATGTACTCTGCAGAAGACCTAAAATTAGCAAAGGAAGCTGTGACAATTTTCTGTCCTGGTTACAGCTAGTGTCTATCCACTAAGGGGCATATCAACAAGGGCTTTATCTCTGCTTTTTTGGCGTTAAAAGCCAAAAAAGCAGAGATAAAACTAGCACCCTATCAACAACAGGGTGCTAACATGCAAATTCACATGTTGGCACCCTTTTACTCTACGCTTCCCCTTGCATCTCTACTGAGATGCAAAGGGGGCGTTCCAGAGTAAAATAATAGGAGAAATGTCGCTAAGCGACATTTCTCCTATTATCAAGAATATCGCTAACCCTGTTAGAGACAAAAAAGCAGTGCTAACCGCGGTTAACGCTGCTTTTTTACGTCTGGTATTTTTCTGACTTCGCCATGATATCCTATGGAAGGAGGATATCATGGCTAAGTTTGTCTGTCCCTATCAACAATCTAACGTGAGATTATCGCTGGGTTTCCAGCGATAATCTCACGTTAACCACTTAGCACCAGGATTTTTATCGCTATTGAGATAAGCGTTGCTAATAGCACGCTATCTCAGCGATAAAAATCGGCGCTAGCCAGCGATAATTATCCGAGCGCTAAGTGCGCTCAGCGATAATTATCGCCGGTTGTTGTTGATATGCCCCTAGATTCCCAAAAAACAGTCTGTGTGCTCTAAATGGTGTCCGACATGCTGCTCCAGCAAGATTTCCGACCTATGCAAACAAGCTGAACATAACATGCCAGATCTTACTTTCCTTATTTTGCTAGCTATTGGCACTAAATGTACTGTGAGAACTGCTTGTTACACCTAAACACTCCCAGATATTCACATAACAAATTATGCATATCTGGTGATTAACGAAATCTAGAATCTGAAAAACAAATATTCTCCCTGCAGCCCATGTGTTCTATGTTATGGTTATCCTTCTTGGGCAACACTTTGGTACTATGGAAAGCTCACTTATACATATCTGGAACCTTTCAACTTTCTCTGCTTCCACATACCTTTTAAAACCTGCTAATTAGAAAGCATATTCATATTGACTAGTCACCATTTGTTCTGCTGTCTGTAGTAACCTCTAACTTTGTTCTAATAACTACACTTAACTTGACCTTAGTATTCATGGGCACTGCTCAGCTTCATACTGCTCAACTCCCATTATTCTAGCCTAATGACCTCACATCAGACACTTATTATATGTCTTGCTGTGGTGCACTTGGGTATGGCGTGTTTTTTTTGTTGAATAGATTTTTAATGGTCAACAGTGTTAACGATATTATAAATATAAGTATATTTGTATACTTTAATAAAGATTAAAACACTGCAAAGAAGGAACAGCAGAAGATTTTGAGAAGGATAGTTATAGAAAAAAGATAAAAGGTAAGGAAAGAGAAAGAGAAAGAAGAAATATAAATTGAAAGAGAAAAGTAAAAAGGGAATAGGAAAGACAGATAAGAAACTAGACTGTTAGAAAAGGGGGTCTCAAGTTGGCAGAGGGAGATACCTTTGTCCAAATAGGGACCCTTCTTCTTAGTCAGGATAAGGGAGTTACACTCCTAAAATAACCCCTGCACACCCCCTTGGTAGCTTGACACAAGCAGTCAGGCTTATCTTAGAGGCAGTGTGTAAAGCATTTGCACATAACCAACCGTAACACAGTGTAAGCACTACAAAAGGAAACCTCACCAGTTTATAGAAATATCCAATATTTTTATATACTTCAGACAAGACCAAAAATGATAAAAATCCACAATCCAGTACTTAGAAATCCTCAGTTATCTAAATAACCTTGAAATACAGTTCCTTGAAGTCAATAGCTCAGTCCGGGGCTATCACGGTGTTGTGAACAAACAAATCTAAACAGTTCTGTCTGACCGCGGCATCGCGTGCCAGCTACGGTGTCGGGGAGACCCGCAAAACAGTCCCTTTAGAAATGCAGGGTGTGAGCGACCTCTCATTGAGCTTCCGAAAGCACGGCGTCTGCAGGCGTCAGTTCCAGAGGTTGGTGCAGGAGTTGTTGGGCCCTCGAAGTCACCTGCCTTGCAGATTGTACTCCTCGCAGTTTAAGTCAGGAGCACTGGCATCGGCGGGCGTCCGGTGCTGCGGTGTGAAGTGCAGCGGTGCGGTGTGCCGAGCCCTAAGGTTGCAGTACGAGCAGTGGCGGCATCAGATGGCGTCGTCGGTGAGACCAGTGTCACGGTGTGAAGTGATGCAGTGCTCGTCGCGGTGCTGGCAGGTCAAGGTGCAAGCAGCGTCGTCGTTGCTGAAGCACTGTCATCAGCTGACGAACTGGAGTCAATGGCCCTGGCATTGGTAGGCCAAGGCTGCGGTGCGGGATGAGGGTGGTGCATCGCGTAACTTTACGAGCGGTGCCCTCATCGATGTCTGCGTGAACCGGCTTTGTCGGGTATACCAAGGCGGCATCGTGAAGCGAGACGTTGCGGAGTGCGGAGCCCACAGGTCGCGGTGCGAGCAGCTGTTAGGTGCTGGCGTCAGATGGCGTCGTCGGTGAGACCAGGGTTGCATTGCGGCGGTGCCCTCTGCAGTGCCTTCAGGACACGGAGTCGGTAGTGGTGTTGTAGACGGCTTCGGGTTGCTTTTTCTTCTGTTGCAGCACAAAACACACAGTCCCCAGTGCTGAGGGCAGAAGAACTTGAAGTCTTTGCTGTTCCTGAGACTTCTTGAATGGGGGCAAGCTTTACCTCTAACCCTTGATGATACTCAAAGAAAGAAGTTGTAGAAAGTTCAGTCCAGTCCTTTTACTGCCCAAGACAGAAGCAGCCACTGCAGGCCAACACAGTAAAACACTCAGCAAAGTGGTAGTTCCTCCTCACAGCTTCTCCAGCTCTTCTTCCTGACAGTCTTCTTGGTCCAAAAGAATTCTAAAGTTTAGGGGTTTGGGCCCCACTTTTTATAGCCCAAAATACTTTGTCCTCTAAGGCAGAGAGTGTCTGTACTTAGTCCAAACCAGTCTGGTCCTCTCTGGTCCAGCTTTCCAGCAGGGGGTGGAGAGAGCATTGTCCAAGGCAGACAGGACCTATTCAGGTGCAAAAGAAATCTCTTCCCATCATTCTAAATGCAGACCTGGCTTATTCAGGTGCTAGTGACAACTCCTTCCACTACTCTGAATGCAGCCCAGGTCAATTCAGCCTATCCCTGACCCATCTAGACTCTCTGGAGCCACTGCTCCTCGCCAGCCCCTGTCACTCCAAAGCCAGACAGTCAATGCACACCCTAGCCAAGCAAGAAAAGACCTACTTTCTAAAAGTGGTATTTTCAAACACAGAATGTAAAAATCACCTTTACTAGAAGATGCATCTTTAGATTCTGAGTTCAGGCATACTGAACTTTATTTTCCTATCTGGTCCCAATGGGAAGATATATTTATAAGATTTTATAAATTAACTCCCATGCTTTCCTATGGGACAGATAGCCTTTCCATAGTGAAAAACGAAGGGCACTGTAATTCACTACCAAGACATGTCACACACACCGGTACATGTCCTACCTTTAACCCCTTCGATGCTGCGCAGATTCCGCCGCTGTGCTGACGGAATCTTGCGCGGGTGTGGTCATGACGGAATGGTTCCGTCATGAGCACAGCTCAACCGTGGGTCATGACGGAACCATTCCGTCATGAGCACCGAAGGGGTTAATATACACTGCACCCTGCCCACAGGGATACCTTGAACCTACCTTAGGGGTGACAGACATGTAAGACATGGGAAGGTTATGGCCTGACAAGTGGGTACACTTGCCAAGTCGACATGGCAGTTACAAACTGCGTGCAGACTCTGCAGTGGGAGGTCTGAGTTACATTTTCAGGGCTACTCATGTGGGTGGCACAATCCGTGCAGCAGGCCCACTAGTAGCATTTGATTTACAGGCCCTGGCACACTCCGTGCACTTTAGTAGGGACTGACTAGTAAATCAAATATGCCAATCATGGAAACACCAATCCATAACACAATTTACATAGAGAGTACATGCCCTGTAGCACTGTATAGCAGTGGTAAAGTGCCCAGAGTCCTAAAACCAACAACAGCAGATCAGGAAAAAATGGGAGGAAGAAGCAAAAACTTTGGGGATATCCCGGCAAAAAGGGCCATTTCCAACATAGACAAAGATAGATTTAGATTGAATTGAGTGCAAAGAGAGAACATTTGTAAAAGGTAGTCAGAATAAATTAGATTTAACATTTTGATGTATAATACTAGATGTAGCAGTATGAATTATATGTTCACCACACAAATGTCTGCCATGTGAGTACAGAGTGTTTGGAGAAATTCTTTCAACATGAGAGTAAAACGTTTTTAAAAAAAGCAAAATAAAAAGGTTCAATAACATATGTTTCTGTGGCAACCAATTATCATCAGTTGACATAGGACCTACAAAAATATTAAGTAGTGCAAGCGGTATATTACATTTAAGAAACTTCAAAACACTGAGACTAAACTCGAATCCAAAAATGGTGAACATGTTGTCATTTAGATAACATATGAACTAATGTACCATCATGGTAAGAACAAGACCAACACAGAGATGGAGTTGAAGCAGGATATTAAGCAACCTGTATTGGAGTAATTGGAGCTCTATTATATTTGAAAAGGTGACTGGGTAACAAGCCCTGCCTTGGACTTTTTAAATAATTCAAGGCATTTTTTATCCTGTAGTTGAAAAGTTAAAGTAATAGCCAATTTAAGGCAGTTTTAGGTCTAGACAGTCTCGTGGATAATAGGGTCTTATAAATTACAGCAGCCTTGGGAAAACTTCGGTCACAAGAATATCAAGACAGATAATCAGTTTTGATAGCAAAGAGTCTGATGAGTTGGGAGATTTGGAAAAAAAAGTCAGGGGATGTATAGATTCAGGTATATAAAAGGATTCAGGTAGATAACATTTTATTTCTAAAAAGTCAGAAGTAGCAACATGTTTATCATACATGAATCGAGAAACATTATGAATGCTTTTATCTTTCCAGTGCTTGAGGTAAAACGATCGATTACGAAGCCTAAGAAACAAATTATATCAAATAGAGTAGTTTAAAAAACTTTAGTTTGGAGATAGTATATCGAACAAAGTCTTGTTTAACAAAATATATGACAATTTTAAAATAGGGCAATTGGAAATAAAAGTGCAGTTAGGCATATGGATAACTTCCTCAACAGAGAAATCATAACATAAAGATCTTTCAAGAACAATACAAGTGGGTATCGGGTCATCATGAAAAGCATGTGCCAAGGCATAAAGCTGTCTAATTATAAAGGAAGGGTGCTACAGTTTAAAATCAAGGCATCAAACACCACATTCAGCTTTCTGTCTTTTAAGCAATAGGTGGAGGTTTATTATTCCATTAAAAGTTCAGACAAATGGGATAAAGTTGTTTAAAATAGGAATTATGAATTTTGAAAGGTAGAATTGAAACAGTATACAAGTTAAGTGGTACAATCATCATTTTAGTGGTATCCAGTATCTTACATTTTACCATTGCAAAATTATGAGCTATCATTTCTTTAATACAATGTGAAAACCAGGCAACAAGGTGTTTTATTTTTGAGGGACACCATTCAAAATTATAGTCAGTAAACGTATTCTGAAAGCATAAGGAGTTCAAAGGTGAAATCTTGGTTTGAATAAAATTAAGTTTCTATCCTGAGATGCTGGAATACAAGGATATTTCTTGTATAAAGGGGTCCAATGGTGTAAGAGGATTGGTCGTTCATGTCAAAATATTATCAGCATAAACCGGCAATTTACCTTCTTGTGAACCACATTTGAAACCTATTATTTTGGTATTACAACAAATTCTTCCTAAAAAGGGCTCTAAGCATAAATTAAATAGTAAAGGGGATAAAGGGCACCCTTGTCTGGTACATCTTTGCAGGGCAAAATAAGGGGAGAAACACTCATTTGCAAATACACTAGCACTACAAGGGTTTTAAATATTTTAGTTGTACAAAAGAAAAACATTTACTGCCAAAACCAAACCAATGAAGAGTTTCAAACATATATTGCTGCCAATTGATGTGATCAAAAGGCTTTTCCGTGTCTAACGATAATGCAGCCAGCAGGGATTTCACCCTGTTTGCTTGACTGATGATATTAGAGAACATTCATGCATTATCAGCAGCCAGCCGGCCTTTACAAAAATCAGACTGATCAGGTGTAACAAGAAGGGGAACTACATATTCTAAACAGGATGCTAACATTTTGGCAAAAATCTTACAGTCATAATAATTAAGGAAATAGACCTATAATTTTTTACAAAATTTAGGATCTGTATCTTGTTTAGGTATGAGAAGTATAAGTGCATCTAAAAAGGATCCTCTAGCTTGTGAGTTCGAAATAAAAGAATTGAGAAGTTCTAATAGTTTGCGTGCAAAAAATGAGGCGAAGGAAGAAATCCGCCCAATGGAGAATCCATCTGGACCAGGAGCCTTGACTTTCTTCAGTAAGCTAATGACAGTGAGTAGGTCCTGAATACTATTATCAGACTCCAAGTCTATAAATTTATGAGGGGGGGATGGCGTTTTAATGTCATCACATAATTTCTACAATTAAGTTCACAGTACAACGATCTTCAGTATATAAAGCTTGCAGAAGGATTGTAAAGAGTTCAAAATAGCAGTATTAGAAACTGATACAGTGTTATTGGAGTCATTCAGAATAGAACCACTTGCTGTTCGTTCAGTTTTAATCTTTAAATAATTGGCAAGCATCTGACCTACTGCTTTATTTTTAGCCCAATGAAATTTGGATTTAATTTTAAGCAGGATATTACATGCATCAGTAGTGGCAAGTTTATTTAATTCAGATATGGCTTTAATTAAATAATGTAACATAATGGTGGATTTAGAGGTGAAGTAGCTGTGTTCAAGTGTTTTCATTTCTTGTAATAAAAGGGTATATTGATTATTTATAGCTTTTTTCTTCTTAGTTGAAAAAGCAATTGTGAATGTTCGAAAAGAGGTTTTAAAGTATCCCAATTACTAGCCAAATAGCCACAGAAGCATCAGAGGGATTATTGAATTGAAAACATTATTTTATAAAAGCTGAAGCTTAAAAAATAAAATTATTATCTGACAACAGACAGTTATTAAACCTCCATCTTCCTGGTTTTAAATTGATGGTGGAAATATCTAAGGAAGCCAGAATCGAGGCATGGTCAGAGATGATAGTGGCAGTAATCTTAGCTAGTTGTAGACATGGTAGTAATGACTTAGTAACAAGAATATAATCTATCTGAGACAATGTACTATGAAAATTCAAGAAGAAGGAACACTTCAATTTATCAGGATTGCATGTTCTCCATACATCAAATAATGGCATAGAGGAAGTTGCAGATTTAAATGCTTTACGGGAATAATCAGGTTTAAATTTAAGTTCTGATTTTCAAGCCGTAAAGGGGTCTAACAACGGAAGTCACCTGCAGAATTACATTGAAATTGGGGATGTTTGCAAGTTTGATTTTGATACAATGCCAAAACTCAGGGTCAGACTTAACAGAACATAGACATTAAACAGAGTAAGATGGCTATTATCTATGACAACATTGACCAATACCCATCTGCCAAAGTCATCACATTCTGTATATACAACATGGAGATTTGAAGATTTGTGACAAGGAATGGTGAACCTGACTTTACATTCATGAGTTGGAGAAAAATAAACTTGACACACCCATTGCCGTTTCAACTTAACTGATTCAGAGGCATTACAATGAGTTTCGAAGTCCACGAACATTCCAAAAGAAAAAATTAAACATAAATGATACATGAAAGAATGAATACAAGAACAATGATGACAATCTGCAAAACATGGTAAAAAATACATAATGACACAGACAGACATATAAACATAAGGTAAGAGCCATGGGAACTTACCTCAAATCATAGAGGAACAAAACACTTGAGGGAAAGGATATAGAAGAGTCAAGAAAAGGGAAAAGGGTAAATATATAAGAATAAGGCAGAAAATGCAGATTAAGGAAAAGAATCCAGTTCTGGAATAACAAGCAAGGCACAAATGAATGAAACATGTGAACAGCATGACACAAAAAACAGCAGAGCAAAGGAAATGATAAAGAGATCATTTAAAAAAGCCATTCATCAACAAAGTATAACAAGCATATTAAGGCTTCAATAAAGAAGCTCCCATGTCCTGTGCCGTAATATTCTGCATGGAAGCTTTCAGTTTGATGGGATCAACAGAAGATTCAGTGGTGCCGTCATCTATCATTTTGCAGAGGCAAGGAGGAAGAATAACATATGTTTAAGTATCTCACCTGGAGTCTCAAAACTAGAAATTCTTTGCCTCTGGCATTGGTCACATTCAAAATATCTTGAACAGGTTATGTCGTGACCAAAGAAGCCTTTTTTTATTTTACTTTAACTGCTTTCAGAACGTGTAGGAGGTCTGTAAATTCCAGAAAAAGCATAATGATGCCTTGAGCTTTCATTGAATGAAGTTGAAGACTTCCTAAGCGATGAACATGTTGTATGTTTAGAGGTTTAGAGCCAGGAAGATTTGGTAGGTCTGGAAGGGATTATTTTAGTAAATCAAGAAGATCAGGACCTTCAACAATCTTTAGTAAACCATATAAGCATAGATTATTGCTACAACCTCTATTTTCCAAATCTTCTGTATGGAGTTTTAATGTGGAAACTGTGGCTCAAGTAAAGGGATCCACATAGATACATTTTGAACAGAACTGATACATTGCTCCATTTCAAACATCCTGTTTCCCATAACAATCTGTCTGTCTTCTATCTTCTTAAGTTTCTTATTGGTAGCACTCATGAAGGGTTGGAGGGCCCTCACTTCATCTAATACTTTATCCAAAATCAGGTTGCTAGATGAAGCATTGGGTGACCGAGGATAATTTTTGGCTCTTTTAGACTTACACCTAAAGATGAAGCTTTAATCCCAATGTGTGAGTCAGAAGCCATTTTGGAGTTAAGATGCTTGATATGAGGCAACTGTTGCAAAGATTTCATACTACCCGTAAACCAGGTACACACAGATTAGCAGATCCCAGTAAATGATAGGAGGATGCAAAATGAGAGACCGGTCATCCTTAAATTATCGAAACAGGACACAACCTCGAAGCTGTAGAGTATTACAATGTTTGTCGAGAGAGAGAGAGGCATCATGAAAAGTAAGCCAAGCAATGATGCTAGAGGCTGTTATTATCAATGTAGTACAACATGAGAAACAAGAGATAGTACTTTGATCCCATGGAAAAAAGTGTATTAGTCCTTGAAATAAGGGGTCAGGAAACCCAGCAGAGGGATAGCTCAGAGGCCTTCTGAGAGAAAAAATGAGTGCACCATTCAAAATGGTGGCTGCTTCCACCAGAGCAACAGAAATTAAGCAAAAGATGAGAAAAGTCCTCAAAAATAATTCTCAACTGCCAAGTGCAGAGTCATCAAAGCATATAGCAGAAGGAAAAGACGCACCAAGAAGTCTCGGTGAACAGCTTTATTTGAAGAAGAAGCTCTTTGCCGGGACAGAGCTCACTGATCTGCCACCATCCTGTCAGTGCTTGAAGCCATGCCCCTTTGGATATGTCTTGTTGGCATGCTTCTAGATTGAATTGTTCATGCTCTGGATGGTGAGTACCCTTACTTATATTACACATGCTTTGATAGTAATCAGCTAGTAATTAGCAGACAAATACCTCTTACTTCATATGCCCCTTTGTGGACATGCTATGCCCTGCTCAAACAATATTTACCCCGATGTATGCAACACTTACTACAGGGCGTAATGCAAGCTCCAGCAGCCACTGCTAAGCAAGGAGACACCAATCCTTTAGGGGTGCCCCATTTAGGCCAATCCCATGTATATTTAGGAGACATGGGAGACTCGGGGGGGGCCCCCTTCTCACATTCTGCAATAGGCGGTTTCCCATCATTTTGCATCACACCACTGAGTTACTCTTTTAATGGTTTCTGTTCACTACTTCTTCGTCTCGTGTTATAGCAAACGCTTTTGTACAGTGCTCTTAGTTGGTTCCTCTCAATTCTTCTCATACCCTTATAATTGCAAAAGCTGCATAGAGTTTCCGAAATTATTTTACCATTTTCTTTTTCTACTCATGCCCTTACAAAATCTTGTTACAGTGGTCCTCATGTGCGGAGTTTGTACAAAAGAAAGAAAGAAAGAAACAAACAAACAAACAAACAAACAAACAAACAAACAAACAAACAAACAAACAAACAAACAAACAAACAAACAAACAAACAAACAAACAAACAAAGAAGTCAAATGTTCCCCCCACATAATCGTGAAATTTTATGTCACAATTCATGTGGTAACCAGAACAGGGACCTAGGTTCCATTAGTGCAGCAGGTGCAGTGGAACCGGGCCCAGAGGCCTGTGGAACCCACTGAAACCTAATTATTGCTGTTTTTCAGAGTCTATACAGCGACCAGGGGTCCATTTTCTCCCTTGCATTCAGGCCCAGCTTCTGAACCGGACCAAAAAAACGTGAATGCGTTATCTCTAGATTCAGCTATTGGCAGGTCTCTTGCTTGGAGAGCTCTCCCTTACAGTAGAGGACCGCGCTTTGCCATGGGAAATTGCAAGATCAAATTCTTTCTGAGATAAGTAAATGGCATATTTGTAAATGGATGAGTGATTTGAAACACTTTAGAGGAATTGTCAGAATCCTAAAGAAGTGGTATTGGTGGAGCAGTTCACCGTGTTTGAGCTTTTTTCCAGTTATTTATCTTCTTCTGCCCTCCAGTGGGCACACTTGGGAACTCACTTCAACTCAAATGTATGAATGTGGGTTGTTGCAAACCTGCATGCACTTCGAGCCAGATTATAAATTCTGAGACTCACAAAATCACAGGGTTTGCGACTCAAGAAGCAGCCCATGACGGGAGTTTAAGGGCCAGTGGGGAAAACCTGAATGCCTTATATCTAGATTCAGCTATCGGGAGAAAATGGCTCGGAGAGCTGTTTCTTAAAGAAGAGGGCCGAGCTTTGCCATGAGAACCGGAGGGACCCTGTTTGTGCTTACATTCAGCAAACAATTCGCTTCTGATTTTTCTACGCTTTACCAATGTAGTTTTTTGTATAATGAACCCATTCGCTTCACCAATGCTTGCTGCTTCTCTTAAGAACGGGGAAATATGCGGCAGAACAATAACCACACATATGAATGCACTTATGTGTAATTTATTTTATTGGTGATGAACTGTGTGGTTTTGCTGAATTTTGTCCCTTAAAGATTCTTGGCAGCCTGTCTGAGGGATGTTCTCTGTCCTGTCTCGTCGAGTATCCTGCTTGGTGCTCGTTCCAGGGAGCCAAGCCGTGCACCATCACTCCGCGATATTCTGTGACATTTTAGTGTCCACTCACCCTTGCTTCATCGCCATTTACAGACCTGCTGCATTGTGCTGCTTCGTGAAATACCTCTGGCGCTGCTTGCAGTTTCTGGCCCCCTATCCGGTGTCATCTCCATGTCCAGGGGGCTCCTCCCCACCCGAAGGACTACTGCTCCGCTGGCACAGGCCAGGTGGTGGGAAGCTGTTGTTGGGCGGGTCTGGCCTGTATTATGCTACTGCTTCGGAAGGTTTCTACTTCCTTTCACATGCAACGGTGCTCCAAGCCTCATTTTCAGAGAGCACCATCGGGCGAGACGGTGTAAAATAACCAGACCAACTTGAGCGTAAAAGGCTGCTTTATTATGACAGGTGTGTAGCTGAAACTTATATGCATTACAACATATGTTAACTTTGCCCCATTTCACTAATACAATGTTCAAACTCTTCCCCCCACCCAGTAATCCTCACACCAAACATAAAAAAAGCCCCCAACAAACCATTCAAATCATTCTCACCATACCCATATCATTTCTTTCGCCATGCCTCCACACGTGCCTCAACCATCACTCCCCTGTACACCTTGGGGCAGATTTATAATAACTGGCGCATCCCTGCATATCAGCAGGGATGCGCCAGTTATTGTGCGCCACAGCTCCGCCACCATGGATGCGCCGCATTTTCAATGCGGCGCACCATGGGGCAAAAATGGCACAGATTCGTGACGCATCTGTGCCGTAAAAGTGGCACATTGCTGGAGTTGCGTCACAAGCGCGACGCAGCTCCAGCAATGCTTTGGGGGGACCTATCTTCACAATGTTGCGTCAATCCTTACGCCTGCTTCAAGCAGGCGCAGGGTTTTGACACAGCATGGGCTCAAAAGTGACTGAGTGAAATCTTGTAGATTTCACTCAGCCACTTTTAGGAGGCGTTCCTGCGACGGAACGCCCCCCCTGCACAGGTACGCCTACTGCTGGCACAGGGCTTTACAACGTGACGCATCTCCCAGATGCGTCACGTTGTAAATACCCCACAGCATGGCGCAGGATTTGCGCCGCCGCTGCGTCACAAAAGTGACGCAACGGCGGCGTAAATGAGGCGCAAGGGCCTCATAAATCTGCCCCCTTGTCCCGAAGTCTGCCTTGTCATGCCCCAACCCTTGCGTTCCATTTCCTGACCCCAGTGACGTAGCAAGGGGCACTGGGCGGTCCACCTCACACCCCCTTAACTTCACCGTCGTCTGTGTCTCCACCGCCACCCTCCCCGATCTTACCTGCGACCGTCGCGGGGTGGCAAGCACATTGTCTGCCACAGGCAGCAAAAGGTCTAGCTGCGCCGCTGTCTGACCCCTATGCTTTTGAGCCACTTGTCCTAAGTGACATTTTTGATCCTCGGCTACAATAGAGCAAGCCAATCCACAATATAAAAGACAAAGGGGCATATTATCAAGCACGGTGTTAAAACTGCCGCTAAAGCGGGGATAATGGGCTTGATAATATGCCGCAGAGAATTCCAATAGAAGCCCATGTTGACACCAGAACATTGGCTTCTATGGGAATTCTCAAGGGCAGATTATCAAGCCCATTATCCCCGTTTTAGCGGCAGTTTTCTGCCGCTAAAGTGGCGATAATTTTAACGCCGTTTCTGGATAATATGCCCTAAAAATTCTAAGACAAAAACATTTGGGAGGACGGGCAGGGGCAAAATTGAACCTGCTGCAGACCTGCCTATTGGACCACAGCTACGTCACCACTAAGCCCTACTGTCTCCTGATACCCTAACTGCCCCTAAGCACCTCCCCTGACACCTATGGTTTTCGGGGCAATTAATATTATATCAGATAAATAACTTTTTGAGAGTGTTAATTCATTGGGCATTTTCACTTTCCCTTTCCCCTCTTTTTAATGCAAATGGATGGTGGGTTGTTATCCCCTAAGGAGCTAGACGGCCCTCCACCAGCCCTCCAACATTAGTCTATGTTTCTTCAGTAATTTTATCAAGCGGCAGAGAAGCCTTGGGCGTTTGTAAAAATGGGGGCCTACCATATGCGTTCCTCTTCAGCCTTGCAGGACACAGAATGGTAGTTGAAGCTCAGACATTGCTGTTGTTTTTTCAGATTTGTGTAGAACCTATGTGTCTCTTTTAACCACCATAGTAAAGTCCTGGAAAATAACAGTCTTATCCTCAGCATATTGCAAGTTTCTTTTTCCCTTGCAATATGCAGTATTGTATCACTGTCTCTGTAATTAAAGATGCAGGCCATAATAGGGCCGGGTGGGCTTTGGTATTGGCAGTGCTTTAAAAAGGCCGGTACTGTCCGGTACGGAGTACCAGCACTATTTTATTTTGGGAGGGAGAGTACCGGCACTTCACCAGAGAAATGCAATAATTTAATTAGAGAGTACCGGCAGTTCTCAGAAACAAGCAGGTACTCTGTGACAAAGTACCTGCACTTCTATTTTTCCATTTCAAGCACTGGGTATTGGTCTAGACACTAGAGATCTGTTCCCATGCTCTACTATGAACATCGCAGAAAGCTGTGACCGGTCAAACATAGTAGATTTTCTATGTTTCTATTCTGCCAGTGTTCATTGTTTCTGATACAAGCATATTTGTGATTCATAGGAGAAGGAGCACCAAAAAAGCCAAATATCAAATCACGAAAATACAGCCAACATGAATCACCAGGGCTTCAAACAAGTGAGCAATAGAGAAACATCCCAAAATGAGCATCAAATTATTATGTAAGGTTCTTCGTATTCTTTCTTTTATTAATTCTTTTCATTTTTTCAATACATCAAAACACAGCCAACGAGTCCAATCACAATGATAAGAACTTCTTCAGGGTAAAAAGAAAATATTTACTTTTTGACTGAAAAGGCAACATTTTACTGCGTAATCAAGATTAGGACAATCCACGATGTCCACGTTATGAGTCCTTCCTAAGAGTATATGAAACTGTCAGCGATCAATAAGTATGGACACCATAGGTAGTGCCTCCTTAGGTATATCACAAAGGTTTGTGTGTAAAACCTGGGATCCAAAAATATCGGATCAACTAGTCCATAACGTATTCTTTATAGCAATGCATCTGGTTTGTCGGCTAGTGTTCCCAGCATCTCCTTTTTCAAGAATCCGTGGTAAGCATATTGCTGCAATGTGATCTAGTTTCCAAATCCTAATTTTTAGGTCTCGCCTGGCGTTAGCAGCGTGCATGCATTGCTCTCGCCATGCGAGGGTCTTTTGGAATCAATATGGATTCCAGATGTGCACGCGGACGGACAGAAGATGTGCACGCAGGGACTGGATGCTTTACTCGCGGCGTGAGATGGGCGTACTACTTGTCATGTACGCGCACCACTCATGGGATGCTGCAGCTGCATTCGCGGCCACGCTCGTTTTGTCAAGCATCCCTTTTTTCAGATCCATCTGTGTTTTTAACCCATCAGTTCAATCTGATCTCAGAGCACTAGAAATTTCTTTAAAGTTGTTCCAACAATTAAGAAAACCGTAGCTTGTGGGTAATGCTCCACTATCGTTGAGTTCTCACGTCTGCCACACGGGGTCGCTGTTGCGCCGTGCTTATTCGCAGCCACGACTACTAGAGCCGTATGGCAGATAATAATAATTAAACATGCTTTTCTGAGGCTATGTAATAATCTTACACGTTGTACCCACTTTCCTTACAGTTTTGGTTATGTCCAATAAAGTTTATCAGCACGTAAAGGAATTCACCTATCCGCGGCCACTCAGTCCCGCCAGGGAGCCCGGGACACCGAAGCCATGTTCATAAGCTTACCCCCGCCCCCCATCACCCAGCAGCCCTGCTCTGTTCCGGTGGGGCGATCTATGATGCCCTATGAATGTTTCATATCTTCATATTGTTGGCCCTGTAATGGGATCTCCTGCCAGCAAGCCCTGGGCCTGCAGATGGGTACCCCGGCCGAGGACCTCTCCGCCCGCAGGTGGGGTAGCCGGGGGCTGTCCCGTTCCGCTCCCCTCCTCCTGGTGGGGCACCGCTGGTGCATAGGTGCTAACTACTCGGCAAGGTGTTCCGGTTCCATCCTCTTCCTGCCTCTCTTGGGGTGCCCCTGGGCTTCTGTAAGCTGGCTCCTACCCTTCTTCACCTGCTGATGGACCTGGAAGCCAGCTCGACCTGCAACACAGATTGACACTCCCTTGCCCACGAGAAGAGCCCCTTGGACCATGGCAGCGCCACATTTCATCAGTTCGACTGCGGCCTTGTGAAGGTGTTGCCTGTTGGAGCTCAGATCAGAGGACCTTTACAGAAAGGGCCCCACTATGACTGTGGAAAGACGAGCTTTTGGTTTTCTTTGGACCAACTTTGAGAATCCCTAAGAGGTGGGATTACTTCCCTAGGGACACCTGGAGCAGCCCCAGGCACGCGCGTCGTTGCAGAAAGAGACCGGAGTTGCTTCCAATAGAGGGCCTCGTGCCATGCTGAGTCATACACAGACTCTTCTAGTGCCTGGTGAGATTTCTCCGACTAGCCGCAGCGCTTGTACTACAGTCAGAGCATGCCTGTGAGTTCTTGCTTCGGAGGCGATGTGGGATCATTTGTAAAGAAGTCCTAACATGATCGGCGAACCCTGGAACCCACAGGGTTTCTAAGGGATGGAAGGCCTTCGGCACCTTGAGTTGTGCCTTCTTGCAGGCCTGGGCCACCAGGAGCACGTTCAGGGGTGACGTTTCCTCCTCACATGTACACCGTGTAGCAACAAGGAACCCTTCTAAAACAAGGAACCTGGGGGCATATGTATGAAACTCCCGTTTTGCGAATCTCAAATTGCGATATTTTGCGATTTGCAGTTTGGGATTCGCAAATCGGGATATATTTTAAAAATCGCTAATGTTTAGCGATCACTTAAAAGTCACTAAAAATTCTCAGAAACATGCTTTGCGATTCCTTAATTGCAAAATTAGCAAATTAAGAAATTGCAAAAGCGGGAATCTGCTATACAGGTGCAGCCTGATGACATCACAACCAGGAAGTGGGAGTGATTTGCTGCACCTGCTTACCTGAGCCACACTCAGAGGCTGTTTGGAGAGTGTGAGGAGTCAGCCCAGGAGAGAACAAACCCCAATGGAGTCCCAGAAGCAACATGAGGGCAAGGAGGGTGAGAAGAGGAAGAGAAAACACAAATTGTCTGACAAGGAGCAGGAGGTCCTCATAGAGGAGATGGTTTGAAGCCATGAGCTCCTCTTTGGCAAAAAGGCACTGAGAGTCAAATAATCAAGAAAAAGAAAGATCTGGCTGGACATTCAGGAGAAAGTTAATGCTGTGGGTGTTACTCATCGCACTGTCGAAGAATTGCGCAAGCGATGGTACGACATGCGGCAAAGGTCTAAGGAGAGGGTGGCAGCCAGACTCAAGGAGGCAAACAAGACCGGGGGAGGACCATCCACATCAGCAGAGCCAACACCCACGAGGAGCTTGTGGAGTCCACCCTCCTGCCTGAGAGCGTCGGTGGTGTGGCTGACATTGACAGCTCCGACCCTGCATCTAGCAGCCAAGGTAAGATGCATGCAAAATATATCTGCCCTGATCCCCATCCCATGCACACTTCCCCAAATGCGCAAAATATACACAACACATGTCATTCCAGTCCAATTCTTACAGCACACCCAGCAATGCATCATGGAAGTTGTAGTAAGATGTATGACATTGTGTCCATGACACATAGGTAATCAAATGCAACATGTGGGTCGGTGATAAGGGAATAACACAGTGTCATAAGTTAGGCAAGACAAACTTTAGAAACTTTATTGAGTGCAAAATGCAGACAATGACACAAACTCATGTATTCCCCTTTACATCCACAGCACAATCCAGGGCACTTGATGACTGTGCAGAGGGAGATGACAATGCAAATCCTGAGGACCAGCATGATGATGGGGACTCAAGTGAGGATACAGAGCACACAACAATCATGCGCAGGAAGTGCACACATGTGCCCCCACTGCCTCCATTGGAGGATGACATACAGCCCACAGGGGAGGAGAGTGATCGACGAGAGGAAAGGCAGGGTGACTCACACATGCGGAGGCAGGAAACACCATGGATGAGCATGCCAGCACTGGAAAGACGCTGGTCAAGGCCCAGGAGCAGCACTGCCACTGATGAGGACCAAACAGTATTTGCAGGTCTTGAACACAGCATGCTGCAGGTACAGCGCCTACAATATAAATCATTGCGCTCCATCAATAGGCAGCTATGCACTCTCAACCAAAATCAGCGCAACATGGGGGAGGGCATCATGGCCATGGCAGGTGCCATACGTGACCTCTGTGACACCCTGAAGCAAAACCAAGACGCCAGTGACAGGGCTGCCCGACGTGCCAACGCACGGCTGCACAACTACACAAAGGCCGTGAACCGCCTCTGCACCACCACCAGCAATCTGACACGCCGCAGCATTACCATGCAGTTGGAAATGTCAAACTGCTGTCAGGACATTGCTAGAGGGCTGGAACAGGTCACCAGTGCAGTGGAGCAAATGCAGACGGCCAACTCAGGTGGCACCGCTCTCATGGTCTCTGGGGAGAGTGAGGAGACCTCAAGTAGGAGTAGCATCACACCTACATTGCCTGGAGCAAGAAGGCACAGTGCCAGACAGGGTGCAGTACCTAGGAACCCCACGAAGGGCACTCAGCCTGGATCACACACAGCACCAATCCGTCATCGAAGGGGGTGAACTGTACAGTGACACATTTGCAGCAATGGATGATGCAACCCAGCAATGCATATTGAACACTTTCTTGTGAAGTACCTGCACTGTGCATAACATGTGCTGGGTACAGCAACAGTGAATGCTTTTGCAGTGTGAATAAACACAGCACACATTACAATAATTTTTTTGTCTCATGTCATCATTACTCACCTAGAAGTAGTTTTGCATGATCTCAGTCCGTCTCTGACGTCCGGCAGCTGCCCCGACTCCTGATGCTTGTCTGCCAGGGGGAGCAGGGCAATCGTCATCCGATGTGTCTGTATCGGTCACATCAATTGTGGTGCCTTTCCTCATAGCCATGTTATGGAGCATTGCACAGCTTGCCATGATTTTACAGCAGGTCTCAGGGCTGTATTGCAGTGCACCTCCACTTTTATGCAGGCACCGGAACCGGCTCTTTAGGATTCCAAACGTACGCTCAATGACGCAGCGTGTAGATCTGTGTGCCCTGTTGTATCTCCTCTCACTTGCATTGGTTGGATCCAGGTACGGGGTCAGGATGAAGTCCCGCACTGCATAGGCACTGTCACCTGCAGGGATAGACACAATAGGTAAGTCAATGTCAATGTCCAGCACTCAGACGTCTGTGTATTCCACTATGTCTAAAGATGAAAGAGTCATGTGTACTGCCAAGGTATTTGGGTACAATGTCATTGATGATATACTGAGCATTGCACACAATCTGTATATTCAGGGAATGGTAGCATTTACGGTTTCTGTACAGATATTCAGTTGCTGATGGGGGTGTGATGGCCACATGGGTCCCATCGATGCAGCCAATGACGTGGGGGAAACGTGCAATCTGGTAGAAGTCAAGTTTTGTTTGCTGTAATGCCTGTTGGGTGGTGGGGAAGTATATGTGAGGTGATAGCCTCTGTAGCATTGCATCTAGAAAGGCATGGAAAAAGAGCAACAGGGCACTCTGTGACACCCCGCCAACCTCCGCTATGACCCCTTGAAAACTTCCTGAGGCAAGGAGGTGCAGGGAGCACAGGACCTGCACATGTGTGGGAATTGTTTGTGTCCTGCGTGTAGGGTGTTCCAAATAGGGTTTCAGCTCCTCAATCAGGTCCAATATGGTCTGTGGGTGCAGCCTGTACTTGTCATGGATGTCCTCTTCAGTCTGCTGGAACAGAGTGATGCGCAGCCTGAAGATACGTTCCTGTCTCATTCTCCTCTGTGCAAGAGCCCGAATACGCAGCCTCCTGGCTATCACAAACAATGCTGCCATTGTGGGAGGATCTGTTGCATTGTGGGGTGGTTTAAGTACCTTGCACCTGGTTACCACCTGCATGCACTTGGTGTTAATTGCGATTTCTTAATTTGCGAATTACACAATTTCGCAATTTGCGAATTTTTCATACATGTACTTGGGATTTCTTAGTTTGCAATATCCTGTTTGCGAATTTCGCAAACTGAGAATATCGCAATTTAGGAATTCGCAAGGATATTCACAGTTTTTGGTTTCGCAGATTAAGAAATCGCAATTTTTGCGATTTCTTATTTTGCACTGGGAATGTGTGTCATACATATGAAATAGCGATTTTTTATTCGCAAACACTGTTTTTTGCAATTCACAGCGTTTGCGAATAAAAATGTGTTTCATACATATGCTCCCAGATGTTATTTTGAAGTAATTACCTGTCAATTATCGGGCGAGCTTCCTAATGTTGGGGCCTTTCTTCCAAAGGTGTTAAGGGGTGCCTTTTGTAATTTTGCATTAATATGGAAGGCAGTTGGCGTACAGGGTTGTATCCAAATCTAATCTAATCAGCGTGTATGTGTGCATGTGTCTTCGCCTGTGCTTCCTCGTCTGTCCACCCTGTGTGTTTATCCGCATGTGTGAATGCCAGGCTGCTTCTCTGATTGCTTGTGCACCTGCCTCTATGATTACCTGCTGTCTTTTTGTCTGCCTGTCTGTCCATAAATGTATCAGAGCCGAAGTATCTTCCACCAGATCAGTTCCATAAAAAGTTGCCCCTCTTTACCTCTTCCCTGGAGGGCGCGTGAAGCATTTTCACGCATACACCCCCCCTTCCTGTAGTTCTGTGCCTTCCTTCTGCGCGAGGACCCTTGATGGAGGCTTGGAGGTCCCTTGGAGTGTCCCTGGGGGTCGCTCACTTTAGCTGTTTTCTACTTCTGTAATAGTTCAGCCGACATTAGGACCCCTTTGTCACGTTTATGTGATAAATGTCATTGAGGCACAAGCTCCAGGAGATTGTCGCACCAGTCACCGCTCAGGTGAAATGTAGGTAAACAAGCATTAAAAATGCAATAGGTCTCGCCTTTCATTAAGTTAAAGCCATTTGCTTTGCTATACAATACCATTAGCAAAGCAAATGGCTTTAACTTAATCAAAGGCAAGACCTATTGCATTTTCAATGCTTGTTTGAATGGCTAATAGCGTTAGAATTTTGGAAGTTTAAAACTTTTTTTTAAGGCCACAGAAAGCTTTTTTTTAAGACATTATTTAAGTTTTCATGAATGCTAGATACAAGCACAGTATAATGGTGCAGTGAAATTCAATGGCTAGACGTCCGAAGCCGCGGTGGTCTGCGTCCAACATTAATCAACATTAGGATAAAGAGTCATGGATTATAAGGAGAGGGGGACAGAGAGATCGTTGGGGGGCGGGGAGGTAGGGGGTGGTATGGGGTGAGGAGGAGGAAGGGGGATGTGCAGTGAGACCTTTCATACAGCGAGGAGGCTTCAAGCCCAGTGGGAGAGAGAAGGAGGGTGGTGCAGCGAGAAGTGATTGTGAACAATTGTGTCTGTCGTAGGTGTAGACGAGCTCCCCACAAATGGGGATGCAGGGTTGGGGTCTCATGGCATCCTCACAAACTGGAGCGTAGCCTCGGTAACAAGAATGACTAGGTATATGAGGAGGAAGGGGATCCAGTGTGTTGGGGGTTCTGAAGTTGCAGGAGAAAGGTGACCCAGATCTGTTCTGACACATTCAGGAAGGGGGCCCACAACTGTTGATAGGTCTCACATTTTTCTGAAAGTTTAATATATGAGTTTCTCATGTGAGGCCGCCTTGAACATCTCGGTCAGCCAATCTGTGTGTGACAGGGCATGCAGGGGAGGATGAAAAGTTGGGCCATGGTTAATGCTGTGGAGAAAAAGCTGTGTTCATGGTGCTTCACTGGAGAAATGTCAGCAGTATCATGCAGCATTACCACGTGCTGAGGTATGGGGAGGAGAGGGGCAGGGTTCTGCCTAGTCTGCCTTCCACTGCAATCCACCTGTATGTTTGAGCAGTCATACAGAATATGTACTGTGTCACAGTCAGGTCGTCTGCATCACCGCCAGCGATGGAGGAGCCCCACACGTTCCACTTTCGTGGGGGTCCAGTGCCCGTCTTGAAATGACAGAATTTCATCCTGATTCCCTCACCACTCAGTGCAGGTTTTCCAAAACCTCAACCCTGTGGTTGTCAGCATTGTCCCCTTGCAGTCTCTTCTGTCACACGGTTTGCTGTTGCTGAGTCTGGGGTAGGGATTACTTCTACCCTATTAAGAGACTGTAGAGACCAGACATTACCCCTGTTAAACAACCAGAAAGGCGCAGATAGGGGATAGCGTCACCTTCAACGGGGGTGCACCCAGTTTGCTTGAGAGCCAATGACGGACTTGCAAATACTTCTGTTTCTAGTTTGGGGGAGGTGGAATCCCTCCCTCAGATCCTCAAAGGATTGAATGAAATCGTGGTCAGTGACCTGAGGGAGAGACAGGATGCCCACCTTTCACCATAGGGGTCTGTTGGGTATAGACTTCCTATGCGATGCAAGCATTCTGTCAGATGGGGGCCCCATCATGAAAGTAAGCGTCAGTCTAGGGAAAGTTGTGGGCACACCTCCAGGATAGGATCATCACTTGGATCTTAGGGTTTTTAAGTCATTTTGAGGGCGCGCCATGTATGTAGAGTAAATGTAATCCCGGCGGGCTCTGGGATAGACTTCTCAGGAAAAGACCCCAGGAGGAGGGGGTGCAAATGTGTGTTGTTGCACGTAGGCAAGTTGTGCGAGGTGGTGTGCAATGGTGTAGAGTTCAACCGAGGGGAGGCCTTGGCCGCCACTTTTCTTGTGGGCAATGCATTTGGACATTGCCAGTTGCAGTTCTGTGGTGAACCAAATGAAATCTTTAATGCCTCGATCTATGGAGTGCAGTAACACACCGGGATCGGGAGCATACCTAGGACATAAGTGAATCTACAGAGGGTTACCATTTTGGTGGTTTACTTCCTATCCCAAATGGAGAGATTAAGGTGTGTTAACTTTTGTCGAAGTCTGCGTGAGCGTGCTCTGTGAGGGGCTCTAGGTTATCTAGTGTCATGCGTTACAGGCCCTGTTAACGTAGACTCCCAGGTATTTGAGGCAATAAGGCTTCCAGTGAAATTGATAGCCCTGTATGGCAGCCATTGTCTTGTTCTTGGAAAGGGGCAGGGCTTCACTCTTATCCCACTTAACCTTTCATCCAGTTATCTCTGCAAACGGTATGATAAGACACATGAGGGCCGGGAGGGAGCTATAGAGGTCAATAAGAGTCAACAGGATGTCATCTGCATATAGAAGCATGGATGAGGGCCCCCTGTAATGGATATACCCACAATGTTGGCCGATTGGTGGATTGCTGGTGGCTGGCGCCTGGGGTTCAAGGTCAAGTAGAAAGAGCAATAGGGAGTGCGGACACCCCTATTGCATCCTCCGTTGTACCTGGAAAGTTGTCGATAAAAAAACCCACAGTTCCATTGTGCTGTGACGGAGTCGTATAACCACCAAACGCTGTTAATGAAGCCATCTTCCAGACCAAATCTGTCGAGAGCAATAAGAAATACCCCCATTCTATACAATCAAATGCGTTTTTGACATCAAGGGACAGGTCTAGTGCCTCCTCTGGCATATCCTTGGCACAGAGCATGGGTCAGAGTGCGAAGGTGGTTATGGGACGTTATGGGACGTTCATCCCGAGATGAACCTCACTTATGTGGGGAGAATGAGGGTGGGGATAACCTTTTAAAGATGGGTCACCAGTATGCTGGCCAGGATCTTGATGACTCCAATAAGGAGGGAGATGGGTTGGTAGCTGCCACAGGACGTCGGACCCTTACCTGGATTGGGAAGCACCATTGTTAGGACCTTCTTGGATACAGGCCCTAAGCCACCTGTGTGGCCGACCTACTTGTAGGCAGCATAGAGAAACTCTACTGTGGCAGGAGCCGTTGATTTGTAGAACTCTGGGGAAGCCATTCCCCCCAGAGTCTTGTGAGGAAGAGATAACTTTCGCAACCTCCTCCTTGATGATTTTGCCAGGTAGCAGTGCGTGGTCTTCCTTTTTAAGTTGGGGAAGACGGATGTGTCTGAAAAATCTACCTATACGAGCATAACTGGTGATGATTTCAGGGGCGTAGAGTTTTTATTATAGTAGTCAGTGAAGGTGTTTGATATACCCTGGAGGTGCATGACAAATTGACCGGCCCGGCTCCTATGGCCAGGATGGCAGACATCGTCTCTCGCTGTCTGAGTTGTGCTGTGAGCACCCTGCCGGCTTTCTCGCCCTTCTCATAGTGATGGTTCCTGAATTTGTAGAGTACACACTCAGTCTTGGAGATGAAGAGGGCATGATGGTCCATTTTCACTTCTTCAGCTGTCTCCTGACAGTTTCAATAGTACAAGATGAATATGATTGTGTCAGGTCATGGATTACTGCTTCCAGGGAGATCTGTTGGGTCACCCTTTATTTATTACGAAGGGCCACATCAAGCAGGAGTTGGCCTCTCATGTTGAATTTCGCTGCCGACCAAAGCGTCTATGCCGATGAAAGCAATCGCGCATTACGGTCCAGATAAGTTTTGAGATGGGATCTGAGGAGTGTTTACTCTCATGCATTTTGTAATAGGAGGTATTAAAACACCAGTGCTTTTGGATAGGATGTGTCAGTCCCAGGTCAAGCAGAACGTTTGTCGCCGAGTGGTCCCGGACAATTTGATCATCCTCTACCATCAGGGTGAGAGATTGGGATATGAAAATATATTCGAGTTAGGAATGGGTGCTGTGAACAGGGGAGAGATAGGTATACATTTTCTTGGTTGGATTGAGATGGCGCTGGAAATCAAATAATCTGTGATCTGACAGTATGTCCCGCAAGACTACTCTGTCCTTGTTGTTGACCCGATCTATCTGACCAGTGTGGTCTAGCATAGAGTCGAGGGTCAGGTTCCAGTCACCCCCAAGGAACGCGAGCGTTATGCCCAGTTCTGTCACTATGTGACTTAGGAATGTCACTTTCATCCCACCGGGGCATAAATCAAACCCACGCATAGAACCTTGTCAAGTATTCCAAGATGGACAAAGGGATATCTGCCGTCAGGGTCTGTCTAAGTCTTGAGTACAGTGCAGGGGAGGGTTTGGTGCAGCAGTATAACTACACTGCATTTCCTTGGCACAGGTGTGTTGCTAACGGTTGACTAGTGTAAGCAGCTACTATAGATGAATTTTCCCACCCCGTCACGTTTAGGTTGACCCACCTCAAGACTGGTCAGATTGGTTTCCTGCAGCAGGGCAATGTCCGCATGCTTGGAATTCAAATAAGCAAGGAACGTTTTATGCTTGAGTTGTGGGTGAGACTGTGGACATTCCAGGATAGGGCGGTAAAGTGTTTTGTTGCCATGAAGTATTGAAGTAGTGTAAAGGTGGTGAAGAGTGAAGGGTGTTGTGTTGCTCACTGAGGCACGGCAATCCTAGAGTGTGATGGCACAGCACAGGGGAAGGGGTGCCGGGTATGGGGGCAGAATCTAGGTGCCAGAGACAGCAAATCTTGAGGTCACATTAGTGGGGAATGCAAAAATAAAGGGGGGACTGAAGTTGAAGAGGAAGGGAATGCCGTCGATGGAACTAAGAGGGTGAAGGGACCAGAAATGGGGGGAGTGAGAAACGTGGGCCTCCATTAGGTTGGGATGCAGGGTAGAAAACTTTCATAAATGGAGCATAACCTCAAGGGTGCCATTGACCCTGGGTGTGGGGAGACCTAGAGTTACCACAGCAACGCTCCCTTCGGAGGAAGTGGCAGGAGTGATGGGAAATTCCCACAGGGGTGTAAACTCAGGATCATGAGTAAGTAGTATGTAGCTATATAGAAAGAGAGAGATGAGGAACGCATAAGGGTCCAGCATATGGGCCCCTAATAATTTTAGAATATCAATGAGCAGTATGAAGTTCCTAAGAAAAAAAGTTTTTGGATAGGGACCAGGTTGAAGTTAAGAGCTGAGGAACCAGATGGGGGACATCTGACTGCTCAGGAGCAAGAGCCCTCACTCACCCAGATGAGTGTTATGCTTCGTCATAGGACATGCTCTTCATTGGGGCCGGCGCTGCAATGCTTAACTGGCACCCATAAGGTGGATATTTTGTTTTATGCAATCTGTGAAGCATAGGTCAAAGTGTATGGGCTATAAAGGTGTAGATGGGTGTGAATCTGAGTGAAATGAAATAGGCTAAGGAGTACCCTAATAATTATTTTTATTAAATGGCTCCCCTTGTCTAGATTAAAAACAGGAATAGTGGCTGTATCCAGAGATGATGGTCTGTATCAGCACATGGAAGTAGTGTATAAATTAGTCAACAGGTTTCTTGCCACATTAGTCGAAACCAATCAAAAGCAATTCATCAGGACCGGGCTTCCTAATCTACAGTGGGATTGGGAATATTAAAGTGTTGTAGGTCCCCAGAGTCCGATTGTGCTGTTTGGAATTCCAATGCAGTTAGGCAGTTGTCAATTTCGCCCTACTGGTCCTCAAGTGCCCCAATCTCCATTTTGATGGATTTTGTATCTGCGGTGAGGTTCATAATCTTGGCATTCAGCAGTTCCATTCTGTGTCCCACTGCTGTGATTTCCTGTAGGATGCAGCCCATCATATTGTCCAGGCGCCCCACCAGCTGTGGTGCAGTTGACTTTTGTTCAGTTACAACCACAGTAATGTTCAGTTAAAAGGTCACCTTCCCAGACATCACTGCTGATGATTAAGGGGGAAGGTTGGGCTCACACAAGGCTCATTTCAGACAGGTATGAGGGCAGGAGCAGATCTCCTCTCGCCCAATACTTGACTCAAGACCCCCTACTCCTCAGAGTCCTTTCCAGAGAGTGCAGGTGTAGCTAACCTGGAGCAGCACAGTGCGGGCGTAGGATGCCCTTTGTGGCAATGATAAGAGAGAGCAGGCTGAAGTTGAGATGTGGCATTTGGACCAAATGAGGCCAGTGACTTGCAGTCTGAGGAAGGGTTCCTGGGCCCATGAGTAGCCATCTGTGGCAGTGTCGCTGTGGTAAAAAGAGTCAAGGCAGGTATGGCCCCTCAATGATGAGCACTGCGTGTCCAGGACAGGTGTAGTAATGGTTGGGCCAAAGCCGGTAGGGTCTGCCTATATGTGAGGGGGAGGCCCCCTGTATGGAACTGTGACCTTGGCTCCAATTTGTGTCCCGCTGG